>NC_136921.1:66323782-67523782 GCF_949752795.1 Hyperoodon ampullatus
GGTTGTTTATTTGAAATGTTTCCTGTTTCTTAAGGTAGGATTGTATTGCTATAAACTTCCCTCTTAGAACTGCTTTTGCTGCATCTCATAGGTTTTGGGTCATCGTGTCTCCATTGTCATTTGTTTCTAAGTATTTTTTGATTTCCTCTTTGGTTTCTTCAGTGATCACTTCGTTATTAAGTAGTGTATTGTTTAGCCTCTACGTGTTTGTATTTTTTACAGCTCTTTTCCTGTAGTTGATATTTAGTCTCATAGCGTTGAGTTCAGAAAAGATACTTGATATGATTTCAATTTTCTTAAATTTACCAAGGCTTGATTTGTGACCCAAGATATGATCTATCCTGGAGAATGTTCCATGAGCACTTGAGAAAAATGTGTATTCTGTTGTTTTTGTATGGAATGTCCTATAAATATCAGTTAAGTCCATCTTGTTTAATGTATCATTTAAAGCTTGTGTTTCCTTATTTATTTTCATTTTGGATGATCTGTCCATTGGTGAAAGTGGGGTGTTAAAGTCCCCTACCATGATTGGGTTATTGCGGATTTCCCCTTTTATGGCTGTTAGTATTTGCCTTATGTATTGAGGTGCTCCTATGTTGGGTGCATAAATATTTACAATTGTTATATCTTCTTCTTAGACTGATCCCTTGATCATTATGTAGTGTCCTTCTTTGTCTCTTCTAATAGTCTTTATTTTAAAGTCTATTTTGTCTGATATGAGAATTGCTACTCCAGCTTTCTTCTGATTTCCATTTGCATGGAATATCTTTTTCCATCCCCTGACTTTCAGTCTGTATGTGTCCCTAGGTCTGAAGTGGGTCTCTTGTAGACAGCATATATATGGGTCTTGTTTCTGTATCCATTCAGGCAGCCTGCCTCTTTTGGTGGGAACATTTAATCCATTTACAATTAAGGTAATTATTGGTATGTATGTTCCTATTCCCATTTACTTAATTGTTTTGGGTTTGTTATTGTAGGTCTTTTCCTTCTCTTGTGTTTCTTGCCTAGAGAAGTTCCTTTAGCATTTGTTGTAAAGCTGGTTTGGTGGTGCTGAACTCTCTCAGCTTTTGCTTGTCTGTAAAGGTTTTAATTTCTCCATCAAATCTGAATGAGATCCTTGCTGGGTAGAGTAATCTTGGTTGTAGGTTTTTCTCCTTCATCACTTTAAATATGTCCTGCCACTCCCTTGTGGCTTGCAGAGTTTCTGCTGAAAGATCAGCTGCTAACCTTATGGGGATTCCCTTGTGTGTTATTTGTTGTTTTTCCCTTGCTGCTTTTAATATGTTTTCTTTGTATTTAATTTCTTTTTTCTTTCTTTTTTTTTTTTTTTGCAGTACACAGGCCTCTCACTCTTGTGGCCTCTCCCATTGAGGAGCACAGGCTCCACACGCACAGGCTCAGCGGCCATGGCTTACGGGCCCAGCCGCTCTGTGGCATGTGGGATCCTCCCAGACCGGGGCACGAACCTGTGTCCCCTGCATCAGCAGGCGGACTCTCAACCACTGTGCCACCAGGGAAGCCCTGTATTTAATTTTTGATAGTTTGATTAGTATGTGTCTTGGCGTGTTTCTCCTTGGATTTATCCTGTATGGGACTCTCTGTGCTTCCTGGACTTGATTAACTATTTCCTTTCCCATATTAGGGAAGTTTTCAACTATAATCTCTTCAAATATTTTCTCAGTCCCTTTCTTTTTCTCTTCCTCTTCTGGGACCCCTATAATTGGAATGTTGGTGTGTTTAATGTCCCAGAGGTCTCTGAGACTGTCCTCAGTTCTTTTCATTCTTTTTTCTTTCTTCTGCTCTGCAGTAGTTATTTCCACTATTTTATCTTCCAGGTCACTTATCCATTCTTCTGCCTCAGTTATTCTGCTATTGATCCCTTTTAGAGTATTTTTAATTTCATTTATTGTGTTGTTCATCATTGCTTATTTCCTCTTTAGTTCTTCTAGGTCCTTGTTAAATGTTTCTTTCATTTTGTCTATTCTATTTCCAAGATTTTGGATCATCTTTGCTATCATTATTCTGAATTCTTTTTAAGGTAGACTGCCTATTTCCTCTTCATTTACCAATTTTTAATTGGGTTATTTGTCTTTTTATTTTAGAGTTGTAAGAGTTCTTTTTATATTATGGATACAATACCCTTATCAGGTATATGATTTACAAATATATTTTCTCATTCTGTAGGTTGTCTTCACTTCCTTGCTTGTTAGTATCCCTTGAAACACCAAAGATTTAATTTTGATAACATCCAGTTTATGTATATTTTTTCTTTTTTCACTTGTGCTTTTGGTGTCATATCTAAGAAAACAGTGCCTAATCAAAAGTCACAAAGGTTTATTTCTAAGAGTTTTATAATTTTACCTCTTCTATTTAAGTATTTGATCTATTTTGAGTTAATTTTTGTATATGGTGTGAGTCAGGGGTCCAAATTTATTCTTTCGCATGTAACTATCCAGTTGTCCCAGCACCATTTGTTGAAAAGAGTATTCTTCCCCCCATTGATGTCATAGCACCCTTGTCAAAAATCAATTGGCCATAAATATATACAATTACTTCTGTGCTCTGAATTCTAGTCATTGAACTATATATCTATCCTTATGCCACTACCACACGATCTTGATTGTTTTCGTTTTGCTGTGGTTTTGAATTCCGGAAGTGTAAGTCTTTCAACTTTGTTCTTCTTTTTTATTTTCAAGATGACTTTGGTTATTCTAGGTCCCTTATATTTCTATACAAATTTAGGATTAATAGGTTAATTTCTTCAGTGAATGCAGTGGGAATTTTGATAGGGATTACATTGAATCTGGAGATCAATTTGAGGATTAATGCATTTTAACAGTATTGTCTTCCAGTCATGAACCCAGGATGTTTTTCCAGTTATTTAGGTTTTCTGTAATTTCTTTCAATGATATTGTTATTTTTCAGTGTTCAAGTATTGCACTTCTTTTGTTAGATTTATTACTGAGCATTTTATTCTTTCTGCTGCAGTGTAAATGAAATTGTCTCAATTTTATTTTTGGATTTTCTATTGGTAGTGCCTAGAAATACAATTCATTCTTGTGTTTTGATTGTGTATTCTGATACCTTGTTGAACTCATTGATCAGCTCTAATGGTTTTTTAGTGAATTCATTAGAATTTTCAATATACAAGATCATCTAAAAATGGAGATAGTTAAACTTCTTTCCAACATAGATTCCTTTAATTTCTTTTTCTTGCCTAACTACCTTGGCTAGAAGTGACAGTACAGTGTTGAATAGAAGTGATGAGAGCAGACATCTTTCTCTTGTTCCTGTCTAATGTTCCTGGTTAATGAGATGGCCAGTATTATTTATGCTATTTTTTGATGACTGTTTTTATACTCTAAGAATCTGAGTGATGGGGCAGGAGTCGCTGCTTGGTTCTTCCAAGGGAAGGAGTAATAATAGACAATCAAACAATAAAATCAAACAACAAAAATTCCCTTTGTCCTATGCATTGGAGGCTTTGTGTAATAGTTACCAGAAAAGAAACATTTTAATGGAGGAATCTATTCATGTAACATGTAGGTACCAAGGAGTTTGATTAACATCTTCTAATATGTAAGTGTTCATTATTTAAAAATAAAACAAATTGTCCTTACTAATTTTTCCACCCTTTCTATATTTTTGATTTCCCACTGTATGCTTCCAAGTACCATGTGGGATCACAGAGATAAATTAAACACAGGGTATGCCCTTAGGGTGCTTGTTGAAAAGTCTTTTAAGGAAGATAGGAAACAGGAGGTTTAATATTTGGGCAAGTGGTTCCCATCAAAGGGTAACCGGTCAGAAGGGATGGGCTTCACCCTTAGAATTTTTGAATCTCAGTCTGCTGATGGAACATTCACTTTTTACTCCCATAGAATCAAAGAATTTTAGAACTAGAGGCTTGGAATTCCTTTTATCCGACCCCACATTTTTCATAGGAGGAGCCTCTTACCTTATTCAACAATTCCTGTTGTCTCTCATCAGCACCTCTTCTTTCTCTGAAATGTTTTATCACACACACAAACACGCACACAGACAACACACATGGACGTACACATGTACAGTATTTTCCATAGAGAGGCAATCCATGTTCAGTCCACATCCTGGCTCCATTTGTTATGTCTGGTTGGGGTAATATAACACCAGCTCCCGTGTTCATCTTCAGTATGACTTGTCTAGGATTCCTGCTTCACCTCACCCTTGAAGACTACTCAGTGTTGTCCTTCTGATAGGTGCTTCTGACGTGGAGCTGACAAGGACAGGGTTGTTATCTGACTCCAAATCTGAGTGACCCAGACGCTGTGGGAGGCTTCCTGTTCTGTTTAATTGTACGTTCAACTTTCTTTGTAAAGAGCACACTCCATCCATTTTAAACTTGTCAATTCGGAGGATTAAATAGGAGGCATATAAAGACATACCTGTGTGCTTACTGTAAAGTTGTCTTTCTAGAAAAGAACGAAAGTGGTATTAACAAAAACAATTAGATAGATACACGCCTTAAAAATGTTTACAAAGGCTTTTTAAAAATAAGTCAATTCAGAATTGTATGGAACATGTGTTTCCATTTTTACTTTGCTATTTAAAAGAAACCCTTTATTCTAGCTTTGTTATGTATTATTTATTATTACGATTAAAATAACATCAGGTTACTTTTTATCATCCCACTAGTAAAATGGAATGCAAACCTTATGGTATTAAGCTACAAAAGGAAATGAATCATCCCTACAAACCTTTCAAATTTAATTAACTTTTAAACAAATATGAAGTTCTAGTTTCCCTTTTTCTTTTTTATTACAATGCTTTTTTTCTTTTGATCATGTGAGGGGTGAGATAAGGATGCAAAAGTGCTTTCTGGTTCACACTGTTACGGCATATGATACAGCAGCCAATTCGATCAAAAGGGAAATAGGAAAATAACTACTTTATTTGTGCCTCGTATGCCGTTTGTAAAGTCCCCTCCAGTCCCTACAATTAAATGTTGGCAGCTGTCCTTGCAGGCTGCTAAAATGAAATTAAAAAGTGGAGCAAACAGCATTTTAAAATCAAACACATATACTGTGTAGGGACAAACCCAGCAAACTGAAGAATCACAGCATTGCAGGCAATCGTTTGATTCAGTGCTGTAAGAAATGCTACAGAAAGGGAACGGGCCTGGGGCAGGGGATCCTGAGAAAGTTCCAAGTCATTGAAAGGCTCTGATGAGTTGCCCATGTTGGGGGTCAGTTGGGGTGGGGAGTGGAGGGAATGGGTTGGTAAAAAGCAGAGCTTTCCATATTGTGTGTGATAAATGCATCAGTAAAACATACTGTCACTAAGTTACTCTTTACCTCAGTCTGAGCCCTGGAGTGGGCCTGGAACTTGCTCACGGGGAGGGAGGGTGTGGAGGGCTGTTACTAGAAAAGGGGGTGGCACTGTTTAGAGGAAAGCCTGTTTGGACCGGCAGTCAGGAACTTGAATCCTGTTCTTGGTCCTTCTGCCTTCTGACAGTGTGACCTTGGATGAGTCACCTTACCCTCCCTGGGCTGTGGTTTCCATACTGCAAAATGCAGGCTTGGGCTAAATGCATGATTTGCAAACCAAATTCCCAAGCCTCTATCAAGCCAGCTCAGAGGTTGTCCCTGTACCGACAACTGGGGTTCCTGGCTCCTGCCTGCCGAAGGGAGCAGCCTCAGTCTCCTCTCTGGTATTTATGCTTCTGCAAGCTGTTGTTTGAACAAAGCAGTCACTAGAAAGTGAAAATTATTAGGTGGCCTGATCTCAAAGACCTTCTGGTTCTTACATTCCAGCTGTCTATAACTCTGACATCCCATCCAAGGATCAGGAACACCCGTTATCCCAGCCTCTCCCCGTCTTTCCCAGGAAGCACCGGGGACGAGCGTCTTTAGCATCAGAAACTGCTCATCAGTGGCCGTGAAGCTGCAGTGGGAAAAGGAACCTGCGTTTATAGGGTTTCAGCCTCTGATTCTGGAACAGAGCATTTCACTCTCATGGGACATAGTTGCCCCTTTGCTCCAAGCTTGGGGCCCAGCTATTGGAAGTGGTCTGGAAGCCATGTAATTTTGAGGGCTGCTGTAGCCTCCATCCCATGGCCCTAGTTAGCTTTCCACATGTGCTGTCAGGCTGCTGAGTCCTGAACCTTTACTGGGTGTCTCTGAGGTTAAGGCAGTAATGACCACCTGTCAGCTGCAAGCTGGGATTCTGAGCGCTGGGCCTCTCCCAAGAGTCACTTGCTAGTTGGTGTTAAAGAAGCTTTTGCTGCCCCACGTCAGGGTATCACTTATCTGGTGCCTGTCTTGGGAATCTTTTCCTTTCACTCCTTAATAATGTGCCTTCTTGTGCCACAGACGTTCCTCCATCCCTTCTGAAATCATAGTACGTGTACTCTGGTGTTGCCAGGAGTGAACGTTTAGGAAGTAGGCCTTCAGTTTCCCTGCTGCTTGAAGCAAATATAGTGCCTTTTGTTACGTGTCCCAAGACGCCCTGGTGAACACAGATGCCTGTGAGGAAGGTTTGGCAGAGGAAACCATCATGAAAGACCTTTTTAATTGAGGAATATATAGCTGGAGACCCAGGGGTGTTGAGCAGTTTAATTAATGTTGATGAGAAATGAAGACTTGCTGTTTAAAAATGAAAATTCAGACCTCCTGTCTCCATATCCATTTCTCCATCATGTCGTTGTTCCTTTCACCTGCTTTGTGATTTAGCAAACTTCCTGGAATGCCCACGATGAGACCAGGCACCTAGCTGAACATGGGGCTGCCAGAGGGGAACAAGGCCAGGCCTTGCCCTCAAGGGGTGTGTGGCCCGGCTCGGGAAGGAGCTAAGCAGTGACAGCCCGAAGTGGTCCGTGCACGTCAGGAAGGTCCTGGGAGTGGGGGACTCGGGGTGAGCAGCCACGTGCTCCTGGCTGGGGCCGGAAGTGTTCCTGCAGGAGGTACCCCAGGGGGATGACCTAGAGGTGCTCCAGAAAGGGGGGAGGGTGTTCCAGGGGCAGTGCGCGGGACTTGGTGGGTCTGGTCAAGTGTCGGAGCTCAGAGTCGCTGTTGGGTCCGACCTTGAGGGAGAGAGGAGGAGGGAGCGGGGCCTGGACGGGACATGCAGGACCAGGCTGGGAGGACCTGGAATACTTTACAGCTGCGCTTGTCAGTTTGGGTTTTACCCCAAGGGCGTGGGGACCCGCAGCAGAATTTGGGGCAGATTGGGAGGTATGGGAGGAGGTTTGCAAGGCTGCTGAGCATGGGGTTGATAAGCAAGGGCTCCGGGTGCAGGTGACTGGGGTTTGAATCCTGCCTTACTGTCTTCCAGCTGTGGGCAGGTTACTTAACTGTGCCTCTGTTGCCTCATCTTTAAAATAGGGATGAAAACCCTCCTTGTCTTATAGTGTTCTTGTGAGGAAAAATACATCCACCTAAAGCTCTTACAAAAATGGGTCCAAGATAAGCACTTATTAAAATTTAGTTATCGTATTTTGGGCAGGGGGGCATATCGCATTTTCCATGAGCAGTCTCTCAGACTGTGTATCACTTAGCTGTTGGCATAATAATGCTGGGTAAAAAATACTCGAAAATGCAGCAGCTTAGAGCAATGGTTTATGGTTGCTTTTGCAGCTGTGGGTTGGCAGTGGGGCTTGGCTGCTCCACGTTGGGCTTAACTGAGCAGCCGAGCTTCAGGCAGTGGCCCTGGCTGGGCCCGCGGGTTGGGTTCCCGTCTGCTCCATGTGGGTCCAGGCTGAGGGCAGCAGCCGTCCCGGGGCAGCTCCTGCAAAGGCCGTGGCAGAGCTGGAAGGGGTAAGAGGAAACCTGCAAGGCTTCATCGGGCCTGGGTTCCCTGCGGCCAAAGCAAGTCACAGGCCAGCAAGCCCAGGGTCAAGGGGCCAGGGGATGATTCTGACCCCCTTTAGTGGGAGGAGCTGCAGAGTCTCTTGGTAAAGGCCATGCATACAGGTAGGGGGACAGGTTGGGGCCACCAGTGAGGTACCATGGGCTGCGCTGGCATTTCCTCCAACTGCAGCTTCTAGAGGGGAGTTTCCTTGAGGGGTGGAGCCAACACTCACCTGGCCAAGCGTGAACCCCGGGTCTGGCTTCAGTTAGCGCCCTTCCTGTTTGTCCCAGCGCTGACCTTTAGGCTTTGCAAATGCGTGCTTTCTCCTGCTTCTCGGAGGCTTAGAGGGAGACTGCACATTTCAGGGGAAAATGTACTGGTGTGGGTTTGAATCTTCGAAGTGGGGACGAGAACAGACTCTAATGATGCTCACTGGAAAGATGGGAGAGTAGCTGAGGTGTTGCTGCAGGAATGCTCGACAGCCTCTCGCAGACTCAACAGGCTGTAGTGTCAGTGAACGTGTCGGCAGATGTGAACTCCACGAGAAGACTTACGGTTTAAATCCATGAATAAAATGTCTCTGCTTACATGTATTTTTAGATGCCTTTCTCCCAGTACAGTTGAGGAATTGCATTTTTTCTGGGCTCCCTGGCATTTGCTTTCTACTCCCTGGGAACCTCCTGTGAGACGTGCCAGGCTCCCGAGTGGCCACCCCTAGGCAAGTGCTGGCAGAGAGGTGAGGGAGAGGCAGCTTGGGTGGGATTTATTAGGAGGTAACTCTGCCTCTCGTCCTCCCAGCCTCCTCGGGGCTTGGGAGTAGGATGGGGACAGTGCCGGGAGGAGCCGAACACTCCGGCTTCGCTTTGCCAGCACGTACGGTAATCTCTCTCCTCTTCCCTGGCCTCCTTATGCTGCGTGAGAAATGTATCCATTCTTCACCAGCAGAAAAGAGAGAAGCAGGGAACGGGAGGGCATTCTTATAGGTTAGGCTTTTCTATTTTATGTACGAGACTATTCTGTGAAATGAAATGGCACATTTCTTAACATGCTAGTCATGTATTAGATTAAAAAATTCAGCAAGATCTCTAAAATTACACTCAGTAATTAAGCATGATATTAAATTGAGCATTTTTTTCAGAGATCGGGAGGAAATACATTCTAGAATTTTTTTGGTAACAAAAACAGCATCAGATTAACAAGTGAAACGTTTAGCAGTGTGACTGGCATACATAAGATGCTGAGTAAATTGTACCATTGATGGCGATGATGTTGGTGCTCTCTCTGGTCCGTTTGTTGGTGGAGGGGATTAAAAGCAGAGAATACCAGGCTGAGCACTGCCATCCAGTGCCTTCGTCCAGAGGAACCTCTCTCAGCCATTCCCTCCTGACCTGGAAAAGCAGCAGGAAAAGGAACCAGAAAAGCTCAGATTCTCAAACCAAGCCGTGTATATACCTTAGAAGTTACAATTTTTTTCTTAAAGTGATTGCTTGTAAAAGACAGTTGAAAACAGTCACTCCAAGAATAGACATGCTGAAATCCTAATGGTGCAATTCGATTTTGTTGAGTCAAAAAAAAGGCCTGGATAATGATGAGTCGTAGCTATGCAAATGAAAAGAAAGATCATCATGTCTTATGCTTCAAGGTGTGAATTGATGGCAAAAATCTGTCCATATTACTTAGTAGGGGAGATGAGTTTGGATGAAAGCATTCAGTGAAATATGTTCTTCTTTTTTTCTTTAAGCATCACTTACAGCTGAGATGCTAGAATAGTTGGTCCATTGGCAGCGTTTCCTGAGTGTCCACTGTGGGCAAGGCTCACAAAGGCACGTGAGTCCTTCCTTCCTTCCTTCATTATCTAATAGACACAGCCTTTGCTTTCTAGGAACTTATATCTTAATGGGGATGGCAAGATGCAGACATTAGAAACCTAAAAAATAGGGGCAAATTTACATAGTACATACTGTCTATGGTAGGCTTCTACTAGATCTGGAGGAAAAAACTCAATGGAGTGAAAATCATGGTTCTAAATCTTGACCAAATTAAACAGTGAACTCTTTGACTTCTTTTGTTTTTTACAGGGCAAGGGATGTTATTTCCAGGTGTGTCAGGGGTAGAATAACATTGCCACCTAAGAAGTAGTCTCTCCCCGTAAAATAAGCAGAGAATTCAAACTGTTGGTGACTCAGCTACCATACACTTATATACCCTACAGTTACATTCTCAAAGGCTTCTGCTGAATAGGAAGAACTGTTTGTGAACAGGAATTATTGCTGAGTTGACTGCTGCCCCACTGAGGATGAAATGGCGTGATCATGATTTGATTTGCTCATAATCTCTTACTGAGATTTCTTATAGAACTATTATGTATATTTGGATTTTTACTTTGAGGTTCTTGTACTTTATATTAAAAAAGTAAATTGGAATAATTTCATAACTATATATAACATGTGCTAAATTTTCAAAATAAGGGCATGAGGAAGGATTATTTAATAGATTATTTTATAAATGGTTTGGACATAATATCAATTTGGACCCACACCAAACTTACCATGCCCCAAATATAAATTCCAGAGAGTTGAATATTGCAAATCAAACAATAGAAATACTAGCAGAAAACATAATATTTATTAGGTATGCATAGAAATGACAATTTTCATGACTTTAAAGCAAGAGAAGCAACCAATGAAGAAAAAATGAGCAGATTTGATAATATGAAAAATTTAAAACTTTTATGCAAATGGAGAGACAGCATACTGGGAAAATAGCATTAAATTTGTGACACATAAATGATTAATATGTGTTATAACTTTAATATATGGCTCATGCAAATGTATTAGAAAAGAACTGGGGCCCTAATAGATAAATGTAAAATACAGTACAGTCACTCCCATTTATTGAATATTTTTCTATGTCCACATAGATTTAAAAAAAATCAGATGATACTGATTGTTCTGTACACAGAATGTTGTGTAACCAGCTTTACTCACATGCCCATACTGTTATTACTAACTAGTTTTCTAAATCACGGTTTCCAGGGCTTGCAAAGTATTTCATTGGTCAGGAAATACAGCTAAATATTACTTCACTAAGTTTTCAATGCTGTATGTGAAGGTTACAGAAATCTAAGGTGATTTTTCTACTGTCTCTTCTACTTATGAAACCGTGGTCTGCTGTTAAAATTATGGTAATGGAAAAATACATTACATTGTACTTTACAAAGAAGCACATTCGATATTGTTTTTATCAACAATTATAGGTAGCGTTTGCCACTGAAACCTGTTTTAGCGAAAGAGGAAATATCTTTTGAGATCCTATGCTTTTCACAACATGTCATCAGTTACCTTTAGAGGCCTTATTAAAAGGAACACGTTAATTACCATCCCTGTGAGCATTTCTAGGGTAGTGATGACTGTAATGTTATATGAGGGCACTTGTCAAGCATGTCATTCCCTTATCTTGCTTTTATAGCAGAGGAAATAAAGGCACTAGAGAAATGCCTTTGAGGTCACACAACAAGTTAACAGCAGATAAACATTAGAACTGGCAGCTCCAGAATTCCCACTGTGTATAATTAGTTCACTGCAGGCGGGAAATGGCAGCATGGGGGATAAATGGCAAATGTGGTGTTTGGGGACCTACAGGCTGGTGGGAATTCTTTGTGCTCTTGTAAATCGTTCATTAAGTTAGTTTCTTTCTGAGGTTCTCATTGCGTAGAACTTGGAGTCCTCTCAGCCAGGTACCTTATTCCTTAGGATGAAAGGAAACACTACAGTCACCCCCTAGCGCCTTGATGGGCTAGCGAGGTGGAGGATATTGGCTGTGGGCCTCAGTATTTTCTTGGGCATTGCAATCTCTTCCTGAGGTTTTTGGAGTTCGAGTGTGGTTCTGTACTTAGCTCCTGATGGACCCCCGAAGTGGCTGGGGGGAGTGAAAGGGCAGGAACTATTTGACTGTTTACAAGTTCACCCTCCTTCCCAGCAACTCCAGGGTCCAGAGTCACCTGATAAGCACTTGGTCAGCTCATGGAGTGCATGCTTGCCTTTTTTTTTTTTTTTAAACTTTTTTTGGTCTCCTTATGAATGATACATGGAATTGGTGGACTGCCTCCTATTCTTAGGCATCTGACAAAATCATTGTAGGAAACAAGGTGGTATTTGAAAGCTAGCATCAAGAGATTTGATTTGGAGAATTCTAGAGAGTACAGAGGCAGTCTGCCAAGTTGGAATCAAAGGCTGGCTCCATCTGATGCTCTAACAAGCTCATTAGATTCTGGCATCATGATTATCTTAATTTCATTGGCCCCCTTTTAAGGACATGACCAAGTATTTAGTCACCAGGGGCTGATTGGAGAGAGAGGAATCTGCCTCTGCTTTAGAACTTTCAAAAGAAGGTGGGATTTGGAGTTCAGCTTCTCTTCTGTCCACTCTCAAAGGAGCTTGGCAGCCTTCACGAGGCTCTACTCACTTCCCCGTGCATCCATCCTGGCTACTCAAAGCGAGGTGCATTGATTGGCAGCAACAGTATCCCCTGAGAGCTCGTTAGAACTGCTCAGGTCCCATCACTGTACTCTCACACACCCTCCAGGTGGTTCTTCCACCTCCTCAAGTTTGAGAAGCACTGGTATGTAAGGTGTAAATTGTTTGACTCTGAAAGGTGGTTTGATCAGTGGCAAAAGCTTTCTTCCTGATTATATTTTGTGTTTATACATTTATGATCCTTAATAAATACTTTAGCCCTTTGACATTTTAATAATTTAAACAGCTTTTTAAAAGGATGTTTTCGTTGTAAATTGCTACATTCTCATTCTAAAAGCTTCAGAAAATACAGAAAAGTGAAAAGTAAAGAGCAACTTACCCCTCAAGTATACTTATTCATAACATTTTAAGTGTACATTTTCTTTCTGTCTTTTCTGTGCATAATTTTGAAAAACTTTACGTTTTCTCCTGATTGTAGACATAATATATGATTCTTGTAGAAAATCAAGAAACTAGGAGAAAGCATAAAACAGAATGGAAACCATCCTATATATTTAGGTTTTGGGATTTTACCTAGTGTTATAAAGTGGTGCTTCATAGTCTTTGTGTCTTTCCTTTGATTTTAGAGGATCCTCTCAGATAAAAACATTTGTTTTTAGTTCTTATACTACTTAAAGGTCCTGTTTCTTCTTTAAATTTGATATGATTTTAAAAGATTCTGGTGTAATCATCAATGTCTCAAATATTTTATTTTGTGGTCAGAATGGAGGATTTATTATCCTTTATGTGCAGTTGAGAAATTTAATTGACTCCCCACCAGTAGGGCATATTCTATATTATGTATGAATCTTCTTTGACCAGAAACTTCCCAGAGGGTAGAAAAGGCTTCCCTGTTGAAGGATGCATGACAACACTTCTCTCCACTTGCCTGATAGGTTGTCTTCTGGAGGGGAAAAGAGGGACCGGTTAGATTGCTGATCCCTAGAGAAAGTCCTTTTTTCTTGGGTCTACTGCTTAGAAACTTCCAGATGATTGGAGAACACCACTGCAAGGAAGCAGGTTTTTGTTACCTGGGCTTTTGGTTGAGACTTGAAAAACACAAGAGAATGAATCTTTGCCCAAATCTCTGGGTTTTTTAGGTAGTTTGAGAGAAATCTAGCATGTGATTTTGAACATCTGTAGAATAACTGGCTTCAGTGTTTGAGGCAGGTAGGGGACATCTGGTTGTGATTTTCCCTGTGACAACTTTGCCAGGCTTTGTTTTGGAATACGTCATTGCCCTCAGTAATGCAGAATGCATTGCGTTAAGTGAAGAATTCACCGCATTTTTTTTTTATGTCTGTGGATTAGACTCTTTGCTCAAGTCTAGTTGTTCCAAGAGTAGTTGATGCAATTTACCATCCAGAGGAACACAGTTCAGAAACTGAAGTAACAAGTATCCAAACTTCAAACTTTACTTGCCTCTGCCAGAGAACAGTAAGAAGAGATTCAATGTATATTTCCAAAAATTGTAAGTAACATCTCTAAAAGTTCTCTCCCTTCTCTCCTGCCTCACACTTCTGGTTCACCTCTCCTCAAAACTCATTTTCATTCCTCTGATCCACACCTGTCTGAAGTTCTAGTCACTTCTTCCCTTGTAGTTCTTCACTCTATGGGTCACTTTAGCCCCACTGACTTCTTTTCTTTGAAAGAAGTTCTTTTGAAAACTTCTAACCAAGGAGGATCATGAAATAAGCCAGCAGCAGGAATCAGGAATTTGTCCATTTTGTGGGTGTGGCCTCAGCAGAACCTGATGGGGAAGGATTGTGGCTACTTAGTTGTTAATTATAATAGCTCTTCTTGGGTTTTTTTTTGGTGTGTGTGTTACACAGGCTTCAGGTGTGCCCTGTAGTCCATGCTTGTTGCCTTGGTGATGCTGTGTGTTCTTCGGAACGGTGGAGTCACTCCAGTGAGTTGTGCAGAATTTGTTATGAGTATTTGCTCATTGGAAAACTGAGTATATGATGCATGAAACTGGGCTGATCAGGACGGAATGGAATTGGAAGGTAGCAGATCCGAAGGTACCACACCCAGACACTGCTGTTGCAGATCTTGGCTGAGAGCATCTTACCGAGAAGCTGGTTGGGCAGGAAGGGCTTGTGGTCTGGATATTGCATTAGCCAGCTTGGCATTTAAATTTGCCAAAGAGTTTGACGTATTGCACCATTTACAAAAATGTCCCTGTGGTAAATTTCAACGCTTCAGTCTCCTGTAATTCTGCATGTTATTCTTTTTAACCAGCTTGACATCTTTCTACAGTATCATTGCATGTCCAGTCACCCGTGGTGCTGAGCTGTGTTCTCTATTGTGACTCCTGGTCCCAATCCTATAGAAGCTTACACTGAAAGCCACAAACGGTTTCCATTTTTATTAATAGAAGCTTAGGATTTTTCCTCAGGCAAATATCTTGGCTCGCTGTATAATTTTTTTTCTTTTTGTAGAGGGCTGGTTGTTCTCTTGAATTATGGAGATAGAACTTCTTGGAAAAATAACCACTAGAGAGATTTGAGTAAGTGAAAATTAGGTAGATGGGTGGTCTTTCTATGCCTGATAAAAAGGCATATGTTTTGAAAGCAAGGTTCTGTATGCTCCTGTTCCCTGCTCCCCTAGGATCTTACTTCTTCCATCTCTCCCTGTGAATGTTAGGCTGCAGCCACACTGGCCTCCGTGATGCCTCCCCCAGAACCACGCTTTGCCACAGAACCTGGCATTTGCGTCACCTTTGCCGGAAGTCCTCTTTTCCACTGATCTGCTGGCTGGGCTCCCTTACTCCCTTTAGATTCAACTGTGAGCGTCTCACCAAGGACATCACTGGCCACCCATCTGTAATTTCACTCCCTCCCTTCAGCCCTTCAACAGTTCATAGCCAGCCTCCCTGTTTTGTTTTTTGTGTCCCCCCATCTTCTCCTTAGCACTTGTCAATACCTAATACAGTATACATGTTGCTTATTTCTCTTGTTGATCTCTGTGTCTCTGTCACTTGAATAACCTTCCTGAGGGCATGGTAGGGTGTTTCCCTCTGGTATTCTGGTGCTTAGATCAGTGTCTGGACCATCGTATAAATATGATGTCATCATATAAATATGTCATCGTATAAATATGATGTCATCATATAAATATGTCATCATATAAATATGTCATCATATAAAGTGCTCAATAAATAATGGCTGATAGACGGCGGGAAGGAACAGAGGTTGTGAATAACTCTTGTTGGCTTCTACCTGTCATAATTGTTCTCGCCCACGTTTTAGACAACCCAGTGTAAGCTAGCCCACTCCCTGCGAAGAACAGTCTGTGATTTCGAGGTGCATTTGGAGGCTCCCTGTTCTGGCAGGCTTCACAGTCGGTAACCATAGGAAGTAAACACTCATCAGTATTTGGTGTGTACAGACATGTCCTGTGACACTGTAAATGCCTCTCTCTCTACATGGTTCTACTATTTCATACATTTCCAAGAAGTCAACAGGTATGAACAGATGCAGCCTGATTGATTTCTGGGAGGGTAAAGACAGCATATTTGCTGTGGGATAAGTAAATGGAATCTTTCGCACTGGGATTCCTTTATCGTTTGTCCGTGGATAAAAAGTGTATGACTTACTTATCATTTAATCCCACACCCAGCATTAGCAGTGGTGCTAGGTGAGGGGTATGAGGAGACGGACTTATAAAAAGTGATAAGATGGTGGGAATGTAAAACTTGGCTTGGCAGGGTCTGCCTGGGATTTTGCTGAGTCCATAGGAATACTTAATTAACTGTGCAAACATTCTATTCAAGATAAGACTATAACGGTTGCCTGGGGGGAAATTCTTTTGAGTCAGTATTTGATCTTTTTTATAGTATTTTGGCTCTGCTGTTCAAACTCTAGCAAAGTTGCTATAATAAATGCCATTTCCAGGGATTTGCTGTATTTACACACAAGGTCAGTCCTGGAAGAGGTAAAGGATTGGACTCACTGTCTAAACAGAGGTTCTAAGGGGTCTCAAATGAATCTTTAAACATGGAGATCCTTTGTTTCAATCAGTTGACAAATAATTATTAAACATCATAAGTACTCTGGGAGAAAATTCAAAAATACAGGGTAAGATGTTTGCCCTCAATTTGCTTATAATCTAGCTGTGGAAATGAAGCTTTAATCAGTATATGTGATACAAGATACTTATACTAAATAACAGTCATAATGGCTCTGACTTATTGGCTAATAAACAGCACCACACGGTCCTAGTACTTTCCGAAGCATGAGCTGACACGCTCCGTCCTCCCAGTTAGGCAGGCACTGTTGGTTAGTGTGGAGTTCGCCTGGAACGGACAATGCTGTGGGAGTTTGGAGAAAGGTGAGAGGGGAGCAGAAGAGACGTGAAGGAAAACCCTAAGGAAGAGGTCTCTCAATCCAGATCTTAAAGACTGGGAAGCAACAGGACCTACTGTATAGCACAGGGAACTATACTCAATATCTTGTATAACCTATAATGGAAAAGAATCTGAAAAAGAATGTATATGTGTGTGTGTGTATAAATAAACCACTTTGCTGTACTCCTGAAACTAACACAATGTTGTAAATGAACTATACTTCAATTAAAAAAAGATACAGATAAAAAATAGTTACAAATTTTGCTCTAAAAAAATATTGGGAAGCAGACGGCTGTGTCATGGGAAGAAGGAAAAGGCCATGGTGGGCATTTGTTGTTTTTCCTTGTAATACTGATACCTTCTGTCACTCTGGAAAGTTGTTTTACCCTTCCTTGACTCGCAGCACATGTGCTTTTGGTGAAGGGGACAATAAACAAATACAGAAGGAAAACATATGGAATGTCAGTGTGATAAGTGCTGTGAAGAAGAAGAAATGCAGGAAAAGGAAAGGATGCTGAGGTGGTGGAGGAGGGGATTTATGATTTAAAAGGGTGGTCACGGAAGGCTGATTAAGACACTTGGGTGAATATAGAAGGAGGAGAGAGAAAGAGCTATGAAGGTACCTATGGGAAGAGGCTTCTAGGCAGAGGGAACAGCAAGTGCAAAGGCCCTGAGGTGGCAACTTACCTAGTCTGTTCTCGGATCATCAAAGAGGCCAGAGAGGCCGGAGAATGGTAGCAGGTGATGTCTTTAGAGGCAATGCCTGCCCAGTTGCTGCTTGTTTTGATGAGGAGGGTGGTGGTGATGATGTAGGAGGAGCTCTTGAGAGTTTCTGAGTGAGGGGAATTGCAGTTGGGCAGCTGTACCTGCTTCCTCCATCCCGGTGCGGCTGTAGCTTCTCGCGGGCAGAGGCACTTCGGCAGCGTCACATCCATCGCCTGGCAGGTAGGAAACCGGGGACATAGCTCAAGCCCTGGGCGAGAGCCCCCGCGTGAGCTGAACGGCCCCTCACCTCAATCCTCACCGTGTTTTCTTGGCCTGCAATTCTGAGTTTTTCCTTTGATTTCCTGCTTGGCACCGATGTTGCTTCTGGAACAGCCACCCTGGCCTGAACTGCAGCCTCTTGACTGGGTCCTTGGCTCCACCTGTTCCTACCCCTCCATACCCACTGCCGTGTTGCCGGGGGTCAGTGCTGGTTCTGGGCCGTATCTGTAGTTATCTGGGGCTCTGTGCTGAGTGGAGAGTTAGGAAGATGCTCTGTGCTGCTGGGGCCTCCTTTTTTTTTTTTTTTGCGGTACGCGGGCCTCTCACTGTTGTGGCCTCTCCCGTTGTGGAGCACAGGCTCGGGACGCGCAGGCTCAGCGGCCATGGCTCACGGGCCCAGCCGCTCCGCGGCATGTGGGATCTTCCCGGACCGGGCACGAACCCGCATCCCCTGCATCGGCAGGTGGACTCTCAACCACTGCGCCACCAGGGAAGCCCTTGCTGGGGCCTTCTTTTCCCCCACCCCGATGTTTTTGGTTATCTCCCCACCACTGCGTGTCTCCTTGGATAACAGACAGGGAAACTGGAATTAGCTCAGTGGCCGTTGCTTCTTTAGACACATGTGCTGGACGGTTGCCAGAGTCCTTGGAGCAGGGCTGTGTCGCGTGGATTCCCTCCAGCCTGGGTTTGCCTGTCTCTGATCCTTTCCCTTTAGCCCCTGCAGCTGATCCACTCAGTTATAAGCATAGGCTGTAGCAGAGAGGGTGGAGACCTGGGGTGGGGATGGGGACCCAGACCAGGCAGTGCGAATGGAGGAGGAGGGCGGACTTGGGGATTTGAAGAAGCCTCAACAACACGGTAAGGTCTGCTCTAAGGCGACATGGTAAAAAGCAGAACCAAAACAAGCATTTAAGGCTTTAAGGATGAATATTAATTCACAAGTTGCAAACGCGACAAGCACTTTCACAGAGTCTTATAGGTGAGTCATGACCAAGTTATGTAAAGAAGAATGTGTCTGCCTTGGAGACCCTGTGAGGGTACAGGTGGGGCTGGGTCCATATGGGTTAAGTTCAGATCAGACGGTTGAACTAATATTTGCTCAGCCATAGGGTCACTTGTGTAAGGACACACCCATGCACACACACATACACGCACATTCTCACGCATTCCCTCATTTGGTTTCTGTTTTCAGTTGCTGTTACTTCTGTGTAGATCTAAAACACCAGCGTGAATGCTGTTAATAGGAACAATTTCAGTGCCAAGTGGCCAAGTTTTCAAAAATACAAGAGGTTGAGGTACTGGGAAGTTCTCTGCAGTGAGAACCTGACTCACTAGAGGTGCACGTAGACGCTTTTTCAAATTTCCTGTGAATCAAGGCATGCTATTGGGTCCTTCTGGTGCTGGAGAAGAGTAATGGGGTTGAAAAATGTTATTATAATAAAAATATAATATTGGCGTGATCCTAGAAGGTGGTTAAACTAAGGCATGTTCCCTGTGTGAAGAAAAATGCTAACTTAAAGTAAGTGGTCTCCCTGGCCCGACCACTTACTTTCCTGGGAAATGGATTAATTTAACACTTAGTCAACTTCCAGAATATCCTATGAAATGTTTTAAAATGTTAAAATACAATTTATTTTTTGAATAGGTAATTGACTCACGTGATTCAATATTTAAAAACTGCAGAAGAATATTCAGTGAAAACCCTTCTTCCTCTCCCTCCTCCTCCAGGTTGGCTGGTTCCTTCCTCAAGGCAACCCAGGTTACCAGTTTCTGATCTATTTTCTTAATATACAGTAGAATGCGCTCTACCTGTGTTAATATTAAGGAAAAATAAGGTGGCTTTTCTCTCTCTCTTTTTTTTTTTTTTTTTGCGGTATGTGGGCCTCTCACTGTTGTGGCCTCTCCCGCTGCGGAGCACAGGCTCCGGACGCGCAGGCTCAACGGCCACGGCTCACGGGCCTAGCTGCTCCACGGCATGTGAGATCTTCCTGGACCAGGGCACGAACCCGTGTCCCCTGCATCGGCAGGCGGACTCTCAACCACTGGGCCACCAGGGAAGCCCCGCTTTTCTCTCTTTAAGAAACTTCTATGTAATAAAACAGAGTGAGCCAATCAATCATTTATAGCTGTATTCTGGAAACTTTTGTTATAAGTCCAGTAATTACAAAGTTCTTAGGTATTGAAGTCTGTATATTTGCTACTCAGTTTTTTGGTCCTCAGACTAGCAGTAGTAACAAGCTCCTGCTAGCTTGTTAGAAAGTATTGATATACTCTCCGGTCCCACCCCAAACCTCCTCGATCAGAGTCGGCATTTCATGCATGCACAGGTGATGCTGAGGCATCTGAAGGTTTGAGAAGGCACTGCTGTGTCTCATTTTCACAGCATTGGCCGCAGGTTCCAGAGGAAGAAAAGGTCTGTATGGAATGAAGAAAGTGAGGGATGGTGCTGAATTAGAGCTCTGCTCCTTACCTTATTCCGAGGGCTCTTGTTTGTTGCTGAAGTTACATGATGCTGATCTTTTCTTAATTTGCAACCAGAAGGTACTAGGTAAACTGTCTGTGATTCTGATTTTAAATTTTTAAAAATTTATTTCTTATTTATTTTATCATTTATTTTGATGTTTTGGCTGTGCTGTGCAGCTTGTGGGATCTTAGTTCCCCAACCAGGGATTGAACCCAGGCCCTCAGCAGTGAAAGCACGGAGTCCTAACCACTGGACTTCAAGGGAATTCCCTGATTTTGATTTTTAAATTCAGAAACTTTCCTCCTTTTCTCCTTCCCTTCCTTATGAATTTTTCTTAAACCTTTGGCACTTGGTGTTTGTTGCTTCCTTATGGGGCCGTGCTGAGCTAAGTGAATAAGTAATAAGCAAATGTTAATAGGAAAATGTAGAAATAGCCAATCAGATATAGATCGATAGTTTCTGGTTTGATGGATACATATGTTTATGGTTGTGGTTTTATATTACATTTGGCAGTGTGTTTGTACATCTTATTAAATTTCACATTTCTGAGCAATTTAGACTTAATGTATATGTTTGTGTTAATATCAGTGTGATGGAACTAAATAAATAGTTAATGGGATTCTGAAAAAAAAGATTTAAATTTCTTAAAAGTTGTCAAACTTGTCTTGGAGGAAAGAAAGCAGGAAACTTTTTTGTTTTGTGTAAATGGAGGAGAAGAGGGCAGAAATTACTGAAAGCCCGATGTTGGGTGAACATGTAAACTAGTGCAAATAATTTGAATTTAACAAGGAATTTGTGGAAAATTTACAAAAAGGAAATGAGATAGTAGATTATAGGGCTATATTGTGGTTTTTTGATGTTGTTAAATGCTTAAAAAATGTTTCTAATCACTACAGGGTTCGCCTTCTATAAAACAGGTAAGATAAATATGTGATCCACATGATTTAAAAACTAATGCGTATGGAATAATCTTTTGAGTGTGCTGTGGCAGGGTTGGAGGATGAGTGAAACAGAAACAAGAGCAAATTCATAACAAAACCCTGCCTTCTTAAAAGTGAGACACTTAAGCCTAAGAAACTGAGGTGAGTTCTACTAGTGCTGGAGAAGGAGGCCTAAGGGAGGGAAGAGGCCAGTCCAGGAGAGAGGGCTCCAGAGAAGAGTGGTTTAGGGGAGAAAGGCTGCTGAATACGGGGAAGTGAAATGTCAGGATTCAACACAGAAATGAGACCCCTTTTGCCAATGGGGCAGTGAAAACTTTAAAATTATTTGCACATTTGGGTAATTACTCACACCTGGAGTAATTCTAATGCTAGAAATCTATTTTCAAGGGAATGTCTGAAATTAAAAAAAAAACTTTGGTGTAAAAATGTTCTTTAAAGTAAAATTTATATTAAAAATGGAAAGTGAGTTAGTTTTCTAACAAGAAGGGAATAGATAAGTAAATTGTAGTACATCCATAGGATGGGTCATTTTACAGCTAAAATAATATTTATGATATGTTCTAAATTAGGTATGAAGCAGGATAAAAATAATTTGGAAAAATGACAGGAAGGAATTTTGATGGTGGTTATGTATATGTGACGGGGTTGTTAAAAAACCATTGTGGATCTGATAAATAGGCTGTAGAGTAGTGTATTACTTGAAAAGGATTCAGAGAAATCCTTATTCTAATTAAAAAACAAAGGTTGAAATGGACAGAAATTTGGTTGCCTTTATTTAGTGGAGGATATTACCACGAATGTTTTAAATCTGAGGTGTTCAAGGCGTTTCTGTAAATTGCTTAGCAATGTACTGTCAAGGCTAAGATGTACTGGGGTTGGAGTTGGCTTTATAGGGAGGAGAGGGGAGGAAGGAACTCTCAGTAGGGAGAAGTAAGACATTCCTAACCTGGAATTCACATAGTTTACAGGTTTCCCCCACCGTGTATGTGAGGCATTTGTAATTTGTGGAGATGACAATCAGTGCCTCTGGCTATAGGTGGCCAAGCTGCTGGCTGCCTGGAATGAACGGATGGCCACGGATGACTTAGTGACCAGTGTTGTGTTAAATGCCACAGGACGCCCTGGTAGCTCGTATCTAATTCTCGGGAAGTCCCTTGCAACTTTGAAAAGATAAGGCAAGAAATCCTACTGGGGGTGCACCCCGAGCATAAGCAGCCTCAGTGATATCTGCAGGAAGCTCTGGAGACAGTGAAACTTACCAGCTTTCCAGCAGCCCAGGGAGGTGAGGGGTTTGGTTTTTAGCATGGTTTAAATAGCCATCTGGACATAATAGATTAACTCTGAAAAATATGTTCCCTTTGTATTTGGACACTATTGTATTTCTATACGTTTTGATTTTTCTTAAAAACAATGTGACATGTAGTAAGAAGTGGTAACTACAATTAAAACAAAATTTCCTTAGGACTGTGCTGGAGCAGCTCCTCAAAGGTTTTTAAAGTGATTTGAAGGGAGTGGCTTTTAAGGTTTTTGTCCTTCTCATGAATCTTATTCTTTAAAGTTGGTGAGTTGAGCACATCCACATGAATGCATGCAATTATAATTTTGAGCTCAGCTGTGCCACAGTGAAAGATCCACATTTCGTTGAGAAAGAAGGTAAGTTAGAATGGCATCAAGTCCCAACAGCGTAGCTTTGGGCTAAAACTGAGTTGCTGCTCCTTGAAGCAAGTGCTGCTGCTTCAGGAGGAGCTGACGTTAAAGGGGCTGCTCTGAACTGCTTGGTCCTCAGTAGGAAAGGGCAGTGGTGGAATTCACACAAGGATGTGACTGTCAGTGATATTAGTTTGCCTGAGGCTGAGACTGTCAGGTCACAGTGCCACAAGGTCAGGCCAGAGGAGGGTCCTTGAAAGCCTGAGGGCATCCCATATGTAGGGTGGTATGAATGCTCCTGGCACCCCTGCCTTCCCTGGGAAAGTGCCATGATGACTGGACGGAGGCCTGTTTCCTGCCATAACCAGATCTTCCTCTGTGTTGGCTTTGCTTCCCTCTCAGTTCATGAAATGCTTTACCCAGATCCCCTCTGAGTATGCTGGAGGGCATATTCCATTCTATAAACCAATGATTTGAAATGTGGACTTGTCAGCCAAGATAATAAGTGCAGTTTCTTGAAGTTACCTGGTCCTATGAAGATTAAATCAGTGACCTTGGCTTTTTCAGGCTACCCATGGGTCCTCTTTTCAAGTTGGTGCGCACACGAAGGGGAACGCTCCTCCCAGGCACTGTCCTGAGAGCAGCCCAGAGCCCAGCCTCTGGTACTAATTTCAGTGATAGTCATGGAGGCCTGGCTAATTTTAAAACTGAGAAGAACAAATAGAAAATTCTAAGATAGTTGTCACTACAATATCTCCTTTAAAGACCAGCAAATACTACAACCGTTTGTGTTACCTCTGGATTCCCATTTGAGAACTTCACTCTAAACTCCGTGAGGGCTTTTAGACAGGGCTGATGTCTATTTTTTTCACCCCTGGACCTGACTTTCAGTGTGTGGACTGGCATCCAGCATGTAGCTCGATTAATATTTCTTAATGTGTGGCTTTCCATTTCATAAAATCGAACTCTTGCTATACTGTTCCAGCTAATATTAAATGTAATCTAGATATTACTGATGTTTGCTGTAGTTTAGATTTTAGCCATAGCTGGCACACGCCAGAGATCAATTCATAAAACCCACCCTAACAATGACTGCTTTTAGAGGTTCATTTGTATTTTTCTGTGGCTGCATTTGAAATGGACACCCTTGTGCAGGCTCTTTTCTGGACTGATGCTTTTGGAAGATGATGTGGATGAATTCTATGTTAAGTTTCAGAAGTGACTCTGAACTTCTAGCTTCCCTTGAAGTCTTATTACTTACTAAAATGCCATTTGTATTCACTCCTTTTTTCTTGCCTCATTTTTAGTAGCTACATTCTTTTTAGCAGATTCAGGCCTTTGAAAAGTAATGCATTCCCGTAGTGGGAATTACAAGTCTTGGGGCAGGTGTGCTGTGTTGGCTTAGATTTGTAGTGGTGGAAGCACCTTCTCTATAGACAGGGCCACCCCAGGCTCTCCCAGACAGGAGTTAGCAGGCCTCCAGGAAAGGAGAGTTTGCCATTTCTTTCATGCTTTTACTTCTTACAGCTTTTTGCAGCAAATTTTTTTCTTGATCCCTGAGGTTTTTTTTTTTTTTGCGGTACGCGGGCCTCTCACTGTTGTGGCCTCTCCCGTTGCGCAGCACAGGCTCCGGACGCGCAGGCTCAGCGGCCATGGCTCACGGGCCCAGCCGCTCTGCGGCATGTGGGATCTTCCCGGACCAGCGCACGAACCAGCGTCCCCTGCATCGGCAGGCGGACTCTCAACCACTGCGCCACCAGGGAAGTCCCTTGATCCCTGAGTTTTAATCTTGGTCAGCGGGGGCTTTGTGACTTACAGCAGTATACTTTATTTCTCTGTACTTGTTTCTTCATCTCTAAGATAAGGATAGAAGTCCTTGTTCACCAACATTGCCAGACCTGGGCTATGTAGATGTATTAGTTTGCTAGGGCTGCCACGACAAAGCACTAGCCCAAACTGAGGACCTTAAACAGCAGAAATGTATCTTTTCACAGTTCTGGAGGCTGAGAGTCTGAGATGGGCAGGGGTCAGCAGGTCCATGCTGCCTTGGAAGGCACTAAGGAAGGATGTGTTCCAGGTCTCTCTCCAGGTTCTGGTACTTCCTTATGGCAGTGGGACTCCAGTCTTCACATGGTGTGTGTGTGCATGCACGTGCACCCAAATTTTTCTTCTTATAAGGACCAGTCGTGTTGGACTCGGGCCCACCCTACTCCAGTATGACTGCATCTTAACTGATCACATCTACAATCACGTTATTTCCAAATAAAGTGAATCTGAGGACTGGGGGCTAGGACTTCAGCATACAAATTTTGGGGGGACACAGTTCAACCCACAACAGTAGGCAAGAAGGTCAAATAGAATTGGGAGGTTTGAAGTAACAGACCGTGCTGTTTCTCTCAAGTTCTCTGTTCTTTGCTTTTAAAGAATCTAATATATTAGGAAAAATGCCAACCTGGGACATACAGATTTGCTGTCTGATTGGGATCCTGCTTATAAAGACCAGACAGAAGTTAACATGTGGAGTTTTGACCTAATGTTTTTATATCAGGGCATTAGTAACACCTAGGCCTTTTCCTGATTTCAGCTGCTCCCATGCAGAGGTGCAGGATCTGGGGCTGCTGCTGTAAACAGATGAAGACACAGTTGCCTTTGTCAGTGCACTGCTGGGCCTTGTTTGTTTGCTGGCTTCTTTGAGATCCCAGATAGAAGATATAATAGATCAAAGGCCTCTGTAATTACTGCCCCCCAGCAGTTCTTGCTAATGCCTGCAGAGTTATTTGTACAGCTATTGCAGGGACTGTGTCTAATTTCACTTTACATATGGACTTAGATGTTGATTCCTAATTACCTTGAGCT
Source organism: Hyperoodon ampullatus (assembly GCF_949752795.1). Lineage (NCBI taxonomy): Eukaryota > Metazoa > Chordata > Mammalia > Artiodactyla > Ziphiidae > Hyperoodon > Hyperoodon ampullatus. The sequence goes on from NC_136921.1 coordinate 66,349,364, forward strand.
CTCACTTTCTTTAAGTGGATGATTTCAGATAACACCGCCATTTCTGAGGTTGTTTCAAAAGTAGAAATCAGAGATCTCTTGGTATAGAAATATTAAATTGTCTTCATATTTATTTATGAAAACATGTAATTGACATACAATATTATATTAGCTTCAGGTGTACAACATGATGATACAGTATTTGTATATATTGCCAAACTGATCACCACAATAGTTAACATCTGTCCCCATACACAGTTACAGAATTTTTTCTTGTGATAAGAAACTTTTAAGATTTTCTTTCAGCAGCTTTCAAATATACAATACAGTATTATTAACTATAGTCACCATGCTGTACATTACATCCCCAAGACTTATTTATAACTGGAAGTTTGTACTTTTTGACTCCCTTTAACCCATTTCGCTCACCCCTACCTAAGGCAACTGCCAGTCTTTTTTCTGTATCTGTGAGCTTGTTTGTTTTTTAGATTCCACATATAAGTGAGATCATATAGTATTTGTCTTTCTGTCTGAGTTACTTTACTTAGCATAATGCCCTCAAGGTCCATCCATGTCGCAAATGGCAAGATTTCATTCTTTTTAATGGCTGAATAATATTCCATTATATATGTATGTATATATGTGTGTGTGTGTATATAAAATCTCACATTTATTCAGTCATCCATCAGTGAATACATAGATTATTTTCATATCTTGGCTGTTGTTAATAATGCTGCATTTAATATGGGGGCGGGTGTAGGTATCTCTTCAAGAAGTGATTTCATTTCCTTTGGATATGAATATATACCCAGTGTGGAATTGCTGAATCATACAGTAGTTCTAGTTTTAATTTTTTGAGGAACCACCATCCTGTTTTCCATAGTGGCTGCACCAGTTTACATTCCAGTCACAGCTTTGCTGTGCACCTGAAACTATCACAACATTGTTAACTGGCTATACTCCAATATAAAGTAAAAAATTAAAAAAAAAACAGTGCATAAGGGTTCCTTTTTCTCCAAATCTTCACCAAATCTTTTTTGTTTTTTAATAACCACTCTAACAGATGTGAGGTGATATCTCATTGTGGTTGATTGTTTTCACATTTTAAATTAAATTTTTGAAGTGTAACATATAGGGAAGGTACACAAAGAAGAGTACAGTTTAATGAATTTTCATGTGCAGAGCAGACCTGTGTAACCAACACCGACATGAAGAAATAGAACCTCATCAGCCCCCAGAGACACTCCCTACCCATGGTGCCCCTTCCTAGTTACTACTCTCTTCAGAAGTTACCACTATCCTGAATTCTAACAGCATTAATCATTTTTGCTTTGTTTAAATTTTATTCTATAAACATATTTAAAATATAAAAATTAAAATTTTTTAAATGAATAAATTATACAAATAAGTTATATATAGTCATAGTATGTACTTTTTAGTGTCTGGCTTCTTTTGTTCAACATTATATGAGATTTGATCCATACTGTTGCCTGTAGTGTGTCCCATTTATTCTGTAGGGGAGGAAGAAGAATTTTCCCTCGACCCTTCTGAGTTCTTAGCTGAGACCCCTGTACTAAAAGATTAACAAGAGAAAAACAAGTTTTTTAACATGCATACCTCATATATACATGGGTGATACCAAGGAAAAATTAGTAACTCCCTCAGGTGGCTGAGAATTCAGGATTAAAGAGCATCTTAATAGGGAAAGGGGAGAGAGATAGAAGCCTCTTAGGGGAGAGTAAATGATTTTTAGGAAGGATGAATGGGCCCTTGAAGAACGTGTCGACTTCCGGTCTCCTCTCTTGTGATAACAGTCAGTCTTCCCCAGTTGATGAAACTCCCAGGGAGGGGATTTATGACAGTTGAGTTGTTTTTGGAAGCTCTGTCTTTAAGCATATAGAGGAGTTTGGAGGAAGCCTTTCCCCACTTTTGCTGTTTTTCAAGTGCCTACAACTCAAAATAATCAATATTCCCAAGTGGCATGCTTTGGAGTGGCATGTCCTGAGCTCCTGTGGTCTTACTTTGGGGTGGTGTATTCTGCTACCCTTCAATTCCAATTGCTGTGTGATATTCCAGTGCAGCCTTCCTATTGTATGAGTAAAAACTTACTGTCTTCTGTATAGTTACCAGGTAGTTAAATACTGGAGTCAGTTGCTAAATGGTTGGCCACACTTCTATTTTTGTCTGTGTTCATGTAATTTAGCTGCCGACTTCCAAGATTTGAATGCCTGCCTAACTTCCTTGATGCTTGCAGGTGTTTTTTCCCCTTTATTCTATCCCCAAGGGATATTTGAAGCTTCATTTTCCCCACCCTTAATAACTGTCTGCAGTAACTTTGAGGAGGGAGACATCTGCTCTAGTCTTTAGAATTTTCTAACGCTAATGTGTGAAAAGAGTTGTGAGCAATGGCAAGTGGCCGATGAGCGATGGCCCGGGAGGCACAACTGGGTTAGGTGATACATCTTTGCTTCTCTTGCTTTGATTGCGGACGTCAGGAAGCAAGCTGTGATTTTTGATTGTGGTACATTCCTTCCATAATAAATGGTTATAGATGCCGAGACTTGCAGGAGTTTGAAGGGTGATTCGCATTAATGGTTTTTAGGAAAGAAATACTGAACCTCCTCCCACCTCCAGTATCAGTTCCCATTTTTTCAAGCCAAGGTGACTTAGCCTTCTGAATGTGAATATTATTACAAATTACTTTTAGCCTTTGTCTACAATGAGGGTTTCAGTCAGTCCTGGATGGTGGTACTTAATGATAATATGGTAAAGCTTGACCGCTCCTGTAAATCCATACATTAGGATACATAAGGCACTTAGAATGGTGTCTGGTACTTAGTAAGTACTCAAGAACCATGGTTGTCGTTGCTATTATTGGAAACTATTTGGAACTTTTCTTGTGCCAGCAGAGGGCCCAGGCTGGCTGGACTCCGTTGTGTGGTTAATAATTACCATGCTGTTAGGCAGTCGGAAAAGCTTGTCAGCTGAACCTGGCTGGGTTCAGCCATAATTCAGGCCTCCCTTTCTACCTCACTGCGTGTAGGAAATAAGGAATTCAGGGTGTGGAACAGCTTTCTCCCTGCCTGCCTGTGTGCTCCTAGCTGTGCCTCCATAAAGGAAAGCCAGCTCCAGCACACAGAGCAGAGGCTCCTGCTATCAGATGAGAAAGCCAGTGCAGAACCCCACATCCCTGGGCTGGAGTCTGGAGACGCCGGACCAAGTACCCACGAATGGGAGTAACATGGCACAGTAGGGCGTGACTGCAGAGCAGTTCTCTTACCAAAGGAAAGCACTTCCTGTGTGCCCTGCCAGTACTCTGCACCAGCAAACAGTATTTCACTATATCTGCTCTTAAGTTTCAGACATCAGAGCATTTCACCCTTAAATACTTCAGAATGCATCTCCTAACAATAAGGACATTTCCCCTTCATTACAGTAATACAGTAGTACACCTAAGAAAATTAACAGTGGTTGTTTTTACCATCAAATATCCAGTGTTTTCAAATTTCCGTGCTTATTTGAAAAATGTCTTGTAGTGTTTTTTCAACATTAGGATTCAAGATTCCTGAATTGCATTTGGTTTTGTTTTTTTTTATCCGTTTTAACAGCCTCCATACCTCCTTTTAACTTTTTGTAGAGTCTAGGCTTGTTGTCTTGGAGGATGTCCCACATTATGGGTTTCTGGATGGTTTCTGCATGTATCATTTACTTATTCTTTAGCATGTGTATTTCCTGTAAACTGGAAGTTAGTTTTAGAAGTGTGAGTAGATTCAGGTTAAACATTATCTTAGTCCACTTAGGGTGCTGTAACACAAATACTATAGACTGGGTGGCTTATAAACAATAGAAATTTATTTCTCACAGATTTGGAGGCTGAAGTCTGAGATCAGGGTGCCCGTGTGGCTGGGTGAGGGCCCCCTTCTGGGTTGTACTAGGCCACCTTGTACCCTCACATGGCAGAAGGGGCAAAGGAACTCTTTCATAAGGGCACTAATCCCATTCATGAGGGTTATGCTCTCATGATCAAATCATCTCCCAAAGGCCTTACCTCCAAATACCATCACGCTGGGGATTAGGTCTCAGCATAGGAATTTTGGGTGCGGGGCACAGACACTTCAGCCTAAAACAAACATTTTTGCCAAAACTACTTCATAGGCGATGCTATGAATTTCATATCGCACAATGTCCAGCTGTCTCAGTATTACTGATGCAGAGCCGATGACTCCTGGGTCTTTCCACCAGAAAAGTACATTTTCCTTTGTAATTAGTAAGAATTTGTGGGCTGATTTTTGGCAAAGTGCAAATATCCTGTTTCCTAACAACTTTTCAACCAAGTTTTTCCCTTCCTTTGATCCCTGCCTGAATCAGCTATTACATTGGAAGTACTAAATGGAGATTTTGTAATTCTTGTATTGCTTCTATGTTGAGCTGCTGGCATTCATCTGTAAAGAGTTTCCTCACTCACCCTTTTCTGAGTATCACTGTAGATTTGTGGATTTTTTATGGCTGTTATTCTTTTTGATCCTCTGGATGACCTTCATGTTGAAGGATAATAGGAAATTGAGTTAGTTGACAAGTTCTGCTTGTGTAAGAGTGATAGTGGTGTGGTTTAAAGTAGTTTCTTAACTGTAGGCAACTGGCTTAAAAGTTGGTATTTAGAATGCTCCAGCAATGGGGGTTGATTTGTGGGGGGTTAGTTCTCTTTAACATCCAGCTTCATTTGAGACAGTTATAAAACTGTAGAACCAAAGAAAGGATTTGATGCTGAGTATTGCTATAGCAAGGAGGAGAGTGAGGAATTCATCTAGTAACTTTTATGCTAAGGTAACTTAAGCTTTTTTTTTTCTGATTTGAAGCATTTTCCTTTATCCAACTTTTCTGTCACTAATATGGAAGAAGAATGATCAAAGACTAGTGAGACAGGATAGGAAGGTAGCCCTGTCCAGAGGACTCATCAGTGAGGACTGGAATCTCCCCAAAGAGGAAGTTGGGCTATCGGTGCCTCTCGGTTACTGTAGGCAGCGGGAGAAAGGTCCGTTAAAAACAGCTCCATCAAAATCCAAGTCGTTGCCAGGAAGTTGTTCTCAGATGGAGGGCCTGGGCCTTTTGAATGCACAGATGCACCTTAGGGCAGGTGCTTTGATGAGGGTGGATGAAAATGAAATGTTTCCAGAATATACTCCCCCACCTCCGTACACATAAATGCCTCTCCAGTGTTAAACAGCCTACCTGTCTGTGTGTACACTTAATAATTGTAAAACCAGAGGAGGCGACATCTAGAAAATGGAAAGGAGGTATCAGTTCTCTCCCTACTAAGAAAGGCAAGGAGGGAGCTAGTTGGTTTTGGGTTTGTGGATCTTGACCTTCTTTCCTCGCAGCCCTCACCTCCCCCGTCGGCTCCTTCAGACCCAGGAGGGGAAGAGGAGCCACAGGAGATGAACAGTAGTGGTGCCATGAGCTTCAAGCATCACAAAGTGATAAGTTGTGGAACATCTGGTGCTTCATTCTCTCCTTCCTTAGAGTGTCAACTCTGAGCACGGCCTGCCTCCTTTCAGAACTAGGACAAGTACATGCCTAAGGAAGGTATTGGATGAGATAGGATTGCCTTGCTTTTTATACGAGTAGATGTGTTAGTTTGGGAAGCCTGCCATCACAATATACCGCAGACGGGGTGGACTAAACGACCACCCAGGTTTCTTCTGAGGCCTCTCTCCTTGGCTTGTAGATGGCTGCCTTCTCCCTATGTCTTTATGTCATCTTCCCTCTGTGTCCAAATTTCGTCCTCTGATAAGGCCACCAGTCCTACTGGATTAAGGCCTACCCTACTGACCTCATTTTACCTTAATCGCCTCTTTAAAGACCCTATTTCCAAATATAGTCACATTCTGAGGGACTGGGGCTTTGGACTTCAGCATATGAATATGTATATGAATTTTATATCCCATAACAGGAGACATGGAAACACATCCTAGTATTTGATTTGAATATTAGAAATCATCAGTATATTTGTAACTTAAAAGCAAGCTTCTGAATGCTGCTTTAGTGTGCAACTTGTCCTTTTCCCTTCCCCCAACAAAAAATACCAGAAATAAGAACAAGAACACAGTCATCTATAATAGAGTTTAGTGAAAAAAGTACTTAACTGATGCTTTTCTTTATTTCTGCATCTCTTACTGTGTATTCAATTTTTAGGTGTGTAAGGAAAGGAGAAATCAGTTATGACAGTACTCTTTAATAGTTCTAATATATTTCTCTGAGCAGATTGTATATTTATTGTGAAGGTCCTCCATACCTGTGGAAACCTTGCCGAGGTCTTGCTCACCCACTAAGAAGTCTTCACAGTCACATGGTGGCATCTTTTAAAATTGGGACCTAGTGCCCAAAGGAATTTCTGTAGCCTCTCAATATAGTACCACCTGCATCAGAATCACATGTGATGCTTTTAAAAATGCTCATCTGTGGGCACTACACCATACCTAGTGCATCAGTGTCTTTGCAAACAGGGCCTAGGAATATGCATTTTTAACACATGAATTGGGAAATTCTCAGGCAGATAGAATTGGGCAACTACTGTGCTGTTGGCAGGACTTGCAGATCTGCACCACCATGAGGTGGTGACAGTCATTTTACTTCTTAGAAGCCACTGTTTATAGGGAAACAATTTAATGCTTTGGCTCCCAGCCCCTCTCATCTCCCCTCCACATTTGGTCTTCATTAGAACAGGGTTGTTATCTCCTTGTCCCCACATCCCCACTTTCTGCCTTTGGAATTATTATGTTTATTTGGTGCCAGGTGTCTCCTGGGTTCATGCTTCTCTGTGATGGTGGGTAGCTTCTAGAACCTTCCAAAACATCTAGAAATCACACTAACCATGTACTGCCAGAGGTTTTCTTTGAAATTCTTAGGACCAAGGTTATTCAGAGATACTTTTCTAATTACTGTGGCCTGTGTTCAGTGTGGGCTAGATTATACCATCCCAGAATATGGTTAACCTAGCAGGGTGAATAAAATATGAACAGATAAATTAATAGATGTTCTTTTGTTGAAAGTTGATCTTTTAGTTTCCAATTTTAATTATGTGAGCATGTTGTCTTTTAGGTTTGATAATTTCTTCTTTGGATCATTGATTCTTTGGAAAATTCTGATGTCCAGGAGCAAATCCCAGCCACATTGCCTTCCCTCCTGCTTCTTGGTGGTGGCACCCATTCCCCTTTTAACAGCCTAAGGACATGATCACTATGGTCACCTCTACCACACACGTCCCTCTTAAAAGTTTGTCTTCTAGGTGGAGGAGTTTTTCTAAGCAGTAGTCCGTTTTGCACAGTGCATAAAGTAATATTAATAATACATGAATTGAACATTTAATGTTTAGGACCATGTGCAGTGGTTAAACGAAGTGTAGTGGAGTTGACAGTTTAGGGGATTTTCACAGTTATTAACTTTGTCAGGACCAGCACGCTAGGATGAAGACTGTGACATTCTCCTGTTGAAGGGCAGTAGTTGCATCAAATAGACAGTCTGAGCCTTTGAGAAGAAAAGGAGAGACAGTATAGTGTGGTGGCTAAGAGCAGTTTTAGGGATGAGAACTGAACAGACCTCCCACATACTTCCTGGGTGTACTTAGAGGAGCTGTTTTACTCTCAAAGGCTGTTTCCACTCTTTAAAATGGCAATAACAACAGTACCTAACATAGTGAAGATCAAAAGATACAGTGCATGTAGTATAGTGCCCCGCATATTATAAGTCCATTTGTGTGCATTTTTAGATCCTATGAATGTTATTTTTAATATTGAGGTAGTTATGTGGCATAACAAGTGTGGGTAGAGAACATTCTAGTTTACCTTCAGTTGTATGTAAATCTATTATGAATCCAATTTGGAGTTGGCTAATATAATTTATTACAGGTTGAAAGGGGCTGATTGTCAAGCTGGGTTGAGAATGGTGAGGCTGTTTCTGGATGCCATGGGAAGTGCTGGGATGCCTGTACAGGTTCTAGAGGGAAGACTGGAGACATGCATGCCATGGGTTTGCCAGTCCTCTAACTCATAGCTAAGCTCTTTGATCAGTAATGTTTTCTTCTATTCCTTTTTATACTTGGTAGGAACAACTGGTTTTATAAGATAATTAAAATAGTTAAATCTGATGTTAATATTTTTCCCCTATGATCATCCATACTACATGTATTTATGGTTTGGATATATTATGCTTCAATGGATGTACTAGAAAATTTAAGGGAAGTATCATTTTGCATAAGTAGAGGAAGTAAATTAACTTCTGCTGTTTATTAACAATTCCTGTTTGTTTTGTTTGTTAGGTCGTTGGTTTTAGTTGTTGCTGTGCAGTCTTGCCTGTCCTGTAGCTTCTGAGACTTTTGAAATATGTATTTCAAATATTTAAGTGGTTTAATAAAACAATGAAAAAGTAAATCTATTTAAAAATGAAAATTGCTTAATTGTGCAGAGGCTGGGTGGGTGTGTATTTGGAACACTGTTGCTGCAGCCAATCATGTTTATCTTTCATAGATGGGGTAGAAATCTTAGCCCTTTGTGCTTATATCCTACCTCACTTTATTCCTCCACAAAATGCATCTAATAGTGTGTGGTAGGGATGGAGATGACCTATTCTGGGAACACAAAATCTGTGAGTCTGCATTGATGTGTATATTGGAAGGGCCAGGGAATTTTGTGGTTCTTCTCTGCATATATTCTCATTGTTCCATTGTGATGAGGATTTTGTGTCATTATAAGATGTTGAATTAATAATAACAGGTGATATCCTGAAAAAAAGGACTTTATATTTCAGAGATTTATGTCCTTCAAAGGGTGAATTTGTATATCCAGCCTAAGGTACTAATATAACATAGACTCACATGCAATTAAATAGGCTTTTTAGCAAATGGACTGATTTTCTGAGAACGGTATAATTCAGATATAATTTCCAACATCCCAGTGGGTCATAATGACTTACATGACAAATGAAATCAATGTGGGCTTAAGTAATATGATTAAACCGGTTTTTCTGGATCATTCCTTTTCATTTTAGACTTTTTCCTTCAAGCCAGAAGTCACAGGTGTTTACAGAATATTAGGAGTGGAAATGATCCTTATCGATATTGTTAGTGCTTCTTCATGCAGGATTGTTCATATTAAACCAGACTTAAATTCTATATGTAAGACTTACATAGAGGAGATCAAGATGGCAGAGTAGAGGGGTGTGGAGTTCACTTCCTCCCACAAATATCTCAAAAATACATCTACACGTAGACCAATTCTCACAGAATACCTACTGAGACCTTGCAGAAGATCTCATATGACCAGTGCTGCAGAAAGATCCCCATATTACCAGCAGGATGAAGGGAAAAGGGAGAAGAGGAGGTACTGGGAGGGAAGCTGTACTCTTGGGAGGGAACTGTGAAAGAGGAAAGGTTCCCTTACCCTGGGAACCTTCTTTACTGGCTGGGAGGTCTTCCAGCACCCAGCATAGGGAGCTTCAGAGGCTGGAGAAGAGAGTGTGGGAGCTGACCTGCAGCCTGGCAGGGTAGAGAAACACCAACACTGATGGTCCTGTCCACATCACTGCACTTCCCAGCATGAAATGCTTGCTTGCTGGTGTGTGCAGCGATCGGGAGCTGAAACTTGGGCTTCAGTGGACAGACCCAGGAAGGGGACTGGACTCAGTTTGGCAGTACAGAGACAGTCCACTGGGCCTAGAGTGTGGCCCAGGCTGCAACTGGGGACACGTGCAGGATGGAGTATGGGTCTGCCATAGGAGTCCCATTGTCAGCGTAGGAGGGGAGAGGCATGCGTCTGCCATAGCCTCGTTGGTGTGCTCGTAGTGGGGCATGGCTCTGGCCCTGAGGGTTCTGTGAAATTCATAGGCTCACACATGTTGAAGGGGGGCTGAAATCTGAACCAATTACTGGCAATCCCACTGCAGCTGCCAGGATGTGGCTCCCAGTGCGTTCTCACTCTGGCAGATTTTGGGACTGGGACTGCACAGGCGTGCCTAAGGCTCTTCTGATCCAATTTTCTACAGGCTTGGGACGTGACTCCTGTGGCTTTACATGCCAGTGACTTTGTGAGTGTGCGTGTATGCTTAAGGGACCTCCTAGTCAGTTACAAGAGCCTGCAAGCAGAGGTCACCACCGAGGGTGGTGCTACCAACAGTGATCTTTGTGGGCATGCACACCAGGTGGCAGGCAGTGTCACAGAATTGCACGCCCCAGCGGACAGCTCCTGGGGAAGAACATGCAGTGGCTCCTTTCCCAGTGGGAGCCCTCCAGTCCTGTGTACCTCACACTGCAGCTTAGAATCAGATCTGGGGCTTCTACTCCAACAACTGGAGAGCAAACCCTGTCCCTGACAGGGAGACAATAACTAGAGAGCAAAGAGAAAGGCCCTGCCCAACATCCAGTGCAGGCTTTGGTCACCACAACACCAATCCATACCCCTTATCAAAGGGATAATGGCCAACACACCCTGAGGAAAGACGTGGCATGCATCCATACCAAAAACAGCCCATGCACCAAAAATACTGGACTCAAGCAGGCTATGGAGGGATCCTCCTACATAGAAACAGCCCTTCAAGGCCAGAGTAGATAACTATTTCTCCTAAATTCATAGAGAAATAAAAGAAGAATGAAAAAGCAGAGGAACCACTCGCAATTACAAGAACAAGAGAAATCCCCTGAAAGAACAAGCAATGAAACAGACCTCTCCAGTCTACCAGCTCCCAAGTTCAAAAAGGAGGTAGTAAAAATACTGAAGGGATTAAGAAAGGCTATTGATAGAAATGCAGATCACTGTAACAAGGAACTAGAAACTATAAAGAGGATTCAGTCAAAATTAGACAACTCAATTGCTGAGATGAAAATCGAGCAAAAGGCAGTAAATAGCTAGCTAAACAATGCAGAAAAACAAATAAGTGATCTGAAAGATAGAATAATGGAAATCACCCAATCAGAAAATCAGACAAAGACAGATGAAAAAAAATGAAAGCAACATGTGAGATCTATGGGATAATATAAAGTGTGCCAATCTATGCATAATAGGGATCCCAGAAGGAGAAGAAAGGGGGATCAAAAGTGTATTTGAAGAAATTATGGCTGAAAACTTACCAAACCTAAAGAAGGAAACAGATATCCAGGTACAGGAAGCACAGAGAGTCCCAAACAAGACAAACCCAAACAGACGTACAGCAAGACATAACTAAATGGCAAAAGTTAAAGAGAGGATTCTAAAGGCAGCAAGAAAAAAACAGTTACAAGTGAACCCCCATAAAGCAATCAGTTGATTTCTCTACAGAAATTTTGTAGGCCAGAAGGGAGTGGCAAGATGTATTCAAAGTCTGGAAAGGGAAAAACATGCAACCTAGGATACTCTACCCAGCAAGGTTATCATTTACAATAGAAGGAAAGATAAAGAACTTCTCAGACAAGCAATAGTAAACATATCCAAAAACAAATATTGAATAGTCTTCTCTAAATAGAAAAGAAGCAAGAATCTGTAGGAATGCCAACTCACAGTAGGAAAGTTAAATATATAGAAGGATTGAGGATCACTTAAATAAGTCAATACATAGATTAAAAAACAATCAAAATTCTGTGAAAGCGATTATAATGAGCAGCAAAAGGATAAATGTGAAGATGTAAAATAGGACATCAGAATCACCAAATGTGGGGGAGGAGAGTATAAACATGTAGATCTTTTAGAATGTGTTTTAGCTCATATGACTGCTAGTCTAAAGCAACTAGATATAGTTATAGGTTAACTTGCTTGAAAACCAGGGTAACCACAAATGAAAAACATTTAATAGATTGACAAAAACTAAAAAGAAAGGAACACAAGCATAATACAAAAGAAAGCCATCAAACCGCAAAAGGAAAAACAAAAAGAAGAAAGGAACAAAGAAGAAGTACAAAATCAACTGGAAAACAAAGTTTAAAATGGCAATAAATCAATAAAAGGAATATCAATAATTTCTTTAAATGTCAATGGACTAAATGCTCTGATCAGAAGACACAGAGTGGCAGATTGGTTAGTCAAACAAGAATCTACAATATGCTGCCTACAGGAGACCCACTTTAGGGTAAAAGACACTTATAGATTAAAAGTGAGGGGATGGAAAAAGATATTTCATGCAAATGGAAATGGCAAGAAAGCAAAGGTAGCAATACTCATATCAGACAAAATACTTTAAAACAAAGACCATAAGGAAAGATAAAGAAGGATATCATATCATAATAAAAGGACCAATGCAAGAAGAGGATATCGCACTTGTTAACATATATGCACCCAATGTGGGAGCACCTAAATACATAAAACAAATACTGACAAACATAAAGGGAGAAATTGACGGGAATACAATAATAGTAGGGGAATTTAATACTCCACTGACATCAATGGACAAATCTTCCAGACAGAAAATCAATAAGGCAACAGAGATTCTGAATGACACAATAGAACAGTTAGACTTAATTGATACCTACAGGACACTGCATCCTAAAAAGCCAGAATATACATTCTTTTCAAGTGCACATGGAACATTCTCCAGGATTGACCAAATGCTAGGACACAAAACAATCCTCAACAAATTTAAGAGGATAGAAATTATTTCAAGCATCTTTTCTGACCACAATGGCATGAAACTAGAAATCAACCACAGAAAAAGAAATGAGAAGAAAGTGATTACATGGAGACTAAACCACACGCTAAGAAACTAATGGGTCAACAGTGAAATCAAAGAGGAAATTAAAAAGTACCTCGAGATGAATGACAATGAAAACACAACCATACAAAATCTATGGGATGCAGCAAAAGCAGTTCTAAGAGGGAAGTTCATAGTGATACAGGCCTTCCCCCCAAAACAAAAAATCTCAAATAAACAGCCTAACCTACCACCTAAAGAATTAGAAAAAGAAGAAACAACAAAACCTAAAGTCAGCAGAAGGGAAGAAATAATAAAGATGAGAGAGGAAATAAATAAAATAGAGATTTAAAAAACAGAAAAAAATTAAACTAAGAGTTGGTTTTTTGAAAGGATAACCGAAATCGACAAACCTCTGCACAGGCTCACCAAGAAGAGAGAGGATCCAAATAAAGTAAGAAATGAAAGAGGATAATTAACAACCTATACTACAGAAATACAAAATGCCATAAGAAAACATTATGAAAAGTTATATGCCAATAAAATGGACAACCTAGAAGAAATGGACAAATTTCTAGGAATATACAGCCTGCTAAAACCGAATCAAGAAAAAACAGGTAATTTGAACAGACCAATCACTAGAAGTGAAATGAAATCTGTAATTAAAAAAAAGCTGCATGCAAACAAAAGTCCAGGACCAGATGACTTCACTGAGGAATTCTACCAAACATACAAAGAGGAACTTACACCTATCCTCCTCAAGCTCTTACAAAAGACTGAAAAGGAGGGAACACTCCTGAAGTCTTTCTAGAAGCCACCATTATCCTGATACCAAACCAGACAAAGACACTACCAAAAAAGAAAATTACAGACCAATATCTTTGAGTATAGATGCAAAAATCCACAACAAAATATTAGCAAACCAAATCCAACAACACATAAAAAGGATCACACACCATGACCAAGTTGGATTCATTCCAGGATCACATGAATGGTTTAATATATGCAAATCAGTCAATGTGATACACCACATCAGCAAAAAAAAAAAAAAAAGACAAAAACCACATGATCTGGGCTTCCCTGGTGGCACAGTGGTTGAGAGTCCGCCTGCTGATGCAGGGGACATGGGTTCGTGCCCTGGTCCAGGAAGATCCCACATGCCGCGGAGCGTCTAGGCCTGTGAGCCATGGCCGCTGAGCCTGCGCATCCAGAGCCTGTGCTCCACAACGGGAGAGGCCACAACAGTGAGAGGGCCACGTACCACACAAAAATAAATAAATAAAAAAACAACAAAAAAACCCCAAAAAACCACATGATCATCTCAATAGATGCAGAAAAATCATTTGATAAAATTTGACATCTATTCACCATAAAAACTCTCACTAAAGTGGGTATAGAAGGAACAAAGCTCAACATAATAAAAGCCATTTATGATGACCACCCCCCAGCCAGCATAATACAAAATGATGAAAAGCTGCAAACCTTCTTGCTAAATTCAGGAACAAGACAAGGATGCCCACTCTCACCACCTATATTCAACATAGTTTTGGAAGTCTTAGCCACAACAATTGGACAAGAAAAAGAAATAAAAGGTATCCAGATTGGAAGGGAGGAGGTAGAGTTGTCATTATATGCAGATGACATGATACTATACATAGAAAACCCTAAGGACTGCACATAAAAACCCTAAAGACTGCACATTAAACTACTAGAACTGATAAATGAATTCAGCAAGGTAGCAGGATACAAGATTAACATACAGCAATCTGTTGCATTTCTTTACACTATAAATGAAATATCAGAATGAGAAAGCAAAAAAAAAAATCCTGTTTAAAATCATATAAAAAAGGGTTTCCCTGGTGGCGCAGTGGTTGAGAGTCTGCCTGCCAATGCAGGGGACGTGGGTTCGTGCCCTGGTCTGGGAAGATCCCACATGCCACGGAGCGACTGGGCCCGTGAGCCATGGCCACTGAGCCTGCACGTCCGGAGCCTGTGCTCCGCAACGGGAGAGGCCACAACAGTGAGAGGCCCGCGTACCACAAAAAAAAAAAAAAAAGCAAACAAAAAATCACATAAAAAAAAGGAAATTGAAGATGATTCAAAGAAGTGGAAAGACATCCCATGCTCTTGGATTAGAAGAGTTAATATAGTTAAAATGGCCATACTACCCAAAGCAATCTATACATTTAATGCAATCCCTATCAAATTACCCATGACATTTTTCACAGAACTGGAACAAATAATCTTAAATTTTATATGGAACCACAAAAGACACAGAATTGCCAAAGCAATCCTGAGGAAAAAGAACGAAGCTGGAGGCACAACCCTCCCTGACCTCTGACAATACTACAAAGCTACAGTAATCAAAACAGTGTGGTATTGGCACAAATACAGATATATGGATCAGTGGAACAGAATAGAGCACCCAGAAATATACCCACACACCTAAGGTCAATTAATCTTCAACAAGGGAGGCAAGAATAGACAATGAAGAAAAGACAGTCTCTTTAGCAAGTAATGTTGGGAAAGCTGGACAGCCACATGTAAATCAATGAAGTTAGAACACTCCCTCACACCATACACAAAAATAAACTCAAAATGGCTTAAAGATTTAAATAAAAGACATGACACCATAAGACTCCTAGAAGAGAACATAGGCAAAACATTCTCTGACATAAATCGTAGCAGTGTTTTTTTAGCTCATTCTCCCAAGGCAATAGAAATAAAAGCAATAATAAACAAATGGGACCTAGTCAAATTTACAAGCTTTTGCACAGCAAAGGAAACCATCAACAAAACAGAAAAACAACCTAAGGAATGGGAGAAAATATTTGCAAATGATGTAACTGACAAGGGCTTAATTTCCAAAATATACAAACAGCTCATACAGCTCAAAAACAACAAGAAAATCCAATCAAAAAATGGGCAGAAGACCTAAATAGACATTTCTCCAAAGAAGACATACAGATGGCCAAGAGACACATGAAAAGATTCTCAACATCACTAATTCTTAGAGAATGCAAATCAAAACTACAATGAGATATCATCTCACACTGGTCAGACTGGCCATCATCAAGAAGTCTACAAATAATAAATGCTAGAGAGGGTGTGGAGAAAAAGGAATCCTCCTACATTGTTGGTTGGAATGTATTGAATAAATAGGTGCAGCCACTATGGAGAACACTTTGGAGGTTCCTTAAAAAAAACTAAAAATGGAGTTACCATATGAGCCAGCAATCCCACTACTGGGCATGTATCCAGAAAAAACGAAAGCTATAATTAGAAAAGATACATGCACTTCAGTGTTCATAGTGGCACTATTTACAATAGCCAAGACATGGAAGCAACCTAAGTGTCCATCAACATGAATGGATAAAGAAGATGTGGTGTGTGTGTGTATATATATGTATATATATATATATATATATATACACACACACACACACACACACACATACATACATACATACATACATACATACATACATACATACAGTGGAATCTTAGCTGTAAAAAAGAATGAAATAATGCCATTTGCAGCAACATGGATGGACCTAGAGATTATCATACTAAGTGAAGTAAGACAGAAAGACATATGATATCACTTATATGTGGAATCTAAAAAAAATGATACAAATGAACTTATTTACAAAACAAAGAGACTCACAGACACAGAACACATGGTTACCAAAGGAGGGGGGGATATACACTGGGAGTATGGGATTAACAGGTGTACACTATCATGTATAAGATAAACAACAAGGATTTACTGTATAGCACAGGGAACTATGTTCAGTATCTTGTAATAACCTCTAATGGAAAAAATTCTGTAAAAGAATATATATGTATGTGCAACTGAATCACTTTGTTGTACACCAGAAACTAACACAACATTGTAAATCAACTATATTTCAATAAAAAAATTTTTTTAAAAAGGAAGTAAAGGTGTACTGTCTGTCATTCTGGGACAATCCCTGGTGGTTCCTGATGATCCCTACTCTTCAAGTGCTAGTGGGTCATCTCTTTAAAGATCAAGTTCAAGCACTTTTCCTTGGATTTGATATTTTGAGCTGCACGTGGCTAGTGAGGATTTGTAATCTAGACAAGACTGGATCTCTTTTTCTTCTTTCTCTCTTTCTACATGTATGTTCTAACATCACATTTTCTTCATTATCCAAGGCTCTTACAATTTGTGATTTTCTTTCCCCTAGAACATTTTTACATTTCTTGCATTTATTGTGAATCTGCATTTTGTTTTACTTCTTCAGCTCTTATCTGTGAATAATTTGTTTTTTCCCAACTTATGATGGTTACTATTTTTTCACATTTACTCTCAGCTACACTAGTTTGGTGATCTATTTCCTCCTTCAGTTGTGACTCTTATCACTTTGAGACTACTTTACATCAACTTTGTCTTTCTAGTTATATTAAAATAAGAGTTTTCTGGACTTGTTTTTGCTCCTGTTGTATTCTAATGGAACATTACTTTGGTATCAAGGAGTTGATATAAAGTTGTAGAGCAATAAATGGGTAATATAAACATTTATAATGAATAAGGTTTCCTCTAGCAAATAAGAAAATAATTATCTACTTAATTATCTGATTTAATTATTTTTGGTCCCTGTGTGTAAATGAATAGACATAATAAATAGTACATAGGTCAAATCTTTTTTGTCTTCCATTTTAAATGCTCAAGCAGAGATTTGAATACCAGCATGCAATTTCACTAAATTTGTGTGAATGACGTTTGGACAAAGGAATGATCGGACTCTGGCTCCCATGAGGAAAAATTGAGTAAAGCCTTGTAACTTCACTTCTGGAATGCCAGGCACATAATATAATCTGGGAGACATATTTTGTCTGTAAAGATCATAATTAGATTTGCTGAACCAACTATCCAAAAGATTGTCTGAAAAATACTACTGAACCTCAGGCAGGAAGAAAGGAATCGTTAGGAGACTGCTACCCTGGGGTTAACCACTTAGGGAGTAAGTTTTGCATATGCTGCCTATAAGAACAGGAGAGTAATTACACATTTTGGAATTCTTAGAGAGTACTCATTAAGTCACAGATTCTTCTTTGAAAAGAAGAATGAATAAAATTAGATTTTACTTTAAACTTAAGTTATTTTAAATGAAACATTTATACACAATAAGAACATAAGCACCATTTGCATTCCCTATTTTCATGTCTGATCCTTGCCAGTAGACAGACTGAACTTAGTTGTAATGAGGGGGCTTCAAACCACTACCATATTGTGGTTGCTTTGTTCGTTTGGCATTGCTTGGCCACTTGTCAAAGGACTTTTAAGGAGGATGGGGATTATCAAGTAGCAACTCCAAAAATACCTACCAGACAATGAGAAATTATTAATATCTTATGTCATTATTCTGGCTGCTGGTGTGACTTTTAATGCTCAAGAATTTTTGTTTTAGAAAATTATGTGACACCATAGCTGATATATTAAGATAAAGACCATAGTTGAACGGACCTTTTTCTTTTTTATGCCATCCCATATGATCCCATGCTCCCAGATAAATACAGTTGAAGGGATTTCATTCTCACAGTGAAAATTAGTGTGTGTGTGTGTTTTTTTTTCTAGCTGGGCTTTTTCCCCCCAAATGGGAGTATGGTTAAGCTCAGTCGTGCTGAGTGATTTGTATGCACTTGGGTTGAACAATGAAAATGGTTTACTCTTAGCTCTCTGGTTGATTATTGCTCTGTGTTTGATGTTTCAGACTTTAGATTCTGTGAGGTGGGAGAGAGGGACTGAGAGCAAAAACATGAACGGGGGCTTCCCTGGTGGCGCATTGGTTGGGAGTCCGCCTGCCGATGCAGGGGACACGGGTTCGTGCCCCAGTCCGGGAGGATCCCACGTGCCGCGGAGCGGCTGGGCCCGTGAGCCATGGCCGCTGAGCCTGCGCGTCCAGAGCCTGTGCTCCGCAACAGGAGGGGCCGCAACGGTGAGAGGCCCGTGTACCGCAAAGGGGAAAAACAAAAAAACAACAACAAAAAAAACATAAATGGGGCCATGCGAGAGAGCACAAGTCAGAGCAAGGGATGTGAGGGAAGTGAAAGGGAGAAGACAGTGCGACAGTGAGGGGGTGAGAAAGTGATCAATGGGGGGTGTCAAGAGGAGAAAGAGAGACACACACAGACACAGGGAGAGGGAGGGAGGGAAAGAGAGAAAGAGAATATGCAAAAACAAGCACCAGGGAGGGAGGGAGTGGAGAGAGAGATAATGGAAGGTTGGGAGTCAAGTCTGAGAGGTCTTGTTTGTTATGACCCTTGGTAACTTCCTGAATTCCCTCTTGGTGAGTGATTGTGGAGCAAATACAAGTTTATTGTGTGCCATTTAATAAACGGAAAATCACTTGAGAGACAAGTAGCAAGCTTACCTGTCTGGGTTAAATTTCTTTGGTTTCCACTAAGTCCATGCTTTCAGATCCTGAACTTGGGTCCTGAGCTGTGTTAATCATTACTTAATATTTATATGGAAATGAGGTTACCCTGTTGCAAGTCCCAGTTTCAATCAGTAAGTAATTATGAAAACTAGTCTTAAAGATGCTGTGATAGGGTCTTGCTTTCCAGGCAGTAATTAAACCTCTCAGCTATCCTCGGGGGTTGGTTTTTTTTTTCCTTCTAGTTATTTTTTCCCCCTAAACTTAGTTTCTGCAGGTGGGAAAAGATAACGAGTTGCTGCCGAATGAGGGATTCATTAGTTGAAGTAAAGGTTTTATCAAGAGAAGGAGGGAATGAACAGGATACCTTAAAGCTGCAGAAAAGAAAAAGAATATCTGCTTTATTTTGGCCCCAAAGAAAGAATTTTTTAAAAAGTGTGAACAGAACCTTTAAAACTCAGGTGTTTTCATAGGAGTATTTTTGAGTCAGATCCCAAAACATGGAGCTAAATCTCCGTCTTCAGTGGGAGCCAACCAGAAATGCTTGCCAGTTTCAGTTTTTGGCATTTAGTAAGCAGGTGCTCAAAAATAGCAACACATAATAATAATTATTATTATTATCAGCATCCACAAAGTGCCATGGGGGCTGAGCATTATCACAGAAGTGGAGGCTGTAAGACTTGTAGGCACGCTGCTCTGGTGGCACCAGGCCCCATTGCCGCCTGTTCTCTCCTCCCTCCCCCCAAAAGAGAACCTCTCCTGCTGGAAGAGCTGGGCAAAACCACTTCAGAAGTGCTTAAAATATGAAGGTTTATGGTGTAGATGTAGGCACTATTCTTTTTTTTTTTTTTTTTTTTTTTTGCCGTACGCGGGCCTCTCACTGCTGTGGCCTATCCCGTTGCGGAGCACAGGCTCCAGACGCACAGGCTCAGTGGCCATGGCTCATGCGCCAAGCCGCTCCGCGGCATGTGGGATCCTCCCGGACCGGGGCACGAACCCGTGTCCCCTGCATCGGCAGGCGGGCTCCCAACCACTGCGCCACCAGGGAAGCCCCCAGGCACTATTCTTTAGCTTTACATATGTGAAAGCTGCAGTCTCAACAGGATGTTAGAAAGGAGGCTCTTCATGTGCACACCATACACAGGAACTCACAGTGGAGGGAGGTAGGGTTGCCAGGTAAAATACAGGATGCCCAGTTACACTTGAGTTTCAGATAAACAATGAATACAACATTATTCGTTGGTTATCTGAAATTCAAATTTCAGCCGCCTGTGTTTTTATTTGCTAAACTGGCAACCCAGGTTGCATCACCTCTGTTGGGGAGTGCTAGACCCTAACAACCCCAGCTGGGCAGTGATCGAGCCTGTTAATTTCCAGGGCTGTAATGTGTTCATCTGTTCTAAGATTCTTGTGCCTTCTTCCAGAAGCTAGCGTAGATTTAACAGGGAATAATTGTAAAAGGAAGCAGGCAGAGTTTTTGGATCACATATCATCAGAGATTTATCAAAGTTAGCGTAGGCAATAAAACAAGCCTCTTTTATAAATTAGGCTGTTTTACTGACTTTGGGAAAAGTCAATGGCTGTTGATCCATCAGTAAGAAATACAAGTGAGCTTGAATCTAAACATCAGCAGTTTTCTTGGATTATTTGGTTATTTCATCATGTACCCTACATGATTTTTTTTATTATTATTTTTTTTTGTGTGGTACGCAGGCCTCTCACTGTTGTGGCCTCTCCTGTTGTGGAGCACAGGTTCCGGACGCGCAGGCTCAGCGGCCATGGCTCTCGGGCCCAGCCGCTCTGCGGCATGTGGGATCTTCCCGGACCGGGGCACGAACCCGTGTCCCCTGCATCGGCAGGCGGACTCTCAACCACTGCGCCACCAGGGAAGCCCCCCTACATGATTTTTAATGTACAGACGCAAGATTTATTTAGTGAGGAAATAGGACGGAGTCTAATTTTTAAAAAAATCGTTAAGTCAAATACTGCATTTTTGATTACTTTGAAGCAGTATCGTTTAAAGATCTTGCCAATAAAAATTGTGAGTAATTGCTTACTTGTTATAACTTTGCCTTTTGTTCACTTTTTGAGGGTGTTAGCATAGAGTGGTGGAAAATCTTGGGAGTTAAGAGACCTAGTCTCGGTGCTCTCTCTGAATTATTTCCTTTGTGAGCAGGTACCAGTGAGTATACATGCTGAGTTTCATTCTGAATTCCTGAGACTTAAATTTTCTGAGGTTTCCCTAACTTTCATGTTCTCAACCTGATGTGGATCCATGTTGCTGAAAGCTGTTTTCCTTGCGTGAGTTGTATGGGACATGACCAAGGAAATTTTAAAAATAAGTTTGATTTCTTGCATTGCTTTTGTAAATTAAGCTTATCTATCATATAAGTACACGAAACTTTGACTTATCTCTCGATTGATCATTGATACGTATATAGATATATCTAGCTATAGATATATAGATTATTTTTTAATCATGCTGCATTGAGTGGAAAGTTTAAGACAAATGAGATGATGGGACTTTGATGCACTGCCACATCCTGCACTTTTAGAAGGTTCCCAAATGCCTTTCCCACATATTGAACTGTCACAGCAATGATCAGTGGCTTAGAATGCCTCCTGAGTTCCTGACCCGTTGCCAAAACAAGCGCTGAAGTAAATGTTTCCTGATGTCCAGTGACCGTTAATGCCCCCCATATCCAACTGGTTATGAGCTGAGATTTTGAAGGTGTACTGCCTATACTTAAGGGAAATCTATAAAGAAGCTTTGCTATTTTGGTCCATTGGACTAGGGAGGGCAAGTAAAGCCCTTCAGAGGGACAGAAGCACTTCTCTTATATCTGTTTCTTCAGAGACCAGAGTGGGTCTCTGAACTGCCTGATGACTCTCATGGGAGGATCACACCAGTGCCAGCAGGAGACAAGCCATGTTCTAAGATTCCCCCCAGGCTTCGAACCCAGTAGAACCCTAAGACTGTTAGATACCATATCTCTGAATAATGACGTGAGCTGTGGTAACCTGGATGTAGCGGGGCCCATTTCAGTCTTCCCACAGTTCTCCAAAGCTCTGTGTGTGGCACCAGGGGCAATGCCTAGTCTAGGATCAAATGCCTTCTTTTATTGTGGCTGATCTTCAGGAATACAAGTCTTAAACCTACGCACTTGTAAAACTTTATTTTCCCAAAGACTGAAAGGAAAGCTGGCATTCAAGGTGAGACACCCACCCCCACTTGGCCCAGGATTAGAGCTAGACCACTTGTAAGCTTGTTAGCACAGCAGTGTGATATTTAATAGATAGGTGGCCAGGGGCTTTGGTCAGGGGCTACTTCTTAGATTCATGCAGGCTGTCTAGAGCCATTCTCACCAGTGGTCCCTCTACTGTTTGAGTGCTGTTGTTCTGAATGAGGGTTTGTCCTCATTCTATTCAGTGTGAGGAATTTCATATTTTTTCTCTAAAGAGAACCATTTATACCCATTTGTTTCCTGTTAGGAAAAAATTGATTACTGATGTTGCCAGGGGCTGCTGGAGAGGGATGGGGTGTGGTGGAGTAAGTCACAGTCTAAACTGGATGATGCCGTATTTTAAAGTTACCCTGAAGTTATAGCCTCTTCTCCTTGGGGCCCACGTGTGATCCCGGAATGCTTCTCAACTTAGTGTTCCAAGCAGTCACTGCTAATCAGTTGGCTTTGATTCATGAGGTGATGCCAGTTTGCCACTTCTGTTTTAGGAGAATTATTTTCTCTGTTTCCTTCTCTAGAAATTTGTATTCAAAAGCAGCTCTTTGGCTCTTTTAAAGCAGGTCTTAGGTTGGTGTGCCTTGGCAGAGAAAAAGGGCCAGGGCTGGAGACAGCAGGGATTTTGATAGGGGTTGGGCATAGGAACCCTTGCTTTTTCCCCTTAAGTCCCCCTGCCCTGTCACCAAAGGGCAGTGGGTCCTTGGACTAGGCTAGAGGACCTCTTAGGAGACTTACCTTCAAGGAGATCAAACTGGTCAATATGTCTTCTTCTTGGACAAGTTTAATTCCTTCTCACTACCCTCTCCCATGGGGCTTTATGGACACTTATTATTATTTTTTTTGAAGGATGGCATTTAAAAAACCCATATATTATAAAGGACTTGAATCCAGAAAATATAAATAATCCTTAGAAATCAATAATCTTTAAAAAAAAAAAAAACTCAGTTTTTTAAATGGACAAAATATTTGAAAAGACACTTCACCAAGAAGATGACATGAAAAATGCACAACAGCATAAGTCACTAGAGAAATGCAAATTAAGGTCACAATATATACTGCTACACACCTACTAGAATGGCTAAAATTAAAAAGACTGCCAATACCAGAGCTGGCAAAGATGAGAAGCAAATGGATATCTCACACGTTTCCTAGTGAAAATGAAAACTGGTACAGTCACTTTACAAAACAGCTTGGAAATTTCTTATAAAGTTAAACATACACCCACCCTATGACCCAGCATTTCCACTCCTTAGATATTTACCCAAGAGAAATGAAAGTATATGTCCACATAGAGACTTATATTCAAATGTTAATGGGGGCCTTATTCATGACAGTCAGAAACTGAAAACAACTCAAATTTTCATCAACAGGTGAACAGATAAACAATTTGTGATACCATAATACTTGATGGACCCTTAGTTATACTTTAAAAAGGATGGCTTTGTGTAAACTTTTGTAAAAGGCTAAATGAATCCATCTTTGAGCTTAACATTTTAGAATCTTCTTTCAAAATTACCATGCAGGCTGGGCTGTGAGTTACGCAGAATTTGGAGTTTAAACAACGAAACAAATATAAATCCGCTTCCTGTCTGTGCCTGTACTAACCCAGACCCCTCTTGCCTCCTAGCTCTTTGTGGCGTTTTTAATCAGCACTCTTATTGCTTGAACCAGGGCCTGTCGGTGTTGTAATCTTGCAGAGTAGAGCTGTATCTTCAGACAAAACCCACTTGCTCAAACAATAGACCCTCTTGTCAGTTCTGTTGCTTTCAAGAATTTACCTTGACTTGATGTTCATTAGTGTGTGCCGTTGGCAAAAGAGCATACCTCCAAACTCGACTAATTACTTCACTATTCAGTAGCAGCATGACTGAAAAGAGCCTGGCCATCCCCACAAAGGGGTGCTTCTCTGCCAGAGCCAGCCTCGAATGTAGCAGGTGGCAGGGACAGGGCTAGCACTGATGAACCCAAACCAGAGGAAATGTGGAACTTTCAAGGGAACTGTTAGTGCCTCCTTTTTTCCCAATATATTCCCCTTCCACATCCCCGTGGAAGTACTGCTGAGCCACTGCACAGGCCAAAGGCTGGAAATTAAAAAGAGCTGGGATAGAGTGGGGGAGGAGGGACATCAGAGAGCCCTGGAAAGTCAGCCACTGAATTTTGAATTCAGTAGTAACTGGTGGAAATGCTGAGGCTTAAGTAATGCTTGGCAAACCATCAAGTATAGTTGTGCCTGTTGTTCATTGCACAAGGGCACTGAGCCAGAGGTAAGTGGGGTCAAAGTCCAACCCCCGCTCTGTCTGGCAGAAAGCCATTGTTGGCCTGGAGAAAAGGAGGCCTTTTCCCATCGCTCGCACAGACAACGTCTTCTTACCACACCACGCACCAGCATAGGGCTCGGCTCATCTGCTCAGGGTGGGCGCCTTTCCCTAACTTCCTTAAAGGTGCTAGATGGGCTAGTAGAAGCCTTAATGCTTATCCACAGTCCTCAGAGTAGGTCAGACCTGTATGCGAATTCTTGAATCCATCCTGGCCTAGTGGCTCTCCTGAGGAGATGGGCTCTCAGAGATCCTAGAGGGCAGGAACTCCATGGCACAAGATGATTTCAGGGTGCACATGACAACACATGTAACTCTTTCAGTCCTGCTCACTAGTCAGGAAGAAGGTATCGGAGTGTTAAAAAGCACTGTCAGCAAGTGCTACAGACGCAAGGTTAGCTACCCAGCCCCGTGAGAGCTGAACTTAGACCCAGACACCTTCACTCATGGCTTTAGCATTTGTCATATTTACATTTAGAATATTCTTCTATCTATGCCAAGGGATACTGGTTTTCTACTTAAAGAAGTGAAGTAACATCTAAAATATAAGTAAATATATAAAAGAAATGAATTGATTTCTTCATTATTTTAGTCAAATCCAAGTTGTCACTGGCATGGAGTGAATTTAGGAAACATAGATTAAGTGTGAAGAGATGAAATGTGAGAGGGAATTATTTGGGTGTGAAGAAGAGAGGCCTTCACAGTAATACAGGTTTCTGACAATTTCTGCTAACAAGAGAGTAGAAGGAAGTATTTTTACTGTTGTTGGGAGATTTGGGTTCAAATGTGCAACGGGTTTGTGTGTACTTGTTCCATAACGGAAAGCTGAGAGATTGTAGACTGAATTTCTGAGGGTGAGACTAGAATATGTGGGATAGCTGGAGCTCTTTAGAAGTCAAGCAACTGACCCCACATTTTTATGGAGGCAAGAAAGCCAGAAAGTTCCAGAAGGGAAGCACAGCTATTAATTGATATTTGACTCAAGATCTCCCTTCCTGTGTCCCTCTCCTTCATTCTCTGTCTCAGTCTTTCTCACATACGAGTGCACTCATACATATACACACACCCAATCCACCAGGGATTCAAATCTGCCGTCTCCCTTGTAGGAGAATTTCCTGTAGAAGCCACAATGTAAAGTAACAGGCATGACATGGGGAACTATAAAAGCATTGTTCTTAGACCTCTTCAGCTGAAAAAAACATTCAGCTCTTGGCATGAACATGGTTGAGATGACTGCAGTAAAAGTACCGTTTTGCATCCAGTGGCACCCGTAATTTATATTTACATAAAGAAAAAAAAGTGTCCTCTGATACAATCTCAGAAAACTGCCGCCACAGGCTTTTGAAACGATTAGTTTAGACTATTTCACAGAGCATTAAGCTTAACAATGTTAGTCTGTTCCTAAATGCTCTTCAAGAAAATTTTTGCAATGAGGTCAAAATTTAGGTTGGCAAAAGAGCAACCTCGAATAGGCAATCTCATCCTTTTTAAAAAAAAAAAAAACAGCTTTTTTGAGATATAATTGACCTAAAATAAACTGCACATATTTAAAGTGTACAGTTTGCTCCATTTGACATGTATATATCATGAAACAATCACCATAATCAAGAAGATGAACACATTAATCACCCCCAAATGCTTTCCTGTGCCCCTTGGTAATCCCCACCTCGCAACCCTGCTCTGTGCACCCCCTTCACAGGCAGGGAAGTGCCTCTGTCACTGTAGATTACCTTGCACTTTCTAGAATTTTATATTAAGAGTACAGTATATACTCTTTTTTTTTTTTTTTTTTTTGCGGCACGCAGGCCTCTCACTGCTGTGGCCTCTCCTGTTGCGGAGCACAGGCTCCGGACGCGCATGCTCAGCGGCCATGGCCCACAGGCCCAGCCGCTCGGCGGCATGTGGGATCTTCCTGGACCAGGGCATGAACCCATGTCCCCTGCATTGGCAGGCGGACTCTCAACCACTGCACCACCAGGGAAGCCCCTATACTCATTTTTATCTGGCTTCTTTCAGCATAATTATTTTGAGATTCATATACATTGTATTGCATATCATTAGTTCATTCCATTTTACTACTGAATAACATTCCATTGTATAGTTAGGCCACAATCTGTTTATCCATTCACCTGTTGATGGCCCTTTGGGTTGTTTGTAGCTTTGGGCTATTACAAATAAAGCTACTATGAACATGCGTGTACAAGTCTTCGTATGGATATATATTTTCTTTTCCCTTCGTGTAAAGCTAGAAGTGCAGTGGCTGGATCACGTGGTAGTTGTATGACTAACGAATAAACTATCACAATGTTTTCCAAAGAGTTACACCATTTTAGTTCCTCACCAAAACGAGAGTTCTATTTCCTGGGTATGAGAGTTCCAATTCCTCTGCATCCTCGTGAACACTTGGCATGTTAGCTATTTTATCTCTTTGAAGTTTTAATTTGCATTTCCTAACTGAGTAATGATATTGAGTATCCCTTGTGTACTATTTACCATTTGTATATCTTCTTTGATGAAGTGTCTGCATATTTTTAAAAATTGGGCTGTTTTCTCATTTTTTTTAATTTTTAAATTTTATTTATTTTTTTATACGGCAGGTTCTTATTAGTCATCAGTTTTATACACATTAGTGTATACATGTCAATCCCAATTGCCCAATTCATCACGCCACCACCCCTACCCCCCCACCGCTTTCCTCCCTTGGTGTCCATACATTTGTTCTCTACATCTGTGTCTCGACTTCTGCCCAGCAAACCAGTTCATCTGTACCATTTTTCTAGGTTCCACATACATGCGTTAATATACGATATTTATTTTTCTCTTTCTGACTTACTTCACTCAGTATGACAGTCTCTAGATCCATCCACGTCTCAACAAATGACCCAATTTCCTTCCTTTTTATGGCTGAGTAATATTCCATTGTATATATGTACCACATCTTCTTTATCCATTCGTCTGTCAATGGGCATTTAGGTTGCTTCCATGACCTGGCTATTGTAAATAGTGCTGCAGTGAACACTGGGGTGCATGTGTCTTTTTGAATTCTGGTGTTCTCTGGGTATATGCCCAGCAGTGGGATTGCTGGTCATATGGTAATTCTATTTTTAGTTTTTAAAGGAACCTCCATACTGTTCCCCATAGTGGCTGTATCAATTGACATTACCACCAACAGTGCAACAGGGTTTCCTTTTCTCCACACCCTCTCCAGCATTTGTTGTTTGTAGATTTTCTGATGATGCCCATTCTAACTGGTGTGAGGTGATACCTCATTGTAGTTTGATTTGCATTTGTCTAATAATTAGTGATGTTGAGCAGCTTTTCATGTGCTTCTTGGCAATCTGTATATCTTCTTTAGAGAAATGTCTATTTAGGTCTTCTGCCCATTTTTGGATTGGGTTGTTTGTTTTTTTAATATTGAGCTGCATGAGCTGTTTATATATTTTGGAGATTAATCCTTTGTCCGTTGCTTCACTTGCAACTATTTTCTCCCATCCTGAGGGTTGTCTTTTCGTCTTGTTTATGGTTTCCTTTGCTGTGCAAAAGCTTTGAACTTTCATTAGGTCCCATTTGTTTATTTTTGTTTTTATTTCCATTACTCTAGGAGGTGGATCAAAAACAATCTTGCTGTGATTTATGTCAGAGTGTTCTTCCTATGTTTTCCACAAGAGTTTTATAGTGTCTGGTCTTATATTTAGGTCTCTAATCCATTTTGAGTTTATTTTTGTGTATGGTGTTAGGGAGTGTCCTAATTTCATTCTTTTACATGTAGCTGTCCAGTTTTCCCAGCACTACTCATTGAAGAAACTGTTTTCTCCATTGTATATCTTGCCTCCTTTGTCACAGATTTGTTGAACATAGGTGCATGGGTTTATTTGTGGGCTTTCTATCTTGTTCCATTGATCTATGTTTCTGTTTTTGTGCCAGTACCATACTGTCTTGATTACTGTAGCTTTGTAGTATAGTCTGAAGTCAGGGAGCCTGATTCCTCCAGCTCCATTTTTTTCCCTCAAGACTGCTTTGGCTATTCAGGGTCTTTTGTGTCTCCATACAAATTGTAAATTTTTTGTTCTAGTTCCATAAAAAATGCCATTGGTAATTTGATAGGGATTGCATTGAATCTGTAGATTGCTTTGGGTTGTATAGTCATTTTCACAATATTGATTCTTCCAATCCAAGAACATGGTATATCTCTCCATCTGTTGGTATCATCTTTAATTTCTTTCATCAGTGTCTTAGTTTTCTGCATACAGGTTTTTTGTCTCCCTAGGTAGGTTTATTCCTAGGTATTATATTCTTTTTTTTGCAATGGTAAATGGGAGTGTTTCCTTAATTTCTCTTTCAGATTTTTAATCATTAGTGTATAGGAATGCAAGAGATTTCTATGCATTAATTTTGTATCCTGCAACTTTACCAAATTCATTGATTAGCTCTAATAGTTTTCTGGTGGCATCTTTAGGATTCTCTATGTATAGTATCATGTTATCTGCAAGCAGTGACAGTTTTACTTCTTCTTTTCCAGTTTGTATTCCTTTTATTTCTTTTTATTCTCTGATTGCCACGGCTAGAACTTCCAAAACTATATTGAATAATAGTGGTGAGAATGGACATCCTTGTCTTGTTCTTCATCTTAGAGGAAATGCTTTCAGTTTTTCACCATTGAGAATGGTGTTTGCTGTGGGTTTGTCATATATGGCCTTTATTATGTTGAGGTAGGTCCCCTCTATGCCCACTTTCTGGAGAGTTTTTATCATAAATGGGTGTTGAATTTTGTCAAAAGCTTTTTCTGCATCTATTGAGATGATTGTATGGTTTTTATTCTTAAATTTGTTAATATGGTGTATCACATTGATTGATATGCATATACTGAAGAATCCTTGCATCCCTAGGATAAATCCCACTTGATCATGGTGTATGATCCTTTTAATGTGTTGTTGGATTCTGTTTGCTAGTATTTTATTGAGGATTTTTGCATCTATATTTATTAGTGATATGGGTCTGTAATTTTCTTTTTTTGTAGTATCTTTGTCTCGTTTTGGTATCACGGTGACGGTGGCTTCATAGAATGTGTTTGGGAGTGTTCCTTCCTCTGCAATTTTTTGGAAGAGTTTGAGAGGATGGGTGTTAGCTCTTCTCAAAATGTTTGATAGAATTCACCTGTGAAGCCATCTGGTCCTGGGCTTCTTTTGTTGGAAGATTTTTTTTTTTTTTTTTTTGTGGTATGTGGGCCTCTTACTGTTGTGGCCTTTCCCGTTGCGGAGCACAGGCTCCGGACGCGCAGGCTCAGCGGCCATAGCTCACGGGCCCAGCCGCTCCGCGGCACGTGGGATCCTCCCAGACCGGGGCACGAACCCGCGTCCCCTGCATCGGCAGGCGGACTCTCAACCTCTGCGCCACCAGGGAAGCCCTGTTGGAAGATTTTTAATCACAGTTGCAATTTCATTACTTGTGATTGGTCTGTTCATATTTTCTATTCTTGGTTCAGTCTTGGAAGGTTATATACCTGTCTAAGAATTTGTCCATTTCTTCCAGGTTGTCCATTTTATTGGCATAGAGTTACTCATAGTAGTCTCTTAGTATGCTTTGTATTTCTGTGGTGTCTTTTGTAACTTCTTTTTCATTTCTAACTTTATTGATTTGAGTCCTCTCCCTCTTTTTCTTGATGAGTCTGGCTAATCGTTTATCAGTCTTGTTTATCTTCTCACAGAACAAGATTTTAGTTTTATTGATCTTTACTGTTGTTTTCTTTGTTTCTATTTCATTAATTTCTGCTCTGATCTTTATGATTTCTTTCCTTCTGCTGACTTCGGTTTTTGTTTGTTCTTCTTTCTCTAGGTCGCCTAAGTGTAAGGTTAGATTGTTTATTTGAGATTTTTCTTGTTTCTTGAGGTTGGCTTGTATAGCTATAAACTTCCCTCTTAGAACTGCTTTTGCTGTATCCCATAGGTTTTGGATTGTCGTGTTTTCATTGTCATTTGTCGCTAGGTATTTTTTGATTTCCTCTGATTTGTTCAGTGATCTCTTGGTTATTTAGTAGCATATTGTTTAGCCTCCATGTGTTTGTGTTTTTTATGGTTTTTTCCCTGTAATTCATTTCTAATCTCATAGTGCTGTGGTCAGAAAAGATGCTTGATACGATTTCAATTTTCTTAAATTTACTGAGGCTTGGTTTGTGACCCAAGATGTGATCTATCCTGGAAAATGTTCCGTGCGCACTTGAGAAGATAGTGTAATCTGCTGTTTTGGGATGGAATGTCCAAAAAATATCAATTAAATCTATCTGGTCTGTTGTGTCATTTAAAGCTTCTGTTTCCTTATTTATTTTCATTTTGGATGATCTGTCCATTGGTGTAACTGAGGTGTTAAAATACCCCACTATTATTGTGTTACTGTCTGTTTCCTGTTTTATAGCTGTTAGCAGTTGCCTTATGTATTGAGGTGCTCCTATGTTGGGTGCATATATATTTATAATTGTTATATCTTCTTCTTGGATTGATCCCTTGATCATTATGTAGTGTCCTTCCTTTTCTCTTGCAACATTCTTTATTTTAAAGTCTATTTTATCTGATATGAGTATTGCTACTCCAGGTTTCTTTCAATTTCCATTTGCATGGAATATCTTTTTCCATCCCCTCACTTTCAGTCTGAATGTGTCCCTGGGTCTGAAGTGGGTCTCTTGTAGACAGCATATATATGGGTCTTGTTTTTGTATCCATTCATCGAGCCCGTGTCTTTTGGTTAGAGCATTTAATCCATTCATGTTTAAGGTAATTATCAATATGTATGTTCCTATGACCATTTTCTTAATTGTTTTGGGTTTGTTTTTGTAGGTCCTTTTCTTCTCTTGTGTTTCCCACTTAGAGAAGTTCCTTTAGCATTTGTTGTAGAGCTGGTTTGGTGGTGCTGAATTCTCTTAGCTTTTGCTTGTCTGTAAAGCTTTTGATTTCTCCTTTGAATCTGAATGAGATCCTTGCTGGGTAGAGTAATCTTGGTGGTAGGTTTTTCCCTTTCATCACTTTAAATATGTCCTGCCACTCCCTTTTGGCTTGCAGAGTTTCTACTGAAAGATCAGCTGTTAACCTTTTGGGGATTCCCTTATGTGTTATTTGTTGCTTTTCCCTTGCTGCTTTAAATATTTTTTCCTTGTATTTAATTTTTGGTAGTTTGATTAATATATGTCTTGGCGCGTTTCTCCTTGGATTTATCCTGTATGGGACTCTCGGCACTTCCTGGACTTGATTGACTATTTCCCCCCATGTCAGGGAAGTTTTCAACTATAATCCCTTCAAATATTTTCTCATTCCCTTTCTTTTTCTCATCTTTTTCTGGGACCGCTATAATTCGAATGTTTGTGCGTTTAATGTTGTCCCAGAGGTCTCTGCAACTGTCCTCAATTCTTTTCATTTTTCATTCTTTATTCTGCTCTGCAGTAGTTATTTCCACTCTTTTATCTTCCTGGCCACTTATCCATTCTTCTGCCTCAGTTTTTGTGCTATAGATTCCTTCTAGAGAATTTTTTATTTTGTTTATTGTGTTGTTCATCATTATTTGTTTGCTGTTTAGTTCTTCTTGGTCCTTGTTAAATGTTTCTTGTATTTTCTACATTGTATTTCCAAGATTTTGGATTATCTTTACTATCATTACTCCGAATTCTTTTTCAGGTAGACTGCCTATTTCTTCTTCATTTGTTTGGTCTCATGGGTTTTTACCTTGCTCCTTCATCTGCTGTGTATTTTTCTGTCTTCTCATTTTGCTTAATTTAATGTGTTTGGGGTCTCCTTTTCACAGGCTGCAGGTTCGTAGTTCCCATTGTTTTTGGTGTCTGCCCCCAGTTGGTAATGTTGGTTCACTCGGTTGTGCCTCCTGGTGGAGGGGAGTGGTCCCTGTGTTCTGATGGATGAGGCTGGATCTTGTCTTTCTGGTGGGCCAGACCATGTCTGGTGGTGTGTTTTGGGGTGTCTGTGAACTTATGATTTCAGGCAGCCTCTCTGCTAATGGGTGGGGTTGTGTTCCTGTCTTGCTAGTTGTTTGACATGGGGTGTACTGCACTGGAGCTTGCTGGTCGTTGAGTGGAGCTGTGTTTTAGCGTTGAGATGGAGATCTCTGTGAGAGCTGTCACCGATTGATATTATGAGGGGCTGGGAGTTCTCTGGTGGGCCAGTGTCCTAAACTCAGCTCTCCTATCTCAGAGGCTCAGGCCTGACATCTGCCCAGAGCACCAAGGCCCTGTCAGCCACACGGCCAGGTATGTGGGTATTTTCTTGCCTTTTGGTAAGTCTGAGGTTTTCTGCCAGTGTTCAGGTGGTGTTCTGTAGGAGTTGTTCCACATGTAGACTTATTTTTGATGTATTTGTGGGGAGGAAGGTGATCTCCACATCTTATTCCTCTGCCATCTTCAGATGGATCAATGTCATTCACAGTTTCAGTGCTTTCAACTTTACATCCTCCAAGTCCAGCAAAAATCAGTTTCAGTGGAAACCCACTGCACAATCGCTTAGGATTATTTTCTGTTGTCTGAAACTCTTCTTATACAGGTTTTTTTGGGCTGCTGCATAGAGCCTACTTCCATCTCAGTGGAAAGCCCATTCTAGACTCTCTTATGACTCACATCACAGGCCTCTGACTTCTCCTAGAAAGCATTTAAAGAATAGCCTGGGTGAGATCACCTAGGGAGTAAGTATAGATGGAGAGTGAAACAGGGCTGAAGACTGGGGTTATCCAACATTTGGATGTCAGGAAGTTGAAGAGCCATTAAAGGAGGTTGAGAAGGAATGGCTAAAGCGGCAGGGTGTTGTCTGGGAGAGTGAAGTCCTAGGAGCCATGAGAAGAAAGTGTTTCAAGAAAGAGAACACAGTATACTCTGTCAATCTGTATTCAAAGTTGAGGAAAATGAAGCCTTAGAATTGACTTTGGGATTTGGCAATGTGGAGGACATCGGTGACTTTGATAAGTTCAGTCTTGTTGAAGCAGTGGGAATGAAAGTCTGATTGGAGGTATCTCAGGAGAGATTGGAAGAGAGTAAGTGGCAACCATGAGCGTGGATGGTCTTTGTAATCATGTTGTAAAATGGAACACAGGAATGGAGTGTAAGCAGATACATATGCCTGACATGATGAGATGTTTTAAAGGAGAAACATGAAAGAGTTTCATATGGTTACCTCTGAGAGATTGAGTGGACCTGGGTATAGAGGAGATAGAGAAAAATTTTGCTTTCTCCTTTATAATTCTATTACTGTTTAATATTTTCCCCCCATCAAGCTTGTGTTGCTCTTATTAAGAAGCAATCTTCACAAGGTGTATGTTAATATGTAAAAATACATATAAAATATGGTATATATAATACGATTACTTTAAAAAGAAAACTGCAGAGAAAAAACAAGAAAAAGCATAAAATATTAATAATATTATATAGTACAAATTGAATGAACTTTGGAATCTGGAAGTACTTGGGACTGAAATCTGCCTCCCATACAAATCACTTAATGTCTCTTAGCCTTGATTTTCTTATTTGTAATATGTGTATAAAAATACTACCATCATCAAGAAGGAAGTTTATAGTGATAATAAACCGACCTCCAGAAAGAAAGATCTCAACCTAAGCTTTCCCATGAAGGAACTAGAAAAAGAAGAACAAACAGAGCCCAAAGTTAGTAGAAGGATAGAAATAATAAAGATCAGAGCAGAAATAAATGAAATAGAGACTAAAGGATCATAAGAAATGACTATGAGCACTTATATGCCAATAACATGGACAGCTTAGAAGAAATGGACAAATTCCTAGAAACGTACAATCTTCCAAGACTGAATCAGAAGTAACTAGAACATATGAACAGACCAATTAACCATCAGTAATGAAATTTAATCAGTAGTAAAAAAAACTCCCAACAAACCAAAGTATAGGACCCGGCAGCTTCACAGGTGAATTCTTCCAAACATAGAAAAGTGTTAACATCTATCCTTCTGAAACTATTCCAAAAAAATTGCAGAGGAAGGAACATTTCCAACTCACTCTGTGAGGCCAGCATCGCCCTAATACCAAAACCAGATAATGTTGTCACAAAAAAAGAAACTTACAGGCAAATATCGCTGATGAACATAGATGGAAAAATTCTCAACAAAATATTAGCTAACAGAGTTCCAACAATGTGTTAGAAGGATTATACAGGCTACCACTGCTGCCTGAGCAGCTGAACCAAATGTTTATAACTTAATTGAAGACTCAGGAACTACATTTGGAGAGAACAGCCAATATAGTAGAGTAGAAAGACCCGGAGCTCACCTCCTCTCACAAGCACACCAAAATCACAGCTATCTGCAGGACAACCATTGATGAAAAAGACTGGAACCTACCAGAAAAGATCTTCTACAACTAAAGACATAAAGAAGGAACCACAACCAGATGGGTAGGAGGGGAGGACTCACAATATAATCAACTCCCATACCCCCCCACAAGTGGGCAACCCACAAACCGGAGAATAATTCTATTGCAGCAATTTCTCCCACAAGAGTGAGAGCTCTGGGCCCCATGTCAGGCTTCTCAGCCTAGGGTTCCCTCACCGGGAAGATGAGCCCCCAGAGCATTCAGCTTTGAAGGCCAGCAGGGCTTAATTTTAGGAGCCTCACAGAACTGGGGGAGATAGAGACTTCCCTCTTAAGGGGTGCATACAAAATCTCATAAACATTGGGACCCAGGATAAAAGCAGTAATTTGATAGAATCCTAGGCCAGACCTACTTTGCTGGTCTTGGAGAGTCTCCTGGAGAAATGGGGGCGGGGGCAGCTGTAGCTCACCATGGGGACATAGACATTGGTGGCAGACATAGACATTGGTGGCAGACAGATTTAGGAATATTCAGCCTCATGAACACTGCTGCTGGCAGCCAATATCTTGGTTCATTACCACCAAGACCTGGCCCCACCCAATAGCCTGTGGGAGACAGTGCTGGCATGCCTCAGGCCAAACAACTAACTGGGGAGGGACGCAGCCCCACCCATCAGCAGACTGTCTAAAGACTTCCTAAGCCCACAGCTGCCTACAGACACACCCCTAGACATGGCCTTGCCCACCAGAGGGCCAGGACCCAGCACTACCTACCGGTGGGCAGGCACTGGCCCTTCCCACAGGAAGCTTGCACTAGCCTCTAGACCTACCTCACCCACGGGGGGCAGACACCAGAAGCAAGAAAAGTACAACCCCACAACCTGCGGAACAAGTTCACCAACACAGGCCAGACCCCATCCTGGGACAAACTGGGCCCGGGCCCTGGCCCTGCGCACTCGCAGGCCAACAGAACCTTCGGAAAACCCTGGATCCCATACCCAACTGTGTCAGGAACTGCACCCCCCTTTACCCCCTGTACAAATGATCTGAAATGAGCTCTGGGAAGATTCCTTTACAAATTATAAATAGGACTGCATATGATCCAGCAAGTCCACTCCTGGGTATTTATCCAAAGAAAACAAAAACACTAGTTAGAGAAGATATATGCACCCCTATGTTCAGCCTTATTTACAATAGCCAAGAAATAGAAGCAACCTGAGTGTCCATTGATAGATGCATGAAGAAGTTGTGGTGTATGTATGTGTATGTGTATATATATGTGTGTATATATACACACATACACACATGTATATATATATGTATGTGGCATGTGTATGTATACACACACAATGGAGTATTACTCAGCCGTAAAGAGTGATATCTTGCCATTTGCAACATGGATGGACCTAGGGTTTCATGCTAAGTGAAATAAGTCAGACAGAAAAAGACAAATATTGTATGATTTGATTCGTGTAGAATCTAAAAAAGAAAACAATGAAGAAACATAGCTAAACATAAACAGAGTTACAGATACATTGAACAAACAAGTAGTTGCCAGAGAGAAGGGAGGTAGGGGGAAGAGAGAAATATCTGCGATTAAGAGGTATAAACTTTCAGTTACAAAATAAATGAGTCACAGTTACGAAATGTACAACGTGGGGAATATAGTCAGTAATTATGTAACATCTTTATATGGTGACAGATGACAACTAGACTTATCTTGGTGATCATTTTGAAGTGTAGAGAAGTATCACATCACTTTGTTGTGTACCAGGAACTAACCTAGTTTTGTTGGTCAATTATACTTCAAAAACAAACAAACCCATAGAAAAAGAGATCAGATTTGTGGTTACCAGAGGGAGGGGGTGGGAGGAGGGAGAACTGGATGAAGGTGGTCAAAAGGTAACAACTTGCAGTTATAAGATAAGTACCAGGGATGTTATGTACAACATGATAAATATAATTAACACTGCTGTATGATATATAAGTTGAGAATAAACCCTAAGAGTTCTCTTCACAAGAAAAAAATGTATTCTATTTCTTTCATGTTGTATGTATATGAGATGATGGATGTCCACTAAACTTGTGATACTCATTTCATGATGTAAGTCATATCATTACGCTGTACACCTTAAACTTAAGGCAGTGCTGCATGTCAATTATATCTCAATAAAACTGGAAGAAAAAAATTACTATGGGACTCCCCTGGTGGCGCAGTGGTTAAGAATCTGCTTGCCAATTCAGGGGACATGGGTTGAATCCCTGGTCTGGGAAGATCCCACATGCCTTGGAGCAGCTAAGCCCATGTGCCACAACTACTGAGCCAGTGCTCTAGAACCCTCGAGCCACAACTACTGAACCCACATGCCACAACTTCTGAAGCCTGCGTGTCCTAGAGTCTGTGCTCTGAAACAAGAGAAGCCACTGCAGTGAGAAGCCTGTGCATCACAAAGAAGAGTAGCTCCCGCTTGCTGCAACTAGAGGAAATCCGCGTGCAGCAACGAGACCCAACGCAGCCAAAAAAAAAAAAAAAAAAAAAAAAAAAAATACTACAAGTGTTAGTGTGAAACTTCAGTGGAGGAATAGCGTATGTTAAGTGCCTGAAATTAGTAGGTTCTTAGTCCATTATTATTATTCCTCTTAACTTTCCATGTTTTCCAATGTTTTAAAAGGGACAAAATATTCACATATTACTTGTGTCATTAAAAGTTAGAACTGCTGGAAACAGACTGGAGCAACAGACCAAAGGCTTGTAAAGAAGAGGGTGGTGTTTGTCCTGGTGTCATTATTTAGAGTCCCCTTTCACTTTCAGAAGTGTCCCAGTGTGGATGATAAATTATATGATCCCCGTATTTGAGGGATATGGAACCTTTCAGTGTTTTCACAGGACTCTATAGTGCTCTTGGATGGTTTTGCATAAAGATTTGTATATTAGGTTGGGGAATAGGATGGTGGTCCAATGAGATTAAAAGGATGTCAACGTCCAGGTTTAAATTCTGCCATGAAGTTAAGATAAATAACATTTGGGATGGAAAGACAGACCCCCACAGTGAAGTTTTCTGTCCTGGATAGGTGGGCAGTTTAAGTATAGGCCAGGGGGAGCAATATTAAATAAAATATGTTGCAGGGCTTCCCTGGTGGCTCAGTGGTTGAGAGTCCGCCTGACGATGCAGGGAACACGGGTTCGTGCCCTGGTCCGGGAAGATCCCACATGCCGTGGAGTGGCTAGGCCTGTGAGCCATGGCCGCTGAGACTGTGCGTCCGGAGCCTGTGCTCCGCAATGGGAGTGGCCACAACAGTGAGAGGCCTGCGTACCGTAAAAAAAAAAAAAAAAAAAAAAAAAAAATATGTTGCAAACTCTTAAGACTCTATTCAAGTATAGAGTCCTTTCATGTGTATTGTCCCATTTGAATCTCAACGTATTCTCTAGTGGTTTTTTTTTTTTTTTAATACATAGGGAAATAGCTAGTAACTGATCTGGGAATAAAACTATCTCCTCATGCTCTTTACATTATAACACACATCTGGGAGTCTTCTCCACTCTTGGGGTAGGGATTTTTCTGACTAGGACAAAAAGTGAGCTTAGGTGGCTTCCTGGAGTGAACTTCACGGTTACTTTTTTAGGAGACCAAGTTAGCTTTACTATATAAGGTGGTGTTGCTACATAAGGTATTGAGAAGATGTAGAGTTTTGGACTAAAAAATCCTTGTCCATTTTCAAGATGGAATAGTAACTGGTTGACTACTGTCAGATTTGGATATGTGCCATTTTTCTCAATGTTGGAAATTTGATTCCTTTCTCTTTCCCTCAGAAAGTCCAGTAAAGCAAAGGGAAGGAAAGCTGTGGACAGAGCAGTTCAAAGAGCTTCAAGGGGCTGACCTGATAGCATTTGAGGCTCTTGCTTAGTACTTCACTCACATACCAACTTCTGAATCAAGGATTACAGTATGGAACTTAAGAATTGAAAGAAAAAAATAACAGCTTATGGCTAATTGCTCTTTCAGCTCTTTTTCTGAATATACAGTCTTTGGAGAAAAGTCTTATTATAAGTAATTCTTTTATCTTAATGCCAGGTGATATTTCATTTTGATCTAGGAAGCCAGGGTTTGGCTATGTATTTCTTTTTGAAAAATGTTAGCATTTTGTGCTGCTGAATTAAGTAGCTACTTAAAGATAAAGAGAAGCCCCCAAATAGCTCTTCCCTGCTGTCCTAAAACCATATCAAGACCCCACATAGCTGAGAGAAGGAAACTGTACCTTAAGGCTTAACACAGAAGTCATCAAGGCTGTTGTCTGTTGAAGTTCAGCTGTCAGCAGCCTGGAAATTAGGACTATAGGGAATGTTGAAATTTAAAGTTTATGTTTAACATGAAGGGAGTTCACACAGTGCTATTCTGAGGGCTAATCTTTAGTGATAGATGCAGAGAAAGGAGCCTGAAGTGTTATTAGGAAAACCCAAGCCTTCCATCCTAAGTAAGCCCTGTTGACTTGCATTTTAGGTGTCAATCAAGAACATGTCTGAAGGGACTGATCCCAGCTATTTCAAAGGGCCATCTTTTGTGTAAGGTACTTAGAGAATCATGTAGTGTTGTACTCTGTGGTATATTTTACATATACCATAATGACCACAAATATCAGTGATGCTAATGATTTTTTCCCCCAAATTAAGCATGGACTTGTGGAAAGAAAGCTCATCTTGTTGGGAGGCAGTCCTTACAACAATGATTTAAATTATATGTTACCACTAATTAGATAAGTTGTTTAAACTGTTACTTTATTTTACTATTTTTTTTGATGTGGACCATTTTTAAAGTCTTTATTGAATTTGTTACAATATTGCTTCTGTTTTTTTTTATGTTTTTGGTTTTTTGGCCACTAGGCATGTGGGATCTTAGCTCCCCGACCAGGGATTGAACCGCACCCCCTGCATTGGAAGGTGAAGTCTTAACCACTGCACCGCCAGGGAAGTCCCAAGTTGTTTAAAATTTTATTGTCCCAATTTTCACATCTGTAAATGGAGTTTCTAATAACTTCTCTCTCTACTTTGTTGGGATGTTTTCATGGTCAAAAGGATGATTAGATGTCAAATCCTTTGAGAAACTAGAGTTCTGATTGTGGTATAATGCTTATATCACTTACAATGGAATAACAAGTAATACTCACCTATATCTAGTTCACCTTCATGAGAAAAAATTCCTTTTCCTGGCTCCCCTTGCAATTTGGCAGGTCCTGTGGCTCTTTCTGGCCAATGGGTTGTAGTTGAACATGAGTCAATCCCCGGCCAGCCTATTTAATTGCTGGCATGAGATCCTTTAGGGCTCTCTTCCCCTGCTGTGGTGATTGTGGAAATTTGTTTCACATTTAGAGTTATCTGGAATGCTAAGACAACACATGGAAAATAGTTATCCGAGAGAGGTGCCTGGACCCATAGTGGTCTTTGAGTCAGCATGAAATAGACTTATACTGTATCAGATCACTGTGATTGAGGGGTTGTTTGTTATGACAGCATAATTTAGCCTATCCAGACTGCTCTAGATGTAAAGAAGTCAAATTATTACTGTTATTAATAGTCAGAAGTCTCCCAGATATCTCCTAAGATTTACCACTAGTTTGCTGGTGTGCCATTTTCTGACAGCTTAATGGATTTGAATCTGACTCTTTTGACTCTCTTCCCATTCCCCTACCCCCAAGAATCTCTAATACCCTTTTGAATGTAACTTGAAGGGACAAACTGTGTTGGCAGTCATAATGTACTGGCAGTTACAACACAAAAGGAGTTAAGTTCAAGAAGTAGTACTGTATCTGGCATGTAATGGGTACTCCACAAACATTTACTGACAATAGGAAGAGAAATTCGGTGATGTGGCTGTTACCAGTGACTCATGTGGCAAAATCTAGTAGTCAGCCTTCAGCTCTCATCTTACTTGACCTCACAAGTAGGGTTGGCACACTTGATCACTTTCCTTCTTGAAATCCTTTTTGATCCTGGCTTCCTGGACACTGGAATCTTCTAGAAGGTTTTCCTCCTGTCCTAGTGGCCACTGCTTTGCTGAATCCTCTTCTTCCCTATATCTAAATACTGGAGTGCCTTAGAGATCCGTCTTTGGACCTCTTCTCTTTTATTTGAATCTTCTCAGTCATACCTGCTTTCTGTTCTTTTGAGTGATTTCTTTTTATTGTTTTATGCATTATCTTTTCTAGAGAGAGTATTAACCCTCTGTCTATCCTACCTTGCTGATAATTTTCCTCATTTGTCATTAAATTTTACTTAGTTTTTCCGTATAGGCATTTTACATTTTTATGTAATCAATTAGGTCATTTTTTTGAGGCTTTTGAAGTTAGTGTGAGATTTTGGGGATTAGCTAATGATGTGTGATGTGATGATTCTTAAAATGTGAAAGTGGTGTCTGTTTTAAAGCCACTTTCCCCTGCATGGCAGGACCGTGTTGTTCATCTACATGATCTCTGGATTATGTAGCTATACGGTGAAGGGGTCATGTTATGCCAATCCATATTCTTGCCAAATTACCCTTGTCACTGTAATAATAATCTACGGCAGTGTAACAAAGCACTCCAAAAATGAGTTACTTAAAACACCAGCAATCATTTATTATCTCTCATGGTTTCTCTGCTTTCGGAATTCAGAGGTGGCTTGGCTGGGCGATTCTGGATCAGAGTTTCTCAGGATGGTGTAGTCTGATGTTCGCCAGGGCTGCAGTCATCTGAAGGCTTGACTGGTGCTGGAGGATTTATGTCTAAGGTGACTCACATGGCTGACAGTTGGTGCTGGCAAATTGGTCCCTTTCCATGTGGGTCTCCCATGGGACGACTTAAGTGTCCTCACACCACGTGCTTGGCTTTGCCCAGAGCAAGCGATCCTAGAGACCAAGGCAGAAACTCCAATGTTTTTTTATGACATATCCTTAGGAGTCATATATCATCATTTTCACCTAATTCTACTGGTTGTATAATAAACCAGCCCTGGTTCTGTATGTGTGTGTGTGTGTGTGTGTGTGTGTGTGTGTGTGTGTGTGTGTGTGTGTGTGTGTTGGGGGTAGGGGAGGGCACTGTTAAGGGTATGACTACCAGGAGGTGAGATCACCAGGGGCCATTGTGGAGGCTAGCTCCCACAGGACCAAAGAGCATTTTTTTTTTTTTTTTTTTTTTGCGGTACGCGGGCCTCTCACTGTTGTGGCCTCTCCCGTTGCGGAGCACAGGCTCCGGACGCGCAGGCTCAGTGGCCATGGCTCACGGGCCCAGCCGCTCCGCGGCATGTGGGATCCTCCCAGACCGGGGCACGAACCTGTGTCCCCTGCATTGGCAGGCGGACTCTCAACCACTGCGCCACCAGGGAAGCCCAAAGAGCATTTTTTATTTGAGTATATACTTTTATTTATTTATTAAAAGTTTTTAAAAAGTCTTTATTGAATTTGTTACAGTATTGCTTCTGTTTTATGTTTTGGTTTTTTGGTCACAAGGCATGTGGGATCTTAGCTCCCTGAGCAGGGATCAAATCTGCACCCCTTGCACTGGAAGGAGAAGTCTTAACCTCTGGACCATCAGAGAAGTCCTGTACTCAAGTATATACTTTTAAACTTAGAATACTGGAATGCTAACTGATTAGTACTGGGGTTTATCCAAAGTACTGTTAACCTTACACTCAAATAGAAAAGAGATGGATGAGTTTTTGCAGACTGTTGGCTGGGATAGAGCCCTCCATACAGAAAGTGTCCGAGATTGCACTGATGTAGTACTTCTGGTATACTTTCCGGGACTGCTTTGTTATTCTTGATTTTCTACTTCCTCTGTATTTCTCTGAATCCAAATATTTTGAAGAAAATAAATCAGGGGCAAGAAAATGTTCGACAGAGTAGAATAGCTGCTAATAATAACACAGCAACTTTATTTATTGTGTGCCTGATGTATGTCAGACTCTTTTTGTAAATTACATCTTATTTAGTCCTTCCAATAGCCATTGATGGAAGGTGATATTATCCCCATTTTAAATATGACAAAACTGATGCTCATAGTAATTCGTCCAAGATCATGTAGTAGGTTGTTAAGCTGAGACTTGAACCCAGGTCTATCTCTCTGTAAAGGCTGTGGTTATTTTACTGCCTCTCACCGTATCCATTGACATAAACACATACGTACATAAAATGTTTGGGTATGAGAGAGTTGAAAAACTCTAGAGTTGTGTGTTATCTGGAAGGATTTGTCAAAGGTAAAAGATCTAGGAAAATGTAATTCCAGATACAAAAGCACTTAGAAAGTGAAAAGTGCTTTATAAATGTAAGGAGGCAGTGTTATTAATATTATTCAGCTCAGAGAAATAAGAAAATGAATCATGTATAATTTCTCTATTTCTTCTTCATTGAAATTATAGCAGAACACCTGCCCATTAATCCTTACCCTGTTAAAACAATAACTGCCTCTGCAGGTAATACATTGGAATTAATGTATAATTAAAGAAAATTATCATCCACTCGGCTATGAAATAGGAACGGCAGTATTTCAAGTTGATATATATTCTAGACTGATAAATGTTTTAGATTAGGAAACTGCGAAAATGTATAATTTAGGAACATATCAAAATATCAGCTTAAAATTAAAGCATAAAGAGCTTTACGCCTGTAACAGCATTTTGTTGTAATGTTGATATGGTGTCATATTTGTCTCCAGTACAAAGACATTGTCTTTTTGACAACCACTGTTTAATGAAAATAAGCCTTGGGAATGGGGAAACCATGTTTCTCTTGGATTTCCCCTCTTTCGACATATTTGTTGGTGGTATGAACACATTAACAGTGAGCTGAGATGATAGTCTTCATGGTGGGGGATGATATGCAGCCCTCATTACAGCACCTTGGCACCCTGCCCACAGATACCAGCAGCAAGAGCCCTGACTTCATTGTGAAAGAAGTTAGAAGAATGTGAAGAAGGTCGCAGCCATCAATCTGTTATCACTCTGCTAGATAG
This sequence comes from Hyperoodon ampullatus, assembly GCF_949752795.1. Classification (NCBI taxonomy): domain Eukaryota; kingdom Metazoa; phylum Chordata; class Mammalia; order Artiodactyla; family Ziphiidae; genus Hyperoodon; species Hyperoodon ampullatus. The sequence continues at coordinate 66,393,239 of NC_136921.1, forward strand.
AATCTCTTTAAGGAGGAGCATGAAACATATTTTAAAACCTCCAGTGAAGGCCCCCAGATGACGATGTTCATCTTACCACTTTCTAATGAAACTGCTCAGTCTCTGAAGCAGAGCTCACAAGCCCTGCACCACAAAATTTGTCTAAGAAAACGCCTTCGTTTTAAATTGTCCCAGCTAGAGTCAGCATATACAGTCACTATATACAGGGAGGCAGGTACAGGAAAGCAAAAAAATATTTTTCAGTCCTGTTAGGTTTCATTAACTTTACATTGTTGTGAGTGGGTCAGTAGTCAATCCTACTGCAGAGGGAAAAAAATGGAGACTGAAGTTAAATGTCCTGCTTAAGGCTGCTTATCGATTGGAGGGCAGGATATAGTCTGGAGGAGCCTTAATCTCCCAGAATGCACTTCTCCTATCACTGGCTATAGCCATGAGTCTCTGAATATTATGCCCTTTGTTTTATTTCTTTTGTTTTATTTTTAAGGATATTTTAGAAAAGAAATAAATAGCAATTAGAATTTGAGTCATCCAACATGGGATTTAGTTTTGTGAACTTTTATCTAACGTTTAGGTGCATGTATATTTGTTCTTACATAATTAAAATTCTAATGTATGTTCAAAATATGTTCAAATCTGTTTTACTTACTATTATTATTTGCTACTACAAAATCTTTTAATAACTTTTTTTTTTCAATTTTTAACAAATTTGTTTTATTTATTTATTTTTGGCTGCATTGTAGCTTTGTTGCTGTGCACAGGCTTTCTCTAGTTGCGGTGAGCAGGGCTACTCTTTTCAGCGGTGTGCGGGCCTCTCATTGCAGTGGCTTCTCTTGCTGCAGAGCATGGACTCTAGGCGTGCGGCTTCAGTAGTTGTGGCTCACGGGCTCTAGAGCGCAGGCTCGGTAGTTGTGGTGTGCGGGCTTAGTTGCTCCGCAGCACGTGGGATCTTCCCAGACCAGGGATCGAACCCATGTCCCCTGCATTGGCAGGCAGATTCTTAACCAGTGCGCCACCAGGGAAGCCCCCAAATCTTAACTATAATAATATTTCATGGTAACATCATAATCCATCATGTTCATATGTCATAATTTAACTATTCCATTACTGTTAGACATCTAGTGTTGTTTCCAAAATTTCCTTCACTGTAGATGACAGTGTAATAAACTTTGTCTTGAATATATCTTTTTTCCCCCTAAATTATTGTTTTTATTAAGCTGAAATTTTTACAATGGACTTAGAAGTTGAAGGCCAGTTGTACTGTTTATGTGATTATCTTCCTGACAGATGGTGAGTGCTTCTCTCATAGATGGTGTGGTTTTTCTTTGCATTCTTAATTTTTGAGAGTCTAATCTGCACCTAGGAGTTCATACAGTACTGATTTGTCTGACCAAATTTGATGATTGTATCAGTAATGGTCCCAGCAGGACACACAGAATTCACCTCGTTGGTTTGAATGAAGAGAATTAAGTGAAGGGCTACCCATAGAAGTGTGTGTGAGGTGAGAGAACAAACAAACAAACAGTGGGAAGCCATGGCCAGCCCTGGACTGAAGGGACAAGGGAAGGAAATAGTGTCTTGTGAGCACTTAGAGCTGCAGTGGAGGAAGCAAATGCCTGCTGAGTCTGTGGATGGATGCAGCTTCCTCCAGTGGTGATGAGCTGAAGCATGTGGGGAGTGGGAGAAAACACCCCAACTTCCCTTTCCCCCCTTGCTCTAATCTCCTATCAGGGCCTCCATTGACCAAACCCAGCCAGAAGTCAGCTGGCGCAGGAACCTGGGTGATGCAGTCTACAGGGGTCACCCTCCCAGGCCACAGAACAGCACAGATGGTAGATCTCAGGCTGGTGGAGGTGAAGGGGCAAATGACTAAAAACTAACACAAAAATGGGAAGTTTGTTTCAATGGCAGTACAGGGCCTATTTTGTAGAATCTCAAGTTTGGATGGTATTTCATATTTATCTAGTCTCTGAGAAAGACCTTAGATACTGTATTTCCTTTATTATGAAAACTAGGTCACAGTTAGAGAGCAGGGGACTCAGAAAGGGCACTCAGCACTGGTGAGAACAAGTCACGCGTCTGCTGGGCTGTGTATTTGCTTCTTGGCAATCTTTGTAGTTGTCTTATGTCAGCTCTGATTTTATCCTATATCCTAGCTGTTCCACATCTCCTCTAGCTCCTAACCTCACCCCACAGGGTTCTGATCCAAGTATGTTCTTAGTTTCAAGGACACATTAAGAGCAGATTATTTGTAAGAACCTGGTCACAGCCTTCCACAGGGCAGTTTCTCACATTGGGAGGTGAGTCTGAGCATTTGTGGACTTTGGGGATTTGTGATTCTTCTTTAGGAATTTTTAAATGTTGCTTTCATTTGGATGGCAGTAAAAATTTAATCTAGACATATTCTGGATCTTTGGATAACTGTCTTATAACCGAGCCCTGTGACATGATTTGTGTCTGTACCTGCATTTAGGTTTGTGGTTTGTGTTCAAATTAGTGTCAAGTCAAACCAGTTTAAATGTGGAGGGTTCTTAAGAAAAATCAGGGTAGAATTAATTTGATGCCAAAGCAGTATTTACTTTTAAAGACCAAATGCTGGCAAAGCAGGCTGATGAAGAAAGGTTTCACAGTAGTTCCAGTAGGGAAAGTGGTGGGAGATTCCAGTCCTTACACTGAATGTGGAAGTAAATGCTTGCTGATCTCAAAAGGGCCCCATGCCATAGCAATCAGTGACCAGTACCATATAAGTCTTCATTTGGGCAGCAATGTGGTTTCAGCAGAACATCATGTAGCATGTTTTATTCATGTTATTTGGATGCTGTTGGTTTTATTTATTTATTTTTTTTTATTGAAGTGTAGTTGATTTACAATGTTGTGTTAGTTTCTGGTGTACAGCATAGTAATTCAGATATGTATATATATATTATTTTTCATATTCTTTTCCATTATAGTTTATTACAAGATACTGAATATAGTTCCCTGTGCTATACAGTAGGTCTTCATTGTTTGTCTATTTTATATATAGTAGTGTGTGTCTGTTAATCCCAAACTCCTGATTTATCCCTACCACCCTCCTTTCCCCTTTGGTAACCATAAGATTGTTTTCTATGTCTGTGAGTCTCTCTGTTTTGTAAATAAGTTCATTTATATCATTGTTTTAGATTCCACGTATAAGCGTTATCGTATATGTCTTTGCCTGACTTGCTTCACTTAGTATGATAATCTCTAGGTCCGTCCATGTTGCTACAAATGGCATTATTTCATTCTTTTTTATGGCTGAGTAATATTCCAACATATATATCACATCTTTCTCCATCTGTCAGCGGGCATTTAGGTAGCTTCCTTGTCTTGGCTATTGTAAATAGTGCTTGGGTGCTATTGGTTTTATAGTTCGGATTGTATTTAATTCTTTGGTTTGTATAGGTTAAGAGTGATACATCTAAGGATTTTGTACCTGGTTTTATTTTGGTTGTTTACTAAAAAACACACTAAAAACGTTAACACTGGGGGATTTGAGGAAACATTTTTCTTTAAAAAGAGGGCAGTTCATGTTTCTGCTGTAACCAAGTAGCATGGTGAAATCTTGTAAATATATGCTGACTGATTTTCTAAAGTATTGATTTCATTGGTTGAAAATATTAAAGAATATCTCTTTAATTCCTCACTGCGCTGCCACTTCAATAATGTGGGGTTTGAATGCAGCACTTTTTGGGGGATACCAGTACATAGTCCTCTTTGGGGCTGGGAAAAACACCTTGTAATTTCAGTGACAGTATTTTCACTGGGCGTTGTCTTCTCTGTGTGCATAGCAGATGATTTATATTAACACTCAAGGCAACTACATGCAAGTGGGAAAACCAGGAAATGGTATGTTTGGTATTAAGTACATAGGTCTCTCCTTTAGGCAGGGGTTATAAAACACATTGTGTAACTGAGGGATCATATGATACCACGAACAGGTGTGTATGCTGGAGTAGCCCGCTAGTCTCAGCTAGGCAACACCTTTTGTCCTTTGCAACTCTTGGGAGTAGAATCATTTCTCATGCTTCTGAAGTTGTGGTAACCGGGCAGTTTTTAACTATTGTCACCACTCACTAATTCTTCTAATGGAGTTCATCAGAGGGAGAGATAATCTGAATAATAGATAGTTCATAAATAATTTGGACCTGGCATTGAAATGAGTCCTGCAGTTTCTTCCTTGTCTATTGACCTTTCTCCTGTTTGCTTTAGGAGTATGTGAAAGGGAACCTGCATTCTACAAGTTAGAGTTCCACTTACAGTGCTGTTCCTCCCCAATTGCCTTCCCACCTCCTTCTCCCCATTCAAACCCCAATGCCCAAGTTATCAAGAAAAGTTCTGAAAAAATGACTGCAGGGAGCTTCTTTGGGTCATTTTCCTGGAGGCCAACCCTAATACTGAAGAAGACCTGGACTCAGTAACCAAGTTGCAAGGAAGCCTTTGAAGAAGGAAGGTCTTTTTAAATTTTTTTTTTTTGAAGAAGGAAGGTCTTGGCTATGATTTTTATTTTCCCGTGAGGAAAGTTGATGGGGGTTGATGATGAGGTCAGACTGCATCTAACAGAAACATCCCAGGAGGAAATTGGGCTTTCCCAGTCAAACATAAAGTTTTCATGTCATATCTTCTTGGCCACCCCATACCTCTTTTTTTTTTTTGCGGTATGTGGGCCTCGCGCTGTTGTGGCCTCTCCCGTTGCGGAGCACAGGCTCCGGACGCGCAGGCCCAACGGCCATGGCTCACGGGCCCAGCCGCTCCGTGGCATGCGGGATCCCCCCCAGACCGGGGCACGAACCCGTGTCCCCTGCACCGGCAGGCGGGCTCCCAACCACTGGGCCACCAGGGAAGCCCCACCCCATACCTCTTGATTGGCAAGACCCAGAAACTCAAATGCATCCTCACCTACCAGTCCATGCAGTGACTTTACAAATCACTAATCTCCAAGCCTGTTTGCTAAAGTCAGACAATGCCTAGCCCCAACAAAGCCCTCCACAAACATAGCCACACCTAGCCTGCAAGTTAGGATAAGTAGATTAATTTCTAGACACAGCTGAAAGTTTGGCTGCCAAAACTCTGCCTTTCCTTCTCCAAGCCTTTTCTTTGCTCAGGGCTCTTCCTCCTCTCTCAGGGAACCTACCCAGAATCCCATTCTGTCAGGAAATGCATCAGATCTGGTGGTCTCGTCCACGCCTCCTTCTGGCCTGGATTACAGCTAGGGAGGGCAGGTCTGGGGTGGGAGGGAAAGTGGTGAGTCCAGGTGCAGTTCAGGTGGATTAGGGTTATGTCGCCATTTCCCCCACTGAGAGTGGAGTTAATTGGTATCATGACCTGTTCTCCAAACGACACAGCGCCTTGGAGTATTGTAACTTATCAGCCTCTCTCTCTTTTTTTTTTTTGAGAGATAATCGACATATAACAGTATATTAGTTTCAAGTGTACAACATAATGATTGGATATTTGTATATTTTGTGAAATGATCATCGCAGTAAGTCTAGTTAACATCTGTCCCCACACATAGTTATAAATTTTTTTTCCCCTGTGATGAGAACTTTTAAGGTCTACTCTGTCAGCAACTTACAGATATGCAATATGGTATTGTTAACTGTAGTCACCATGCTGTACATGGCATTCCCAGGACTTATTTGTTTTATGACTGGAAGTTTGTACCTTTTAACCACCTTCCTCCAATTCTGCCATCCCCTCACCCTGAACCTCTGGTAACCACCAATCTGCTCTCTGTATCTGTGAGTTTGGTTTCCCACCCCCCACCCCACATATAAGTGAGATCATGTGGTATTTGTCTTTCTCTTTTCGAGTCATTTCACTTAGCATAATGCCCTCAAGATCCATCCATGTCATCACAAATGGCAGGATTTCCTTCTTTTTTATGGCCGAATAATATTCCATTGTATATATATGTACCACAATTTCTTTTTTCATTTGTCCACTGATAGACACTTAGGTTGCTCCCATGTCTTGGCTGTTGTAAATAATGCTGCAATGAACATAGGGGTGCATATAGTTTTTTGAGTTAGTTTTTTCATTTTCTTCAGATAAATACTACCCAAAAGTGGAATTGCTAGATCATGTGGTAGTTCTGTTTTTACCCTCTTACGAATTATATGCTATTGTTGCCTAATATTTTAGTTCTGACTTCTTTTACTGCCACAAGGTATACTTTAGTTTTATCATTATTTTACAGAGACAGTTAAAAATACCTGAATAAAATTACCTACATATTTACCAGCTTTTCTGCTCATCATTTCTTGCATTTCAGCTATTTCTCTGGGTTCATTTTCTTCTTCCCTAAAGTACATCCTTTAGACATTTCTTTAGTGAAGTTATGTTGATAGTAAAGTCTCTCAGTTTTTATTTATAAGAAAATGTATTTATTTCATTCTCATTCTTAAAAAATAGCTTCACTGTGTCTTCTAGTTATTGTCTCCTAACACTTGGAAGATAACTTCTGTCATCTGACTTCAGTTGTTACTATTTAGAGATCTGCTTTCAGTCTAATTGTTGATTTTTTTGTGTGTGGCTGTTTTTTATAATATTATTATTGTCTTTGGCACTATACAGTATTACTTCAGTTATCTAGATGTGGAATATTTTTTACTCCATATCTTATTACATGAAATACTTTATATATAGAATTATTCTGTATCTAAGAATGCTAAATATTTGGTAATAGAGGGTATAATTCTGTTGTTTATTGTTTCTAGCAACTCTTATTTATGTTGCTTTGTGTTTTGCGTTGTGTTTTGAGGATTTTTTTGAGAGCTTATATTTTGATTAAATTTAATTTATAATAGTATTAAGGGCTTAAATTGAGAGCTTTTCTTCAGAGAAGATGTGCATTTCTTGTGTCCTGGAACCTGGGGACAGGACTGACCTGGTACTGCATTAGCAACCTTCAAGGGTTCCAGCTTAATGCACGAGCCTCAGGTTCAGCTACCCCATCATGTGAATGATGCAGAGTTCAGTCTCTGATGCCAGAGACTGAGCAGCATCTGCTCCCAGAGCAACCTTGACTGATATATGTGCTTGCCACTTACGTTTTTGAATTTATCTTAAATTTCTTCCTCCTTCCTCCCTCTCTCCCTTTTCTTTTTACTCCTTTTGAATAGTTTCTCTACTTTTTTTTGATGGTCAAGGTGCATTATAAAATTTGCTTTTTCCATTTATCTAGGATCTTGTTATATTGTAGCAGGAAGGCCTCTCAAAATATGGGCTAGCCAGAGATAAACTCACACACGTATGGTCAACTTATCCTTGACAAAGGAGGCAAGAATATACAATGGAGAAAAGACAGCCTCTTCCATAAGTGGTGCTGGGAAAATTGGACAGCTACATGTAAAAGAATGAAATTAGAACACTCCCTAACACCATACACAAAAACAAACTCAAGATGGATCAAAGACCTAAATGTAAGGCCAGACACTATAAAACTCTCAGAGGAAAACATAGGCAGAACACTCTATGACATAAATCACAGCAAGATCCTTTTTGACCCACCTCCTAGAGAAATGGAAATGAAAACAAAAATAAACAAATGGGACCTAATGAAGCTTAAAAGCTTTTGCACAGCAAAGGAAACCATAAACAAGATGAAAAGACAACCCTCAGAATGGGAGAAAATATTTGCAAGTGAAGCAACTGAGAAAGGATTAATCTCCAAAATATACAAGCAGCTCATGCAGCTCAATATCAAAAAAACAAACAATGCAATCCAAAAATGGGCAGAAGACCTAAACAGACATTTCTCCAAAGAACATATACAGATTGCCAACAAACACATGAAAGGATGCTCAACATCACTAATCATTAGAGAAATGCAAATCAAAAACATAATGAGGTATCACCCTACCCTGGTCAGAATGGCCATCATCAAAAAATCTACAAACAATAAATGCTGTAGAGGGTGTGGAGAAAAGGGAACCCTCTTGCACTGTTGGTGGGAATGTAAATTGATATAGCCACTATGGAGAACAGTATGGAGGTTCCTTAAAAAACTAAAAAGAGAACTACCATACGACCCGGCAATCCCACTACTGGGCATATACCCTAAGAAAACCATAATTGAAAAAGAGACATGTACCACAATGTTCATTGCAGCACTATTTACAATAGCCAGGACATGGAAGCAACATAGGTGTTCATCAGCAGATGAATGGATAAAGAAGACGTGGCACATGTATACAATGGAATATTACTTAGCCATTAAAAGAAACAAAATTGAACTATTTGTAGTGAGGTGGATGGACCTAGAGTCTGTCATACAGAGTGAAGTAAGTCAGAAAAGGAAAAACAAATACCGTATGCTAACACATATATATGGAATCTAAAAAAAAAAAATGGTTCTGATGAACCTAGGGGCAGGACAGGAATAAAGATGCAGAGGTAGAGAATGGACTTGAGGACACGGGGAGGGGAAGGGCAAGCTGGGATGAAGTGAAAGTGTAGCATTGACATATATACACTACCAAATGTAAAATAGATAGCTAGTGGGAAGCAGCCGCATAGCACAGGGAGATCAGCTCCGTGCTTTGTGACCACCTAGTGGCGTGGGTTAGGGAGAGTGGGAGGGAGATGCAAGAGGGAGGGGATATGGGGATATATGTATACATATAACTGATTCACTTTGTTATACAGCAGAAACTAACACACCATTGTAAAACAATTATACTCCAATAAAGATGTTAAAAAAATATATTGGCTAGAAGCAGAAAATTTGTCCCATCTCTTCAGAGGATGCCCCAGTTCCTTGTCTCCTCTCAGTTACAGCTAACATGCGCCTAAGTATAGGCTGAGCCGTGGAACTACTTTTGGCTTATGAGGTATAATGGTGCCCTAATCACCTAGTGTTTCACACACTAACTTACGATCTTTTTTACTGTACTGATTACCCTGAGGTCATTGGTTGGGGTGTGTCTTCAAAATACAGTACTGCGTAGGCAAATGACTATTTTTTAAGGAAAAGTAATACCTTATATTTGGGTATTTAATTCCTTTAAGAGATATATGTTCATCTAACATATGCATTCAATTAATTTGTTAATTTAAAAGAAAAAGACATAACCCATTTTCCAAGTGGCTCTTTCCACTTGGATATGATACTACCATCATTTGCTTCTTGCAGTGAGGTTTGTACCTTATTTTTCTTTTCTTTTTAAATTTTTATTTATTTTTTATTGAAGTATAGTTGATTTACAGTGTTGTGTTAGTTTCTGGTGTACAGCAAAGTGATTCAGATATAGATGTAGATGTAGATACAGATATATAGATATAGATATATTTTAGGTGTTTATATATTTTTTTTCAGATTCTTTTCCATTATAGATTGTTACATGATATTGAATATAGTTCCCTGTGCTATGCAGTAGGACCTTGTAGGTCCTACAAGCTCCTAATTGATCCCATGCTCCAAATTTATCCCTCCCTCCTCATTCCCTTTTGGTAACCACAAGTTTGTTTTTTAATATCTGTGAGTCTTGTTTCTGTTTTGTAAGTAAGTTTTTTTGTATTGTTTTGTTAAATTCCACCTATAAGTGATACTTATGATATTTGTCTTTCTCTGTCTGACTTCAGTTAGTGTGATAATCTGTAGGTCCATCCATGTTGCTGCAAATGGCATTATTTCATTCTTTTATATGGTGGAAGAATATTCCATTGTATATACATATATACCACATTTTCCTTATCCATTCATCTGTCGATGGACACTTAGGTTCCTTCCATGTTTGGGCTATTGTAAATAGTGCTGCTATGAACATCAGGGTGCATGTATCTTTTCGAATTAGTTTTCTCCAGATATATGCCCAGGAGTGGGATGGCTGGATCATATGATAACTTTATTGTTAGCTTTTTAAGGAACCTCCATACTGTTCTCCATAGTGGCTGCACCAGTTTACATTCCTACCAACAGTGGAGAAAAGTTCCTTTTTTCCACACTCTCTCCAGCATTTATTATTTGTAGACTTTTTAAAAATTGAAGTATAGTTGATTTACAGTGTTTTGTTAATTTCTGCAGTACAGCACAGTGACTCAGTTATACACATATATACATTCTTTTTTTTATATTCTTTTTCATTATGTTTTATCCCAGGAGATTGGATTTAGTTCCCTGTGCTATACAGTAGGACCTTGTTGTTTATCCATTCTAAATGTAATAGTTTGCGCCTACTAACCCCAGACTCCCAGTCCATCCCCCTACCTTGGCAACCACAAGTCAGTTCTTTATGTCTGTGAGTCTGTTTCTGTTTTGTTGATAGGTTCATTCATGCCATATTTTAGATTCCACATGTAAGTGATATCATAGGGTGTTTGTCTTTCTCTTTCTGACTTACTTCACTTAGTATGATAACTCTCTAGTTGCATCCATGTTGCTGCAAATGGCGTTATTTCATTTTTTTCATGGCTGAGTAGCATTGCATTGTATTCATGTACCACATCTTCTTTATCCATTCATCTGTTGATGGGAATTTAGGCTGTTTTCATGTCTTGGCTATTGTGAATAATGCCAAGTGTTCAATAATACGAAAATAGGGGTGCATGTATCTTTTTGAATTATGGTTTTGTCTGGTTATGTGCCCAGGAGTGGGATTCCTGGATCATATGGTAGTTCTTTTTTAGTTTTCTGAGTAACCTCCATACTGTTTTCCACAGTGGCTGCACCAACTTACAGCCACACCTTCTCCAGCATTTCCTATTTGTAGACTCTTTGATGATGGCCATTCTGACTGGTGTGAGGTGACACCTCGTTGTAGTTTTGATTTGCATTTCTCTAATAATTAGTGATGTTGAGCATCTTTTCATGTGCCTATTGGCCAACTGTATGTCTTCTTTGTAGAAATGTCTGTTTAGGTCTTTTGCCCATTTTCTGACTGGGTTGCTTATTTTTTCATTATTGAGTTGTATGAAACTAATCCCTTGTCGGTCACATCATTTGCAAATATTTTCTCCCATTCCATAGGTTGTCTTTTCATTTTCTTTATGGTTTCCTTTGCAGTGCAAAAGCTTATAAGTTTGTTTAGGTCCCATTTGCGTTTTTTTTGTATTTATTTCTTTTGCCTTGGGAGACTGACCTAAGAAAATATTGCTATGATTTATGTCAGAATGTTTTACCTATGTTCTCTTCCAGGAATTTTATGGTGTCATTTCTTATACTTGAGTCTGTAAGCCATTTTGAGTTTATTTTTGTGTATGGTGTGAAGGAGTGTTCTAACTTTGATTTACATGTGGCTGTCCAGCTTTCCCAACACCATTTGCTGAAGAGACAGTCTTTTCTTCATTGTCCATTCTTGCCTCCTTTGTTGAAGATTAATTGACTATAGGTGTGTGGGTATATTTCTGGGCTCTCTGTTCTGTTCCATTGATCCATATGTCTGTATTTGTGCAAATACCACACTGTTTTGATTACTGTAGCTTTGTAGTATTGTCTGAGGTCAGGGAGGGTTATGCCCCCAGCTTTGTTCTTTTTCCTCAGAATTGCTTTGGCAGTTCTGGGTCTTTTTTGGTTCCATATAAAATTTAAGTTTATTTGTTCTAGTTCTGTAGATTGCTTTGAGTAGCATGGCCATTTTGATTTGCACACGTTGAACCATCCTTGTGACCGTTACTCCCTTGCCTCACATTTTGTGATTTTCATGTTCTATTTTACATTTTTGTATTTATCGTTTTGCTGTTAATTGTAGTTATAGTCATTTTTACAAACTTTTTTGATTTAAAAAAAAATCTATGTACTGGTTTATTGAAGTGATCTACAATTCTTTTATATTTTTGCTTTTCCTTTTGTGATTTTGTCTTTCCTATAGATTCTTGCTTTTCTCTTTAGGGAAGACCTTTCAATATTTCTTTTAGGGTAGGTTTACTGTTGCTGTATTCTTTTAGTTTTTGCTTGTTTGAGAAATTTTTTATCTGTCCTATTTTAAATGATAATCTTGCAGGGTAGAGCATCCTAGGTTGTAGGTTTTTCCCTTTCAGGGCTTTGAATATATCTTGCCACTCCCTTCTCGCCTGCAATGTTTCTGTAGAGAATTCAGCTGATAGCCTTATGGGGGTTCACTTGTAACTATTTTTTTTTTCTTGCTGCCTTTAGAATCCTGTCTTTAACTTTTGCCATTTAGTTATAATATGTCTTGGTGTAGGTCTGTTTGGGTTAATCTTGTTTGGGACCCTCTGTGCTTCCTGTACCTGGATACCTGTTTCCTTCTTTAGTTTTGAGACGTTTTCAGCCATAACTTCTTCAAATATATTTCTCATCCCCTTTTCTCTTTCTTCTCCTTCTGGGATCCCTATTATGCATAGACTAGAGTGCTTTATATTATCCCAGAGTTCTTGTATATTGCTTTCCTTTTTTAAAATTTGTTTTTCTCTCTGCTCTTCTGATTGGGTGATTTCCATTATTCTATCTTCCAGATCACTTATTCATTCTTCTGCAGTACTTAGTTGGCTGTTTATCGCCTTTATCTTGGTTTTCATCTCGGCAATTGAGTTGTCTAATATTGATTAGCTCCTCTTTACAGTTTCTAATTCCTTATTACAGTGATCTGCGTTTCTGTTGACAGCGTTTCTTAATTTTTTCAGTATTTTTATTACCTCCTTTTTGAATTCGGGGTCTAGTAGAGTGGAGGGATCTGTTTCTTTGTTTTTTCTTTCAGGGAATTCTCTTGTTCTTTGAATTGGGAGTGGTTCCTCTGCTTTTTCATTTTTCTTATATTTCTCTGGCTCTATGAATTTAGGAAAAATAGTTATCTACTTTGGGTTTGAAGGGCTGTTTTTATGTGGGAATGTCCCTGTGTTACCTGCTTGAGTCCAATATTTTTGGTGCATGGGCTGTTTTTGGTATGGATGCTTGCCCTATCTTTCCTCAGGGTGTGCTGGCTGTTATCCCCTTGATAGGGGGTGTGATTGGTGTTGTGGTGACCAGAACCTGGACAGGATGTTGAGTGGGACCTCCTCTTTGTTCTTTGGTTGTCACTGCCCTGTTGGGGGCAGGATCTGCTCCCCCAGTTTTTGGAATAGAAGCCCCCAGATCTGGTACTAAGCTGTGGTTTGAGGTAGGCAGGAGTGGAGTGCTTCAGTTAGGAAAGGAGCAACTGAGTATTCCCACGCAGGAGCTGTCCCCTGGGACAGCTCTGTGGTGTCACCTGTCACCCATTGTGCACGCTCACAAAGTACACTGTGCTTGGCACTGCCCTCGACTCTGTCTCAGCCATCAGAATGGTGGCAGTTGGCCTGATGTCCCTCAGACACTATGCTCACAAAGCCATGGGCACAAATCTGCCAGAGTCCAGCACCCGGACCTGCCATGGTCGCCACCCGGACCCTCTGTGAAGCACTGAGGATCAGTCCAGACTCCAGCCCTGCCTCTGCATGCCTGAGCCCAGAAAGCCTGCTGTTGCTGAACCTGCTCCAGGCACAGGAGGGCCGACAATCCACTTGGATGTCCAGCAGGTTCTGCACTCACAAAGCTGCTGGTGACGTAAATCTGCAGACGTCGTGCAGCTGCTGGGAATCGGCTCAGATTTCAGCCCCACCTCTGCATGTGGTCAATCTGTTAGTGTGTGCGTGCTCCCAGAGCTCGTATAGGCAGAGCCGTGTGCGGTGTGAGCACACCGAGAATGAGGCTGCTATGGTTGGGCAATGCCCCTCTTTCATGTGTGCATTGACAGTGGGGCTCCTTTGGTGGACCTGGGCTCCATCCTGCGCCCACCCCCAGTTGCAGCCCGGACCACACTCCAGGTCCTTTGGGTTGTCTCCATGCATCCAAACTGAGTCCTCTCTCTGGGTCTGTCTGCCGAAGCCTGAGCTTCAGCATCCAGCTGCCAGGCCACACCAGCAGGTGTATGTCTCTGCTGGTAAGTGCAGCAAGGTAGCCAGGACTGTCTGTGCTGCTCTCTCTCTGTTCTGCCTGCTGCAAGCCAGTTGGTGCACTCTCCTCCAAGCCTCTGAAGCTCCCTATCTGTCGCGGCTGATCTCCCAGCTGGTGAAGAGGGTTCCCAGTGTGAGGGAACCTTTCCTTCTTCACAGCTCCTTCCCACAAGCGCAGATCCCATCCCAATTCCTCCTTTTTAATCCCTTTCATTCTACCTGGTTACATAGAGATCTTTCTTGCAGCTTTGGTTGCATGAGATCCTGTGGCAGTGTTCAGTAGGTACTCTGTGAGAACTGTTCAAAGATGTAGATGTAATTTTGATGTATTTGTGGGAAGAAGTGAGTTCCATATCCTTCTATTCTGCCATCTTGATCTCCCAGGCAGTTTATTTTTCTTTTTATACCTGGCTACATTTACCATGTGATAAACTTTTCTGGAATTGAATTACATTTTCCAGATGACTTGACAGAGATCTGGGTAGGTATGACATTTAGGGATGTACCTTCGGATAGCATTTGAAATCTCCTGAAAGGTGAGTCTTAATTAGCAGAGCAAGTTATTTGGTTCACCTTATAGATCCAAATCATGGACTTCAGGGATATTTTCTGAAAACTGATTCCTTATCCTGGTTATCATCATTGGTACTGCATCTCCCTTCCTGTTATTGTTGAACAGCTGCTGTAATTACATGAGTCTCCCAGGATGGAGAGTGGAGGTAGAAATGGATTTTACTCGGTGTTTATCAAGGCATTCTTTAGTGTCTTGCGTCATCTGGATGGAGACCTTTGAAAGAAATAGGTAAGATACTCAGTGTTTCCAGTGAACAGTGGTAAGACGGTCTTTGCATGTGAAACATTTCCTAAATTTTCTCATTTCAAAATAAGTCAGAAACAGAGCCATTTGTAGTAACAAAATAGCAATAGGATGTGTTGTAGAAAGTTAAGGATCTGTTCATGCTCAGATGCTATGGACATGCCAGTGAATGACACATCACTTGCCTTTTATTTTCTCTTGAGATGGCTTGACTTTTAATGTTGCTTGATTGTATACCTTGATTGTATATACCCTTGATTGTATACCCGAAGAAAATCTGATGAGAATTATATAGGCCACCTGCCTGAACGTCACAAATGAGAGGAAGGGAGAACTCACCTGGGGAATCTCATCTCTTTTCTGATGAAAAATGACTAATTTGTGATTGGTTGAAATGTAATGCTGAGTAAATAGCAAAGGGCATATGGGATTCTGGGGTCTATTGCATGCTTCCTGAAACTCGGCATATACCCTTCAAACACATGGAAGCCTCTTGGTTATCTGCCGGGGACATGCAAGACAAGAATGACCAAAATCCGTATGTTTAAGAAGGTTCTTGAAAAAGCCATCTCCTCTAGACTTCTAAGACACTAATAAGAAAAGAAAAAAAAAATCTAAGAGTTGTAGCATGTGAAATTACTTAGAGCATGAATGACTTTCTAAGCTTGAGAATATATAAAAAATAGCAAGCAGGATGTTTTATGGGAGCGTGTCCTGAAGGAATCAGGACAGGTGCCAGGCCTGGGCTACCCTCCGCATATACGTCTACTTTGTACTTCTTTTAGGGAACCAACTCTCAGACTCTCTATCTGAAGTGTTCTCTGTGGAATGGATGCAGTTAACTCCTTCATATAGAGCTATAAATCACTAATAAATTCCATGGGTTTCCTCCTCCTGGTTTTTAACTGGAGATAATATTTCAGTCAAGGGAATGCAGCTCCAATTGTGTGAGAGCCTGTGTATCCACTGGGTGGGGGAGATTACCTTTTGAAGGAGAAATGGGGAGTATGAAGTGCTTTATAGAGTTGCAAGGCTTTTCCTGTGATGTTGGCAGCTTCTGCAGCTGGTGGTGCCTTCTGCAGCTGGTGGTGCTCATGATGAAATAGATGAGACTCATGGTAGACTTCATCCAGGTTTTTTGATGGAGCTTTGTATCTCCAGAGCAGAGAACCTGTAGAATACTTCTCTGCAGCCTTCGTTTCTAATTCAATTCCTGGTGCAGAGTAGGAGCTCTATAAATACTGACTGTTAAATGAATGTCAGCTCGGAACCTACCAGGGGGCTAGGGTATCTGGGAAGGAGGAAGAAAGAGGTATTCAGACAGGTACCCGACTTGGAGGGCTAGCATGCTGAATACCAACATTGTATTTGCTCCTTGCTCTGTTCTCTCCTAGCTCTTTCTTTTGCCATGGTCCCAGTCCTTCTTGACATGGTTTTTCCTTTTGTGAACAAAGTGGCTTTTTGTTCTGGTTTGTTTTTTACTCCCCTGGAATTCTGCTTCTGCTCCGTCCCAGGCCGTCACCTTTGATCTAGGAGCCTGGGTGCTGTGGGCCTTGTGCACAGATATAGTGAATGCATCCCCCTCTTCTCTGTATTCCTTTGAAAAGCCTATTGGACCAGGACCCCGAACGGAAACTCTTCTCCCTCCACATTTTAAGACAAGCCTTGCCTTTCTCTGCTTTGGGTTTACCTAAGACATAGCCAGGAACTTTGCTCCATCTGTGAGACTCCTGCTGGAGACTTAGTTTGTGCCGCTCTGCTGATCTTTACCCCAGCTCCTGCTTCTAAAATGGTAAATTTTCTGATGTATTGCATTTGTATTGTTCTGGGGGGAAGAAAACCTTTAAATACCTTTTTAAGACGAGGAGAAGGAGGAAAAGCCAACTGTTTTTAAAAAATTTTTTATTGGAGTGTAGTTGCTTTACAATGTTGTGTTAGTTTCTCCTGCAGCAGAGTGAATCAGCTATACATATACATGTATCCCCTCTTTTGTGGATTTCCTTCCCGAGTGTTGTAATTTGGACATCAGAGTGGTTTGGCTTGTGTCCTGTAGCCATTCCATGAGTCTTTATTTAAGCAAACATCCACGGAGTGCTTAATCAAGGAGGGACGAAAGTTATTCATCTATCCTAGGTACCTGGCAAGTTCTTTTTTACACCTGGAGGTAATACGTTCAAGGTGCTTGCTCAAAAACCAAAGGTTTGAGACTTCCCTGGTGGTGCAGCGGTTAAGAATCTGCCTGCCAATGCAGGGGATACAGGTTTGAGCCCTGGTCGGGGAAGATCCCACATGCCACGGAGCAAGTAAGCCCGCGCACCACAACTACTGAGACAGCGCTCTAGAGCCCGTGCTCCGCAACAAGAGAAGCCACCGCGATGAGAAGCCCGTGCACCGCAAGTAGAGAAAGCCCGTGAGCAGCAACAAAGACCCAACACAGCCAAAAAATAAATAAATAAATTTATTAAAAAAAAACCCAAAAAAGATGATTTATATGATGATAACGAGACACAAGCTCTGAAAAAAAAAAAAAAGATGCAATGAAAGGTTGTCCTTTCACAAGAAAATTAGGCTCTAAGTAATTACTTGCACCTCACACTTTACATTCCCACAATAAACAAATAATTAAGTAAATAAATTTTAAAAAAAACCCAAAGGTTTCCACCTTGTGAAAAAGGGAGGGTGGCCTGGTCCCACTGAGTTACAGCAGGACTGCATTAAGTGACTCTCTATGACTGGGGAGAGGAGTGTCGCTTGTGTTCTTCCCTATTCCTGCCACTGCTGAAAATTTGCATCCACTCCCATCTACAATTCCCTGGATTTTTCTACCTGGGGACAAGAGGACACTGTATGAATTCTGGGTCTTTCTTGCACCTGGTTTGTGGCTGGGAAAGGTTATTGAGCCTAAGGACCTCTCTAAGATTTGTCCCCTGCCAAAAGCCTCCTACTTACTTTACAAGCCTCTTATCCTGCATGTCTACAACATCAGTCATAATGATACCGTTCCATGTTCATTTACTTAGATATGCCACACCTCTGCTTGCCTTTGGCAAGCCTGGACTAGGCTGCTTTTGTTAATCACGTGGATGTTGTGAGTATTATGTTCACAGGTGGATGTAGAGAAGATATTTTGATTGAACTACAGATTCTCACCACATGAGCTACTCATGCTTAGCAAAAAAGATATTAAACAGTTGTGATCTGGAGTTTCATTAATCTCGGGTAGTATGCTGCTTCCACTTCGGTTACATACTGTGGTTTCTATATCTTCCCCTAATCATATCGACTTTTTATGAAAGAACTTTTGATACTAAGCTGTGTTCTGTAATGTTGCAACGTAGAGGTAGTGGTTGATCTTAATCTGAGGTGCTGAATTCATTTCATCTCGTGTGCTTTTATGTTATAGCTTCCTTAAGTTGTCAACAGGAACGCGCTTCAGAGGGCTCTCAGTCCTAATCTTGTGCTTCTGTTCACTGAAGATAAGCATAAATTGCTTTCTTTAAATTGAAGTATAGTTGATTTACAATCAATGTTGTGTTAGTTTCTGGTGTACAGCAAAGTGATTTAGTTTTTTATACGCATATGCAATATATACACCTATATATTTCATATTCTTTTCCATTATGGTTTATTACAGGATATTGAATATAGTTCCCTGTGCTATACAGTAAGATGTTGTTTATCTATTTTATTTAATTAATTTATTTAAAAGCAATTATTTATTTATTGTTTTGGCTGTGTTGGGTCTTCACTGCTGCACACAGGCTTTCTCTAGTTGCAGCGGGCGGGGGCTACTCTTCCTTGTGGTGCACGGGCTTCTCATTGCCGTGGCTTCTTTTGTTGAGGAGCATGGGCTCTAGCTGTGCGGGCTTCAGTAGTTGTGGCATGTGGGCTCATTAGTTGTGGCTTGCAGGCTCTGGAGCGCAGGCTCAGTAGTTGTGGCGCACAAGCTTAGTTGCTCTGTGGCATGTGGGATCTTCCTGGACCGGGGCTCAAACCCATGTCCCCTGCATTGGCAGGTGGATTCTTAGCCACTGTGCCACCAGGGAAGTCCCTATCTATCTTATATATAGTAGTCTGTATCTGCTAATCCCAAACTCCTCATTTATCCCTCCCCCTCCTTTCCTCTTTGGTAACCATAGTTTGTTTCCTATGTCTGTGAGTCTGTTTCTGTTTTGTAAATATGTTCATTTGTATCATATTTTAGATTCCACATATAAGTGATATCATATGATATTTGTTTTTCTCTTTCTTACTTCACTTAGTATGATAATCTCTAGGTCCCTCCACATTGCTGCAAACGGCATTATTTCATTCTTTTTTAGGGCTGAGTAATATTCCATTGTGTATATATATGTGTGTATGTATACACACATGTACATTCTTTATCCATTCATCTGTTGATGGACATTTTTGTTGCTTTCATGTCTGGGCTATTGTACATAGTGCTGCCATGAACATTATTATGTACGTATCTTTTCAAATTAGAGTTTTCTCTGGATATATGCCCAGGAGTGAGATTGTTGGATCATATGGCAACTCTGTTTTTAGTTTTTTGAAGAACTTCCATACTGTTCTCCATAGTGGCTGTATCAATTTACATTCCCACCAACAGTGCAAGAGGGTTCTCTTTTCTCCATACCCTCTCCAGCATTTATTGTTTGTAGATTTTTTGATGATGGCCATTCTGGTGCAAGGTGATACCTTATTGTAGTTTTGATTTGCATTTCTCTAATAAGTAGTGAAGTTGAGCTTCTTTTCATCTCTTATTAGCCATCTGTATGTCTTCTTTGGAGAAAGGTCTATTTAAGTCTTCTCCCCATTTTTTCAGTTTTTGACTGGGTTGTTTTGTTTTGTTTTGTTTTTGTTATTTAGCTGTATGAACTGTTTGTATATTTTGGAAATTAATCCTTTGTCAGTCGCATCATTTGCGAATATCAATATTTTCTCCCATTCTGTAGGTTGTCTTTTCATTTTGTTGATGGCTTCCTTTGCTGTGCAAAAAAACTTATAAGTTTGATTAGGTCCAATTTGTTTATTTTTTGCTTTTATTTCTAGTGCCTTGGGAGACTGACCTAAGAAAACATTGCTATGATTTTTGTCAGAATGTTTTGCCTATATTCTCTTCTAGGAGTTTTATGGTGTTATGTCTTATATTTAACTTTTTATGCCATTTTGAGTTTATTTTTGTGTATAGTGTGAGGGAGTGTTCTAATTTCATTGACTTACATATGGCAAGCTGCAATTTCTTATTTTGTTTTCCTATCAGTTATCAGTGGGTCTAAACAACTTCCTTAGTTGTGCTGCCAGGACTAAGTGAAAAAAGATGAGAAAGAGGGAGGGAAAAAAAACAGACTGATAAAGTATGAGATTAAGAAGGGGGAGGGGAAAGATAGCAGCATTTTGGGAAGGTGATGTAGGCCACTAATCACTTGAGGGCTGTCAGTCTCCTGCATAATAGTTTATGAGCCGAGGGTTAGAAAGAGCCCATCTGCAGGCCCCAAAAGAAAGTGTGTGTGGGGGCCATGTGGCTGGTCAGTGCCACTTCTCTTCTCCCTAAGTTTGATGGTCCAAGGATCAGAGAGTTGTCAGGGCTGAGGGAAACAGAGAGCTGGAGATTCCTGAGTCTTAAGTCTGTCTCTTAAGTGACTTGAAGAGTCACACAGAAAATTGTCCAGCATAAGACAAAGGACATCTGACTAGTAAAGTCTTTGGGTATAAGTAAAAGCTAAAAACAGAAAGAAAGGCCAGAAAGAATTGATGATGAAAATAATTCTTCCAAAGAGAGAAACGTCTCAGAAAAATCCACAAAACTGGAGAATCCTAGAGTGACAGCATTCCCAGGTGTCATTTTAGCCTCATCTGTGTGCTTTGTAGGTGGGGAAACCGAGGCCAGGAGAGGAAATGACATGCCCCAAGCTACACAGTAAGTGGCTGAGCAAAGCTGCGTATCACAGGGTCCTTTCCATACTGTTAGGCTGCCTTGTCTATAAAGGGAATCATGGGCTATCAGCCACGCTGCATAGAATCAAATAAAACAGGATAGACGAGAGTTTGATTCATTGCATCAAGAGAAGAGCCATGTCTGAAATGGAGTTCATCTTTTTGAGGTCTTGTCCTTTTCCAGACTGAGCCAGACTCCCGGGGTGCAGCAAATAAAAGCAACATTCTAGATGGAGTCCAGGCTGCCTGGTACAGACTTACACTCAAAAGGTCGATGTGGAAATGGACTCACCTTCCATGTACCATGATTTGACTTCCACTGGGGCAAGGGGAAAGGAACTTGGAAAAGGTACATAGGTTAAGAACAAGTAGATGTGATCCCGTTTGTCCTTTCTCCAGGGAAGGGATCAGATGCAGTTTGAGTTTCTCAATTCATGGTGGCTCCAGTGGGTGCCAGGCAGAGCCCCACATTTTGGCAGCCTCTTCTTTTCTGCAGATGGAAATGAATTCATTGGCAGCTACACACCGAGAATAAGAAAGGCTTCAAAACTCTTTTGGAGCTTCTTAGTGAGGAGAGTTACTGCTCAAGACGAGGATGGCTTATTTCCATCTTACAGGTGTGCATTTTGTTAAATGCACTTGGCCCTGCCCCATTAAATTAGCCTTTCACTCTCGGTAGCTTGTTGAAAGAATTGCTAGGGCTCTGCTTCATTGCTTCTTGGCAGGCAGTTTAGTAGAACACTTTGGTAGCAAATGTCAAGACAGAATACTGAGGCTTAGAATTATGGCCTGCTTGAACCTCCTTAGCTTCTGCGGGCTGTTACTTTTATTTAATTACTTATTCTTAAATTTTTTTTCCTATGGTATGTCCCCTGTAGTGACAGAACCAAGAGCAACTGTGGATCAGTTTACTGCTTATTTAGTTATATTTTATGATTCTCTTTTTATTGGTTTCTAGATCTCCTGTGATTTAAGTGACTCATGGCCACTTATTTCTGTGCATATCTGGGTTGCTTCCTCTTTAGCTAAACTCAGTAAGACTTTAAGGGGTTTACAGAACCATATTTGGGAAGGTGAATGTTTTGGCTAGAGAGATTCTGAACTGCAAAGTAGCCTTAGTACTCGTGGTCCTCTGGGGCCGTGCAGTCAATGTAACGAGGTTCATGAATGCTGCACAGTATCGTTGACAGTCAATGGTGTTAGTACCCTTTTTAACCCCCTTTTGACTTAAGATGTTGGAAAGGGAGTCACTGTAACCAGTATAAACATGTTTCGTTCCAAGGACAGAACTCAACATTCTCATTGATTGCTCTTCCCTTTGAGAACATTTTTGGGAACCCTGCAGAGTGGGCAGGTTTCAAAGGTGTCAGAACCACTGAGTCAAAATACATTTAATTGTTGGTCGATATGGTATAGTTCTATAGGTACCGCTGCAAGATTATCAGAACTCCTTGGGGCATTTGTTCTAACAGGCTTTGACTTTTTGTAGGGTGCTGCTCTTTGCTAGAATAGAGGAAAAGAGAAGGTTGGGGAATTGTCCTTTCTACCTTCACTGTGCCTTGGTTTTCAGTATTGAGATGCATGGATGGAATGTGAATGAGCTAAATGATTTTTAAAAACATAGTTTATTTATTCAACAAGTATTTATTGAATTGCCTGCTTGGTGGGTGCCAGGAGTTGGAGATACAGTAGTGAACTTTTTCTAGGGCATATGTTATATTGAGGAAAGAGGGGAAACAAACAAGTGTGTCTCTGGTGATGAGTGCTGTGCAAAAACAGGGAGAGGGAAAGAGAGAAGAGAGAAAAGAAAAAGAAAAGAGAAAAAAGAAAAAACGTAAAGGAATAAGAAAAAAGAAGAGGAAAAGAAAAGCAAGTGGGGGAGGGGGCTAGGGCATGCTGGGGTGCTATTTTAAAGAAGTGTGGTCAGGAAAGACCTCTCTAATAAGGGGACTTTGGGCAGAGATCTATCTGAAGGAAGGGAGGAAGCTGCTGAATGTCAGCCGGGGAATGATCTGGGCCAAGAGGTGGAGTCCACCCCTCCCTGCCGCACTTCCCGGAAGGCACAACTTACTTCCCTTGCTGTTTTGGATTCATAAGCTAGATATTATCATTTTTACCATAGGTTTATGAGGCAGTTACTATAAAATGAGAGTTATGGATATAAAGTATTTGTTATGGTAGTTGTTGTTGTTGTTAAGCATTATCTATTACATGGTATTCTGACTTTTTACAAAGTCACAAAAAAGACTCCAGCCCACCAAACTCTTTATTGCTTCTGAGGTATTTGTAGGCATAGAAAACTATTCCTTTGGGGATGGGAATGCTACATAAGTGTAGAATTGTTTTACTGCCCCTGCAGTTCAGATCACTAGAGAGCGTTTTCCTCTGAAATAAAAGCAGGTTTGCTTAGGGATAGATTTGAATCAATGACAGAACTTGGAATGATGCCAGCAACCCCATTCTCTCACAGTGTATGATGTGGCAGAGGGGAAAGTTGGAGGAGGAGGAGGCAAAGGAATGCATTGGCTTTGCATTAGTCAAATCTGGAAGTAAGCCAGAATCCATCTAGAAACCATATAGTCAATCTGTGTTGTCAATCACTGTCTACCAGCCCAGAGCTACTGGATCAAGGCCTTTGGGGTTGGCATGCTGGAGTAAACAGTGAAGCAGACAAGGCTAAGAATGTGCTTAATTAGTAAGAGGATACCTTCATATTTTTAAACAAAAGTTACTTGGGAATCATGGAAAATATTCATGGCAAGAATGAACTCTTCAAAGCAGATTACTCCCAGTTAGGTCTGGTTTTCCCAGGGACCTTGTAATACCCCGGTGTAAGCTGTGTTTTGTAAATTTTGAGGGTTCCATAATTCAATAAGAGTCATGTACCACGATGTTCATTGCAGCACTATTTACAATAGTCAGGACATGGAAGCAACCTAAGTGTCCATCGACAGATGAATGGATAAAGAAGATGTGGCACATATATACAATGGAATATTACTCAGCCATAAAAAGAAATGAAATTGAGTTGTTTGTAGTGAGGTGGATGGACCTAGAGTCTATTATACAGAGTGAAGTAAGTCAGAAAGAGAAAAACAACTACTGTATGCTAACACATATATATGGAATCTAAAAAAATAAAATGGTTCTGATGAACCTAGGGGCAGGACAGGAATAAAGATGCAGACGTAGAGAATGGACTGGAGGACACGGGGAGGGGGAAGGGTAAGCTGGGACGAAGTGAGAGAGTAGCATTGACATATATACACTACCAAATGTAAAACAGATAGCTAGTGGGAAGCAGCTGCATTGCACAGAGAGATCAGCTCGGTGCTTTGTGACCACCTAGAGGTGTGGGATATGGAGGGTGGGAGGGAGACACAAGAGGGAGGGGATATGGGGATATATGTATGTATATAGCTGATTCACTTTGTTATACAACAGCAGAAACTAACACAACATTGTAGAGCAATTATACTCCAATAAAGATGTTAAAAAAAAAAGGATATTGTTTAATGAGTTTTATGTGTATGTTTACATATGCATATGTATGAATAAATAAATATGTATTTTTCCCAGTCTCTTTCTGTGAAGGTTTAAAATATTTTAAAAGACAGAGTTAGAAGGACTTCCCTGGTGGTCCAGTGGCTAAGACCCAGTGCTCCCAATGCAGGGGGCCCAGGTTCGATCCCTAGTCAGGGAACTAGATCCCACATGCCGCAACTAAAGATTCCATGTGCTACAGCTAAACAATAGATCCCGCACGTGGCAAGGAAGATCCCATTCACTGCAACTAAGACGTGGTGCAGCCAAAAAAAAAAAAAGAATTAGAAACATCAGAAAGCAAATGAGAGATAACTTACCAAGAACCAGAGGTGATATGTTATATCACTTTTGGGGGCACTTTTCCTTGATTCTCCCTGCTCACCCCTCCAACCCCCCAGGCTGGGTGAGATGCCCTTCCCCTGAGCTCTCAAGAGTATCCTATATGTATCTCAATCACAGAAGTGGCTTCTTCTTAATTCAGTATCTGTCTATGGCTTTCTGAAAACCTGACTGTGTCCTTGAGCTTAGAATCATCAGCCCTTTGCTTGGTGCTTGACATGTAATAGGGGCTCCATGTATGTTTCTTGAATAGATGAATGAATAAAGGAGTTACTAAGATTTATATCTGGTTTGAACTTCTTGGTAGCCAAAGCAAGAAGAAAAATATATTGATTACCCAGTTCTCATAGGCGTATAAAAGTAAACAGAGCATTATTTTTACATTTTTTTTTCTTGGTGCTAAGTTCCTGAAAGTATCTGATGAAACATGATATAAAGGTAAGATAGTAAGTTTTGAGAAATGTTATTTTCAATAATTAATCAGCTACTCTTGCCCTGGACTAAATGAAAGAATTACTTTGATAGAGCCTGGCAGCTGGAGGCCAACTCTAGCACCTGGAGAATCTGGGTCTTCATTAGCTTCCTAGCAGATTACCTGTTAGAGCATCACTTTCCCAGATGGCAGTGGGTCCATGAGACAGCTTATTTTATGCCACTGGATTTTATTTTCATGATTGCAACTATCTGATAGATACCTACTGAGATTTTATTGTGCTCACAGGTGTAGGCATTAAGTGGAGTGTATGAATTAAGGGAAAACATCCAATAGAAAACAAATGGTGAGGATGCTGCAGTTAGTTTAGGACTTCAGCACGCCCTAACCTATACCCTAACAGGTGTGGGTTCTTCAAATTCTGCATAAAAATTTGCCCTTGCTGACTTGTAGGCTTTATGAGAAAAGGATTATTTTTTGGAAACAAATGTGGGTATCAGAATACAGGTGAGAATAAGCTAATGGGTACCTGCTTAATTAAAAAATATTTTTAAATCGGCTTCTTTGATGAAGACAGAATAGTCCCAAGAAGTACAAAGATACAGTTGCTGAAGGAAAGAAGGTTTTTTTGGTGATGTATCGGCTGAGACAGGAGAGAGAGGACAATTAAAAATCCTTTGATTCAACAACATAATTATTATTTGAATGTTTTTAAAGGATGTATTTTCTTTTAAGTTGGATAATCAATTAGTGGAGAAAGACATTGAATGGTTAAGGGTTTTGTATCTTGAGACAATCTGAGGAGAAAGGACCAGAAACAGATATTTATTGAGCATCTACTTTTTTTCCAGGCAGCTGTAAAGAGTTTTTAGATATTTTTCTTTTCCTCTGAACTCTTGTGGTAATTCTATTAGTCAAAGAAGGGGAAACTGGATTGTCCACGTTAAGTAAATTGTTGAGATTGTGCAGTTAGTATATACATCAAAGCCAGGACTGAAAGCCACTTAAGTGTTTTCCAAAGCTCACCCTGGTGTGAATTTTTTATTTTAAACCTGCTCCAGTGGCTTCCCATTTGCATGTAAGGGACCCACAGGGGCTTCAGAGCTTTACAAGGGCTTCGTTCAAGAGCACATCTGGCATTATCTGTAATACAAAAATGTCTTACAGATATATGTATGTCTATATTTCAAGAATGTGTAGCCCTTTTGAGATTCCAATTAATGTATTTGAAAGCATTATGTCTAGAATATAAATTCAGCAAGACCAGAGACTTTTTGGTATATTTTCTGTGATGTAACAAAGTGCCTAGAACCGCTTTGTCATAGCAGATGCTCGGTAAGTATTTGTGCACACCAAGATTGAAAGTCATTATAGTTCTTTAAATAAGCCATGCTTTAATTCTATTAATAGAAATTTAGACTGTTTCCACATTTTTCTTTTATAAACAATACTTATACAGTCTATAAATACGTTCTTTTTTTTTTTTTTTTTTTTTTTTTTTTGCAGTACGCGGGCCTCTCACTGTTGTGGCCTCTCCCGTTGCGGAGCACAGGCTCTGGACGCGCAGGCTCAGCGGCCATGGCTCATGGGCCCAGCCGCTCTGCGGCATGTGGGATCTTCCTGGACCGGGGCACGAACCCATGTCCCCTGCATCGGCAGGCGGACTCTCAACCACTGCGCCACCAGGGAAACCCCAAATACGTTCTTATACATACATCTTTGCACTTTATAAAGAAATATCCTGTTATTTCATTGTAATGGATTCCTGGAAATGGAATTGCTGGGTGAAAGGAATACATATTTTAGATTTTGATACAACCTTCCTGCGAGCAGTTTGGCACAATTTATCAATGACATTAACTCTAATAGCATGTGAGATTGTGTGTTTCACCTCAATCCGGCTGACACGAGGAGTTTTCAGGCTTTTCGCTCTCTTAAACTATCATTCAATTCCAAAATTTGGTAGGCTTACTGCTTCCTCTAAGTTTCTATTTATCCTTCTTAGAAGCTAGGACAGTATAGTGTGGCTTCTTTCCTCCTGTGTTGAGAGGGTATGTATGATGATATTATTCAATGAAGTTTTTTTTAAACCCAAGTTATGTTCTCTTTCCTACTCTCTGCACCCCTATTTGAATATATGGATTCTCTCTTGTCATTGGTAACTATGTGCCTAAAGAGGAAAAAAAAGTCTAGAATTGGTTGTATATCATTAGCAAGTGGATTGGACCACTTGGTGAGAGACCATGGATGCATTTCTAGACCAGATTTAACTGCTGTGGGAATGATTGGTCATTGGGAATGTGGGGTCTCTTATTCTGGCCCAGCCAGCAATGTAAATGCATGAGAGTCTATAGTATGTTCCTGTTGGCTGTTAAGGATGCAGAGAAGCAGCTGCAAAGACCTTGATCTTTGCCCCATAAGCAGGTGTGGATGGGAAAAATCCATGTGTGACCAACAGGTCTTTCTATTACCAACCGGGGTTCTTGGCTTCCTTAATCAATAGAAATTGATCAGAGGCCAGGCAAGAAATTCAGGCAAGGCATTATTGGGGCCCCTGCTGCAGCAGGGGGAATAAGAACAAACAACAGTTTCCTTTGCTTGCTCGCTCCCCCAAGGGGGACGAGCTGGTTTCTTACATGGAGTGAGAGTAGGGGTGTGTCTGGGGGTTGGGCCGGACGAGTGGCTTAGGTGGTCTGCCCACCCCTTTGGTGGTGTTGTGTGCAGGGGGCATGTGCAGTACCCGGCTTTTGCTCCTGGCTGTTCAGAAGTGGAAGTTGGGTTTTTTTTGGTCTTTTTGTATCTTGTGACATAATTTGCCCCAACTGCTCATGCACGCAGTTATTTTTAGTCCCTTACAGTTTCTTTGTATTTTTGTTGCTCAAGGATATGTTTGTCCAGGTGCAAGCACTGCAGCAAAGGGTCCCTGGTCCCAGCCTGTCTCATTTCCTAACAAGGAACGTAAAAGGCACTGACTTGTTGCTGGTCTCTGCTTTGCGTAGGTTTTCAGCAGAGGATTGTAAAGACCTCAGAAGCATGTGCTTGGCATTCTCCAAAACAATGTTAGCAGTCTGTATCTTCTGAAGTAATTAGTGTTCTGTCTTATTCACACAAGAAAACTGTAAACAAGTATAGAGTTGACCCTTGAACAACCTGGGTTTGAACTGCATGGCTCCACTTATAGGAGAATTTTTTTCAGTAGTAAATAACACAATACTATGTGATCTGTTGTTGGTTGAATCCACGGTTGGTTGAATCTGTGGCTGCAGAATCACAGACACAGAGGACCAACTATAAGTTACACACAGATTTTCGACTGTACAGAGGGTTGGCACCCCTAACCTCCTTTTTCCTCTTTTTGCTTAGGCTACCAGGAAGTTCAGAACCAAAGATAAATTCTAATAACCCATTCATCATTGCTTCAGTAAAAACATACATGGAGCTCCTATTCCTTGTCAAGTACCGTGAAAGTACTGGTGGGTTCAGGTTGCTGCTCGGGAAGGAATGGTTTCTTGCCTCCTTGAACCCCTTGCTTTGGATGCTTGCTCTGGAAGGGGAGAGCCCAGCTTTTCCCATGGAACATAACCCGTCTCCACTAAACTTATTAGCACTAGAAAGGAGGTGGCTCATTTTCCTCTCAGGTAGAGACAAAGGCTGCTCTTGTCCCAGGTGAAGGGCCTTTGGTGACTTGATTAGCACACAGCCTGTCCTGTGCTGATTTTCAGATGGAGACTATCAGATATAATCTGCCGCCTCATTAGGTTGACACTGTTCCTGCCCCCTCTTGTAATAATGTCACTGGAGCACTTAGTAATCTAGGTAAGTGCTGTAAGCATACACTGCAGAGGTAACCCAGGGTCAGCGGCGACAGATGCTCGAAAAAGCAGTTGTTTTCTCATTCCCAGCTCTGGTTAAAATATAACAAGGCAAGAGGTATAATAATCATGCAGATTTAAATATTAGAGGAGCAGCACTTGCGGCAATATAACTTTTTATCTCTGATTCAAACTTGCAGGTTTTCAAGATTGAGGGGACAGTGAAATAAATTGGCTGATTGCCATGGACTTACAGAAGGGTTCATTTATTTTAGAGAAGAGAAGGCAGAGAGGGGCCCTTAAGTGTTTGAAGATATGTACAAGATGGACAATATTTATGAACTCTTCTTTTCCAGTGAAAACAGGAGATTATGTCTTATTAATGATTCAAGGAGTAATTAGGTTAGACTATAAGAAGAACTTGCTGGCTAGAGACTGGAAAAGCCCATGGGTGGGGAGTGGAGGAGGCTCCCACCTTTTATACATACATATGTGTGTGTGTGTGTGTGTGTGTATAGTCTTTTAATAGTAGGCACTTATTTTCTTTATTGGAAATGGATTCCAGAAACCGTTGGGCTGATGCTAGGCTGTGCACTAATTCACAAAGTTATATAACCTGCCCCCAGAGAACCATGCAGATGTGGCAGGAACTGGACAGATCATTCTTCTATATTTAGTGGGTTACAAGGATGCAGTGGGGGAAGGGCTGGGGACAGTGGAGCATTTGGCTTGATGCCAACTGATACCATCTTCTCTGTGGGTCAGACCTGGGAAACTAGAGCGATGGGTGAGCTTGGGACTCAATGCTTCCCAGGATGTGGGGCTCCCTTAAAGAACCAAAATGGGAGAGGAATGCCTTCAAACCAGAACTGTCTGGAAGCATCAAAGTGGAGAGACTACTTTCTGTCCCTGTGATTCTCTGACATAGGTTAGCACAATTTGTTTGGTGAGTGAAGTCCAGAGAAGGTAAGTGGGAGAAGTCCAATAGCAAGCTGAATTTGATAGGGGTCCAGGGTGTCCCTCCAGGGGATGAGCAGATGAATCCTTGGTCCTCAGGGACTTAGCTAGATCTGATATACCTGCCGGGCCGTGAGGGCCGAGGTCCCTCCGAGATGCTTAGATTGAAATAACTTCATTGAACTTATCCTTGCTTTTAGAACGCTTCTGTATAGTATTGGGATTTTATTCCTCATACTGTTTGAAAGGGTTTTCCCTAACTTTTACAATAGGATGACCAAGAAAATAAATGCTGATTCTGAACGTGTAACGTGTTAGCTTGGTGAATTTCAACAAAATCCAGCATTGAGGTACAAGTTCGTTCTCCCTTCTTGAGTCTGCTCTTTCTCCAGAGAGAACTTTTCTCCATTTGCCCTATCTTTGAAGATTGGCTAGGCTAAAAGACTAGAGAAAGCTGCAGTGTGAAAAAATAAACTTACGTTAGATGGGGTTTGGCCAAAACGTAAAGCTATGCTATAGATCTTCCATCTGCAAATTTTATTTAATTTATGTCCCATACATAAATTAAATATTATGTACGTACCGTGTACTACTAGGTACTGGTGGACAGCAGTAAACACTGCCCTCATGGGGCTCACCTTCTAGTGCGGGAAGCAAACAAATAAGCAGTGAAAATCATGTTAGGTAGTGATAAGTGATGGGAAAAGAGATAAGGGTAAGGAGAGCTGAGTGAGTCCTTGGAGTAAGTCATGTGACTGCCTGAGAGAGTGGGAGCGCTGCTGTGGTGGTGGCGCTGGGACCATTCCAGGAAACAGGAACAGCACCTGCCAAGGTCTTGAGGTAGGGCTAGAATTTGCTTGGTATGTCCTTTGGGAGTAAGGAGAGGAGAGAGATCAGAGAGGTAGCCAGGATTCATCAAGCTGGTTTGCCATGAAAGGAAGCAGTCTTCCATTTGTTTGCACTGTTTATGCCCTGCAGTTTTTGACTGAACACACTTCCACGTACCAGTCAGGTAATGAACCTCTTGAAAACCTTGTTGAATGTGTTTGTTGGCTTAATTGCACAGACATGTTAGCCCTGACAGTTCATCAATAAAGGAATTTAAAGGGAATGTGCAAAGGAATTTGGAATATCTGCAGTTTGTTAGGCTTATCACTAGAGACTTCATTTTATTTAGATGCTATATTTTAAATGAACGAATAAAATGATGAGGCTTTTTGCCTGTTTATTATTTCAGTAGTAATACACGAACATGGTAAAAATGCAGATAATTTCTTTTGCTTAAAATAAGGCTTCCCTAACAACCTAAGTGTCCATCATCGGATGAATGGATAAAGAAGATGTGGCACATATATACAATGGAATATTACTCAGCCATAAAAAGAAACGAAATTGAGCTATTTGTAATGAGGTGGATAGACCTAGAGTCTGTCATACAGAGTGAAGTAAGTCAGAAAGAGAAAGACAAATACCGTATGCTAACACATATATATGGAATTTAAGAAAAAAAAATGTCATGAAGAACATAGGGGTAAAACAGGAATAAAGACACAGACCTACTTGAGAATGGACTTGAGGATATGGGGAGGGGGAAGGGTAAGAAAAAAGTAAAATAAAATAAGGCTTCCCTGTCTCCCAGTTCTTAGAGAAGCAACCACCATTAGCAGATTCTGTTAGCAGGGTATGTTCCTAGAATGAAAATAAATACCCTTTTCCTCTATAAAAAAATGAATGGTCATGGCTATACGCATTGTTTCACATCTTAAAGATCTTGGAGCTCTTCAATATCATAAATGTGGCATTGTCTCATTCTTGGTGCTATTCAGTTACCTTAGAAGACCACAGTTTAATCATTCCCACATTGATGGATATTAAGGTTTTTGTATCTTTTGCTGTAACAATCAATACTGTGATGAAAACCCTTGTACACTCTTGGCGTTGCACATTCCTAAGTGTATCTGTAGCAAAAATTCCAGGAAAGGATTGGTAGACAAGGGGGAAATGTGTATTTTAAGTTTCGATAGATTTGCCAAATTATAACAATTTACACTCCTACCTTGGCCGGGAGTCCGTGTTTTCCCACATCCTAACCAACCACCTTGTATTACCCTTCTTTTGTGTTTGCAATGTAGGCAAAAAATGCTGTTTATTGTATTTTTATTTCTCTTAGAATGAAGTTGAATTCAGAGATAAACAATATTGTATTTTGGTCAAGGGGGTATTATGTGTGTGACTATGATCCTTTGAAGTATGTGGGGATTTCTTGGAAACTGAGTACCTGGATAATTTTATAAATGGTCTCATGTGCTGGAAAAAAAAAAAAAAGAATGTGAGTTCTGTTTGTTAGGAGCAGGGTTTTAAGAGTATTTTTGTATTAATCTTGCTGGTTAAATTGTTCACATTTTCTGTAGCCCTACTGGTTTTCTCCTGCATCTGTTCTCAGATCACTTCTTTCAGAAGAGAATACCTCCCACTCTGGGTTTTTCCATTTGTCCTTATAGTTGT
Organism: Hyperoodon ampullatus; assembly: GCF_949752795.1. Taxonomy (NCBI): domain Eukaryota; kingdom Metazoa; phylum Chordata; class Mammalia; order Artiodactyla; family Ziphiidae; genus Hyperoodon; species Hyperoodon ampullatus. Next base: position 66,425,472 of record NC_136921.1, read on the forward strand.
CAGCTTTCACTTGACATTTTGTAGACGATTATTGTTTAGGAACATTATGGTTATTTCTTCTTGGTGCGCTGCACACATGAGTTGTTCCTTTTTGTCTCTGATATTACTATTGCTACACCAGCTTCTTCTCTTTTTAGGTGGTGTTTGATATAGCTTTCATTTTCTGTATTCTTTCTACATTTCTATCATTTTGTTCTGTTCTAGAAATGTCACTTGAAAACTATAAATGAATCAGATTTGTAAACCCATTCATCATTTTGTATTCTAACAAATGAATTTCATATGTTCATACTTTTTGAATTACTGATATATTTGAATTTATTTCTGGTATGTTATTTTGTGTTATGTAAAGCCTTTTAAAAATTTTTATTTATTTATTTATTTATTTGGTTGCCCTGGGTCTTAGTTGTGGCTGGCGGGCTCCTTAGTTGCAGCTCTCAGGCTCTTAGTTACGGAGTGCCAGCTCCTTAGTTGCAGTACATGGGCTCCTTAGTTGCAGCAGGCGGACTCCTTATTTGCGGCTCAAGGGCTCCTTAGTTGTGGCTCACCAGCTTCTTAGTTGTGGCATGTGAACTCTTTGTTGCGGCATGCATGTGGGATCTAGTTCCCTGACCAGGGATCCAGCCCGGGCCGCCTGCTGTAAAACTTTTTTTTCTATTAAAAAATCAAATTTTCTTTTTTTTAAAAAAATAAATTTATTTATTTATTTGGCTACGACGGGTCTTAGTTGTGGCACACTGGATATTCGTTGCCACGTGCGGGATCTTAGTTGTGGCATGCGGGATCTAGTTCCCTGCAGGGGGCCCGGGCCTGATCGAACCGGGGCCCCCTGCATTGGGAGCGTGGAGTCTTAACCACTGGACCACGAGGGAAGTCCCTAATCAAATTTTCTCTTATTCTTCCTTTTCCCCTTTGCCTAATTGGAAGCTGATTTAGTTTTCTAAGGCTGCTGGAACAAAGTGCCACCTGCTGGGTGGCTCAAAACCACAGAAGTTTATTCTCTCACAGCTCTGGAGGCTAGAAGTCTGAAGTCAAGGTGTCTGCAAGGCCATGCTCCTCTGAAACCTGTAGGGGACTCCTTCCTTGCATCGTCTTAGCGTCTGGTGGTTGCTGACAGTATTTGGCATTCCTTGGTTGGCCCTTACATCACTCTAAACCCTGCCATCCTGATCACACAGTCTTCCAAAGGTCTCTGTGGGGTTTCTGCTCTTAGCTTTATTATTTCCTTCTGTCTGCTTGCTTTGGGTTTATATTACTCTACTTTTTCTAGATTCTTGAGGTGGGAGCTAGATTATTGCTTTGAGACATTGCTTTTTTAATGTTTGCATTTAGTGCTTTAAATTTCCCTCTCAACACTACTTTAACTGTGTTCCACTTATTTTGACCTATTGTATTTTCATTTTCGTTCAGTTAAATATATTTTAAAATTTCCTTTAAGACTTTGGCTTTGACCCATTTAGAAGTGTAGTTTCCAAGTGTTTGGAGTTTTACCTGTTACCCTTCTGTTACTTAATTTCTAGTTGATTCATTATGGTTGGAGAATATACTCTGGCTGATATAAATTCTTTTAAATTTGTAGAGGTTGGTTTTATAGCCCATGATGTCTCTTTTGGTCAGTGTTCCATGGGCATTTGGAAAGAATGTGTTTCTGCTGTTTGGGGCTGGAGTGTTGCATAAATATCTATTAGATTCTGTTGGTTGATGGTATTTTTGTCTTATATTCTTCTATAACCTTGCTGATATTCTGTCTAGTTGTTTTATTAATTGTTGAGAGACGGCAATGCATTTCTTAAAATCTTTCTTCTCAGAATGCATCCTTCCTCTTTGAAGACCAAAATATTTTCTGAATTCATAAGGAGCATTAATTACCTGACCAATCAGTCAATAGACCATGGTGGTTATGTGACTCCACTGTCCCTTCCTTGTATCCTTAACTCTTTCTTTAAAATAAATAATATATTTTGTTTTAAATTTAAAATTTTTAATTGAAGTATAGTTGAGTTATAATATTGTATTAGTTTCAGGTGTACAGCAAAGTGATTCAGTTATGTGTGTGTGTGTGTATATATATATATACACACACACATATATATGTATATTTAGATTATTTTCCATTATGTATTAAGTATAGTTCCCTGTGCTATACAGTAGCTCCTTGTTGCTTCCCTATTTTATGTATGGTGGTTTATATTGATGTCTGTTAATCCCATACTTCTGTTTTATCCCTCTCTCCCTCCCTCCCTTTTCCCTTTGGTAACCATAAGTTTGTTTTCTATGTCTGTGAGTCTGTTTCTATTTTGTATATATAGATTCATTTTTATTATTTTTTAAATTCCACATAAAAGTGATCATATAATATTTGTCTTTCTCTGTCTGACTTCACCAAGTATAATATTCTCTAGGTCTATCCATGTTGCTGCAAATGGCAATATTTCATTTTGTATGGCTGAGTAATATTCCATTGTATGTATACATATAGATAGGTAGATAGACAGATAGATATCTATATATATATCACATCTTCTTAAGCCAGTTTTCTGTTGATGAGCACATAGGTTGCTTCCATGTCTTGGCTATTGTAAATAGTGCTGCTATGAACGTTGAGGTGTATATGTATCTTGCCAAACTAGAGTTTTTGTCTTTTTTTGGATATATGCCCAGGAGTGGGATTGTTGGATCATATGGTAACTCTATTATTTAAGGAACCTCCATACTGTTCTCCATAGTGGCTGCACCAATTTACATTCCTACTATTATTACCATCTTACATTAGTGTGGCACATTTGTCACAATTAATGATACAGTAATGACAGATTATAATTAACTAAAGTCCATATTTATTCACATTTCCTTAGTTTTGACCTAATGTCTTTTCTCTGTTCTAGGGGCCCATCTAGGATATCCCATTACATTTACAGACTATCCTTTATTTTTTTGTATTCATGAATCAATTTATTTTCCAGAAAAGTTTGTTAATTGGAAGCTTTCTCTCTTATGAGACAAGAATATTAACATACTTTAATTCCCCTTTGTTTTTCCACCCCGGCTTCTTGGCTAGTGTTATGTAAATTTTGGTTCCAACTTTTTTTAGGACTGTAAATGCCAATGAGTTTATAATACTGGCAAGGACATTCAATGAGAAATGGCTGTTCTTGGTTTTCCTGTGCTCAGGACATCGGTGAAAACCATAGGTCTGCACAACCAAGTTTTGGCTATCCAGTTGATGATTTTAGAAATTTGTCTTCTGAAATTGCAAAATGATGTTTTTCTCAAATCACTCCACCTTCACCCCAAAAGAATGGCAAAGAAAATTAACTGTGGGTGGCAAAAACTTGTTTCAATCTCAGTGGTTTCTAGACCCAGATATCTCCATCCAGTTGTCTCTCTTTTGGGAAGCATAAAGACAGAATCATCATGAGATGCAGTAAAGAACACTGGCAGAGTTGTTTTTAAAATTGCAATTATAACTAATTACATGCTAAGATGTGAATAGCTGCACAGGAATATTTAACAGATTTCTTGGAGTCATCCCCACTTTTGATATGCCTTTTGAATAGCCTAGCTTATGGGAGTACATAGTGAGTGGTTATTTTATATTTTCCATAAGACAGTGAAAAACCAAACCTGAAAATTAGCAAGAAATGGATTCTGTTTTTTGCTACATAAGCTGCTCGTTGTCGGTTGCTTCAGCTGGTGGACAGCCACAATACATGGCCTAGGTGCCTGAGTGTGGTCAGTGGGCACTGCTAGGTGAGATGAGATCAGTTCAAATTGGACAATGAGGGAAGCCTTCGTGGAGGTGCCCTCTGAGCTCAGTTTTGAAAGATGAGCAGGATCCTTTCATTCAACATGCATATATGAAGCTTCAACTGTGTACCCATCACTGTGTTAGAACTCAGACCCTAGGGTGAAACAAGTTATGACTTTTGCCTTTGGGGAGCTCATAGTGGGCTGTGGAGTGGGGACGGACTGATTGATTCATCAGTGGTTACAGTCTCATTCAGGGGATGGCAAACTGTGGCCTGTGGCCAAAGCCAGCCTGTCACCTGTTTTTGTATGACCCATGAGCTGACAGTGATTTTTACAAAGCAAAGAGGAAGCAGGGAATGGGTATGGGGTTTCCCAGGACTGCTTCTTTGGACATTTCTAGCCAAAGTGGAGCCCATACCTGGCCCTTTAGACAAAGGCTTAATGTTTTATAGGTTAGAATCATAGCATACCCAAGGGGCTACAGAAACAGAGGAGGGACAGCTGAATATGACTGGGGAGACCAGAGAAGTCACACCCAGAAGAGGAGATACTATGGGAACAAACTTCTGATTCCACTTGCTGTGCCTTCACATACCAGCTTTCATGTTGTCCATCCTTGATTTTTTCTTTTAAGATTTAGTTCTTCATCTGCTCCTTATAAAACGTGGCTTTGGTTGTTATACTTCTCATTGTCCATTGATTGTGTTCCCTATAGGTGGGGCTTCAGGGGTTCTGAGGACCCCATAAGCTGATGCACATGTGCATTTTTCTGGGAAAAGGACACATGGCTTTCAACACATGCTCTAAGGGGTCCATCATTCAGAAATTTTGGAAGCACAGTTTTAAAGTGGGTTTCTTTAAACTAAAATCAGGACTGCTGATGGTGGGTTCTGACCAGTGCAGAATTAAGCAGAGGGCTTATGAGTTCCCTTCTGTTAGCCCAGGACAAGATCCTCGTAGCCTTATGCACTTAGAAGACATTTAGTGAGTGGCTTCTCTCAGAGTTTTCTGTGCTTGGGCTACAGGAGCAGTTTCTTTAGGGACATTGGGGGATATCCGAGGATATCAGCCTGGATGCTCAAGAGAATGGGGTCTGAGAGGCCAACAATTTATTTGGAGGCTGCGAGCCCAGGGTGATGAAGGCAAGGAAGCGGAGACACGGAATGAGGAGAGGAGGCTGACGCCTTTCAGCAGCCGTGAGGGACCACATCCGTCCCTCAGCAACGTACTCTTGGTTCCGTACTTCTCCAGCAGTGTTGCAAGGAGGGGGCCACACCTTGCAACGGTCCCTAGGAGAGAGGAAGGAGGGATTTATGTGCCAGCCGCACTCGTGTCTTCTTGTCCTGTCGGTAAAACTTTATCCCACGAGGCCCTAACTCTACCTCCCTTCAAGGTGGCCTCCCCTAGCCCGCAGGGACCGCTCAGGGAGCTGGGTCCCATGGTCCACAAGGTGGGAGCCTGGTCAATCCAAAAGCAGAGGGGCGACCCAGTGGAAGTGGGGATGACCATCAAAAGAAAAAGAAATTAGAGAAGTGTGTCAAGGAGTCAGAAGGTGCAGAAGGTTTGTTCCTGTCGATAGGAGACAGACCTCTGAAGGGACAACCGGTGTCAGGTGGGGGCAGAGGAAACACCTGACCAAAGGCGGACATGGGGGGAATAGGGAGGAGAGAACAGTCCCCCTGAGGCTGTGTATTCACCCTTCCTTCTTTGTAGCCATCCGATACTTATGCAGCCTCTGTTCTGTGCCAGTGGTGATACAATGGGTAAACAAAACCAGACATGGCCTTGTCTCTCATGGGGCTTAAATCCAATGTGGGAGACAGATATTAAGCACATCATCATACTAGCAAACGTAAAATTGCAGCTGTGTGAAGTGCTCCCAGTAGACTGCACTGAGAGCCTTTGTTAGATGGAGTTAAACACAGTGAGAGTGGTCAGATAAGGCTTTCCAGGCCAAGTGGCTCATGACCTGAAATAGAAAGGACTGGTGAGAGTTAAGGGCAAGAGGAAGAGAGGGGAAAGCTCTCTAGGTTGGAGGACACCACGTCCAAAGGCTCTGTGGTAGGATGGAGCCCCACACAAATGAATGTCAGAAACAAAGCCCATGTGACCGGAGCAGCTAGAGCACGCGGACAGCAGGTAGGTGTAAGGGGCCGGGCCTGGTTAAATGAGTTTCACCTTTCCCTGGGAAGCAATAGAAGATACTTGGAGGAATTTAAGTAGAGAACTGTTATAATCAGGTTAGAGGTAACCTGGAAGGCTCAGGCGAGAGGACGCCCAGATACTGAAGAAGCTCTCAGCTTCAGACTTCCATGCCAGAACTGTGGCTGTTGGATCCCTTCCTGGAAAACCCCAAATGTGAACAACCCCAAGGATATATGAAGGAAAAGCAACTCCAGGAAAATCCCTGCAGCAACAAACAAAAGGCATTGGAGACTTTGGGGCTGGCAGCTGTGGGAGACCCTCCTCATACTTACTTGCTGGCCCTAGGAACATTTTTTAAATGTTGCAGAGCTTTTTCCAGAGTATTATCTTTTCAGATTTCCCAGAAAATGTGTCAAGGCATGAAACTCAAGGTGCCTGCATGGAAAGTTCCAGAACTGAACCTAGAATACAGGCCTTCTCCTGAGGTTCCATCCCACAAGTGCGGTGCTGGGTGCCGGTCAGGCAAAGGGCCTTCCACGCAGTCCTGGGCCAGGACTGTCCATAGGAGGGTGCACAATCCCAGGCCCTCAGTGTCTGTGCCGGGGCATTGACTCAAATTCTCTTGGAGCCTTACTGTGCCCAAGGCCCCAATATCCACTGGGCTTCCAGGGGCTTTGTAGATAGTTGTATGGCCCATAACTCTGCACATTAAAAACAAAACACAAAAGTAAGCAGAAACCCCACAGTGAAGCCATTTGAGAAAGAACTTTTATTGGTCCAGCTACCAGGTTACCTTTGGTTTGCGATAAACAGAATAATCCAACTCATTAACCCAGGAGAAAGTATTTCTGAAGGGCAGGCTTTTTGTATCTTGAAAAGCTTTAAGAGGAATTTAAATGTATTCTCATTTGGCAGGAATTTATGTACTGTGATTACCTCCAGTCAGAGTAAATTGTCTGATGTGATTGCAAGAAGCCTTGGGGTTGGGTAGAGCAGGCTTGGCTGATTACAGATTTATTCATATGAGCCAACGTGTGTGTGTGTGTGTGTGTGTGTGTGTATTTTTCAAATCAGAGATGGTTGTAGTCTTGTGTTCTAAGCTGGGTAGTTTTGATTCTTCCTTTTTTTCAGAATATTTCAAGATAACTGCAAGAACAGACCTCTCTTGACCCATTTATCTATGTAATTTTAATGCAGAAGAAATAATAAGGGAATATCTAGACACAAAAATCCAAGTCTTTGCATTCCCTGGAATGCTCAGCATTTTTCCTTTCTAAACTGGCTGGCTGTGTGTGAGAAGTTGATTTGACATGTCAAATCTTGGATATTCCTTGTAAAAGCTTTTACTTTTGCTTAGTAATTCTAAACTGTGTTATGTCTTCCCAGGGAAAAGAAATGCAGGACTTCGTGGTTGGATTTGAACAAATTGGAGGAATTTAGAAAGAGTCATAAAAGTGATTAAGGGCTGGAGGGAGTGACTGAAAAGATATTAAATGAGTGAAATGCATGTCTTGGCCAAACTACAGATGTGGGAGCAACAGAGGGCAGAACACTTAGAGGATGGTGAAATGTTGGGAAAGGAAGAGGGGCTGTTTCAAGGCTCTTTACCTCTTTTTGGGTCATGGACCCTTTGGCGAATCCAGTAATAGCTCAGAACCTCTCCTCAGAAGAACTCCTGAGGTCACACATGCTTGGTTTGTCTGTTTCTTGCTCTTGTTCTTGGCTCTAGACATGTGGAGTTACCAAATGAGTCTGGAATTGCCAGAGCTTTTAGTTTTTTTCAAGACAAATTAGAAATACAGATTTTTATGTTTTTTATGTGAATTTTTCCATATAAAGAAACTGTACTGACCAAATTAAATAGCATTCTGGGCCATTGTAGCCTCTAGGTTGCCACAACATCTTCATCTTCCTTATTGTCTCTGAGTTCCTTGTATTTGTTTATCCATTTGGTTGGCTCCACTTTTTCACGTAGGGAGGCTTTCCCCAGAGGTCTGGTCATCCTTGGTTGTAAGTGGGTGGGGCTCTCCTGTAGGTGATGCATGGTGAGTATATATGGGTGTTTCTCTGGGGCACTTAGTTTTTCCAGAAGATTGTCCAGTCTCCCAAGAGCGTGAGGAGTAAGGTGGGGTATGAAGGGGCACAAGGGAGGGAGAAGGTCTGTGGTTCTATACCTGGATGCTGCTGTTGTAGGAGCGGGCGTTTGAGTATGCGGATTACTGCTAATCCGCTAGTTGTCAGTTTTACACTTCATCCTACTGCTCCACTGTGCCTGATGCCTTTGAAGCCAGAGAATCCTCTTCTTAATTTTTTCCAAAGGATGAAGCCTTGGTTTTTTGTAGGGTTAGATGCCTTGCTGTGCAGAGCTGGGGAGAGGCTCTGGAGGTCTAAGTTAGTCTGACTGCTTTTAAATAGTCTCTCTCTTTTCAACCTAAGATCCACCCCTGCCCTTTTGCTACCTGCTCTTCAGGTGCTGAGCCCCTCAGGGATTCTACAGAGCAAGTTAGTTTGTTTCTTGTTGGTATCCTACTTGGCAGGGCAAAGAATACTATAAGCTAAATTAGTTACCATTTGTCCTTCTATTTTCCAAAATCTCTCTTCTGCAGTTAGCTGCTTCTAGTTCTTTACTTTAGTAAAGAAAAATTTAATCATTTTAACCGACAATCTTTTTAGTGGGGATTTGGGAAGGGAAAGACAGAAACATGTATTACAGCCTGCCATTTAAAAAAAATTGAAGCATAGTTGATTTACAATATTGTGTTTAAGGTGTACAGCAAAGTGATTCAGTTATTTTTTTCAGATTATATTCCATTATAAGTTATTACATGATATTGACTATAGTTCCCTGTGCTATACAGTAAATCTTTGTTGCTTATTTAGTTTATGTAGAGTAGTTTGTATCTGTTAATTCCATACTCCTAATTTCCCTCCCTCTCCCCTTTGGTAACCATAAATTTGTTTTTTATGTCTATGAGTCTGTTTCTGTTCTGTATATAGATTCATTTGTGTTATTTTTAGAATCCACATATAAGTGATAATTGCATAATATTTGTGTTTCTCTGCCTGACTTACTTCACTAAGTATAATATTCTCTAGGTCCATGCATGTTGCTACAAATGGAAATATTTTATTCTTTTTTTAATAGCTGAGGAATATTCCATTGTATATATGTATATATATAAACACCACATCTTCTGAAGCCAGTTGCCTCTTGGTGGGCACTTGGGTTGTTTCCATGTCTTGGCTATTGTAGATAGTGCTGCTATGAATGTTGCAGTGCATATATCTTTTCGAATTAGAGTTTTCATTTTTTCCAGATATGTACCCAGGAATGGGATTGCTGGATCATGTGGTAACTTTATTTTTAGGTCTTTAAGGAACCTCCATAAAGTTTCCATAGTGGCTGCATCGATTTACATTCCCACCAACAGCACAAGGGTTCTCTTTTCTCCACATCTTTTTTTTTTTTTTTTGCTGTACGCGGGCCTCTCACTGCTGTGACCTCTCCCGTTGCGGAGCACAGGCTCCGGACGCGCAGGCTCAGCGGCCATGGCTCACGGGCCTAGCCACTCCGCAGCATGTGGGATCTTCCTGGACCGGGGCATGAACCTGTGTCCCCTGCATCGGCAGGCGGACTCTCAACCACTGCGCCACCAGGGAAGCCCTCTCCACATCTTTGACAACACTTATTTGTTGTCTTTTTTGATGATAGCCATTCTCACTGACATGAGGCTCATTGTGGTTTAGATTTGCGTTTCTTTAATAATTAGCTACGTTGAGCATCTTCTCATGTGCTGGTTGGCCATCTGTATGTCGTCTTTGAAAAAATGTCTGTTGAGGTCTCTGCCCATTTTTTAATTGGATTGTTTGTTTTCTTGATATTTAGTTGTATGAGCTGTTTGAATATCTTGGATATTAACCCCTTGTCGGTCACATCATTTGCAAATATTTTCTCCCATTCTGTAGGTTGTCTTTTTGTTTTGTTGATGATTTCTTTTGCTATGCTTATAAAAGCTTGTAAGTTTGATTAGGTCCCATTTACTTATTTTTGCTTTTATTTCTCTTGCCTTGGGAGGACGACCTAAGAAAACATTGCTATGGTTTATGTCAGAATGTTTTGCCTATGTTCTCTTCTAGGAGTTTTATGGTGTCATGTCTTATATTTAAGTCTTTAAGCCATTTTGAGTTTATTTTTGTGTATTGTGTGATGGAGTGTTCTAACTTCACTGATTTACATGCAGCTGTCCAGCTTTCCCAGCACTACTTGCTGAAGAGACTGTCTTTTCTCCATTGTGTATTCTTGCCTCCTTTGTCAAAGATTAATTGACCATAGGTGTGTCATTTATTTCTGGGCTCTCTATTCTTTTCCATTGACCTATATGTCTGTTTTTGTGCCAATACCATGCTGTTTTGATTACTGTAGCTTTGTAGTATTGTCTGGAGTCTGGGAGGGTTATGCCTCCAGCTTTGTTTTATTTCCCTTTGGATTGCTTTGGCAATTCTGGGTCTTTGTGGTTCCATGTAAATTTTAGGATTAGTTCTTCTAGTTCTGTGAAAAATGTGATGGGTATTTTGATAGGGATTGCATTAAATCTATAGATTGCTTTGGGTAGTATGGCCATTTTAACATTTCTTCTTCCAATCTAAGAGCATGGGATATCTTTTTAGTGGGGATCTGGGAAGGGAAGCACAGGAATTTGTATTATCAGTCTGCTGTTTTTAACAGGATGTCTTCCTGCTTCCTGATCCAATTCCATCTTACTTCCTTTAGCCTTGTATTTTCTCACCTTCAAAAGGTCACTGATTCTCCAGTTTAATGACCTCTCTCTGGCCTCATCTTCAGTCTCGCATTCAGATTACTGTGGATTCTTGACCCTTGATCATTGCTGTGGCTTCCTGATCCCAGCTACCCTTCTCCTACTTCTGGCCATCACTCAGTGTCGTGAGTTAGCTCTCCTTCATCTGCTCTCCCCTAAATATATGCATCCCCCAAGGACCTGCCCAAGGCTGTCTTCTGAAACAAACATAACCATTTCCATATGCACAGCTGTTACCTTTTAGTAGGGACTCCTGGGTCTGCATCCTGAGCCCTGACCTTCTCTCTTGACCTAGTCTAGCAAGTGTAAATGCTTGTTGAAGATACTTACAGAGAAGTTCTGCTGAGACCTCAAATTCACACATCTAAAACCAAATCAGTTTTATCTCCCAAAGCCTGTTCTTCCTCCTGTGTTTTTCATTTCTGTTAATGGTGTCACTGTCCTCCATTTACTTCAGATCCTCAGGGCCATTTCTCAGCTACTACTTTTTCTCACCCCAGAATCTAATTAGTTACAAAGTTCTATTGCTTTTATCATCACAGGGCCTCAGAACCTGTCTTTATCTTTCGTTTCCATTTCCACTGCCCTTGCTGAGGACTGTATCACCTCTTGCTTGAATTATTGAAAAACCTTCTTACTGCTGTTCCTACCTGTATTTCATCTTCCCTCCAATTCATCTTCTATACCAGTGACTCCCAAATGCAGATCTAGTAACATCAAAATGAACTGTGATTTTAAAAACTGAGTATTTCTGGATATCTCCACTCAGTGATTATAGTTAATTAGGTCTGGGTGGAATGCAGGCCTCTGAACTTTTAAAGATGCTTCACAGTGAGTAAAACAAATTTAGAACAATGTTTACTCAATGTATCATTTATGTAATTTTAGGACAAAAGCAATGCTGTATAGTTTTCATGAATCTATACATATATCTGTATACATTTGACTCTTGAACAATGCAGGGGTGGGGTGTCTACCCTCTGCACAGTCAAAAATCTGCTTAACTTATAGTCAGCCCTCAGTATATGCAGTTCCTCCATATAAGGATTCCTCCATATCTGTGGTTCTTCATCTTCAGATAACCAACCGTAATCATGTAATACTGTAGCGTTTACTACTGAAAAAAAATCCACCTATAAGTGGACCTTCACAGTTCGAACCAAACCCATGTTGAAGGGTCAGCTGTATAAATGTGGGCCAGAAGGATACTCATCGAAGAGAAATGTTTATTTCTGAGGAAGAGAACAAAGGGGAGCTTGCTCAAGGAGAGGTATGGTTTATTTCTCTTAAAAAATTCTAAAGCCAAAATGGCAAAACATTGACATGATATTATTGTGAATGGAGAATTGTTATATTGTTTTCTGTACTTTTCTGTCTATAGGAAGCTATTTTGAAACTCTCCAGATGATTCTGATGCCTACCTAGGTTTAGATTCTGCAGGAAATGCACCCGTGACCACATCACACTTGTCTGAAAGGCTCCCATGACTCCCATCTCCTGCAGAGTCAATTTCAAGGTCCTTGGCATGGCATTTGAGATGCTGGCCTACCTTTTATCCTTGCTTTTCATTCTCGCCATCTATTCAGTGAGCCAGAAAACTCTGCTCTTCACGGAGCCTGGAAAATGTCTTTTGCTTTCACTTGGTTCTGTGTCTTTTGCTTGCAGATGCTGTTTTTAAAATTTTATTTATTTATTTGTTTGTTTATTTATTTATGGTTGCGTTGGGTCTTCGTTGCTGCGTGCAGGCTTTCTCTAGTTGTGGCAAGCAGGGGCTACTCTTCGTTGCGGTGCGCGGGCTTCTAATTGTGGTGGCTTCTCTTGTGGAACATGGGCTCTAGGCTCACCAGCTTCAGTAGTTGTGGCGCATGGGCTTAGTTGCTCTGCGGCATGTGGGACCTTCCTGGACAAGGGCTCAAATCTGTGTCCCCTGCATTGGCAGGCGGATTCTTAACTACTGCGCCACCAGGGAAGTCCCTGTTTTTTCTGTATTGAGTTCTCTTCCCTGACTCCCCACCTTTTGCTCATCAAAATACTGTTTGTCCTTCAAGATCTGTTTTAAGTTCTACCTTCTCTAGGAAACTTTCCCCCTTTTCAAAAGCTTTTTCTGTGCTTCCTACAGGATTTCATTTATACTTTTATGTACTTATAATATGGGTCGTTGTTATTTACTTTGTCCTATCCCATCCTCCCCTGTCCTCAAATGTAAACTGCTTGAAGGCAAGGGCTGTGTTATTCACTTACTCAATATATCTTTTATTGATCATATGTTTCTGAGCACATGTTATATGTAAGGTATTGTGCTAAATTATGGGGGAGAGGTATGTGAGTAAAGCAGAGTTCCATTCAGATTCTCTCATGAAGTTTATGACATGTGTTGAAGTGGAGGAGAGAACAAGGATGCCTTATCTGTCTGGCAGGCTGTGACATTTTAAAAGAAGGGTGAATCCAGTGTGGTTGGTGAAGTTGGACAAAGACTTATGGATAAGTTGTCTTTTGAGCTGGACTGTTCTGTGTAAGATATTAACAAGGAGACATAGTCAAGATAGAAGCTTGTTGAAGTGATGGATAAATCCCAGGCAGAGGGACCTCAAGTCTCAGAGACCTTTTTTAAGAATAGTCAATAATTTACTTTAACCAAAGCCTGAACAAAATGGAGGGGAACAGTGGAAAATAAGGCTGGGAGAAGGGTTTGGGACTCATTCTAGTGGACCCAGATGCTAGGCTATAAAGAGATGGGGCTTCATTTGGTTAGATGCCACTGAAAGTTTGTGGGCAGGGTTGTGGCATGATCGTGCTTTTGTTTAAGGCAGCAACACCTGGCTTGGTCAGTAAAAGGAGCTGGCAGAGCAGGTAGGAAGAAGTAACAGTCTGGTCCAAGACAGGTGATTCAAGCTGGGACCAGGGGGGGTCAGGCAGCAGGCATGGAAGAGAGAGGTCAGGCGTGAGCAGTTTTGTAGGGTAGAATTGATTTGCTATACTTTCTGACTGTGGATTATGGATTGGTATTGGGGAGCAGGTGGCTGAGAGTCCTTGAAGATGACTCAAGGAATTTAGCCTGAACCCTGACCAGGAAGTGGTTCCATTAATAAGAAGAAGAGCATTGGGAAGAGGATGCGGTTTTGTGGTAAAGATGATGAGTCTGGTTTTGGACATTGTAGTAGATTGAATAGTATCTCCCAAACTAGATATATTTAAGTCCTAATCCCTAGTGCCTGTGAATGTGACCTTATTTGGAAATAGGGTCTTTGTAAATGTAATTAAGGATCTAGGGATGAGTTCATTTTGGGTTTAGGGTGGGCCTTAGATCCAATGACTGGTGGTCTTATAAGAGAAAGGAGAGGGAGATTTGACATAGAGACACAAGGGGAAGGGCATGTGAAGATGGAGGCAGAGATATATTACCTGAGCTTATAAACCTATCTGAGGAGGGTTTTGCTGTGGTTCTGCCCTTAATCAGCAATAGAGAAAACCTTTACTCCAGGCTCTTGGCAGAGACCACAGCCTCAGACAGTTGTAGCTCAGTTCCCATCCAGCTTTTTGTTGGGAGAATTAATATTATTTCTGGGAACGATCTCAGAGGATATGGAGTCCATTAACTCCTCCAGCAATTCTAGTTTTTCTCCTTAGCTCAAGCCAGATGATCAGATTGCTGTCTGCTTGGACTCCTTTTTGGCTTTGCCAAGTCAGTACGGTGAATTGTGCTTTGGTCTCCTCTCTTGCATTGAGGGATGCAATAGGAAGCATTAAAGGAGACCCCCTACTGTATATACCTAGAGGCACTATTAATTGATTACTTTGCTTCCCCAACCCCCAAGTGTGGATGATAAAAGATACTTTATAAGAATTTACCCAAGGAAGGGAAGGTTAACACCTTGGGAGAAATACCTCAATGATGAGAAAAACTAACACTCTGGAGGTATGTATGCTGTATTTTCCCTTAGAATCAATGTGATTATCTTGTACCTGTTTTCTTCTTTGCTTTGGCCACTAGGATGCTCAGAACCTAATATATGAACCACTCCAAGTAATAGTTTAGTACTTTACAAAAATATGTTTCTGTGGACTAACTTTTCCTAATGCTCTTCAAGCCTCTTTTTATGTTGTCTTCTTAACACAGTGAACATATTTTATAAGTCATTTCATCCTTTGTTGACATTAGATGGTGTCTTGGGGTTCTGCAGAGAACCGTGACCAATAGGAGGGTGTGTGTCTGTGTGTGTAGAGAAAAAAGAGAGAGACATATTGATTGATTGATTGATATTTAAGGAATTGACTCATGACTGTGGAGACTGGCAAGCACAAAATCTGCAGGACAGGCCAGCAGACTGAAGACCCAGGGAAGAGTTGATGTCACAGTCTTGAGTCCACAGGCTGTCTAGAGGCAGAATTCCTTCTTCCTTGCGGGACCTAAGGCTTTTTTTTTTTTTTTTTTTGTGGTACGTGGGCCTCTCACTGTTGTGGCCTCTCCCATTGTGGAACACAGGCTCCGCATGCGCAGGCTCAGTGGCCATGGCTCACGGGTCCAGCCGCTCCGTGGCACGTGGGATCTTCCCGGACCGGGGCACGAACCCATATCCCCTGCATCGGCAGGCGGACTCTCAACCACTGTGCTACCAGGGAAGCCCTGTTGAAGATTTTTTGCATCTGCGTTCATCAGTGATTTTGACCTGTAATTTTCTTTTTTTGTGGTGTCTTTGTCTGGTTTCAGTATCAGAGTGATGGTGGTCTCATAGAAAGGGTTTGGGAGTGCTCCTTCCTCTGCAATTTTTTGGAGTAGTTTCAGAAGGGTGGGCATTAACTCTTCTCTAAATCTCTGGTAGAATTTGCCTGTGAAGTCATCTGATCCTGGACTTTTTTTGTTGGGAGTTTTAAAATTACTGATTCAATTTCATTAATGGCAATTCATCTGTTCATATTTTCTATTTATTCCTGGTTCAGTCTTGGGAGATTGTACCTTTCTAAGAATTTGTTCATTTCTTCTAGGTTTTCCATTTTGTTGGCATTTAGTTGTTCATAGTAGTCTCTTATGATCCTTTGTATTTCTGTGGTGTCAGTTGTAACTTCTCCTTTTTCATTTCTGATTTTATTGATTTGGGCACTCTCTTATTCTTGATGAGTCTGGCTAAAGGTTTATCAATTTTGTTTATCTTTTTGAAGAACCAGGTTTTAGTTTCATTGATCCTTTCTTCCTTTTTTTTTTGTCTATATTTCTGCTCTGATCTTTATGATTTCTTTCCTGCTACTAACTTTGGGTTTTGTTTGTTCTTTCTGTAGTTGCTTTAGGTGTAGGGTTAGGTTATTTATTTGAGATTTTTCTTGTTTCCTGAGGTAAGCTTGTATCGTTATAAACTTCCCTCTTAGAACTGCTTTTGCTGCATCCCATAGGTTTTGGATCACTTTGTTTTTATTTTCATTTGTCTGTAGTTATTTTTCGATTTCTTCTTTGATTTCTTCCATGATCCATGGGTTGCTTAGTAGCATATTGTTTAGCCTCTATGGGCTTGTATTTTTTGTAGTTTTTTTCTTGAGGATGCTTTCTAGCCTCATAGCATTGTGGTCAGAAAAGATGCTTGATATGATTTCAGTTTTCTTAAAATTACCAAAGCTTGTTTTGTGGCCTAACATGTGATCTATCCTGGAGAATATTCAGTGTGCTCCTGAAAAGAATGTGTATTATACTGCTTTTGGATAGAATGCTCTATGTATCTATTAAGTCCATTGGTCTGATGTGTTGTTTCAGGACGTTGTTTTTTTTTTTTTTTTTTTCTGTCTGGGTGATCTGTACGTTGATATAAGTGGAGTGTTAAATACCCCTACTATTATTGTGTTACTGTTGGTTTCTCCCTTTATTCCCTTAATATTTGCTTTATGTATTTAGGTGCTTTTATGTTGGGTACTTATATATTTAAAATTGTTAGATCTTCTTCTTGGATTGATCCCTTGGTCATTATGTAGTGTCCTTTTTTGTCTCTTGTAACAGTCTTTATTTTAAGGTCTATTTTGTGTGATATAAGTATTGCTACCTGAGCTTTCTTTTGATTTCCATTTGCATGGAATATCTTTTTCCATCCTCTTACTTTGTGTCTGTATATGTTATTAACTCTGAATTGAATCTCTTGTAAGCAGCATATATATGAGTCTTGTTTTTGTATCCATTCAGCCAGTCTGTGTCTTCTGGTTGGAGTAATTAGCCCTATTACATTTAAGGTAATTATTGATATGTGTGTTTTTATTGCCATTTTGTTAATTATTTTGGATTTGTTTCTGTAGGTCTTTTTTTCCCCCTTCCTTCTTCTTTTATTCTCTTTTGATTTTATGACTATCTTTAGTGTTAAATTTGGATTCCTTTTTTCTTTTTATATGTGCACCTATTACAGATTTTGGGGATGTGGTTACTATGAGGTTTTTGTATAGCAGTCTATACACATATGTGATTGTTGTGAGTTATTGATCTCTTGATTTCAAATGCATTTTAAAAACCCTGCATTTGTACTCCCCTTCCCTCATGATTACTGTTTTTGATAGAATATTTTACATCTAATTGTTTTGCATATGCCTTTACTGGTTATTGTGGTTATAGATGATTTTACTACTGTTGTCTTTTAACCTCTCTACTAGCTTTGGGTGTGGATGATTTTCTACCTTTACTGTATGTTTACCTTAACTGATGAGCTTTTTCATTTTGTAATTTTCATGTTTCTAGTTGTGGCCTTTTCTTTTTCACTTACAGAAGGTCCTTTAACATTTCTTGTAAATCTGGTTTGGTGGTGCTGAACTCTTTAAGCTTTTACCTGTCTGTAAAGCTTTTGATCTCTCCACCAAATCTGGTTGAGAGTCTTGCTGTGTAGAGTATTCTTAGTTATAGGTTTTTCCCTTTCATCACTTTAAATATATCATCCTAGTCCCTTCTGGCCTATAGAGTTTCTGCTGAGAAGTCAGAAGTCATAGCATTATGGGTGTTCCCTTATAATTTGTTGCTTTTCCCTTGCTGCTTTTAATATTCTCTCTTTTTCTTTAATTTTTGCTGTTTTAATTACAGTGTGTCTTAGTGTGTTCCTCTTTGGGTTAATCCTGTATGGGACTCTCTGTGCTTTCTGCACTTGGGTGACTGTTTCCTTTCCCAAGTTAGGGAAGTTTTCAGCTATTATGTCTTCAGATATGTTCTCAGCCCATTTCTCTCTCTCTTCTTCTGGGACCCCTATAATGCAAATATCAGTGTGCTTGATGTTGTCCTAATAGTCTCTTAAACGGTCCTCATTTCTTTTCATTCTTTTGTCTGTTCAGTCTCAGAGATTGCCACTACTCTGCCTTTCAGCTCACTGATCCATTCCTCTGTATCATTTAGTCTACTGTTGATTGCTTCTAGTGTATTTTTCATTTGTTATTGTATTCTTCATCTCTGTTTGGTGGTTCTTTATATTTTCTGTCTCTTATATTTTCTGTCTATTTAAGATTTCTAACTTCTCACTCTGTACGTCTGTTCTTCTCCCGAGTTCTTGATCATCTTTACAATCACTACCCTGAACTCATGCTTGGGTTGTTTGCCTGTCTCCACTTCACTTAGCTCTTCTTCTGGGGCTCTATCTTGTTCCCTCATCTGGAGCATGTTCCTCTGTCACCTCATTTTGCCTAAGTTGCTGTTTGTATTTTTATATATCTCTTGGGTTAGTTATGTTTTCTGACCTTGAAGAAGTGGCCTTTTGTAGGAGATGTCCTATGCATCCCAGAAGCATACTCCACTCTTGTCACCCAAGCTGTATGCTCTAGGAGTTCCCCCTATGAGGGCTGCATGAGTTCTTTGGTTGTAGTGGGCTGACTATGTGGACAGTCTGGTAGGCTTGGTTGGCCCCCGGCCCAGAAACTTGCCATGCCCTGCCTTGTGCAGAGGCTGTTGGCTTCTGGTTGGCTGGACTAGGTCATGAGGTGGATGACTGTGGAACTGGGGGTTGGGGGGACCCTGGGGCTAGTGCTGGCTTACTGGTGGGCGAAGTCAGGGTCCAGAAGACTCTGGTGCTATTGCTTGCCCACTGTTGGGTAAAGCCCGGTCCTGGGGTTAGTGCTGGACTACTGGCTGGTAGAGCCAGGTTCTGAAATCTGGTTGCAGAGCCAGGGATCCCAGAGCTGGTGTCAGATTGCTGGGGGTGGTGGGAGGGCGGTGCAGTTCCTGACACAGTTGCATACAGAGTCCAGAGTGTTCTGAAGCTTGTTTTGGCCTGCTAGTGGGCAGGGCGATGGCCCATCTGGTCCCAGGGCAGGGTCTGGCCTACTGGTGGACAAGCTGAGTCTGCAGGCTGCGGGATTGTGTTTTCTTGCATTTGGTGTCTGCCCCCTGGTGGATGAGGCTGGTCCAGAGGCTAGAGCCAGCTTCCTGGAGAGTGGGGCCAGGGCTCAGTGGATTCTGGGGCTGGTGCCTGCTCACTGGTGGGTGGAGCTGGGTCCTGGGCCCTCTGGTGGTCAGGGCTGTGTCCAGAGACAGCTGTGGGCTCAGGGAGTCTTAAGGCAGCCTGTCTGCTGATGGGTGGGTCTGCATCCCCACCCAGTTAGTTGCTTGGCCCGAGGCATCCCAGCACTGGTGCCTAGAGGCTGTTGAGTCAGGGAGGGCTGGGTCCTGGGAATAATAAGCTATAGGGAGGATTCCAAAATGGTGCCCACCAGCACCAGTGTCCATGTGGTAGAAGTGAAACCGTGCACCTCAGATTGGGACTTGAACCCATGTGCCAGGACTTGAACCCAGCCCAAACCCAGATTGGGACTTGAACCCACATGGCCAGGACTCAAACCTGGCCAAAACCCTGACTGGGACTCAAACCCATGCAGCTCGGACTTGAACCTGGCCAAAACTCAGATTGGGACTTAAACCCACGAGGCTGGGACTCAAACCTGGCCAAAACCCTGATTGGAACTTGAACCCATGCAGTTGGGACTTGAACCCACTCGGCTGGGACTTGAACCCAGCCAAAACCCACAGTCTCCCAACTGAGATCACACACCTGGTTTCAGGACTTAATGAAGCTCAGGTTCTTGACGTCTCATCACAGAAAGAATTCAGTGAGAGACAAAGTGATAGGTAAGAAGTGGATTTATTTAGAGAGAAACACACTCCACAGAGAATGTGGGCCATCTCAGAAGGTGAGAAAAGGCACCAGAGTTTGGGGTTATCAGTTTTTATAGTGGTGGGTAATTTTATAGGCTAATGAGTGGGAGGAGTATTCCAGCTATTTCGGGAAGGGGCAGGGATTTCCAGGAGTTGGGCCACTGCCCACTTTTTGATCCTTATGGTCAGCCTTAGAACTGTTATGGCACCTGTGGGTGTGTCATTTAGCTTGCTGATGTGTTACAATGAGCATATACTGAGGCTCAAGGTCTAGTGGAAGTGACTTGTCCATCATCTTGGACCCATTTGGTTCTAATCCGTTTATGTCATGTCCTTGGACTATGTCATTCTTTCAGAGGTTGTGCCCTGCCCCCTTCCCTCCTGTTTCACCTCCTTACCCAGCTCCTTATGATTCCTTCTTTGTTTCTTTAGTTGTAGAAGATCTTTTCAGGTAGGTTCTGATTTTTTTCATTGATGGTTGTTCTGCAGATAGTTGTGATTTTGGTGTGCTCGCAAGAGGAGGTGAGTTCAGTGTCTTTCTACTCATCCATCTTGGCTGATCTCCCTCATTTAAATGTTAATCATATCTAAAAAATACCTTCACAGCAATATGGAGACTGGTGTTTAACATCATAGCCCAGCCAAGTTGGTTAAACACATAAAATTAACCATCACAGATAAGGATATAAATATGTAATAGAATTTCCTTAAAATTTGGCATAATTGTTATTTGCCTTTTATACTCGCTTATTTGAGTGCACGTAGAAAAGTATTCTGACTCCCTCCCATCTCCTCATCTAGGTTCAAGTCTCATGTCATTATTTCATCAGCCACCAAGGCTTTCTTCCAAAACAGCATTGGTTAAATGGCATAGAGTCTTCATCGTGTATGGACGTGTGAATGCTCTGACCTGCCAACATACCCTGATACATGTCGGTGTTATACGGAGTTCTGCTAGCTCCTTGGTAAACAGCCGTTTTTGTGGAGGGACCTGATGAAGTGTATGATTTCACCAATTATTACCATTTCCAATTAGCCAGGGCCCAGGTGTGTGTGAATAAAACCTTAGCTCACCCTCTCTGTAACTTTAACAGCCCCACCTAACTTGATTCCAGGGCTTTCATGCGTTTGATATTGTTCAATTGATTATATTGCTGCTATTCTATTCTGAAAAGTCTTCAAACATCCAGGGACCTGCCTTTTGTTAGGAAACATTCCAGTTGTTCAGGAATGTAACTCATCCTCAGGGGTGGATCTTATTATCTCTTTATCTTCGGGAGGCTGGTTCCTTTGTTTGGGTGCAGACCTCTTCGCTGTTGGAGAGAGGAGCCTGACAGCCTCGCTTGCTCTCTTAAGGTAAGAATCAGGGGATTATGGACAACCGTCGGCTGCTTGTTTGGGAGCACTGGGTTAGGTCAGGAGCCTCATGGACTCCTGAATATCTTGGGCCTCTGTCTTTGTCCATCTCCTCAGCAGTTTGCCAAGTTTTCTTTTCCATCCTAATCCTTTGCTTCTCACTGCTGTCCTGGGATTCAGAAGCCTGGTTTTGGCTTAAGTTAATTATATTTCTGATGAACCCAAGGAGGGAGTGCCCATGCCTAGGGAGCGGTTAGTGGTGAGACTTCTCTGCTTCCCACATGATGGACTAATTTGGTCAATTAAAAGAGAACCTTCCAGAATACTATCCCAGGGATGGGGGTGGGAACATGTGGGGGGTAGGAGCAGTGCTCAAAAGTGTTCACATCTAGTGAAATACGTTGCTAACTCTACTTAACTAAGGGTACTCGCTTACTATTCTTGAGCATTTGTAATTATAGGACATTTATATGTTCAGGATTAGAAGATATTTCCTGATCCAAAACAGGATGAGAGTGTTTCCCCAGCCAAGAAAAAGGTGGCAGCATCCATGTGAGCCTGTTTAAAGTTGTGTGTTTTACTGATGATTGCTCTATATCTCATTCATTTGGCCCTTTTGGTTTTGGGTGTGGTGCTTAATACACAGGCCAGCCAGTATCGATTGTTAGGCCTGTCTCCATTTTCTTAGTGGAAAAAGCTGAATCTGACGTCTGGTTTTCTGAGGTCAGGCTGCCAAGGCCAAGGAATATCTTCTTGAGGCTTCAGGGACCTGAACCTGGCCTGCTAAGTAGTCATCTGCCTGGTTGGGCTGTCAGCTCCCAGCCCAGAGGCCCTCTGCCTTGCAACCAGACTTCCCACCTTGCATCCGATGGGTGAGGGAGGCAGCCTCCAAAGGGAGTTGTCTGAGATTGTGAACTGATGGGCCAGGGCCATGTGTACCTTCCTGTTTCTTGTCTAAAGAGCATATTGAATTATTAGTGCTTGTGTTTGTTAATGATAATTATATGTTTCGAGTACAAAGCAAAATTCTGTCGAATATCTACTAAGATGCTTTACTCCTTGCCTTTTTAAAAGAATGACATTGTACTACCCTAATTAAGTTCAAGAAGACAAGTAGGAATCTGCATATCATCATCACTGTTTCCCCCAGGGCATATTGGGTGGTGTGCAAGCTGTTACTTGAACTTAAGAGTCTGCTATTAATCTGAAGAATATGGAGATCAGAGAAGTGATGGTCCAGCAGTGAGACAGAGACTATTGGGTTATCTCCCAAAGCAAGAAAACTTAGAAAACTTAATTTCTTTTCAGTCACAGGTTCCACACAGTGTTAGGAACATTATAATAATGATCGTGATAATCATAGTAATGATTATAATGGCAATAAAAAATAGCTCTAATATTAACTATCTCTGTCACTACCATCAAGACAGCTAACATTTGTTGGCTCCTACTTTCTACCAGGCCCTAGGCTAAGCATTTGATTTGCATTCTCTCCATCTGCACAGTATTTCTATGAGGAAGGTCCTATTAACATCTACTTTTTATAGTTGAGGAAGCTGGGGTTTAAAGAGATAACTGGCCCAAAGTTAGACAGCCAAGCCCCAAAGTGGCAGAACAAGATGTAACCCTCCGGACAGCACAGAACGGGGTACAGCCTCGCTGCAGCTTTGACCCGCGTGCAGGTGTTGTGGCCGGCACTCCTCTCGGCTTTCACACTTGCCCCTGCTCACCTGCCCTTTGCCCCATGACCTCCACCTACCGTTGACATGTTGTGTCTTCTGCACTGAGGTAGCCAAAACATTCAAAAATATATAAATAGTTCAAGATTGTTAAAGAATATTCAGCCTATAGGGAACAGTAGAAAGAATGAGGAATAAAAATCACCCAGTTTTGGGCTTCCCTGGTGGCGCAGTGGTTGAGAGTCTGCCTGCCGATGCAGGGGACACGGGTTCGTGCCCTGGTCCGGGAAGATCCCACATGCTGCGGAGCAGCTTGGCCTGTGAGCCATGGACACTGAGCCTGCGCGTCCGGAGCCTGTGCTCCACAACGGGAGAGGCCACAACAGTGAGAGGCCCGCGTACCGCAAAAAAAAAAAAAAAATCACCCAGTTTTGATGAATCGGGAGATTGGGATTGACATATATACACTACTATGTATAAAATAGATAACTAGTAAGAACCTGCTCTATTAAAAAGATAAATAAAATAAAATTTGAAAAAAAAATACCACCCAGTTTTAAAAGATCCCCACTCTATAGCCACAAACACGTTAGTGTGTTTTGCTATGGCTTTTCCTCTTGTGAATAGTTTGTTCACATAGTTATTCTGTATTTAAGTTTTGAATTTTAAGTTTAACATAAGTATTTTCTTGTGCCTTTGTTCTCATAAGCCTATTTTAATGGCTGCTGAGCCCTCTATGAAGTGCATATGGTTAGAGGGCTCTTAAGTCTATGCCACAGGAAGTTGTTTCTTTGAGTTGCTCCCATGTGACAGGTGCAGGCCACTCCTCACCATATCGATAGCTCATTTCTGTCTGCTGACAGTCGGGCTGGAATTGTGGGGTGTCTATGCCCCCTCACATTGTAAATACCTTGTATCTTGAAAGGGGTCTCTATGGGGTTTGGCAGGAGTCCTGCTGGCCTGTAGCTCAAGACACCCAGATTAGGCTCTGCATTGAAACTAGCTGCAAGTCCTTTGGGTAAATTACTTCATCTTAGCATCTTCATCTGTGGACCACTTACATCTAGTCAGCGCTGTAACTGCACGAAATCAGGAGTTTTCTGAACGCTCTTGATTTATAACCCAGTCAGTTCCAATTGCTGCAGCAGTTCTGGTAGGGCTTAGCTGGGTTATGCTGAGTTGCTTCAAGCAGGAAATTTTGTTTTTCGAGATGACCAGACCTGTGGGCTCTTGGAAGGTGAAGCGTCTCAGCTACTTCAGTTTCATTCTTGCCATTCCTACTTCTGTGCCCCAACCCTGCCAACTTTTTCCCCAGGCCTACATACCCACAGAGTAGATAGTACAAAGTCTGTGCTCAACAAACAGACGTTGAGCAAATGCATATATGTCCGTACAAATGCTATTAGTCTTTGTTTAAGAATCTTTAGCCCAATGGCTGACTTACTTTATCAAATTAATGAGTAAGATTGTTTCATTTAGATGTGATGGTTTTATCTGTAATACATAGGGACTTAAGCTTACAGAGTCTCTCAGAGCATCTTTCAGAACAATTTCCCTACCAAGTTGATTATCTATGCTTCCCTCATGTTACAGAAGAAAGAACAATGATTTGTGGGACTTTGTATTTTTTCCCCTGTATTGTAGGGTGAGATAGATTTTTGTTTAGATCGCAGCAAAATCACAGCCTAGAATGTAATCATTCTCTCATTTTGACCAGCAGGAAAAATAAGGGCATTTGGGGCTTCCTGCTTTCCTTAGAGCCGCTTGTCTGGACCCACGGGGATTACATGGTTTGTTCTGACTGGCTCCCCCTGATTCTCACCTGGTGATACTAACCTTGAATTGGTTTGCTCACGCCTTGAAGGCATCTATCCACGTCATCACACAATAGCCAAGACTCCTGGAATAAAGCTGCTTCCAAGGAAGCCAAATCTTGCCATTTCTGGCCCTATATTCTGTCACAGACTAAAAGGAACAGAAGTTTGAGTTCCTACTACCCTCCACGAAAAGACCTAATTTGGTATCTACCTTGGCGCAGAAAGCTTGGCTTCATCTCCCCAGATATGATCATTAATTGGCCATAGCTTTTCCCAAGCTAATGTGCTGACTGCAGTGGCCTCACTGGCCTCACGTGGGTGGGATGAGAGCTTGGAAGTACCATGTGGTGGTTGGTAAATCTGCTGGCAAATAGACAAGTGGCATGGCTTCGTGTGTCTGTTTGTGTTTGAAATGTCATTGATAATAAAGCCTCATTTGTTTAGGCCTTTGTATCTGTCATCTATTGCGTAGTAATAAACCACCCCAAACTCAGTGGCTTAAAACAACAACCATTTATTTGCTCATGATTCTGTGGGCCAGCAAGTTGGGCTGGGCTCAGCTGGGTGGTGGGTCTGCTAGTCTCCCCTGGGGTCACTTATGCCACATACTCAGCTGGTGCCGGGAGGGGGTTGATATGGGGGCCTCAGCTGGGATGGTTCATCTCTGTCATGTGGTCTTATCCTCCAGCAGGCTAGCTCAGGCTCCTTCACATGACAGAAGTGTCTGGTAAGAGGGTAAGCACTGAAGCTGCACATTCTTTTGGTCAAAGAAAGTCACAGGGCCAGCCCAGAGTCAAGGGGAAGGTGTTGAAAATAGACTCTACCCCTTAGTGGGAATAGCTGCAAAGAATTCATGGCCATTTAAATTTTATTTAGGCTCTTAATTTTGATATGAAAGCATTCTGAAATTAAAATTATTTTATTTGACTTTAAATCCTCCTGGAGTAGGGATGGTGTCATCAGCCCATCTGAGAGGAGAGAAATCTGGAAAACAGAGGTCTTCTGTAACATACCCGAGAGTATAACAACAAAGATAATGATAATAACAGCAAACATTAATATTGTTATTACTATATGCCAAGCACTGTTTTAAGTCCTTTACATATTGTAACGGATTTGGTCATTAGAGAATCTTAAGAGTGGGTGTTACTTTATCCCCATTTTATAGGCAAGAAAACTGAGGCACAGAGAAGTTAACTTCCCCCAATGTCATAAGGCTACTAAGTGGCAGAACTGGGATTTTACCCCAGGTGGTCTGGCTCCAGAGTACCTCTCAAGTTAATGGAAACTAAACCTTCCTCTTAGAGTTCTTTCTTGGACCATGTAGTTTTTCTGGAGACAGGGGGATTGGCTATTTGGAGAGGGACACTAGGTCTTTCTGGGTTTACCCATCTGGCCAGAAATGGGTCTAGTCACATTGTAGGAGACCCTAATTGTAGATAATAAAGACACTAGACCCCATGGAACAGAGAGTAATTCTCCTGGGTGTGTATGTGTGGGGTGTCTGGTCACGGTGTCACTCTGCTCTGTTGCTGGGAAAGTGATTGAAGAATGAGAATATTTAATAATGTCCTTGTTAGCTTTTTGGATAGCCTCTTGTTCTCAGATTCAGGTAATCAGAAAGCCTCAGCTCCAAAGAAAAGAACGTTGTATTTATTTAGCTTTTTGTTTGAAGACTACCCCAGGGAGAGGGTGGGTTAACAACCTTTTTTTTTTTTTTTTTTTTTGCGGTACGCGGGCCTCTCACTGCTGTGGCCTCTCCCGTCGCGGAGCACAGGCTCCGGACGCGCAGGCTCAGCGGCCATGGCTCTCGGGCCCAGCCGCTCCGCGGCATGTGGGATCCTCCCAGACCGGGGCACGAACCCGCATCCCCTGCATCGGCAGGCGGACTCTCAACTATTGCGCCACCAGGGAAGCCCACAACCTTTTTTAATACAGTTTTTGTCCATCTCCAGGTGGTACCAGGTGGTACCAGGTGGTTTATCTAAGGAGAATGACACATTTTGCTGAATTTCTAAGACCGTCCTCGCAGCCATGGGTTAAGTGGTCCACAGCACCCATATCTTAGTAATGGGCCTGCAGCCTCTCCTCGGTGTGAGAGGTGTAGGTGTGGGGCAGGTTTTAGAGCCAGGATTAGACTTGAGTCTCAAAGTGGTCATTTCTCACTTCGCGTTGAGCACTAGAATGGGGGCGAGACCACCAGTCTAAGACGTAAGAGCAGTCATTTCAGCCTTCTAGCATCTCCTCTTCATCAAATCCCACTGCTGTCTCTTGACTCCACAACCAGCCTCCTCCTTCTGATGTCCTCCTGGCCCTCCTACATTGACTCAGGTTAGCATCAGTGACTGTTCCCACTCCTGACAGGTATTTGCTACATCTTCTGCACACGTGAGAACCTGCATGTTCACCCTAATGGACTCGAGGAGAATCTGAGTGGGAAACTAGGCAATCTGGATGTGCACAGCCCACCAGAGCGGGAAGGACATGGGGTCGGACTGGGGAGACCTGCGCTGCTGGCTGCCCTCCTCTTCCAGCGCCTCTCACCCTCCCACCCCAAGAACTCCGTGATTGTCAAGTTCAAAATCCTAGGGATGCCTTCCCCATAGTAGTGGAACCTCTGTTACCTATATAATCTTTTCCTTCAGCTAAACTGGGAGAGTGTATAATCCTGTTTTGCATTAAGTATTTTTCCCTTTTGGATGCTTACATCCCTTTTTTGTTATTCAAACTAGCTGACACAGTTGATGCCCTAGCACGGAAATGAAACCCTGACAGGCAGGTCTCTACAGGAGAGATTCTCCAAACAGTGCTTGACTGTCAGAGATTGCAGCTGAATAGCTCAGCCTACCTTTACGACACCACATGGAATGAGAGAACAGAACACAGGCAGGAAGCTGCTTTTGTTTCTGAGGCCTTTGGGGCTGTTCTTTCCTGACTGTAAACCTAATTGCTTCCTGGGTGGATCTGTCCAACAGAGCGGTATTCCTTTAGCTCCCTCCTGTCTGGTCAGTCTGGACTACCAAAGCCTGCACCTTTTGTCAGTGGGCTGGGTGGAGTAACATTGGATGCCTTTGGCTCTTGCTGACGTTGCCTGTTTTGGGGACTGGCGGTACCCAGGAGAAGGATGTGAGCATGTGTGTGGGGGGAGGCAGGTGAGAGGCAGCTGGGCCGCCTGGCCCAGTGATGAGCAGGACGAGACAGTGCGCTTAGCAAACCAGGGTCCATCGCAGTGCTCTTGAGTGCACGCAGAAGTCCTCATCCTCCAGAAGGGGAGGTTATTCACCTTATACCCATAGAAGACACTTCAGGCGTGGTATTTCCTTGAATTTACTGCAGTTTTGACTCACCCTCTGGTTGGTTTTATGACCAATGTTGTAGGAAGGTAACCCCTGAAAGTTTGTGTAAGCCCTTCCTTTTCTTTTTCTTTTTTTCTAGCAGTGAAGATGATTGCTCAACAGTAAACACAGAAAGGGAGTTAAAAAAAAAAAACTTTGCTCTAGGCTGGCTCTTGGCAGGAAAGCTGAGCTGGGAAAGGCAGTTTCTAAGTAGTTAGGATGCATATTTACACACCACACGGTCACAGGCTCTTTAGCAACTTTCTTGCCATCCTCAGTGGCTCTTTCTTAAAAGGTGGTTATCAGTAATCCAACCAAAGGACAGCATTTCAAATTTAACCTTAAGTGGCTCTTGAAATTTCATCTTCAGGAAGTCTTTCTATAATAGAGATGAAAACTTCCTCTGGGTCTGCACATGACAAACCCGCGCATGATTCTGTTCTTACCACAGTCGCTTTCCATATTCAACCTGGGCACATTGAGTCCTGCCTACTTAATAGCTGTGTTTCTCCGGTTAGCTGAATGTGGATCCGTGCTAGGATAAAAAGGGCAAAGCTGGTTACTCTGGGATGGCAGATCTGTGCTAACCACCCCGGGTAGTGCCACCAGATGGATGGTGAATAAATGTGTTTGGACAGTGATGTCACTTGAAGCACACACTCTGATCACAGGGGCCTAGCTTCTCTTTTGCATTTAAACTTCAGGTATACTTTGATCAAGTACGTGGTCAAGCCTTTTCACTTAAGTTTACTTTGGAGCCTCAGCAATGTATCCAATCAGATTGTTGCCAAAATCACATATGGTATAAACCTATTTGGCTTTTATCCAACAGAACGCTAATATGAGGCAGTAATGTAGGTGGTTACTTGGCCATCTATTAAATTATTCTCTATATATTTTTAGTAGTACCTCATTTGTAATTAAACTATATTTCAGAATTTTAATTGAAATATATTTGACATATAACTGTAAATTTAAGGTGTACAACATGCTGATTTGATACATTTATATATTGTAACATGATTGCCATTGTAGCTATAGCACCTCTATCATGTCACAAAATTATCAACCCTTTTTAGTGGTTGGAATAATTAAGATCTAGTCTCTTAGCAAGTCTGATGATTATAATACACTATTGTTGTCTTTATTCACTATACTGTGCTTCTTTGTCTACTAGTTTCAAGTAAACCGTATTTTAACATATCTCCCCCAAAAGGATAAATTCGAGTAAAGCAATATGGAAAATAGTGGGGAGATTCAGATTAATTAGGAAATGAGTATCCCTAATGCATTCATGGATTTTCTTCTGAGATTGGTTTTCAGTTTTCCAGTCTTTAAAATGAAATGTCATGTTAGAGGCTTTTGCCTTGACTTGTCCGCATGTGTTTACCCTATTAGAATAAGACATTGAATTAATTTTATATACATGATTCCCAAAACAGCTAAGGCAGTGACCACAAGCAGAGAGCCAGGTAGCGTTCCTATAGGATTTCTCTCCACTAAAGTTACAAATGTTCTTACTGCCATTTCTCCCCTGTCTCCTCCATCCCTGTGTTCACCAGAGGCCTAATGGATAGTTCTGTGGACAGCTTTCTTTGAATTGTGAGCTGCAATACAGGCTTTAAATATAGAGTTTTAAGATGTTAGAGAGGAAAGTGACATTGATTTATTTGTTCTGTTCTCAGCCAGCCTGAGAAACCTGTCCCGTCAGGTAATCAAAAACTGCTTTTATCCTAACTGGTGACTTCAAGAGAGGGATTACTCATCCCATCATTACCATTCCCCCTGAGTCATCCCGGCTGGCTCCTGTTGGTTTCAACCGAATAAGAATCTTCAGGCCGTGGACTCTAAGGCCAAGGTACCTGTTTAGTAATATGAATTACAGAAACATGCCTTGGACACGGAGCTGTGGCTCATTCTGGAAAGATACTGTATAGATTCAGGTCTTTAGCTATGTGTCTATTTGACGAATTGTGTTGTCTGGTATGGTCTAAGTGACCATCTTAGTGGTCAGCGTAGAATGATCGTATGAGCAACCAGACCCTCCAGCCTGCCTGATGGTGATCTAAAGGGCAAAGATATGGCTATGAAAATGAATGGTGATTTGGGAGCACCTCGAGCCTGTACCTTCTCAGAAGTGTTGCAGGTTGACCACTGAGTATTCAGTGGGGATCTTAGTAAAGCCCCTTGAAGGCCTTGTCCTTGTGATGGTGCTAAGAGATATAGGTACACTGAAAGGAAGCTGGTTTCCATTTTACTACCTGTCCCTTGTCATGCCACTGTCCTCAGTACTATTCTTGGGTCCTATTGTATATGATTTGGATGACAAATCTGAGACTAAATTGTCTCGGGTCAAATTTGGATGTACGTGTAATTGTAGAGATCAATATTGATTGGCACGTGTGTTTAGTTCCAGTTCATTCCAAAGTTCAGTTTATTTCCAAGTTCTTAATGTTTAGTTCATCACAGACCTAGAGAAACTTAGTTTTGAGGGGCAGCTGTCTTTTAAGACTTAGTTGAGGTATCACATGCTCATGGGAGAGCTTGACACGTAGAAAAGAAAAAGGCAAATGCTGGATGCAAGTTTGTGGGTTAGTTGAAAATCCTACCTCTTTCACAGATTCTTAACTAATCCTTCCTGGGTTTAAATAAAATCAGCAGTTGCTTTTACAACAGCGATTCTGTCACCTTTCTCTATCTTCAGGCACTTGAAATATATCACCAAACAACATCAGAATTAATCCAAGGCCCTTTAGACTGTAGACTTGAGCTGCTTGGGGCAAGAACCTTGCCTTCTTCATCTTAAATTCCTAGGACTGAGAAAAATAAGGACTGAAAAAAAAAATGCCTGTTTTATAAGCAGGTATATATGAACTAGTAACCATGGAAATAAGGCACATTGCGATCCTGAAGCCCCAGTGGTTTGATGGCATGTCCTGTAGGGTCAGCGTTGGATAGGAACCTGGGTGCAGGTGGGGAACAGCTGCTCTGGGACTCCTGGACGGGCCTGCAAGGAAGGCATTAATGCAGGCCCCGTGGCGGGTTGGCTTTTACCATTGCCCATGATTCCTGTGTTGAAATAGGAGGGCTCAGCCCAGACAGATGCTGAGGAAACAAAACCAACTCTTTTATTACCCTCTCCAACATTTATAGCCAAGCCCTATTCAGTGTCCTTATCCTAGAGCCCTTCGGACAGTCATTTCAATGGTTTATTTTCTTTTCACAACCAAAAAACAAAATATTTTATCACCTTTTGGGTAGACTTGATGTCTTTCTCTTCATTTCGTCACTTTCTGGGTCTATAAAATTCCCCTTACCTTTCAGTTTTTATAATGCAGGGATAGGAATTCTGTTTTTCTCCTTCATTATGTAAAGATTTTTGTTCTTCAGTCTGAGGGTTGTTTTTTTTTTTTGGTCCTATATCCACAGCCTGTTGTTGCTGTTGTATGTGGTGTGAGGTGCAGGGGAAGAGAGAGAGGGGGACTGAAGGCCACGTGTTTGCAGGGACACATGGATGGCAGGGAGAGGTTTTGAATAAGAAGAGATATTTTTTTCAGTGCCGTTCTCCACTATGGGAACATTGGAGCCTTTGGCGATGAAAAAGCGGTTGTGCTGGCTTAGGAGGAAAATACTACTGAGATTTTCTCTGTGGTTTCTTTCCCAGGATCCACAGTAAAAACTGATGAACCCACAGCATTGTGATTACCCCTCTCCATTCTGAATTGTATGTCTTCACCCCCAGCTTCCTGCTTTAGAGCTCACATAGGCTCAGTTTTTTTTCTGCTCTTTGTCTTTTTTTGCTCATTTCTGCCTCATTTTCCATATGCCTCCTTCTATTAAGGTGTCAAGTGCAGGATGCTCACTCAGCCCAGTCATCATGAGCCACAAAAGCTACTCGGACACCTGTGTGCATTTAGCAGGACAAAGCTATTCTCAGGTGATTGTCAGCCGAGTTGATGCAGTATGAGATTGTGTCAAGTTCAGTGGTGCAACTCAGTGATCTGAGACGTCTGTCTTCTGCCCCTCTGGTCCCTTCACCATCAACTTTAATGAAGACCATAGAACTGAAAGGGTGTTGGGGGTCTTTTCCCTTAAGGATCCTGATCTCCACGTACAGAAGTGCATTCGACAGCATCCCCATTGATGGCTGTTCCTCCGTCCTCTACTTGAATAATTCCATTGGCAGGGCGCTCCTCACTCTTAGGCAGCCCGTTCCCTTGTCAGGCATTTCAAAACTTGACCCCAAATGGGTCTACCTGCAACTTTTATGAAGTCATCTTCTGAAGTAACTTTCTCCTCTCCAACGATTTGAAAAGTTATTAGTCAAGGTTTGACTCTCAGTCTCCCCCTTCCTCCACCACAGTTTTCATTTCTCTGGGCAAACAAGTGTAGCTCTCTCAAATACTATAATTTAGGCAGAATTTTTAGACCTCCCACCATCCTGGATATCTGGTTCTGCAGGCCTCCTAATTAGAAGTGGTTGTTGTGTTCCAAAGGTGATCGAGACTCATGAAGAGGAATTTTGCTTAACCCAGATGTTGTGATCTAAAGATGAGGCTCTGTTGTGCTAGCTTCTTTAGGCAGCAGAAATATATATATATATATAAAATTGTGTCTGTATGTATATACATACATGACATGGTGTTTTTAATTACTATAAAATTCATATAAAATACTTTCTGTCTAGTAAGGTTTTGGTAATTCTGCACCTGTGCTGTTGAAAATCTGAACCAAAATACATAACTTTATATTTAGCATCCTGTAGGGTTCAGCTTGATGCTATAATCTGTCAAGTCTTTTTTTCTGTTATGAATCATAGTAGCTGTCTTTCTTGGCTCCATGCCCTCAGTAGGTTTCATAGGAAATCTTATCTTCATTCAAGTAGTTGATAAAAATGTTAAATGGCATAAATAAAGACAGAATTCTGCAGCATCCTACTAGAATGTTTAGAGTTGAGGCTCATCTATTAAAAAATATTACTTGGATAAGGAAACACAAGCTTTAAATGATACATTAAACAAGATGGACTTAATTAATGTTTATAGGACATTCCATCCAAAAATAACAGAATATACTTTCTTCTCAAGTGCTCATGGAACATCCTCCAGGATATATCATATCTTGGGTCACAAATCAAGGCTTGGTAAATTTAAGAAAATTGAAATTGTATCAAGTATCTTTTCTGCCCACAACGCTATGTGATTAGATATCAGTTACAGGGAAAAATCTGTAAAAAATACAAACACATGGAGGCTAAACATACAATACTAAATAACCAAGAGATCACTGAAGAAATCAAAGAGGAAATCAAAAATCACCTAGAAACAAGTGACAATGAAAACAGAATGACCCAAAACCTACGGGATGAAACAAAAGCAGTTCTAAGAGGGAACTTTACAGCAATACAATCCTACCTCAAGAAACAAGAAACATCTCAAATAAATAACCTAACCTTACACCTAAAGCAATTAGAGAAAGAAGAACAAAAATCCCCAAAGTTAGCAGAAGGAAAGAAATCATAAAGATCAGATCAGAAATAAATGAAAAAGAAATGAAGGAAACAGTAGCAAAGATCATTAAAACTAAAAGCTGGTTCCTTGAGAAGATAAACAAAATTGATAAACCATTATCCAGATTCATCAAGAAAAAGAGGGAGAGGACTCAAGTCAATAAAATTAGAAAAGAAAAGGGAGAAGTAACAACTGACACTGCAGAAATACAAAGGATCATGAGAGATTAATACAAGCAACTCTATGCCAATAAAATGGACAACCTGGAAGAAATGGACAAATTCTTAGAAAAACACAACCTTCTGAGACTGAACCTGGAAGAAATAGAAAATATAAGCAGACCAGTCACAAGCACTGAAATTGAAACTGTGATTAAAAATCTTCCAACAAACAAAAGCCCAGGACCAGATGGCTTCACAGGCAAATTCTATCAAGCATTTAGAGAAGAGCTAACACCTATCCTTCTCAAACTCTTCCAAAATATAGCAGAGGAAGGAACACTCCCAAACTCATTCTACGAGGCCACCATCACCCTGATACCAAAACCAGACAGAGATGTCATAAAGAAGGAAAACTACAGGCCAATATCACTGATGAACATAGATGCAAAGATCCTCAACAAAATACTAGCAAACAGAATCCAACAGCACATTAAAAGGATCATACACCATGATCAAGTGGGGTTTATCCCAGGAATACAAGGATTCTTCTATATATGCAAATCAATCAGTGTGATAAACCATATTAACAAATTGAAGGAGAAAAACCATATGATCATCTCAATAGATACAGAGAAAGCTTTCAACAAAATTCAACACCCATTTATGATAAAAACCCTTCAGGAAGCAGGCATAGAGGGAACTTCCCTCAACGTAATAAAGCCCATATATGACAAACCGACAGGCAACACTGTGCTCAACGGTGAAAAACTGAAAGCATTTCCACTAAGATCAGGAGCAAGACAAGATTGCCCACTCTCACCGCTATTACTCAACATAGGTTTGGAAGTTTTAGCCACAGCAATCAGAGAAGAAAAAGAAATAAAAGGAATCCAGATTGTAAAAGAAGAAGTAAAACTGTCACTGTTTGCAGATGACATGATACTATACATAGAGAATCCTAAGGATGCTACCAGAAAACTACTAGAGCTAATCAATGAATTTGGTAAAGTAGCAGGATACAAAATTAATGCACAGAAATCTCTTGCATTCCTATACACTAATGACGAAAAATCTGAAAGAGAAATTAAGGAAACACTCCCATTTACCACTGCAACAAAAAGAATAAAATACTTAGGAATAAACCTACCTAGGGAGACAAAAGACCTGTATGCAGAAAACTATAAGACACTGATGAAAGAAATTAAAGATGATACAAATAGATGGAGAGATATGTCATGTTCTTGGATTGGAAGAATCAACATTGTGAAAATGACTCTACTACCCAAAGCAATCTACAGATTCAATGCAATCCCTATCAAACTACCACTGGCATTTTTCACAGAGCTAGAACAAAAAATTTCACAATGTGTATGGAGACACAAAAGACCCCAAATAGCCAAAGCAATCTTGAGAAAGAAAAACGGAGCTGGAGGAATCAGGCTACCTGACTTCAGACTATACTACAAAGCTACAGTAATCAAGACATTATGGTACTGGCACAAAAACAGAAATATAGATCAATGGAACATGATAGAAAGCCCAGAGATAAACCCACGCACATATGGTCACCTTATCTTTGATAAAGGAGGCAAGAATATACAGTGGAGAAAAGACAGTCTCTTCAATAAGTGGTGCTGGGAAAACTGGACAGGTACATGTAAAAGTATGAAATTAGAACACTTCCTAACACCATACACAAAAATAAACTCAGAATGGATTAAAGACCTTAATGTAAGGCCAGACACTATAAAACTCTTTGAGGAGAACACACTATGGCACAAATCACAGTAAGATCCTTTTTTTTTTTTAAACATCTTTATTCGAGTATAATTGCTTTACAATGTTGTGTTAGTTTCTGCTTTATAACAAAGTGAATCAGCTATACATATACATATATCACCATGTCTCTTCCCTCTTGAGTCTTCTTTCCACCCTCCCTATCTCACCCCTCTAGGTCATCACAAAGCACCAAGCTGATCTCCCTGTGCTATGCGGCTGCAAGATCCTTTTTGACCCACCTCCTAGAGAAATGGAAATAAAAACAAAAATAAACAAATGGGACCTAATGAAACTTAAAAGCTTTTGCACAGCAAAGGAAATCATAAACAAGACGAAAAGACAACCCTTAGAATGGGAGAAAATATTTGCAAACAAAGCAACTGACAAAGGATTAATCTCCAAAATATACAAGCAGCTCATGAAGCTCAATATCAAAAAAGCAAACAACCCAATCCAAAAATGGTCAGAAGACCTAAATAGACATTTCTCCAAAGAAGACATACAGATTGCCAACAAACACATGAAAGGATGCTCAACATC
The DNA here is from genome assembly GCF_949752795.1 of Hyperoodon ampullatus. Taxonomy (NCBI): domain Eukaryota; kingdom Metazoa; phylum Chordata; class Mammalia; order Artiodactyla; family Ziphiidae; genus Hyperoodon; species Hyperoodon ampullatus. Next base: position 66,461,455 of record NC_136921.1, read on the forward strand.
ACTAACCATTAGAGAAATGCAAATCAAAACTACAATGAGGTATCACCTCACACCGGTCAGAATGGCCACCATCAAAAAATCTACAAACAATAAATGCTGGAGAGGGTGAGGAGAAAAGGGAACCCTCTTGCACTGTTGGTGGGAATGTAAATTGGTACAGCCACTATGGAGAACAGTATGGAGGTTCCTTAGAATACTAAAAATAGAACTACCATATGACCCAGCAATCCCACTACTGGGCATATACCCTGATAAAACCATAATTCAAAAAGAATCATGTACCACAATGTTCATTGCAGCTCTATTTACAATAGCCAGGACATGGAACCAACCTAAGTGTCCACTGACAGATGAATGGATAAAGAAGACGTGGCACATATGTACAATGGAATATTACTCAGCCATAAAAATAAACGAAATTGAGTTATTTGTAGTGAGGTGGATGGACCTAGAGTCTGTCATACAGAGTGAAGTAAGTCAGAACGAGAAAAACAAATACCATGTGTTAACACATGTATATGGAATCTTTAAAAAAAAAAAAAGGTTCTGAAGAACCTAGGGGCAGGACAGGAATAAAGACGCAGACGTAGAGAATGGACTTGAGGACATGGGGAATGGGAAGGGTAAGCTGGGACGAAGTGAGAGAGTGGCATGGACATATGTACACTACCAAATGTAAAATAGATAGCTAGTGGGAAACAGCTGCATAGCACAGGGAGATCACCTTGGTGCTTTGTGACCACCTAGAGGGGTGGGATAGGGAGGGTGGGAGGTAGACGCAAGTGGGAGGAGATATGGGGATATATGTTTATGTATAGCTGATTCACTTTGTTGTACAGCAGCAACTAACACAACATTGTATAGCAATTATACTCCAATAAGGATGTTCAAAAAGTATTATTTGGCAGCTCGTGATTTGCTGTTGTTCCCACAAGGATAAAAGATTTTATGTACTGTCTTGCCAAAATTCAAGTCATGTATGGAATTTTACGGATTTAATAGCCTGGTAACCATATCATGAAAGAAGAGAGATTTGTTTGGATATATTTTACATTAGATTACCATCCTGGATCTTACTAATCACTTTTTTCTTTCCGACTTGTTCACAAACCAACTGTTTACTAATCTGCACCTTCATTCATTCAGATTCAAAGAGATGTTTATTTGTGAATCTTCAGTGTCTAGTATAGCACTCAGTATATGGGATATGGTTCTTGCCTTCAAAAAGTTTATAGTCTAGTGAAGAAAGAGATATATACTTATAATACTCTGTTGGTAATATATGTGTGTATGGTATTTATATTACTTGTGTAATAAAGATGGAGTTTTATAAACACAGTACAGTAAATAACACTTAGTAAAAGTATGTTTAAGAGAGCCGACCCTGCCTGGTCGTGAGATAATGGACAAGTATGATTTGAGCTGGGACTGCAGAATAAGGAGTTGATGATTAGTTTTGGAAAGGATGGAAGGCATTCAAAGAAAGGAATAAGGCCTCCAAGGATAAGTGGCCTGTGCCTAGATTCCAGACTCTGGCCTGCCTAGGCCCTTCTGCCTGCCACTGTGACCTCCAGACTCCCGACCTGTGGCTTGCACTTGGTCATGTTAACTACTGGGTTTTTTTGCTCTTCCCTTAACTATTTGACTTACAGACTTCTAAATGAAGTCTGTGTTTTTGGCTTTGATAAGGCATTCAGGATAATCAATAATCAGGTAACTACAGACAGTTGACAGGACATGTCTCATAGCCACCTACATCCTAGTATGACAGCCACCCCATAGATACTATGGAAAGCAGTGGTGTTATGACCCTAAAAGATGTCACATGCAACCGTATAGACTGACAGACTTTAAAATTAGGTGCTTTAAAATTAGGGTAGCACCTATGTTTTAAACCAGTAATTCTACTGAAAAGAGACCTTCTCCCATACACACACCCACTATCCTCATGCCTCAGGACATCCAACCACCTTTACTTTGAAATATCTCATCTCCTTTCATCCTTAGTTGAATTGTTTGAGATTTGAAGTGGATCAATTCAGCTGTGTTTGCATTTTCTAGAGCATGAAAAATGGTGTTTCAGGACTTCCCTGGTGGCACAGTGGTTAAGAATCCACCTGCCAATGCAGGGGACACGGTTTTGAGCCCTGGTCCGGGAAGATCCCACATGCTGTGGAGCAACTAAGCTCACAACTACTGAAGCCTGCATGCTCTAGGGCCCACGTGCTGCAACTACTGAAGCCCGCGCGCCTAGAGCCCATGCTCCGCAACAAGAGAAGCAACTGCAATGAGAAGCCCACGCACCGCAAGGAAGAATAGCCCCTGCTTGCCGCAACTGGAGAAAACCCATGCACAGCAATGAAGACCCAACTCAGACAAAAAAAAAAAAAAAGAGGGTGTTTCAGTGATTACATGCGGCAATTGAGGAACCAATTGTACAGCCCAGTTTTTTAGATTGCAGGTGGAATTGGCAGCATCGGTAGTTAGAGAAACTGCCCCCAAGCACAGGAGCTGAATAAATTCAGTTCATGCTTCACAGAGAGAATAAACCTGGAACACCACAATGGTGTTTTCTTCAAATGCATTTCCAATCATTCCTCATTTGCTAACGAAGAGCTTTTATTTTTCCATGTTGGACCTCTGCTTCGATCAAACATGTAGCCAATTGGCTAAGATAGCAATTCTAAAAGCTGGCTGGGATTCTGTTTTTAGTGTCCTGGCAGGAAAGAGATGTTTGTTGTAACTGGGAGCCTTAGCTGTTCTTCCATCTGGCCATTTCCTCCTGATTCTTACTCTCCTTCACCTTGTTTCTCTGGGAGCCCGTAGTGTTGCTTTTTATATAGAAGAGGGACATAAATGACCAAGGGCCGTGAGACAGCTCATGAATTGCTTTTTGCCTTAGAGGGCAGACGTTTTGAGAGTCAACAGCAGGAAGCTTTGCCGTGAGGTCTGCAGGGGTTTGGGAGAGAAGGCTAATGCTCTGTGAACAAATCTCATGCCTGTGGGGCACTTTGTTACTTCCCTGCAAGGACCTACTCCAGCAGGTGGTACCCAGAGCCTGCTTACAGGACTGATAGTGGTTTAGCTAAATCTGCTGCCCCAACCAGACAGGTCACACAGGGTCAACTTCTTACACTACCTGGCCCTGTTCCTTTGCTACAATCGAAAGTTACAAAACCTGAAAGGGGACTAACATTTATTGAGTACTTACTCTATGCCAGGCGTTGTGAAACATACTTTATAGTTAATTCACTGAATTCTCACCGTTTCTTATTTACTTCTCACCACGGTCCTGAAATTGAAATTTTACTGTCCTGACTTATAGATGAGGAAACTGAGACTCAAAGAAGTTAAGCAACTTGCTCAAGTTAATCATTTCCTGGCAGTGATGATCAGAGCCTGAGTTCAGGATCTAAACAAGGTTTCACTGACTCCAATTAAATCCAGGACACTAAACCTTGAGAAAAACTTGTGTTCTGAGGGTGGCTAGAAATGTAAATACTCAGGCTGAGAAGCAACTGAGCTTCCAGTACAGCTTTTTTATATAGAATGTGACATATAGACAATGACATATTCTTTCTTTTATTGCCATCCAGTAATGTCAGAGCTTTATTGAAATAGTAAGATATTATAACAACAGAATCTTGTCACTGCTGTGATCTAGAGGTCAGTGTAAAAGTAACTCAGTTTTCTATCACTCTCCCTTCTCCCACCCTTCCCAAATGAATCCAAATAGTGCAAGCTGGGCGTCCTGTCCTTTTAGCCCGTGACAAACAATAGAAGTGACTGAAACTATGCAGAAGCTATGCCCTGTTCACAGAGCAGAGTCTGTCAAAATTAAAGAGCTCTGAATTTCCAACAACTTCAGACAGACACTGGCAGCTGACTCACCTTGCTTTTCAAATTTTGTTTTCCTTTAAACTTGAGAAATGCCTTTAATGCTTTCCTCCAGATAAGAATGCATTGCAGACATGATCTTCTAAGCCAAACAATTGTTTTATGAGGCCTTGCAAGCCTGTTGATTGTATCATTCTCTTTCTCAACAAATGGTGTACCCCTGCACTTACTCTAGCCAGTAGGTCTTGTCAATAAATCTGCCAAAGGCCAGGCCGGTCTGCACAAAGCATGTTTTACACCTTGCCCAACGGGATGAAAGGCAACTCTTTAGAGCTCGGTAGGGCGGAAATTCCTTATCAAGCTCAAGAATAAAAGTGTACATCTATCAGTTTTCATTCTCACCTGCCTGCTACAGTGGTCAGGAGATGACTTATTGTTCCTTCATTAGCCAACTTGTAAATACCCAAGTTCAAGGGCGAGGAAGGAAAGTTCCAGCTGTACTCCGTGATCTCAGAATCACTGACTAGTGGCAGGCAAGAGAGTGAAGTGCATCCTGGGAGGCCTGCTTTCCTTTCCCACAACGATGCTTAAGTGCCGTCGTTCAGGAATAATCAAAAGGGAAGTTTGTGCATCCAGTTACCAGATAGGGGATCAGAGAGCCTCAATTTCTCTTGACATAGTTATGGGTCTTCTATGGGGATTAGAAAGCTGTGCAATCATGCAGATGACTTTCAAAGGCAACGTGATATATTTTACCACTCAAACCAAGTCCAGCTATCTCAGTAACCCAGCGGCTAGCTGACAGTGCCAATGCTGTTGTAAAATCGGGAGCTTTCGTGTTGGTGAATTGCTCGTGAAGCACAGAGAGCTGGGTAACCTATTTTAAGGAGATTTTTATATTTCTGACAGGGGTGATTAAAAGACAGGCTCTATTGCTCAGATCAGCACATAGACCACAGACATAACTTTTTCCCCCCAGATTTCTAACTGAGATATATTTCTGTTTGCAGTGTTGGTGAGTGCTGGAAAGGTCATTTTGATTTGTTATTTTGTAAACTGGGCATTCTGAATATGGAGGAGTTAGTTCACAGAGAGCTGTGATTAATTCATAACTTACAGTCCCTTTTGGAAATGTCTCTTGCCACTAATGTCATTGCAAGCAAAGTCACAGTCCCCTCAGAATCCTTCATCCTGAAATGGTCACGTCCAGTCCTGCCAGGGGAGAGCTCAGCTTGCACTGTTGGTTTGTATATCATCTGTATTCACTCCAGTTTTCCTAAATTTACAGTCAGTAGCCTAGTTAGTTTAGGAGATTTTTTTAGTTGGATGAGATAACTCACAAAACTGGTAAGGAATCTTTCAACCTAAATTAAAATGGAAACAGCTGTATCTTCAGTAGAAATTCTCTGTAACATTCTATCACTTTTGTTTATTTTTCTTCACAATGAGGAAAGGAAATACCAGAATTGAAAGTCTGTCCCTTAGTAACTGGCAAGAAGGTGGGTTCTGGTCTGCCTAACTTTTCTCTGGGTGGATTTAATCAGTGTTTGCTGTCAAAGAAGAGAAATGTCTAGCTTTGGCAAAGACACTTTCTCTGTCTCGATAAACACGGTTAAGATGACGGTAGGCCCTGTGTGAAAAAAGTGAAGGGAATACTTTTTTGTGATTGGAATACCAAAAGACAGATTTACTAGGGGCTCTGCTGGGCTTTTCTCCCTAAACTTCCTGATTCAGCGGGTGATGCAGGAGCAGGTATAATGTTATATGCTGTTATACAAGTGAAACCAACAGATTTAATGATTCCCTGCTTCTGGGTCATAATTCTTTGGTAACAGCGAGAATCTCAAACCTGCAGTACTCCTTTATCTTCCCCAGGGCACACACATTTCTTTTCGTAAGGTGGGGTTTTGTTTTGTTTTGCCTTAGTCTCCAAAAAGACTATAATGAGGAACAAAAGAAATAAGCAAGTGTTGAAATATGAATGAGTCAGAGAAAAGCATTAACCAGAGCCTCCCCTTATTAGAAGCTCCCTAAGTTTTATTTGTTGGCAGGAGGCTTAACATGGAAACAAGCTCAAGTGGGCACCATTCTTGCTGTTCTGAGGCCCAGCCTGGCTGAGCATGTGCAGGGGCTGTATCACATTCCCTGTCACCTCTGCTGGTCTGCTTAGGGCATTGGCTTAGGGAGTCGGCTTAGGCCACAGGCACAGTAAAGGGCCTGGAGGGATCCTGGCCTTCAACGGATATTAAATGATTTTTGTTTTCTGAGCTCTCAGTTGCCCAATCCCTCCACCAGCCACTCTGAGCTTTACTGAGGTAAAATTGACAAAATTGTGTATCACATTGACAAAATTGTGTTAAGGTGTATAGCATGTGATTTGATATGTGTATACAATGTGAAATGATTACCACAATTAAGTTAATTAACACCTCCATTACCTCACATAGTCACCTTTTTTTTTTAATGGTGAAAACACTTAAAATTTGCTTTCTTAGATAATGTCAAGCATGCAATACAGTATTATTAACTGTAGTCACCATGCTGACCATTAGATCCCCAGAGCTTATTCATCTTATAACTAAAAGTTTGTGTCCTTTGACCAGCACCTCCCATTTCTTCCACCCCTAGCCCCTGGCAACCACCATTCTACTCTCTGGTTTATGATTTTGCCTTTTTTTAGATCCCACTTTTAAGTGATAGTAATACACTATTTGTCTTTCTTTGTCTGGCTCATTTCACTTAGCATAACAGCTTCATCCATGTTGCAACAAATGGCAGTATTTTCTTCTTTTTTTATGTCTGAATAATATTCCTCACACATGTACCAAGAAAACATATACCACATTTATAAAGAATTCATTCATCTGTTGACGGACACTTAGATTGTTTTCATATCTTGGCTATTGTGAATAATGCTGCAGTGAACATTGGGGTGCAGACATGTCTTAGGGATACTGATTTTATTTCCTTTGAATATATACCCAGAAGTAAGATTGCTGCATCATATGGGAGCTCTATTGTTACTTTTTTTTTTTTTTTTTTTTGCGGTACGCGGGCCTCTCACTGCTGCAGCCCCTCCCGTTGCGGAGCACAGGCTCCGGACGCGCAGGCTCAGCGGCCATGGCTCACGGGCCCAGCCGCTCCGCGGCATGTGGGATCCTCCCGGACCGGGGCACGAACCTGTGTCCCCTGCATCGGCAGGCGGACTCTCAACCACTGCGCCACCAGGGAAGCCCCTATTGTTACTTTTTGAGGAACCTCCATACTGTTTTCCATAGTAGTTGCACCAGTTCACATTCCCACCAGCAGTGGACAGGGTAGGGTTCCTTTTTCTTCACATCCTCACCAACACTTTTTATCTCTTGTCTTTTTGATTGATAGCCATTCTAACAGGTGTGAGGTGATATCTCATTGTAGTTTTGATTTGCATTTCCCTAATGATTAGTGTTACTTAGCATCTTTTCATGTACCTGTTGGCCATTTGTATGTCTTCTTTGGAAAAATGTCTATTTGGGTCCTTTGTCCATTTTATTTATCTTTCTATATATCTATCTATTTGTTTATTGGCTGTGTTGGGTCTTTGTTGCTGTGCACGGGCTTTCTCTAGTTGCGGTGAGCGGGGGCCACTCCTCATTGTGGTGTGCGGGCTTCTCATTGCAGTGGCTTCTCCTGTTGCAGAGCACGGGCTCCAGGCGCACAGACTTCAGTAGTTGTGGCTCACAAGCTCTAGAGCGCAGGCTCAGTAGTTGCAGTGCATGGGCCCAGTTGCTCCACGGCATGTGGGATCTTCCTGGGCCAGGGATCGAACCCGTGTTCCCTCCATTGGCAGGCAGATTCTTAACCACTGCGCCACCAGGGAAGCCCCCACTTTGTCCATTTTTAAATTGGATTACTTGGTTTTTTGTTATTCAGTTGTATATGTTCCTTATATATTTTAGATATTAATCCCTTATCAGATATTGGTTTGCAAATATTTTCTCCTATTCTGTAGGTTGCCTTTTCATTTTATTGACTGTTTCCCTTGCTGTACAAAAGCCTTCTTAGTTCCCAATTTAAAGTAGTTGTAAATGCCTCTCAAGTGGCCTCACTTACCCTGTGACCGTGGACCAGGCCCTGTACCTCTCTGTCCTGCTTCCTCATATGTCTGTGGCTAGGATTGGACTAGATCAGTGGCTTTTCAGATGTTTTAAGCTATGGAACTCTTTACCCCAAGGAAATTTTGTGAAATATCCTAATACAAGCAGTTTTGTAAAATCAGACCTATTCTCATTTAAGTGTGGGCAAGGGATCCAGAATACCTCCCACCCCACTCAAATCCCCTTCATCTGTTGGAACTCCAACAGCTTGTTATCAGTTCAGCCTGATAGCAAGCTGGCTGTTTGTCAGGAAGTCAAACCAAAGCCTGAAAATGCAGGTGATTTTACCTTTGTCAACCCTGAATCCTAGAGACAGCATATTTTACAGTTTTAAGCCAACCAACCTAAAATGGCTTAATCCATCATAAATTTGTAAGCACTAATTATCCTTCTTTTATATGCCCTGTTCTTGTAACCAGAGTATTTTTTAAAGCTTTGCTGTTGTTCAAGTGATGTGCAAATGAATTGGGTGATGAATTCTGTAAAGCATACCCACATTAACATTTCAGAACTATGCCAGGCGCTCCTGGCTTCCAGAAACTCAGACTCTTTGCCCCACCCCCACCCCTCTAACCCCACTGCTGCTGGAATACCATATCACCTTTCTTATTGATTGTGTCAGCCTCCTGGCAAAAACTAGTCTCATTGCTTGAAAGATCAAAACTCAACTCCTGACTTTGTCTGCAAGTTCCATGATTATTTATGTTCCTGTCAAACCCTATTTCCCACTTCCTTCTAACACACATCCCACTTCAGGAAGTCATTCCCTCCCCGTTCTCTGCCTCCAAGCCCATGGTCATGCTCTTTGCCCATTTCTGTCTCTTCCTTTCCCCATGAAGACCCCATCCTTTTTGTTGCCTACCAGTACCCTTTACAGCTCACCCTTCACATCCTCATCTTCCATGGTACTTAGCAAGGAGGCAGCGTGATGTGGCAGCAAGATTACAGAACAGGGAGACAACGCTAGTACTACTGTCCTCAAATTCTGCCACTTATTTGCAAGGTGCCCTTGGCTGCCTTTGACCTCACAGTTTCCTCATCTGTAAAATGAGGTTAATAATACAGTATCTCTCTTGCCTACCTCACCATGTGGTCGTAAGAATCACGAGAACTATTGTATGTGAATGCACTCTATTATCACTTACTGTACCCTACAGCACTTGTTTTAATTATTAATCCTACCCTGCCCTGTACTCACTGCAGTCATTTCACATGTGATATCTAGTCTCACTAGTTCTTTAGGTCAAAGATTTTTCATATATTTAAAGTGTAACTCCAATACAACTCTGCAGTGGTCATCACAGTGCTGACCACACAGCAGGTACTTCATATGGATTTAATAGAATTTTGATCTCTGATATTTCCCAAGAACCTGCCGTTTTGGTTGTGCTGCAGTGGTGGTTGGTTGTTTAATTATCAGATAGATACTTGAATTTCTGGCATTTTCCCAAAGCAAGATTGAAATTCTAAGGATATAAAATGGATGTGGGAGACCTTAGAAGCAGGGTAAATAAGTTGTTTGGGTGAGTTATTCTCTTGCAAATGAACTAAAGGCAGAACTCAGTTCTTGGATCAGTCGTAATGAGTCTGGTAGTCAATCCTCACTGTAGCCTTGTACAACTCTGTGGATGTTACTGTAGTTCCCTGTGCTATAAAGTAGGTCCTTGTTGGTTATGTATTTTATGTAAGTAGTATGTATCTGCTAATCCCAAACTCCTAATTTATCCCTCCCCTACCCCTTTCCCCTTTGGTAACCGTAAGTTTGTTTTCTATGTCTGTGAGTCTATTTCTGTTTTGTAGATAAGTTCATCTGTATCATTCTTTTAGATTCCACATATAAGTGACATCATATGAAAAACAAACAAATAAACAAAAAAAACACCAAAAGACTCTCTGGATGCTCACAATGGACAGGGAGAAAGTCCCAGTAAGTGAGGATGCCACCCAGACTATCAGAACTACACCAGGTTTCACTGAGAAGGCTGCTTCAGTCTGAAATAGCAGAAGACCCTTTGCTGGCTTCAGCTGATGACACATTTTAGCAGTCCACATGAATTTGCTTCCAACTTTCTCCTAGTCGAAATAGGAAATAGGTTCTTGTATTATGTCCATTGTAAGAGTCAGTGGTCTTAGTGCCTCAGTAAGGGGAAGGCAAATACTTCATGTAAGTGAAAATTTATTTTAAATCGTACAGAAATATACCATTTTTAAAAAGATATCTAAAATAAGGTGAACCTTCAGGAAAATAAGGTGAATCTGTTGTGATAGACTCTCCTTTGGGTGGCAGGGGCATGCTGGGTACCTCTTACTACCCTGGAGGTTTAATTTGCAATGAGTAAGCTGGTAATCAGTAAAACTTGATTTTCCCCCCTCCAAGCTTGACATGTCTAGTGTACCTTCTGCTTCTGGAAGAACTGAACTTTGTTGGAAGGGTGAAATTTCTGAACCAAGAATGGGGACATGGGAGCTATGAACTTTGCTGAAAATCATCAGTGTACCAGACTACCCAATCCCTAGTTCAGGATACAGAGCCTCAACATGATCCTGGTCAGTGCTACAGATCTAAGTGTGTCTGCCCCCATGCATTTATTCTGGTGATTGTTATCTGTGGAAAGTCTCAGCCAGCATGCTTCTTTCTCTTTTTTAAGAAAAAAATTTTTTCTTGAGACATTTCTTCTATTTAGCCAAACTAAATGTGTATAAATTTGTTCTTTGCAGATTTGCTTATTTCTAGGCACCTCCCTACATGATTTCAGCATAAATAATACCCTTCCCTACCTACTACAAGCTACAGGAGTTACTAGCATTTTAGAAAAGTAAACGGAGCAGAGTTAGTAACACTCCACAATCCAGTGTATCTAGAGCAACTTTCACGTATTTGCCATTTGTACATGGACTGCCTTCATCACTGTATTCAAACTGTAGGGCATGGACCATGTCTTACTTAAATTTTTATTTCTAGTTCCTCATATAGTACATAGTAGATGTTCAAGAATGCTTATTAAATGAAAAAGAGGTGTATATATATGTGTGTGTGTGTGTGTGTGTGTGTATGCATTTTCCAATTTAAAAGTTTATTACTACTTAGCTAGAAAAAAACGCCAGAGGTAAATTTGGATGGATGATGCTGAACATGACATTTCTAATGCGGTGCTCGACATAATCACCCACACAAAAGGAAGCCAAATCCATGGACTACATGGTGTGGCTATGCAGCAGCTGCAGGACATTGGCAAGTCTTCTTGGATGTGTCTTGCAGGACCCAGTGAGCCCAGACCCAGAGGAATTCTAGTGACAGTGCTCTCTCAACTCTCCTTCATGAACTACCATTGCCAAAAGGTACACAGAGTTAAGTAAAAGCCTAAGCAGGGCTGGCAGTATTTTAATGTACAACCACCTCGTAGGCCTCAGTAAGGTATTAAGTTCCTAAGGTTCTGGAATTTTCCTTGAAGGATTTCATAACCACATCAAGCTTGTTAGAGTATTGATTATTGCTACTGCTGCTGTTTTCCCAATGGAAGCTCCTGATTTGATGTCCATTTGATACTTTTCTTCTGTACTTCAACCTCTCTTTCTTATACAGACTTACAACCTTTAACTGATTTGAGTTAATGGTGAAAAATCAGCTAATCTTTGCTGTAAAATATGTACTAAGAACTAGCCATGTCTTTTCAACGTTTTATATATATACATATATATGTATATATATATATATATATATGTTCTTTTTCCGATTTTTTCCATTATAGGTTATTACAAGATACTGAATATAGTCTCCTGTGCTATATGGTAGGTCCTTGTTGTTTATCTATTTTACACAGTATCTGTTAATCCCAAATACCCGATTTATGTCTCCCACCCCTTTCCCCTTTGACAACCCTGTTTGTTTTCTGTGTCTGTCAGTCTGTTTCTGTTCTATAATTCACTTAATTTGTATCATTTTTTTTAGATTCCACATATAAATCATATCATATGATAATTGTCTTTCTCTTTCTGGCTTACTTAGTATGATGATCTCTAGGTCCATCCATGTTGCTGCAAATAGCATTATTTCATTCTTTTTTAGGGCTGAGTAATATTCCATTGTGTATATCTCCCACATCTTCTTTATCCATTCGTCTGTCAACAGACACTTAGGTTGCTTCCATGTCTTGGCTATTGTAAATAGTATTGCTATGAACATTGGGTGCATGTACCTTTTCAGATTAGAGTTTTCGTCTTTTCCGGATATATGCCCAGGAGTGGGATTGTTGGATCATGTGGTAGCTCTATTTTTAGTTCTTTAAGGAAAACATCCTCCTTTAAGTGTTGTATGTGATATGCATATCCCCTATGCAAGTATTTTATTATTAAATCCATTGTCCCATTAAGTGCTCTTTAAAAGAAGATGTGACTGTACTTTTATATCTCCTTTCTTCATCCCACAATATTCAGCAAACATTTGGGCCCTTCCTCTGTACCAGTCCCATTGCTGGAGATGAAAGACTACTCTGCCTTCAGGGAGCTTGAATATGAGGAGAGAGGGAAACAGACCCCTGCCTGTGTGCACACCTTCTTCTTCCCATTGAAGAATCTGACATCTGATGAATGGTTGCTGCTGGGGCATTCAGGGATTAAAGGCAAGGTTTATCAGTGGAACGAATAAAGAAATCATTGAGGAGAATAATTGTTCAAGTTTGGGGCTTCAGACTGTAATCTCACATTACCTGGAAGAATAGCAGCAGTGATTGCCATCTGCTGACACACTGCCCACCGACAGGGAGGGGATGCTCTAGGCTGGCCAGGCCTCCTGCCAGCTAAGCCAGGAAAGTATCCCTGATTAGAGCAATTAGAGCAACTCCCTGAGCTGGTTCATAATTTGCCTAATCACACTTACTGCACTGAACTATGGTTTTGGCTTTAGGGGGTTTTAGGGAAAAATGCAAGGTTTGGGGAAAGGGAAAGGAGAAAGAATTCAGATTGATCCTCCTCCCTAGTCAGTTTGGGGTTGGCAGAAAAGAAAGCAAATGACACCAATGACAGGTGTAAATATAAGGAAACCCATTTGGACAATGGGTCCTTTGAGTCTTGTTTGGGTGAGAATTATTGAGATCACAAAAGGAAGCAGGTGTTAAGTTCTGGAAACCTTTTTAATGTAAGCCCAGAATTTGAATAATGCACTAAATGGAGTGTAGTGCATATATTTAAATATTTATGTACAATGGCTGTCGTTTTTTAGCCTGCTGTGCCATGGTCCCATGACTTGATACAATTGCTTTTAAATGATCATTTTGTAGATGCTAGAAAGGCATTGTACAGAAGATGAGAATCACAGCAAACCAAACAAAGAAAACGCAGAAGAGACCACTCTAAACCAAATATGTCCATCATAGCCAACTATATTTAAGAAGTTTCGAAGGCAGTTTAGTGTAGGGATTAAGATGGAGGAGTTTGGAACTGGACCTACATTTTAATCCTATCTGTGATTTACTAGCTTTGTAGCCTTGGGTAAGTTACTTATCCTGTCTTTAAATTTCAAATTCTTCATCCTTAAAGAGGGGATAGAAATCGTACCACCTCACAGGGGTGCTGTGAGAATTAAATGAATTAATGGTGTTCAGTGCCTGACACGCATAAACCCTCAAAAAATGTTATCTTAAAAAAGGAAGGTGTTCTATGTGAGGGCTCATGCAGGAAACCATTAGCAAAGCACTGGGAAGTCAGAACTCTGAGAGCAGCAACTTTGTTTTAGGGACTGAAGCTTTGGCAGTGAATGAAATGATGCCTGGCATGTGGTAGGTGCTCCATAAATACCGACTGAATAACTGAAAGAATGGGTTTCATGCATTTAGGGTGTATAAACTGGATTATTCTATGAAATTGTACATTTTAAATGAAGAAAGTATAAGGAAAGAAATAATGGGTGAAAATTTTGTGTGTGGCAGAGGTGTATGTTTCAAACTTTTAGCCAGGAAAATGTTCATCCTGTCATTTCCCGTCAGGGGCACAGGGTTTGATTCCCTTTTCTTCCCTAAGATCAAATGATCTGGGGGTGCTGTTTGTAATGATCTGGATGGGGTCCTCCTGGCTGCAGCATTCCCAGCTCCTGTCCTGTCCTGCTTGCGTGATGTTAAGAAGAGACACTGTAGGGGAGACACAAGCACACGTTTAAACGACTGATTAAAAACATTCTTTTCTCCTATTTGCTTCCAAATCATGACAATTTAACTTCCCCTTGTGATGGAAAAGAGAAGCTTGGAGGTGCCAGATGTCGGAGTCCAACTGCATCTCTGTTCTCCCATTTGTAAACCGGCCCCATCTGGGGTCTCTTCTAAACTCCCCGGGGAAGCCGTGGGCTGGTGGGTTCTGCCCTTGTCTGTGTGCAACGCCTTCCTCTGCTCCCTGTGTTCCAGACCTCGAGCAAACAGAGGGTGGGGAAAGGGATTGACATCCTCTGCCTAACCCTTGCCTGCAGTCATTTCTCAGACGTGATGAACAAATACTGCCTTTGAAGGAAGACATACAAATTTGCCAAAGAAGGGAATGCATTTCTGGGACCTCATAGCTACAGGATTGTGTAAATCACTCAACACTAGTAAAATTGAAGTTATGAAAGTAAATAATTTCCATTTGTACCAGAGCTAATTACTCTAAGGAAAATGGTGACAGAAGATGTATTCTGTAACCTCTCAGGCAGCCCTGGAAGTCTGACTCCAAAGACAGAGTTTTCAACATACTCAACTCTAAGATGTTACACGTGGGTAGCTAATACTGATTGAGTTTGTGCTGTCTTCAGACATTATTCTAAGTGATTGTGACATATTAACTCACTCCCTTGAGGTCGTTATTGTTTATCATCTCCTTTTACAATGAGGAAACTGAGGCACAGGGAAGTTAAGTGACTTGCCCAATGTTAGCACTAACTCTTAGCACTTGATTCAACATGGAAGGAAACTGAAATGCTGAGAAATAGCCCATGTGTGGCAAAATATTCAGCTCATCACTCAGCTAAATAGCAATTTCCCCCCTTACTCTATGTGCACAAGGAACCATTGCATCCTTTCCTGTGGGAGTGGGTTATAGCTCTTACCTATGAAGCTTGCATGCTAGGGGCAAAGAGAAAGGCTTCCCAGGCCACTTCCTCTTGTCTACTCAAAAGCTTGAAATCTGGGATTTCAGAACCTCAAATGGAGTCCTGGGAGATGAGCTGTTTGTCATATTTCAAAGAGCCTACAGGAAATTGCTCATTTAGGGGCAGTAAAACAATGTGGGCTAATGAGTGTATAAAAACGTTTTTGCATGTGTTTGTCAAATTATATCATGTTAATGTAATAGTTTATTTTGTGTGGGTCAGACACTTTTCATGGCACTTGTGCCTTTTGCTTTTCATCTTAAAAATGGGTGACTAATTATCTTCTACATACAGTTTAGAGAAATCCTTCTAAATGTGGAATCTGGGGTCTGGACCTTAGGGATGAAAAAATTAGTACCTATTGGCCTACCGTGAGAGAGGGATGTGTTACTAATAGTCAACAATCACAGTATACTCAAATGGATAGAACACCCCTATCCTGCAGGAAGGCAGTGCTTCCTGGCTGTTATCTTCCTTACCTGCATTCTTAATCCACTGTTGTATTGCAGACAGCTGTGACTATGTTCTTACTAAGCTCTCAGGGGCTTTACCAATGGAATTTGCAAAATGTAATTAGGATGGTGAATTGTCTGGGACTCCCATCCCTACCACCAAAAGATACATTTCAAAGCCAAATAAAAATGCTATTTTATATCATCTACTCTTTGGATTTTCCAAGCCCCTGGTCCATTTAGAGAGAACTGTTGAGCTTTAGCTATAGAGTAGGTGCTTAACCATAAACTATAGAGCCAATCAAGCTCTTTTACTTTTGAATAAGTTATGCATTCATACGGATCAAAAATCAAAGCAATGAAATGAGGTATATTCTGAGAAGTCTCCTTCCCACTTCTGTCCCCTTATAGTGTATTATTTACGTCCCTCCACCTACAGGTTATCACTTTTATTAGTTTCCTGTCTACTGTTCCTGAGTGTATTTATGCATATAAGTAAATACATATAGTATTTTTTCCTTCCTTAACACAAAAAAGACATGATATTCATATATTTATAGCTATCTCCATTTATATATAATATATATAATAAAAATATTATATATAATATGTATAATATACATATGTATAATATATATATGTATATTATATATATATATATATATATATATATATATATATATATATGTCCTAGGACTTTTTTCACAGCAGAATATAGGGAGCATCCTCTTTTTTTTTTTTTTTTTTTTTGGCCTTGCCACACAGCATGCGGGATCTTAGTTCCCTGACCAGGGATCGAACCCATGCCCCCTGCAGTGGAAATGCGGAGTCTTAACCACTGGACCTCCAGGGAAATTCCGTTTTTTTAATGGCTGCATCAGATTCCGTTGTGTATACGTAGGTGTGTATATATATATGTGTACACACACACACACCCCCCCACACTCTTTTGATGGACACTTGGGTTTTTTCCAATCATTTGCTATTATAAACAGTGCTGCAGTGACTGTCATGGCAATATATTATTTTGCATGAAAGCAGACCATCTGTAGAAAAAATTCCCAGAAGTGAGATTTTGGGTCAAGGGTAAATACATTTGAAATTTTAATAATGTTACCAAGTTGCTCTTTGGAGTCACATTCCCACCAGCAATATATGAAAATGACTGATTTCCCATGGCCTCCTCAAAAGAATATTAGAAAACATTTTTATCTATCAGACTAGTCAAAATCTGGAATTTATGAAGTGTACTTTTAATTTACATTTCTCCTATTTGAAAAGATGCTCAACTTTTCTCATGTTGTTTAAAGGCCATTTTGTTCATTTTTCTATGAAATGTCTATTAATGTTCTTTGCTACTTTTTCTGTTGGGTTACTGATAATTTTCTTACCAATTTTTAGTAGCTCTTTCCATATTAGCGAGATTATCCATTGTTTTGTCTGTGACATGAGTTGAAAATATTTCCCCCAGGTTATTTGGTTTTTTTTACTTTGCTTATAATTTTTTTCTTTTTGGCATACAGAAGTTATTGTTGTTTGATGTAATTGAATTAATCAAACTTTAATTTTATACTTTCTGGGTTTTTAATCATAGTCAGAATGGCCTTTCCCCACTCCCAGGAAGTCACTCATATTTTCTTGTTTTTTTTTTTTTCTTTTTAAAAAAAATTTATTTTGTTGAAGTATAGTTGATTTACAATGTTGTGTTAATTTCTGCTGTACAGCAAAGTGATTCAGTTATACATATATATATATACATTCTTTTCCATTATGGGTTTATCACAGGATATTGAATATAGTTCCCTGTGCTATACAGTAGGACCTTGTTGTTTTTTTGTTTTACTTTCATTTTTGGCTGCGTTGGGTCTTTGTTGCTGCACACGGGCTTTCTCTAGTTGCGGCGAGCGGGGACTACTCTTCATTGCGGTGCACGGGCTTCTCATTGCGGTGGCTTCTCTTGTTGCGGAGCACGGGCTCTAGGTGTGCAGGCTTCATTAGCTGTGGCTTATGGGCTCTAGAGCACAGGCTCAGTAGTTGTGGCACAGGGGAATTTCGTTGTATTTTTAAGGACCCATTTTATTACAGAAAATTTCAAGCATACACAAATTAGAAAATAGTATAATAAACCCCAACTACACATCATCCAGCTTCAACAATTAGGGGTATTTTGCCAATCTTGTTTTATCTTATCCTCCCATCCATTTTGAGAATATTTAAAGCAAACCCCAGACATTATATTTTCTTTATAAGTATATCAATATATATCAATAACATGTAAGAACTTTTTAGAACATAACTTCTATAACATTGTTATACCAATAATTCCTTAAGATTATCCAGTGCTATTCTGTGTTCACATTTTCTTTTCTGGAACTTTTATGGCTTTGTTTTCTATGTGTACAGTATGAGGTGTGTACCAACCTTATTTTTTTCCTGGCTACCCAGTTGTCCCAACTCAGCTTCTTAAAGTGTATTCTTACCTTACTGGTTTGAGATGCCACCTTTACCGTATAACAAATTCCCATGTGTACTTGAGTGCATTTCCAGACCTTTTATTGTTCCATTTGTCTGTCTCCTCAAATGTTACTGTTATACTGTTTTAATTACTGTGGCATTAGAGAATGTTTTAATGTCTTTCAGGACTAGTCATTACTCCAATTTATGCTATTTAAGAACGGCAGAAAAGTATAGTTTAGAGTCCAGCCTCGTCACATATGGTCTGGTGATTTAGAAATCAACAAGGAGTGGGAGTAGAATGTGTGAGCATAAATGTGGTCCCTAAGGAAAGTAAGAGTAATAACATAAAAGCTTGAAACCTGGGGCAGATCCTCATCTGGAGGTGGGAGGAGAAAGCAGAACCAGCAAAGGAAAAAGGACATAGTTTTGGTGGTTGAAGCATGCTTCTCCCTTGGAAGTAGCCAATCCTGGTTCTCTTTGGCAAAGTCAGAAAGGCCTACGGTAGAGAAAGTTGCAGCGTTGGCTGTGTACCTGCCCTAGGGAACCGATCAGAGACGCCAAGCATGCTGCAGAGCCAAGAGGGCCCGGATGAAGTGTGTGGAGGCGGCTGTGCCATCACTGTGCTCTGGGCAGTTCACAGGCCTGGGCAGCCAATAACCCTGAACTCCAGGGCTGCCTGGGTGCTGGCTTGTGCCTCTGAAGGTGCGAGAGTGAACCTTACCAGGCCTTTCCCAGGCAAAGGATGAAGCTGTATTATTCTGAGCCCTCTTTCCAGGAGACAGTATTAGTTCTAGCTAACAAGATACCGTTACTGGAAAAGGTCTGAGAGAGAGGACTTCTGGTACGAGTTATCGTGGGAGAGACATCTAAAGTATTTAGCAGGGGCAAATCATAATACCTTTTATCCTTTTGAAATGCATGTATCTGCTGGACTCTGTCTGCGCCTTCACAAAAGCCCAGAGAATGATAAGGTGGTCAAAGCACGGGGGAAAAGGCCTGGATCCGGAGCGGGTGGAGACTGAACGAGGATGACTACAGAATGACTTCATCCCCGGCAGACACCCTTAATAACCCGTGGCACAGCTCCTAACCTCCTCATCCCCAATTTCCTCCTTATAACCTGGAGGTGAACACAGCTGCTTACCTCACAGGGATGTGGGGAAGATTAATTAGTTTCACATGGGAAAGTTCTTTGCTGCTGAGTCATGTGGTGTAGTGAGCGTGCTAATTTGAGGCTGCACAGCCAGGAGTTGCCTGCTGCCCAAACGCAGGCACCAAAGGGTAAATGGAAATTGGTCATCATCAGAGTCAGGGGAGTGGACTTTGCAGACTGAATGAATGGGTGAAGTCAGCCTTGTTCGGGCATAGTCAACGATTCCTCACTCAGTGTCTACCCTGTGCAAGTGGTAACAGGCAGCCATGACGGGGGCAGGAGGAGTGATGGCCCTGAGGTGCAGGCATTGCTGGGGCAGCTGTTAGCCACAGTGGAAGACCATAGCCTAGAATTGTGACTCTCGGGACGAGAAGTCATCTTTGCCATCAACGATGTGAGCTGAGCGTCAGTTGTAGTCGGCTCCACATTCTGGCAGGGTGATCAGCGCTCCCTTAGTCCCCTCACTTTCCAGATGCCAACCTTACCAAATCCCTAAGCTAGTCTTCTCTTTTAGGTGTTTGCAGTGAAAAGAATCTTTGTGTTCATTAACAAAAGGGGAAGAGAAAAGAGACCCCTCTTTTGGCCTCTTTGTCTTCTCTTGTTGCATGCTGCTGCTTTACAGAGTACATTCAAGATGTGTTTTATTTTAAGCACAAGGTAAAAGGGACTATTTTAGGCATTATCACAGAACACTTTCTCTGCCAATAAGGAGTTTTATGGTCTGGAAATTGGTACAGAATATGGATGAGATCTCAATGTACATTTCAAGCTGAACTCTTTCTTTTTTTTTTTTCTTTCAGGTGTCCTTGAGTGAGGGAGTGAAAGAGGAGGAGAAAAGAAAATTAAGAAAGGTGAGTATGAGTAAATTTGGAAGGTGAAGTAAAGGGCTTCTCTGGGCAAATGAGGCTGCTAAGACCATTATCCCAATAGGAAGGTTTGGGACTGTGGAAGGTGAGAGGTAACCAGAGAATAATCAGAGGCAGTTCAGGAAAAGGTCCTTAATTTAAGTGACAAGCCCATTGTCATGTAAAAATAGTGTTGTTTCTTGAAATACAAGAGTTTAAGAAAGGAGAATAAGGCAAAACACCATTGTGTTAATATGAAATTCTGGTTTTCGGTGAATTTATTTTTATTTTATTTAAAAAATTATACAATTTTTAATGCTTACTTTGCATTTATAGTTATTACAAAATATTGGCTATATTTCCTGTGTTGTACAATACATCCTTGAGCCTATTTTATTTATTTATTTATTAAAAATTTACCATTTTATTTATTTATTTTTTAACTAATTTATTTTTTGGCTGCGTGGGGTCTTCGTTGCTGCATGTGGGCTTTCTCTAGTTGCAGCGAGCGGGGGCTACTCTTCGTATGCAGGTTTCTCATTGTGGTGGCTTCTCTGTTGCAGAGCATGGTCTCTAGGCACACGAGCTTTAGTAGTTGTGGCACCTGGGCTCAGTAGTTGTGGCTCATGGGCTCTAGAGAACAGGCTCAGTAGTTGTGGTGCATGGGCTTAGTTGCTCTGTGGCATGTGGGATCTTCCCGGGCCAGGTCTTAAACCCATGTCCCCTGCATTGGCAGGCAGATTCTTAACCACTGCACCACCAGGGAAGTCTCTTGAGCCTATTTTAAACACAATAGTTTGTACCTCCCACTCCTCCACCCCTATATTGCCCCTCCCATCCAACCCGCACTGGTAACCACTAGTTTGTTCTCTACGTCTGTGAGTCTGCTTCTTTTTTGTTACATTCACTAGTTTATTTTTTAGACTCCACATATAAGTGATATCATGCAGTATTGCTTTCTTTTTCTGACATATTTCACTTAGCATGATGCCCTCCAAGTCCATCCATGTTGCTAAAAATGGCAAAATTTCATTCTTTTTTATGGCTGAGTAGCATTCCATTGTATATCTGTACCACTTTTTCTTTATCTGTTCATCTGCTGATGGACACTTAGATTGTTTCCATATCTTGGCAATTATAAATAATGCTGATGTGAACATTGGGGTGTGTGCATCTTATTGAATTAGTGTTTTTGTTTTTTTCTGATATATACCCAGGAGTGGAATTGTGGGTCATATGGTAGCTCTATTTTTAGCTTTTGAGAAACCTTCATACTCTTTTCCACAGTGGCTGCACCAATTTACATTCCCACCAACAGTGTACAAGGGTTCCTTTTTCTCCACATCCTTGCCAGCATTTGTTATTTGTATTCTTATTGATAGTCATTTTGACAGGTGTGAGATGACATCTAATTGTGGTTTTTGTATGCATTTCTCTAATAATTAGCAATGTGGAGCTTCTTTTCATGTGCCTATTGGCCATCTGCATGTCCTCTTCGGAAAAATGTCAAGTTCTTCTCATTTTTTAATCGGGTTGTTTATTTTTTGATGTTGAGTTCTATGAGCTATTTATATATGTTGGATATTAATCGCTTATCAGTCATATCATTTGCAAAATTTTCTCCCATTCAATATGTTGTCTTTTCATTTTGTCAGTTGTTCCTTTGCAGTGCAAAATCTTTTAAGTTTAATTAGGTTCCATTTGTTTATTTTTGCTTTTATCTCCTTTAATTTAGGAGACAGATCCAAAAAATATCGCTGTGATTTATATCAAAGAATGTTCTGCCTATGTTTTCCTCTAAGAGTTTTATGGTTTTGGTCTTACTTTTAGGTCTTTAATCCAGTTTGAGTTTATTTTTGTATATGGTATGAGGGAATGTTCTAATTTCATTGTTTTACATGTAGCTGTCCAGTTTTCCCAGCACCACTTACTGAAGAAACTGTCTTTTCTCCATTGTATATTTTTGCCACCTTTATCGTAGTTTGACTATAAGTGTGTGGGCTTATTTCTGGGTTTTCTATCCTGTTCTGATCTATGTGTCTGTTTTTGTGCCCGTACCACATATTTTGATTACTGTAGCTTTGTAGTATAGACTGAAGACAGGGAGTGTGATTCCTCCAGCTCTGTTCTTCTTTCTCAAGATTGTTTTTGCTATTCAGGGTCTTTTATGTTTCCATACAAATTGTAAATTTTTTTGTTCTAGTTCTGTGAAAAATGCCATTGGTAGTTTGATAGGGATTGCATTGAATCTGTAGATTGCCTTGGGTAGTATGATCATTTTAACAGTGTTGATTCTTCCAATCCAAGAACATAGTATATCTCTCCACCTGTTTGTATCATCTTTAATTTCTTTCATCAGTGTCTTATAGTTTTCTGCATACAGGTCTTTTGTCTCCTTAGGTAGCTTTAGTCCTAGGTATTTTATTCTTTTTGTTGCAGTGGTAAATGGGAGTGTTTCCTTAATTTCTCTTTCAGATTTTTCATTATTAGTGCATAGGAATGCAAGAGATTTCTGTGCATTAATTTTGTATCTTGCTACTTTACCAAATTCATTGATTAGCTCTAGTAGTTTTCTGGTAGCATCTTTAGGATTCTCTATGTATAGTATCATGTTATCTGCAAACAGTGACAGCTTTACTTCTTCCTTTCCAATTTGGATTCCTTTTATTTCTTTTTCTTCTCTGATTGCTGTGGCTAAAACTTCCAAAACTATGTTGAATAATAGTGGTGAGATTGGACAAGCTTGTCTTGTTCCTGATCTTAGAGGAAATGCTTTCAGTTTTTCACTATTGAGAATGGTTGGCTGTGGGTTTGTCATATATGGCCTTTATTATGTTGAGGAAAGTTCCCTCTATGCCTACTTTTTGGAGGGTTTTTATCATAAATGGGTGTTGAATTTTGTCAAAAGCTTTTTCTGCATCTATTGAGATGATCATATGGTTTTTATTCTTCAATTTGTTAATATGGTGTATCACATTGATTGATTTGCATATATTGAAGAATCCTTGCATTCCTGGGATAAACCCCACTTGATCATGGTGTATGATCCTTTTAATGTGCTGTTGGATTCTGTTTGCTAGTATTTTGTTGAGGATTTTTGCCTCTATGTTCATCAGTGATATTGGCCTGTAGTTTTCTTTTTTTGTGACATCTTTGTCTGGTTTTGGTATCAGGGTGATGGTGGCCTCGTAGAATGAGTTTGGGAGTGTTCCCCCCTCTACTAATTTGATAAGGATTGCATTGAGTCTGTAGAGTGCCTTGGGCAGTATAGTCATATAAACAGTATTTATTCTTCCAATACAAGAACATGGTATATATCTTTCTACCTGTTTGTGTAGTCTTCAGTTTATTTCATCAGTGCCTTACAGTTTTCAGAGTACAGGTCTTTTTGGCTCCTTAGGTATATTTATTCCCAGGTATTTTATTCTTTCTGATGCTATGGTAAATGGGATTTTTTCCTTAATTTCCCTTTCGATATTGATACTTCGATATTAATGTAGAGAAATGCAGATTTCTATATATTAATTTTGTATCCTGCAACAGTATTGAATTAATTAATGAGCTCTAGTAGTTTTCTGGTAGTGTCTTCAGGAGTTTCTATGTATAGTGTCATGTCATCTGCAAACAGTGACAGTTTTAAGTCTTCCTTTCTAATTTGGTTACTTTGTTTTTCCTCACTGATTCCTGTGGCTAGGACTTACAGAACTATGTTGAATAAAAGTGGTGAGAGTCGGCATCCTTGTCTTGTTCCTGATCTTAGAGGAAATGCTTTCAGCTTTTCACTGTTGAGTATGATTTTAGCTGTGGGCTTGCCTTTATTATGTTGAGGTAGGTTCCCTCTATGTCCACTTTCTGAAGAGTTTTTATTATAAATGGATGTTGAATTTTATAGCTTTTTCTACATCTTTTGAGATGATCATATGGCTTTTGAAGAACAAATTCTTCAATTTGTTAATGTGGTGTATCACACTAATTGATTTGCGGTTATTGAAAATTCCTTGCATCCCTGGGATAAATCCCACTTGATCATGGTGTATGATCCTTTTAATGCATTGTTGGATTTAGTTTGCTCGTATTTTGTTGAGGATTTTTTGTGTCTATGTTCATCAGTGATACTGGCCTGTAATTTTTTGGGGGGGAGGTATCTCTTTTTGGTTTTGGTGATGGTGGCCTCATAGAATGAGTTCAGAAGTGTTCCTTCCTCTGCAGTTTTTTGGAATAGTTTCAGAAGGGTAAGCATTAATTCTTCTCTAAATGTTTGGTGAAATTCAGTTGTGAAGTCATCTGGTCCTGGACTTTTGTTTGTTGAGGTTTTTAAATTACTGATTCAATTTCATTACTGGTAATTGGTCTTTTCATATTTTCTATTCCTGGTTCAGTTTTGGGAGATCGTACCTTTCTAAGAATTTGTCCATTTCTTCTAGGTTGTCCATTTTATTGGCATATAGTAGCCTGTAATAGTCTCTTACGATCTTTTGTATTTCTATGGTGTCAGTTGTAACTTCTCCTTTTTCATTTCTGATTTTATTGATTTGGGCCCTCTTCATTTTTTCTTGATGAGTCTGGCTAAAGTTTTATCAATTTTGCTTATCTTTTCAAAGAACCAGCTCTTAGTTTCATTGATCTTTTCTTTTTTTTTTTTGGTCTCTATTTCATTGATTTCTGTTCTGATCTTTATGATTTCTTTCCTTCTAATAGCTTTGGGTTTTGTTCATTCTTCTTTTTCTAGTTCCTTTAGACGTAAGGTTAGGGTATTTATGAGATTTTTCTTATTCTCTGAGGTATGCTTGTATTGCTATAAACTTCCTTCTTAGAACCTTTTGCTGTGTCCCATGGGTATTTGATTGTTGTGTTTTCATTTTCTTTTGTCTCTAGGTGTTTTTTGATTTCCTTTTTGATTTCTTCAATGATCCATCGGTTGTTTAGTAGCATATTGTTTAACCTCCATGTGTTTGTGTTTTCTGCAGTTTTTTTCTTGTAGTTGATTTCTAATCTCATAACATTGTGGTCAAAAAGTTGCGTGATTTGACTTCAGTTTTCTTAAATCTACCAATGCTTGTTTTGTGGCCTAGCATGTGATCTATCCTGGAGAATGTTCAATGTGCTGAAAAGAATGTATATTCTGCTGCTTTCAGATGGAATGCTCTCTATATATCAAGTAATTCCATTTAATCTAATGTGGTTTTTAAGGCCTGTGTTTCCTTACTGATTTTCTGTCTCGGTGATCTGTCCATTGATGTGAGTAGGGTGTTAAAGTCCCCTACCGTATTGTATCATTGTTGATTTCTCCTTTTATGTCTGTTAATATTTGCCTTAAATATTTAGGTGCTTCTGTGTTGGGTGCATATATATATTTACAATTGTTATATCTTCTGGGATTGATCCTTTGATCATTATGTAGTGTGTTGCTTTGTCTCTCGTAACAGTCTTTATTTTAAAGTCTATTTTGCCTGATACATGTATTGCTACTCTGGCTTTCTTTGATTTCCATTTGTATGGAATACTTTTTTCCATCCCCTCACTTTCTGTCTATATGTGTCTCTAGATCTGAAGTGAGTCTCTCTAGGCAGCATATATATGAGTCTTGTTTTTGTATCCATTCAGCCACTCTGTCTTTTGGTTGGAGTATTTAACCTGACTACATTTAAGGTAATTATCGATATGTATGTTCTTATTGCCCTTTGTTAATTGTTTTGTATTTGTTTTTATAGGTCTTTTCTCCCCTTTCTTCTTCTTTTATTCTCCTGTGATTTGATGACTATATTTAGTGTTAAGTTTGGATTCCTTTTTCTTTCCTGTATGTATATCTATTATGGATTTTTGGTTTGTGGTTATCATGAGGTTTTTGTATAGCAGTCTATATATATATTGTTTTAAGTTGCTGATCTCTTAATTTCAAATGCATTTTTAAAACTCTGCATTTGTACTCTGCAGGCCCTCATGATTACTGGCTGCTGGTTAGCAGGGCCTGGTCACGAGGAGGCTGGCTGCAGAGCCCCAGGGGTCCCAGGGCTAGTTTTGGCTCACCGATGGCCAGAGTCAGGGCCCTGAAGACTCCGGGGCTGTTGGCCACCCACTGGTGGGTGAAGCCAGGTCCTGGAGTTAGTGCTGGACCACTGGTAGACAGAGCTGTTTCCTGTAGTCTGGCTGCAGGGCCCAGGGATCTCAGATCTTGTTTCAGATTGTTTGAGGGGTGGTGTTCCTGACACAGTTGGGTATGGGGTCTGTGGTGTCCCGAAGTTTGCATTGGCCTGCTCGTGGACAGGGCCAGGACCTGGGCCCAGGTGTTCCTAGGTTAAGATCTGGCCTGCTGCGAGTAGGAGCCGCAGGCTGTGGGATTGTAGTTTTCTTGCTTCTGATGTCTGCCCCCTGGGGGATGAGGCTGGTCTAGAGGCTTTTGCAGGCTTCCTGGAGAGAAGGGCCAGTGCCTGCCCCCTGTTGGGTGGAGCTGTGTCTTGGCCCTTTGATGGGCAGGGCTGTATCTAGGGTGTTTTTAGAGGCAGCTGTGAGCTCAGGAAATCTTAAGGCAGCCTGTCGTCTATTGATGGATAGGGATGTGTCTCTGTCCAGTTAGTTGTTTGGCCTGAGGCATCCCAGTACTGGTGCCTAAAGGCTGTTGGGTGGGGCCAGGTCTTGGTGCTAATGAGCCAAGATGGCAGCTGCCATCAGCAGTGTTCATGGGTAGAATGTTCCCCAGTATGGTGCCACCATTGTCTATGTCCCCTGGGTGAGCTGCAGCCACCTCTCACCTCTCCAGGAGACTCTCCCAGACAAGCAGGTAGGTCTGTCCCAGGGTCCTATCAAATTACTGCTTTTGCCTTACTGCTTTGTGTAGGCCCTTTAAGAATGAAATCTCTATTCCCTGAGTTCTGTGAAGCTCCTGAAATTAACCCCTTGGCCTTCAAAGCCAAATGCTCTAGGGTATCATCTTCCTGATGCAGGACCCTCCAGGCTGGGGAGCCTGACAGGGGGCCCAGAACTCTCATGCCTGTGGAAGAACCTCTGCAATATAATTCTCCAGTTTGTGGGTTGCCCACCCCGGGGTATGGGATTTGATTATATCTGAGTCTGCCCTTCCTACTTTTCTTGTTGTGTTTCCTTCTTTATGTCTTTAGTTGGAGAAGATCTTTTCTGGTAGGTTCTAGTCTTTTTTTTATGGATGGTTGTTCTGCAGATGTTGTTTTGGTGTGCTCATGAGAGGAGGTCAGCTCAGGGTCTTTCTACTCCCCCATCTTGGCCCCTCCCCTCTGTGAATTTTTTATATTTAAATAAACTTACATCTGTGTAAATATGTGTTAGGTTCTATGATGCAGCAAGAGTGCAGCCTTGAATACACTAAAGCTTCTGTGGGCTTCAGTGCTATGTTCATAAAAATATGTGTTCATTTTTCTCAGCTCTTTTATTGAGGTTCAGGAATCTTGCCCCCCACCCTTCTCCTTATTTAATGATGTTCTTCAGTGATGGTAGCAGCAGAAAAAGCTGCATTTTGGTGGGTTTGTGATATTTGCATGGGATTATAGAATATTTCTCAGCTAGATTTTTCTTGTTGATTTTTTTTTTTTTTTTTTTTTTTTTTTGCGGTACGCGGGCCTCTCACTGCCACGGCCTCTCCCATTGCAGAGCACAGGCTTCGGATGTGCCGGCTCAGCGGCCATGGGTCACGGGCCCAGCCACTCCGCAGCATGTGGGATCTTCCTGGACCGGGGCACGAACCCGTGTCCCTTGCATCGGCAGGCGGACTCTCAACCACTTGCGCCACCAGGGAAACCCTCTCATTTTCTTTTTAAAGCCTTCAGGCTCACCTTGATTGGTTTGTAGCATAAATCCAGTTGTTGGTTTTTTATGACATAAGAGTAACAACTGTTCTTATACTCTCCTGGTAAAGATGTACTGTTTAGTCATTGCAGCTGTTCGTATAATACCTGCTGTAACAGCAAGTCCTGATGCTTTGGTTCAGTGTGGCTCTTTTCCTGGTGTTTTGAGACTGGATTCAAGGCTTAGGGTCCTGTCAGGAATGAGATGGCATATTCAGACTGGTGTTATTTAAGAGAATGAATAAGGGGCTGTTTACAATGGAGTGGGTTCGATTTAGGGAAATCAACCTAAACCTAGTCTTCATAGTTGGCAACAGAGAGAAGCCATTTCTATCCTATAGGCCTAAAGGATAAGATAAGTGGTTACCAGAACCCAGGAGAAGGTAGCTGTGGAGTCAGGGACCTGATGGGAGCTGAGGGACATGACGACAGCCTGGCAGGGAGTGAGTCAGAGGAGTAACTTCCCCAGTCTCACTCTCTGCCCACCCTCTGATCTGCCAGTTTCTGCCATTGGCCAAACGAGGCTGAAAGCTGGTGGAAAAGGGAGCTGTGTGCCTGGTCTTCATAGCTTGGCTTCCCAGGGCACAGAGCAGGGTGGACAAGGTTGGAGGGTGGGGCTACAGGAGCAAGAGGTGAAAGCCCAGCAGGGTTCACCTCCTTTCACCCTTTTAGGATAGCTTGGGAAAACCGTGTGGTCGTAGCATATTTAAGGCCTAACCTAGTGTGTATTGAACCCCATGTGAATAGGCCATCGGTGGGCAGAACTTCAGTTGTTGAAAATAGAGTTCTCACAATCTTCACATCGTTCACCTGAAATCTAAATGAACAGTGAACACGGAAATGGAAATGGAAATTCTGTTGGTGGAAAAGATGGAAAAGCTTTATTTTTTTTCTTAAAGGTAAGGCCTGCAAGTGTGTGAGTCCTTTAGAGACCTTTAGCCCATCTCTAAGCAAGGACTGGAGCTGCCGTGCCCATGCCAGTGCTCAGCAAGGAGGGCAGTCTTGTGTCCCCAAATGAACCCCAAGCTTTTTTCAGGGCGGGGACTATTCCATGGGGTGGAGTAGACACAAAGTTTTCATGAGGGAGAAATATTGAAACTGGGCCTTTAAAGAGTGAGAAATACAAGGTAATGACACATGTGAGAGCACAGAGCCTGTTGCTTTCTCAAGCACACTTTATGAGAGCTGCCTTTTATTTATGAGCATAGACAAAGAATATAGATTTATCAGAAAGCAGATAAATGAAAATGCTCCACTGAGGCCTAAATATTGTACCCACATATATTCTAGAGTAGTTTTCTTAAAATTTGTCTTCAGAGTTTTACATTCTTCTCTCATATATGCTCAGATAATCATAGTATTTGAGAGCTGAAAATATGTGTATTGAATTTCAGTCTTAAATCTAGCCAGATACAGCGTAGTCTTAATGATACTGGCTGGTATGTTATTCATTGAGGAACCATAAATCTCTATTTTGAGCTTTTAAATTTATTTAATAATTTGAAAAAGCAGCAATTGGTAGGGACTTATTCCCTCTCCTTTAATTCCCACAACCCTCTGCAAAATAGATATTTAATATCTCTATTTTACTGATAGGAAACTGAACCTCAGAGCTGTAGAGGGATCAGCCAGAAGTAATAGATCCAACTAGTGACAGGATCAGAATTTGCTCCCATGCCTGAGTGCCCCATCCATTCTCCCCCCATTATACTAGGCAGCATTTACACTTGACTTTACCCTTGTGGGACTGTGAACCATTGCTTAAACGTCGTTTTTCATGTTGCAATTAAAACACTATTTAATGCACATAATTTTTCAGTTTCCTCTGGGAATATAAAGTTATGCCCATATATATCTTTATATATGTACATTTCCTTCTGCTCCAAGTGGTAATAGTGACAAGTTATAGAGCAAGTGACATGCTGTAACTTTGTTATACATGTAGAATGCAGAAATTTTTTATTAGGATTGCTTTTATAAGCTTGTCAGCTTCCAGAGAGTTCTTTGATTCAATCTGTTCTGGATTTTGTGACTGTGCAAAAGCCAGTACGATAGTCTTTTGCCATTGCATGTAGTTTATTGTTGGTTTTTAAGTGCCCTTCTGTTTCAGAATGATAGCCATGAACATGTTCTTGTATAATACATTTTTAGATATAGAATCAGGAATAATTTGAGCTAGTGTTATAAACAGTGGTCAGTGACATAAAGCCTCAGCACAGAAGAAGGACAACTGGACGAATGCATAGTAACAGTTCTGCATCTAAAGCTCTCCCAAATGAAAGATAACCGTGCAGGTGCTGAAAGCATTTGACGTGATTGGTAATACAGTCTCTTAAACAGAGTTCTAGGGATTCTTTATCACCTGGCACATAGTGCTTAAGCAGCTAATTCATTCAATAAGATACATGTATGTGTGTGTATGTGCAGATACATATACATATACACACACACATATCCAGATGAACTTGTCATCTAAGATTTCTGCTTTGGTACAGATATTCCATCACATTAGAATACATACAGAGAGATTCAAATGAGAGACACATCTGTGTGTATACACTCTATTTTTATGGTCATTTTTCTACCTCAGCTGAGACTAAATGAAGTCAAAAGTGCTAGCCGGGGCTTCCCTGGTGGTGCAGTGGTTGAGAGTCCGCCTGCCAATGCAGGGGACACGGGTTCGTGCCCCGGTCCGGGAAGATCCCACATGCCGCGGAGTGGCTGGGCCCGTGAGCCATGGCCGCTGGGCCTGTGCGTCCGGAGCCTGTGCTCCGCAATGAAAAAAAAAAAAGTGCTAGCCATCACCTGCACATTGACCTTGAAAGCTTTTTTCTCAGTTGAGTTCTATTTTCACACATGAGTGCTATTTTCACACGAGTGCCATGTGTTTGAGAATGCATCTTTGGCATGGTTCTCCTCCACTCAACAATTATAGAATAATGGATCCTTAGCCAGCTGTTGGACATTTCAGCCTAGATTTCTATTATGAGAACTTTGATTGGTTATTAAAAGAAATGAGTTCAGTACAGCAAGCAAGGTTAGGGAACATAAAAACAGTGTCTTCCGTGCCCAGCCTCTATTGCCACTCAGTTTATATCCGTGCAGTTCTGCCGGTAGAATTAACAGCACCAGCACCTGTGTGCCTGCAGCTCTCTTGCAGAACTTCTGTCCAGTTATTGTATCTTCCTCTCAAATTTAAAAACACCCCTCTCACACAGAAAAGAAAATAATCTCTCTCATTTGCCTGCCTGACAGTGGAAATATCTTTGTAAAGTTACCTCTTAATATTATGCCTTTGGCTTTTTTAAAGAAACGGCCAAATGAGGGATGCATCTGGAGCTCTTAAAAACAAATTTCAGGCTTTATCCATATGTTGTTTGCTGCTCTCTGTATAAACGTGCATAGGGACCACTAATTTGAGAATTAAGGATCAGGGGGGAGTTTTCTTTTTACAAATAATGAGAATGTGTGTTCCATGTGTGTCTCTCTTGGCTCCTGGGAAGTACAGAGCAAAGTGTGACATACAGCAGAAGAACACCATTCATAGAAGGGGTTAGGATCTTTATTTTCCTCTCATCCAATATGGTTTTGACTCCATATTTTGAGAGGTTTAATGCATAAGTGACTTGGCATAAGCCTCCTAAAAATCATTTATGGAAGCAAACTGGGTAAAAATTATTCCACCTATGTGAAGGATACTCTCAAATATAATCAATTAACATAGTTTTATTAGATTCCTACCATTTGTCCACATAGTTCAATACAACATGACAAACCAATCTTGATGCTTTTTAAAAGGAGTTCTGTTTCTAACTCCTAAACATCTAATCTTGTTCACATGGAGTTCTTACCTTCTTATTCTCCTGTGTCATGAGAGCCTTCTCAAAAAGATGTAAAATTGTATCTTTGACAAAAATGCAGGACTTCCCTGGTAGCTCAGTGGTTAAGAATCCGCCTGCCAATGCAGGGGACACGGGTTCAAGCCCTGGTCCGGGAAGATCCCACGTGCCGTGGAGCAACTAAGTCCATGTGCCACAACGACTGAGCCTGCACTCTAGAGCCCGCGAGCCACAACTACTGGACCCACATGCCACAACTACTGAAGCCCACACGCTTAGACTCCGTGCTCTGCAACAAGAGAAGCCACCGCGATAAGAAGCCTGTGCACCGTGTGGAGAGTAGCCGCCGCTCGCCGCAACTAGAGAAAGCCCGTGCGCAGCAACAAAGACCCAACGCAGCCAAAAATAAGTAAATAAAATAAATAAAATTTTTTTTAAATGTAGCTGAAAAGCTATTACTTTGGAAGTATCTTTTAGCTTTTTCTTAAAAATTGAATCATGTTTAAAAAGATGTCTTTTAAATTGATTAGACTATTTCTTCACCCAAATTACACACTTATGGGCCCTGTATTAATTCACGATTGATTTGCATAATGAAATTATTTTAATAATAGCACTGTTTTAGACTTTATTTATTTATTTATGGCTGTGTTGGGTTTTTGTTTCTGTGAGAGGGCTTTCTCTAGTTGTGGCAAGCAGGGGCCACACTTCATTGCGGTGCGCGGGCCTCTCACTATTGTGGCCTCTCTTGTTGCGGAGTACAGGCTCCAGACGCACAGGCTAAGTAATTGTGTTTCACTGGCCCAGTTGCTCCGCGGCATGTGGGATCCTCCCAGAACAGGGCTTGAACCCGTGTTCCCTGCACTGGCAGGCAGATTCTTAACCACTGCGCCACCAGGGAAACCCTAGACATTATCTTGTATCACGTTGCATGTAGTAGGAAAAACTCCCATCTTTAGCACTGCAAAATGCAGAGCTTTATGTTTAGAAATGAGATACTCAGTTCTGTGAGTCTTTGATCCTGTGCTTTATGAGATTTTTTTTTAAGTTTTACTTTAAAAGAGTATAGCAGATATTTGAAAGACAAATACCGTATGCTAACACATATATATGGAATCTAAGAAAAAAAAATGTCATGAAGAACCTAGGGGTAAGACGGGAATAAAGACACAGACCTACTAGAGAATGGACTTGAGGATATGGGGAGGGGAAGGGTAAGCTGTGACAAAGTGAGAGAGTGGCATGGACATATATACACTACCAAATATAAAATAGATAGCTAGTGGGAAGCAGCCGCATAGCACAGGGAGGTCAGCTTGGTGCTTTGTGACCACCTAGAGGGGTGGGATAGGGAGGGTGGGAGGGAGGGAGACGCAAGAGGGAAGAGATATGGGAACATATGTATAACTGATTCACTTTGTTATGAAGCAGAAACTAACACACCATTGTAAAGCAGTTATACTCCAATAAGGATGTAAAAAAAAAAAGGATAGCAGAAATCTGAAATATTATGATGATATTGTATTACATTTATGACTTTTTATGGCATAACTAAAGTCTTCATTAATATCCTTCCCCTAAAATCATAGAATATTAGAAGTGGAAGGAACCTTGGCAGTCATTCATCCCAACTTCTCACTTGGTTGCAATAGAGAGAACTTCTGAATCTTCTTAAGAAATGAGTGCATAGAACTCAACACAGTTTACTAGATTTGGTCCAGCTGGTGTGGAATGGAATTGGACAGTTATATCCCTTGATCTGATCTCTATTCTCCTGCTAATGTTACCTGAAAAAGCCTGGGGGGAGGGAGGGAAGGGGGAGAACATGTCTTCAACATCGTCTAAGTAAAATGTACATTACCTATGTACTTGCACTCAGTCCACACAGTTTAGAAATTTTACCTACACGACTCTAAGCCTCGCTTGTCTTAGTGGCAAATGGGGACAATACTTCTTAACTCCGCGGTTGCCTGATTACTAAATGTAGAACCAGAATTTTATCCTAGGTCTACTTGAATCAAAAGTCCATTGTTTTCCCCCCTCAAAGATGATTGTAGTAAGTCTTGACAGTCACAGCTCACTAGTGGTTCACGTTGACTTTTGGGCTCCAATAACGTGTGACAGCACAGGGACGGTGTCTCTCTTATTCACTGTTGTATACTAAGTGCTCAGCACAGTACCTAGTATGAAGGCATGACTTATGATCATGCTGCTTTCAAGATGTGGACAAGCAGTACTGAGAGGTTGAATCATGATTCTATTTTTCCCTACTGAACGTTATTATGCAAGAGTAGAATCCATGGTACTCCACAGAGATTTCTGTATTTTCAGATAAACATGATGGACTGAGCATAAGCTAAAATTTTCTCTCTTGTATTTTGCTTCAGGCACATAGAAATGCTAAATTAAATATCTTTAAAATTAATATTTAAACTTAGCAGGGAAAAGGAACTCTTCATGTACCGGAGCAGAGAATCTGTCAGAGAAGATAAAAGCTGAGCCGCTGGAGCTGGGC
The DNA here is from genome assembly GCF_949752795.1 of Hyperoodon ampullatus. Classification (NCBI taxonomy): domain Eukaryota; kingdom Metazoa; phylum Chordata; class Mammalia; order Artiodactyla; family Ziphiidae; genus Hyperoodon; species Hyperoodon ampullatus. Next base: position 66,495,614 of record NC_136921.1, read on the forward strand.
TTTCTGTCCCCAGGCGAGATTCCCCTCAAGGAAGAGAGCTGGAGCAGAGTCTCAGCCTAGATCCCGTGATGCTCTTCCCAAATTTAATGAGAACCAGAGTATCTCCATTGGCCAACCTCTCCTAATAGCCAAAAGCAAGTAGTACCACCCTTGGAATGGATGGTAAAGTTTTCCGTCAAATTTCTCCTTTTCAGAAGAGTGTTTTCACCTTTTCCACTGTTCCTGAGTAAAATTCCAGCACTCATTTTGATTTTCCTCTTTGCCTTCTATTCTTTTTACAGGGCAGCTAGGCCTATTAGGTTTGTCATTAAAGTGTCTTACTGCGGGATAAGTGATGCTTGCAGGAAGATGTGAATGCGAGTGTTGATAGGCACGTTGGACTTAAGAGAGCTGCTCCCCTTAAATTATGTACTTCGTTTGTTTTATTGGCAGTGGAGGTTGGTCTGGTGCTTGCTGACTCATTATTAGCAATTGTGCAAGAAGTGCCAGTATTTACCACCTCTGCTTGGCCTCTTCTGTTTCACATCTCCTTTGATTCCATCATTTCTTTATCATCTTTGGATGCTCTGGCAGCTCCTTACTGTCCCACAGCCTTTGTCTTACTTGCTAAGAAACGTGCTCCTTATAGGTCATAGCTAATGATGTTGGTTCTATTCCCAAACGTACTCATTGAATATCTATCATGTGCTGAGTATGGGCCTAGGAAATATAAAAAGTAATGTAGTCCTCTTCCTACCTCAAAAGAGTTTGAGGTCAAGGATGTGTCACTTCCTCAGGCCCGCACATTCCCGAAGGAAGCTTAAAAATGCCACATGTAGGAGGAGCTGATGGCCATGGCTCAGACCTGGGAAATAGTCATGCTTGTGGACCAAGGGCCACGTAGGTCCTTGACTCCAGGCAGTAGTGGGCCAGTCTTACATGGGGTTTCCTAAATTTACGAATCTGGCTACCTGCTGTTCCCTGGAATGCCTGAGAGCTGCCTACCCCTGTTGTATCCCTACAAACGCGCCTTGCAAAAATCCCTTCTTCTCGGCAAAGAAGCACACTGCATTCTGGAACAAAAATTAATATACTTTCCAAAGAGAGGACTCATAAAATAAAGACCAGCACCATAGGTGAGGGGTTTCTGACAAGGTCTACTCTCTGGGAGAGATGGATGATGGTAATGAGCTGTGTCTGGGGAGGAATGTTTTGAGGTACCCTTGAGTTTGAGAAGTGTGGACCAGATACCTAACATGGATGTGGAGCTTTCTTAGTGTCAATATAAGAAAACATCTAAGTTACAGGAGGCCAAATCATAACGGCCATATTCTGAGTCAGCAAGCAGCTGTTCTTAACCATTATGTAAGGTCTCAGATTCCTTTGAGAGACTCAAACCAGGGGGAAAATACGTATGGACACAATTTTGCAAATAACCTTAAGAAGCCCACAGGTCCCCTCTCCCCCATATGAAGAACTCTGCTCTATGTGATGGTCCTAGAGAAAGTACCAGAATGGTTTAGTCTAGCTTGTATTAAAGATTTTTTTTCCTTCTGGAGCAGAATACAAGCTCTGCTATAACCTTGTTCTGCTAGAAAGATTGCAACAAGAGCCTACTCAGCAAAGTTTCAGCAGATAATTTTAGTTCAGAGTCTCCGTGAAATGATTCCAAATGTAAAACAATTTTCAGATACTATAATTTAGTCATTTGCTTTTTCATTATCCTAATGTCTTTTCGTTGTGAAAAAATAAAGCAGTCACGTTAACACAAACCTATATACTGAAAAACAGAGATAAATATAGGTGCTTGGGAGAAAAGCAGTATGTAGTGATAGATTATAAAGCATGCTCTGGAAAATGTGAGATACTGTTATTTAGTGCTTTCTTCATTTGACAGGTAAAACCTTTGCAGTTTTGGAGGATTTTGATAGAATAAGGCTATGCTGTTTTAACTAAAAATGGAAAGGAAAATACATCTAGTCTATATGGAAGCAATATTCCTGTGGTGTGTTTTTCACTATTTTCAACTTCTGTGCTAGAACAAGCTGTGCAGACATGTTTTGAGGGGATGCTGTGTTTCAGGCCGTGCAAGGATCTTGGCATGTACTGCCCCTGAACACCCCTGCCCTGTTATATAATAGTAATGAGACTATCCTCCCTACAGTGCTCTTTCCAGGAAAGGGGAAACCAAAACACAAGTCTAATTCTTGGGTTTGTTGTTCATTCAGTCGTTTTTTTAAGTCTTCTATCATCCATTCAGAAGAACCTTTGTGCTGTATCTGAGCCCTGTATTCCTCCTGGAAGAAAGGAATGCACTCTTACTTGCCTTCCTTTCTTCCAGGAGCTAGAAATAAGGCTATGTGTTTGGGACCAATTACTACTCTCCAGAGACAAAGCTTTCTTGAGAGTATTTTTCAAAACTAGATAATGTAAATTCAAACAGTTTCTTGACTTTGCAGGACCTGAAATCCTTGCCACGGCCTGCTGAGTGCGTGTGTGGCCTGACCCCGCTGGCTCTGGCTTTGTCTCTTTCCCCCTTTCTCATGCTCTGGTCACACTGGCTGCTTTCTGAGTTCCCCCGACGAGGCACACTTCTTCCCATCTGAGGACCTTGGTTTCTTTTCCCTTGATTCTTTGCTTGGACGCTTTCTTCTCAACATTTAATTCACCCGTGTGCATGTCACTTACTCAGATGCCCACCATATATATAAAGCAGTTCCTGCTATTCACTAACATATCACCTTATTATGTTTCCTCCACAGAGTTTATGACGATCAGAAATTATGGTCTTTTCCATATTTATCGGTTGTCTTCTCCCTCTAAAATGCAGATTGCTTGAGAGCAAAGACCTTGTTGGGGATCTAGTGGTTAAAAACATCTGTTATGTACGAGGTGTCAATAATGGTATGTTGAATGAGTGAATGGGCTTTTGTCTCACTAAGATTATGTGAGGAAAATCAGGCATTCTGAATTGTGATCCCAAAGTATTTGGGGATTTGTTCATCATAATAAATGCTTATGTAAGAATTAGCAAAATGCCGAGCACATAGCGAATTAGGTAGTTCAAGTGCTTTATATGTATTAACTAATTTAATTCCTATAACCCTATGAGGTAGATATTATTATTACTCCTATTTTATAGATGCAAAAATTGTGGTACAGGGAAGTTAAGGGACTTGCACGAAGCTACACAGATTGTAGGTTTGAAGACAGGTACATGAGCCAAATGAACGCTCTTTACCACCGAACAGAGTGCTCGATAAATACAGCTTTGACCTTGTGCCCAGCACTGGCTGAGTGCTTTGTATGCATGGTGTCACTCAGTCCTAAGCTCCACACTATGAAATAGGGACTGTCATTATGCCTGTTCTGCAGATGGGGAAGCTGAGGCTTGGAAAGCTTAAGCAACTTGTCTCAATTTCCATAGTTGCTTAGTGATGCAAACGGGACTTGAATGTAGATAATATGAATGCTGTGATCTCAGGCATCCTCTCCACATTACAAGAGCACTTGTGGGTGGCTCTTGGAACATAGTCATTTTCAGGCTTGTGAGAGAGGGATTAGTCTCCCTCATTCAAAAGGTCTCCACTGGTGTCAAGACGGGGTATCAATTACTTGGCTACAGATTCGTAATGAATACGGAACAGTCCAACTCAGAGAAATGAACAGGGAAGCAGAATGTGTGTCAGTATAACCACTGGTCTGTGAGGAATAATATAATTGGTTAAATGTTCATTTCTTCAGAAAGAGCATAACAATAGGATTTAGAAACTTGGTAACTGTGAAAGGTCAATTTTCGTTTCTAAAATGAACAAGGACAGAATTAGAAATATATTGGTGTATCACTAGGTCCGATTCTGTACTGAGCTGAAATGCAGTGTACAAAGTTTAGCTCTCTTGTTTTGTGAAACTTACCAGGTTTTTCACCCTGAGTCCTTCCTTAGGGACTCAGTTCTCTCAGTAGCAAAAGCCATCTGTAGGGATGATATGATGTCGTGGGTACATTCTGTCTGATTTTCAGCTCATTCTCTATAGGTAGGCATTATTAACCACCCATACAAAACCAGTGTACTCACAACACAAGAGGGGGGGGCATAAAATCCCTAGAACTTATGCATTCTTACCCTGGCTTCAAAGAAAGTATCCATGTGAAGGATTATGGTTGGATTTGTGGACATCAAACTTTTTTTCTTTGGAAGACTCCCTAAACCCACTGAGACCTATTGATTCAGCAAGAAGAAAACAGATTCAGCATATATACATACATATATATATATATATATATTTTAAACAATTTATATATTTATTTTTGGCCATGCCATGAGCATGTGGGATCCTAGTTCCCCAACCAGGGATCAAACTCATGCCCCCTGCAGTGGATGCATGGAATCTTAGCCACTGGACCCCCAGGGGAGTCCCTAGCCAATATTTTTGAACCCTAAGATTCCAACATTTTCACAGAACTTGTATTACAAGTGCTCTTATGCAGGCAGTTCTATGTGATCCTACCCGAGCCTCTACTTGATGCTTACAATTACCCAAATGTGTGGGCAGTGTGGATGTTATTAAGCCACTTTACAGATGAAGAAATTGAGGTTAATAGAGTTTAAAGAGCCTGTCCAAGGTCAGTGTAAGGCCTGGCCGTAAAGGATGGCACCGTGAAACAAAGAGCTTTAAATTAGCTTTATTTCGGAGCACTCCCGGGCGAGGTTCGCTGGTCCGAAGGGCAGGGCCAGAGAAGTCGCGCCCGGTTGAGGGCTTGGGTGGGGTTTATAGGGGGTAGAAAGGAAAGGGTGGGGCAGATCATTCTTGGTGTAGATTAGTCCTCATTTGGTGGTTTTCTTCGGGTGCTGTGGCAATATCGGACACCAGTTGCATCCGTTGTAGGACCGTTAGTTCCGCCCCTCTCAAGGGCGGGAAGGCTGAAAGTCCCCGGGCTGATGCAACCGGTGAATTTGTTTGCATCACCTGCCTCGGGCCAGCTGACCTTACATCCTGACATCTTTGGTGTGATAGGGTGACGTTTCATTCTCTAGCTGCTTCCTGCTGAACAGGGGCGTCGAAGGGAAGTCGGGCGGTCAGAGACCCGGGGCCTAAGGGAGAGCAGCAGGGGGTTCTGCGGGAAGTAAAGTGTAAGAATGGAGGAGCATCTGGTTCGCTGTCACCCGAGAGACTTCTTGTATGCGCCTGCGGAGGAACCTGAGAAAACAAGGAGCAAGCATAAGTAGAGCGCAGATAAGGATTAAGGGACCCAAGATCAGTGTTAGCCAGGTGTATAGGGTAGATCGCCACCAGTCAGGGATAGGGGAGGTGGATGGTCGTTGTCTGTGTTGGAGCTCGTCTTTTAGGCGGTGGAGGGTATTTATGTTGTCTTCGACGAGCCCGGTCTCGTTGATGTAATAGCAGCACTCCTCCTGCAGGAAAAGGCAGGTACCTCCTTTGTCAGCTGTCAGGAGATCCAGGGCCCGTCGATTTTGGAGAGCAACCCGAGCTATGGAGGTGATCTGGCGCTGAAGGGAGGTGATGGAGGCAGCAGATGCTTCAACGGCCAGCTGAAGCTTCTGTGCTAGGTCGCGGGATGTTGAGACACTGTGTGTTAAGGCATGCCCTCCGAGGCCTGCGGCAACCAGGGAGGAGGCAAGAGAGATACCTGCGACCATAGGGAGAAAGATGGCTCTTTTCTTCCAGCCGGAAAGCTGTGTGGTTAGTGAGAAAAACTCGGCTTGGCCGTATAGTGTGAGTTGTGGGACGAGAGTCACAGGGACACATGGGAAGGAGGAAGAAGGATTAATTCTTTTGGTTAGGGAACCATTAGACCAAAAAAAACATGCCTGGTGGTGCCCCTATTGGAGTGCTTATGGGAAGAGTTGAGTTGCAAGAGAGCTCTTTGTCAGATAGGTTTGAGCTGTTTCCATAGCAGAGTGTAAGGCTTGTTCTGTCTGGCTCGAGGAATAAGGGAATTTTTAAGGGAGGAAAGGGTAGGTCTTGGGAAGTGGAGTTAAAGGGTTGGTCAAGTGGGACTGCAGCCAAGGGTGGCCGACCCAGCGAGGCACACAGAAAGCAATCCGAAATGTTGCCTATCCCTGTATGGTTAAGTATTTGTATCCCTTGGTGAATAAGGGTCAACCAGGAAAAAGGGTCTTTGTTGTTTTTGGGATGGGGCAGTTGGTGTCCTAAGGCCTGTTCTATTTCTTGGATGGCAGTGGCCTGTTCACTCAGATGTTGGATGATTTTGGGAATCAAACTAATGTAGGAGCGAAAAATCTTGATAGATCCCACAGGATAAGCATCAGTTGCCCATCGGTAAATTTTTCCTTGTACCCCTTGTATCCACCTTGTATCTCAGGGGTCTTTAATGTTAAGGGATAATTGGCCTTTGCCATCAGTGGTAAGTAAGTAGGATTGTTGGAGTGAGTTCCTGGTGTCTAATTTTGCCACATGGATGTTACATGAGTGGTAGGGGCACCCCCCATAGGTGTCTGTCCACCAGTGACAGTAGTCTTTAGTCTGGTCTTAGGTGAAACAGACAGCGGGGGCAGACCAGCCCAGGGGAACGTTTTCCAGATTGGAGTAGGGGATATGGATAGTCACCAGGGCCTGGCATCCACCTGGTTGGCAGTCTCCTGTTCCCAGGACTCGGGCATGGACTTGGCCTTTTACTTGCCATGTCCCGTGTATACAGAAGCGCCATAGGGATGTCTGATGAGTCCTAGCTGGTAGGAGAAGCAGCGGGAGGAGAGGCAGGGTGGTGGGTGAGCCGTAGCCTCGTGGGCCCCAGTTGCTGGGCTGACCAGGCCTCCGAGGTTGGGGCCGCCTTAAGGCGGGAGACATGGTACCAAGAGGGGTGTCCTAAAGGTTTGGCTGCTGTGGGAGTGGTAAGGATTACTGTATGGGGGCCCGTCCACCACGGTTTAAGGGACTGAGGGTGTAATTCCTTGAGGAGAACACTCTCCTGGTTGTAAAGGGAGAGAGAGAGTCTCGGAGACAGCTACTGTTGGAAGGTTGCGATCTGCATGTTCCCGGAGGAGGTGGCAAAGCAGGGACAAGTAAGGGAGGTAAGAGGCTAGGGGTGGACTCTGGGTGGGTAGTTCATGTAGGAGGAAAGGTCGGCCGTAGAGTAGTTCAAATGGACTGAGGCCAGTGGGACCCCGAGGTGAGGCTCCAATTCAGGTAAGGGCTAGAGGAAGTAGTTCAGGCCACGAGACGCGGACCTCAAGAGATAGTTTGGTGAGGTGATCCTTTAAAATCCCATTGGCGCGTTCAACCTTACCAGATGACTGAGGATGGTAGGGGATGTGGAGTTTCCAGGTAATCTGGAGGGCCTCGGATACCTGTTGAACCACGTGGGAGACAAAGGCGGGTCCGTTGTCTGACTGTATGGAGGTTGGCAAACCAAACTGGGGAATGATATGTCGGAGTAGGATAGAGGTGACCGTGTCTGCTGTCTCTTGGGCTGTTGGGTAAGCCTCGATCCAACCTGCAAAGGTATCGACGAGAGTGAACAGATATCGAAAGCGTTTGCAGCGAGGCATGTGGGTAAAGTCGACCTGCCAGTCCTCGCCCGGTTGATGTCCACGCATCTGGTGTGTTGGGATCCGGGGTCGTAGGCCTCCTTGTGGGGTGACAGAGGCGCAGGTTCGACAAGCCATGTGAGCCTTGGAGATAGCCTCCCTGAGTCCAGGCAGGTAGAAAAGAGGATCCAGAAAACGGAACATAGCCTTGGGACCTATGTGTAGAGACTTGTGAATGTCTGATAGGAGACTGGCCGCCTGGGCCGAAGGGAGGGCAACTTTGTTGTCCATAAAAATCCATCCCCCCTTATCTTTGTTTCCCCCTTTTGATAATAGGTTGGTCTCCTCATGGCGGGTATATGTGGGTTTGGTAGAAGTGAAAAACAGGAGTGGAGCTGGAGGGTCTCCCTTGGTAAGTTCTCGGGCCACAGAATCGGCCTTTGAGTTACCCTGTGCTATCAGGTTAGAGGGAGACTGATGACCTCTACAATGGATAATTGCCACCTCCGTGGGGAGTTGAAGGGCTTCTAAGAGTTTTGAAATAAGGGTAGCGTTGACCACTGGAGATCCCTTAGTGGTCAAAAATCCACGTTCCTTCCATAGTACTGCATAGTTCACACATAGTGTGTGCAATGAGAAAGGCATATTTAGAGTCTGTGTAGATATTAACCCTTTTCCCTTTTGAGAGACTTAGGGCTCGAGTGAGGGCAATTAATTCAGCCTTTTGAGAGGTCGTCCCTTCTGGGAGGCTATTAGCCTCAATAATGGTTGAAATAGTTACCACTGCGTAGGCTGCCCGGCGGCGTCCGTCAGGGCTGAGTGTTGAACTGCCGTCTACAAAGAGAGTGCAGTCTGGGTTTGATAGAGGGGTGTCAAAGAGTCCCTCCCTCGAAGGATGGAGGGCCTCTATGACTTGAGGGCAAGAATGAGTTGGGGAGCTCTCGGTACCCGAGATAGGTAAGAGGGAAGCTGGATTTAGGCGAGGAGAGGGATCTAGAGAAACAGCGGGGTTTTCAGTGAAAAGTAGATGGAACTCCTGGATGCGAGAAGGACCCAGAGGGAGAGAGCTTTATGGCTGAGAAGGTCAGCCAGCCAGTGTGAGGAAAATACGGTTAGTGGGTGGGCCAGGGTAAGTTTGAGTGTTCGTTTGGTTAGCTCAGCTGCTGCTGCCAATGCCCGAAGGCATCGTTGCCATCCCCTAATGGTTGGGTCCAGTTGTTTGGAGAGGTAAGCTACAGGACAGTAGGAAGGCCCTACAGGCTGGGCCAGAAGTCCGGTAGCAATTCCGCATTGTTCATCTACAAAGAGATGAAAGGGTCCGTTTGGGTTAGGCAGGGAAAGGGGAGGAGAGGATATCAGAGTGTCGCAGAGGGTGGTGAAAGCCTGCCGAACAGTGCAAGGGGAAGTAAGAGGTCCTTGGTGGGGGGGCTCTTTAGTGGCTAGATATAAAGGTTTAGCAAGAAGAGCAAAGTTAGGGATCCAGTGTCTGAAGAATCCTATAAGGCCCAAAAAGGAGAGAATTTGTTCTGCTGTTTCCGGAGGCTGGAGTTCACGGATGATCCGGGTGCGGTCGGCTGTTAGACCCTTTGTGGTAGGGGTAAGGTGGAGCCCCATGTAGGTTACAGAAGATACAGATAACTGAGCCTTGGCTGGGGAGACCCGATAGCCATGAGAGCCGAGGAAATTGAGGAGGTCAGCAGTATGTTGTTTTGAAAGGCTGAGAGAGGGGCTACTGAGGAGGAGGTCATCTATGTATTGGAAAACCGTACTAGGGGTAAGAGAACAGGAAGTGAGGTCTCGTGCTAATGCCTGGCCAAAGAGGTGGGGGCTGTCGCGGAAGCCCTGAGGGAGAACTGTCCAGGTGAGCTGGCTGGAAACGTGAGTATCAGGGTCCGTCCAGGTGAAGGCAAAGAGGAAATAGGAATCGGTGTAGAGGAATAGAAAAGAAAGCGTCTTTAAGGTCCAAGACCGTAAATGGGTCGTGGATGGGGGAATATGAGAGAGCAGAGTATATGGATTCGGTACCACTGGGTGGAGGGGAATTATTGCCTCATTGATAAGTTGGAGGTCCTGGACCAGGCGGTAGTCTCCGGAGGCCTTACGGATGGGTAGGATAGGAGTATTGCAGGGGGAATCAATGGGAATAAGGAGTTTTTGGCCTAGGAGCCTGGTGATGATTGGCCGTAAGCCCCAGAGATGGGTCTCAGAGATGGGAAACTGGGGTCTGGATGGGAACTTGGAGGGATCCTTTAAGCGGGTTAGAATGGGAGGATGGTGTGTCGCTATTACGGGTTTGGAGGTGTCCCAGACTTGGGGGTCAATCGGGTTAGGTGAGGAGGGAAGGGGAGGGGGAGAGGAGAGGGAGGGCTCTGAGGATAGGTTAGGAAGAGGGAGTAAGAGTTGGGAGGAGGGGACCTGAGAGCCTAGCCTAACTAGTTGAAGGGAGGCCCCTAATTGGGAAAGGACATCACGACCTAGCAAGGGGACCGGGCAGGATGGTATGACTAAAAAGGAGTGGGTAAAAGGAAGTCCTTCAACGTGACATGAGAGTGGACCGGTCTGGAGTGGGAAGGACAGTTTACCATCGATACCCATAACTGAGACCTGGGAAGGAGAAGTTGGCCCGGAATAGGCAGGCAGGACCGAATATGTAGCCCCCGTGTCCACCAGGAATGAGAGGGGCTTACCCGCTACCTGTAGCGTTACCCTGGGCTCGGCGAGCGTGATGGGGGTCTTCGAGCCCGGGTGTCGTCAGTCGTCAGCCAATCCCAACAATTCGAGTGGTGTTGCCGCCTGGTCGGTCTGTCCCCCGCGTGGAGGTGCTGAGGGAGGGCCGGTCGTAGGGCAGTCACTCTTCCAGTGGCCCGTTAGCCCACAATTGGGGCAAGGCTTGGAGGGGGGCCGGGGATTGGGACATTGGCGAGCCCAGTGTCCTTCCTTTCCGCATTTAAAACAAGCCCCTGGAGGGGTTGCCTTTGGCGGATTCTGTGGATGGTGTGGTCCATGGGAGATGGCCGGCTGCAGGGCAGCCACAAGAGCCTGGGTCTGGAGGGCCACCTTTTGGTGCATCTGAGCCTGTCGGCTGGATTCTGCCAAATCCTCTCGGGCATTATAAACCTTAAAGGCCATTTTTACCAGGTCTCGGATAGGGGTCTGAGGACCATCTTCCGCTCGTTTTAATTTCTTTCTGATGTCTGGGGCTGATTGGGTGATAAAATGAGTGGCTAGGACCGTTGCCCCTGCGGGGGTGTCAGGATCCAGCCGGGTGTAAAGGGTAAATGCCTCTGTAAGGCAATTGAGAAAGATAGCTGGGTTTTCGTTGGAATTTTGGGTTATTTCTTTTAATTTTTCGAAATTAACCACTTTATGGGCGGCCGCCTGCATGCCAGCCAAGAGACATTGGGTCACCAGATGGCGTTTTCGTCGGCCATCTTGGCAAGTCCAATTTGGGTCAGTGCCCGGAACGGCAGTAGCCCCGACAGGCATGGAGTTATCAGTAAGGTGGATTTGGTCTGCGTGGTTTTGGGCAGCAGTTTGGATTCTTCCTCTCTTGTCTGGGGTTAGGGCAGAGGACAGAATCACAAAGGTGTCATGCCAGGTTAGGTCATAGGCTTGAGAGAGGTAGCGAAATTCTTTGATGTAGCGGGAGGAGTCAGCAGAGAAGGAGCCTAATCGCTTTTCAATTTGGGAAAGATCTTGGAGGGAGAAGGGGACGTGTACTCTGCCCAACCCTTCCGCTCCAGCTACCTCCCTTAAAGGACAGAGGAGGTTTGGATCCTGGGATTCGTGATGGGAGTCGTGATGGTGGGAACGGGTATGTGCGCTGATTGGGGAAGGGAGAGGTGGGGGAGGAGAGGTTGTAGGGGGAAGCGGAGGGGCAGTGGGAGGTGTTGGAGGAGGAGTTGCTGCTTCGGGATAGGGTGGGGGTTGGAGAGGGGCTCTGAAGGGGGGACTGGTAAGGGACTCAGGGGGTTTGGTGAGTGGAGAGGGATCATCGTCAAAGGAGATTAAAGGTTTGGATGCAGGAGCCTGTTTGGCAAGTAGGATCCGGGAAGTAGGGCAACCGATGCATAGGGAGGGGAGGGAGCGCAAATACCAGAAGGCCTGAACATAGGGGACCTCAGACCATTTGCCCGTCATGCGGCAGTAATTATCCAAATCACGGAGGATGTTAAAATCGAAAGTCCCTTCAGGAGGCCATTTGGATTGATTGTCTAGCGGGTACTGTAGCCAGGCCACGGTAGAGTAGAAAACAAGCCGCCTACAGCGGAGATCTTGAGAAAAGCCGAGGTTTGTAAAGTTGACCAGGAGACACCCTAAGGGTGTCTTGGGATCTGGTTTGGATTGAGAGGTTCCCATGGCTTCCAGTCTGTCCCTGAGTGAATGGAGAAGGAGAGAGGCATCCCTAGTCTCAGTCTCCAGTCACGGCGGGTCGGAGAGCAGTCAGGCAATTGGGACGTCTCCACAATCACCCGAGGCTCGGGGAACGGACGGAGGAGTCCCTGACGCGGCCACGGTTTAGGAACAGGGAGTCCGGTGGGTAGGGACTCTGGGGGCCAAAGGGAACGGAAAAAGGGGACTTACCCCATATTCTGCCGGATTGGGTGAGTGAGCGGAGGATCCCCGGTCGTCTCCTGGGGAGGGAGGGGTGGCCTGTAAGGTAATCCGCAGGGCTCGGTGCCCCCTCCCGGTTTCGGCACCAAATGTAAGGCCTGGCCGTAAAGGATGGCACCGTGAAACAGAGCTTTAAATGAGCTTTATTTGGGAGTGCTCCCAGGTGAGATTCGCTGGTCCGAAGGGCAGGGCCAGAGAAGTCGCGCCCGGTTGAGGGCTTGGGTGGGGTTTATAGGGGGTAGAAAGGAAAGGGTGGGGCAGATCATTCTTGGTGTAGATTAGTCCTCATTTGGCGGTTTTCTTCGGGTGCTGTGGCAATATCGGACACCAGTTGCATCAGTTGTAGGACCGTTAGTTCCGCCCCTCTCAAGAGCGGGAAGGCTGAAAGTCCCTGGGCTGATGCAACCGGTGAATTTGTTTGCATCACCTGCCTCGGGCCAGCTGACCTTACAGTCAGGCCACTAATAAATAGCAGAGCTAGCACCTGAACCAAAGTCTCTGGACTCCAAGTTACTTACTTTTTCTGCTGGCCCACACCTCCCCCTTCTCAAAGAGAACCTGTTGGTGGTGATGTTCCAGGTTTCGAACCTCTCTCCTGAAGATTTCCTTACTAGCAGGTCTGCTGCTAGAGGGTGGAACCTGTGGGGCTTAAGATGGAACATCTTACTCAGTGCTGTGTGCACAGCTGTTGTTTCACTGGGTTTTGGCCCTGCAGGCTTTAAGTGGCTGAAAGTGATGAGCAGTATCTGTGGGCCAGGACTAACACTATATGTATGGTTTTCAAACAACTGTTATTCTGTTTCCTTGAGAACCACCCGGCTGCTTCTCCTTGCACCCGATGTGACGGAAACAGGTGGGGACGGCATTTCACGGTTACCCTTATTTCTCTTCTCAGTGTCTGTGTGTTCTGGGATCCAGCAGAGACTTTGTTTCTCAAACTGGTTGCCCTTTTACTCAGTGTCCTTCCTACTGCTCCAACTTTTATTGTTTCTTCCAAGTTTTGAAAGAGTTGCAAAATTCATCAACCATAGGTATTTAACTCAGGGGATAGAATTTCAGACAGGTGGTTCTGTAACTTCAGCTGAGCATGCCTCTGAACCTATCTGTGGTTGTTCAAAGATCAGGTGGTTCAGCACGAAGTAAACCAGCCCACTGAGGCAGCAGTGGAACGGGGCGCAGCCAGGCCAGGACTGCTGCTTGATCTCCAGGAACCCAGGCCACTGGGCGTCCTGCAGAGTGCAGAGGCCTGCCCAGTAAAAGGCAGCAATTGCTTAACTTTCATCTGATGGGGAAGAATGCAGTTTACTCACAGGTGCTGGCCCTACAGAACAAGTAGATTGTTGTATATATTTGAATAATCAAGCTTTCCAAACAGAAGCAAAACGTACTCCTAGTGATGTATAAAATGCAAATAAACTCAACCAGTCTCTTTTCCCTGTAGGTATATGAGTTTTGGACTTCTCCACACCCAGGGTCAGAATGCTGCTCCTCTGTCATGCCCTCACTGTAGCTGTGGTCCAGACCTTTATCTTCTCAGAAAACCGGGCATTTGCCAAGAACATCAACTTCTATAACGTGCGGCCCCCTCTTGACCGTAAGTAGTGGGTGTCACCATCACTGGTGGTGGGGGGCTCCTGTTTCCCTATGGCAACTGTGCCTTTTCTGGAGCGTTTGGTTTATACCCAGCATAAATCAGAAAGGCTTCACTACTGCCATGAGTAAGGGCAACACATGGTGACAGAAATTTTCTCAATTTCTTTAAAATGGTTTGGCTTCCTGCTGAAGTCTCAAAAGGGTTCTTGTTTAAAATAATCTTCTGAACACTGTCCATAAGAATGGCTCCGCGGGAGAAATTCAATGTTCTTTGTTGATCTCTTCCTTGGAGAAGGATATTGACTGTAGGAAGCTTCTGCGTAAATTATATATACTTTCAAATGGCCATTAACAATTTTGAAAACAGATTAGCATGTTTGAAATTTGGAGGGGAATACTACTTAGATTTTCATTAATATTACACACAGTCACTATATATACATACATATATATATATATATTTAGTAATTCCAAGAATCTATTCTAAGGTTATTAGCCATTTGAAGAGGAAAATGCATTTAAAAAGACTTTTAATGAAGTATTAACATATATATAATCTCACCTCCTTTCTCTCCAGACAAGTAAAACTTCTCTGATATACTTTACAGAGAATTTGTTATAGATAAAAATTGTTTCATGGAAATGTGAATACCAGTGGTTCCCACATCTGTAAGAGTATCAGAATCGCAATAAAAGCGTTTAAAACTACATATTCCGGGGTCCCTTCTCCCGAGATTCAGTAGTCAGGAGGGTGGTATGCAGAATATTTTTTTTTCCCTTTTCCCCCTCTTCTTTTTAAAAAAGTTCTCCTGATGCTGTTGATACACAGCCAGGTTTGGGAACCACTGTCTTTATACTCCTAAAGGAGGAGTACTCATACTCCATACTCCTGTATGATTACCATTCTGCACTTTGTGTTTTGTTTTTAAGGACATTCAGTCATTAGTAGGTGTATGTGTACGCACGTATATACTACACAACCATATACATATACACATGAATAACAGCCCACACACATCTTGAACTATCATTTATTACAAATTTCTAAATTGATAGTGATCATATACTGATAGTGATCATATACTGATAGCTTAATGGCATAGCATAGATATAGTTTTCATAAAATCTACATTATTGACAAATTTTAACCTTTTATAGGAAAAAATTATTAAAGAGAAAAAAGTAATATTTCATTACTATAGAAAATTCCAAAGAGACAGGAAATGTGTAGAAGAAAATAAAATTTATTCATAATCCCAAGATTCAGAGTGAGCTCTTCTTTACATTTTTGAATACAGCTGACCCTTGAACAACACGGGTTTGAACTGCCTGGGTCCACTTACATGTGGATTTTTTTCCCCATCGTCCATACTCTAGTACCACATGGTCTGCAGAGGGCCATATTCAGGGCCAACTATAAATTACATGAGGATTTTCAACTGCATGGCGGCTTGGCGCCCCTGACCCCCACATTGTTCAAGGGTCAACTGTGTTTCCTTCCACTGTTCTTACTCTGTATGTGTATTTAACTTCGTGACAGAGATCACACAAATTTAATTTTGCAGTAGCTTTTATTCATTTATGTTGTGTTTTGAATATTTTTCCATGACTTTGAAAGTATTTTAATGTCTTACATTAAAAATGTTTTTACTCACATAGCTGGCTATGTGAGTAAACTATTTCCCCATGCTTTATACTGGCCCCCCACAAGTGCACGCACACACACACACTCTCACAGGCAAGCTAAATGTTAACACTTCATTGAAAATCTTTTTAAATGCAGTTTCCTCTTCAATTGGCTAATGACTTTAGAATAGATGCTTGGAATTACTAAATCAAAAAGGTTGTGCCAGTTTATACGTTAACTTTTTACCCACCGGCATTGAGTTTTAGTATTTTTTAAACTGTGCTGAATTAATAGGTGAAAATGGATTTCATTATTTATTAACTTACCTAATTCACTTTTATGCATAGGCAAAACTGAAATGTATTGCAAGAACTAATTTCATGTCCTCTGAACTTTAGCTTTTGATATTTTGCTCTTGTTTTATGCACTGCTTTCTAATTATCATCCCAACTTAGGGATGGTTTGGGTTACCTTGATCTGTATCTGTTTCATTCTCCAAAAATAGGAAAACTGAAAGTTTCATACAGGGCTTTAGAGAAATGTCACATTTATTCTACTTTTGACTTCTCACCCAACAAGATACAAGGCAGGAAAAAGAAAGCATAAAGACAAAAAGAACATACTAGTTGTTCTCAATCCAGACTGCCGGCAGCTCATAATTCCTCCTTTCAGTAACACTCTTGCCTGAGTACAAGGGCCTGAGAATTACTATCATCCTTCTGTTAAATGTTACATTCCTGAAAGAGGTCTAATGTTGGGATAACTGACATATATCAAATGCAATTACTTGTTTGAAGTTAAATGTAGCTGTAATGCAAGTACATATGGATGGAAACCAACCTGGTTTGATGTGCCAGGGATTCTACTAGATATTTTTCTTGCAACCTGCTGTTTAATCTTTATCTCTGCAAGTCATGGGGATCTTCACTGTCACTATTATTGTAAATATTATTATTTCTTAGAGGTTAAAAAATCATACAACTAATTAGTGAGAAGCGCAGAATTCAAGCTTAGGTTAATGTGACTCCAGTTATTTTCAGGGCTGATACTATATCAAAGTATTGGTCCCAATATTGCCACCATCTTTGCCTGTCCACTCAACCCTCACTTATCCCCAAGTTACAATAGAACAATACCATGGATATTTCAAAGTGGCTCATAGAATCATTTGCATTACTCTGTAGTAGATATTCATAGATGAAATATTGAAAGAAAAGGGAATAAAGAAAATTCCCCAAAGTGTGGCGGTTAAGCCCAGCTCCATAGAAACAGAAATTGTAAGGATAATGACTTGTAACTTTAATTTGATCTAGTAAAAGTTGCTAATTTTATGCCATATTTGATGTTTGAAAAAAATTTTTAACCATACTGCTTCCCTTTGCATTTTTTTTTTAAAGCGACACCATTTCCAAACAGCTTCAAGTGTTTTACCTGTGAAAATGCAGGGGATAATTATAACTGCAATCGATGGGCGGAAGACAAATGGTGCCCACAAAGTAAGTGTGCTGAGTTTGGAATTCTTTGGTGATCAGACCTCATTTAGATCTCTCTTAACTTGCCCTGAGCAGAGGCATCTTATGTGATGAGATTAGCAAACCAGCAGGCTGATGATGTTCTATAGAAATCAGAGATTTTTTTGACGAGACTATCCAGACATCAGACTACTCTGAGAGTACATGGAAACTGATGCCTCAATTTGTAGTTGTATGTGCTTTGAGGAAGAATTTCTTAATTAATATTTACCAGGGAGAACAAATAGACCACAATGTTGACTAGGGCATTCTAAGAATGTCAGAAATGCTTGATGATACCGCTAGAAAAGTCCTACTTACTGGCTAAAGCAAAGGAAGGTTTTTGTACTCTTGAGATACACTGATGCTTGAGAAACTCATTAATTTATTCAACAAACATTTGAGCATCTTTTTAGTTTGTTTAGTTCCCTGGTAGAGCCCCAGTGCCTAGACCATATTAGGCGCTCAGTAAATATTGACAGAATGAAGGGATGCCTTTGACTAGGTAGTCAGGAAATCTTCTCTGAGGAATATACATTTGAACTGAGAACCAAATGACCAAAACAAGTCAGCTGCGTGGACATCTGCAGGAAGAGCATGCCAGGAAGAGGGAACAGCAAATGCAAAGGCAAGATTTGGCTTCCTCTGTGAACAGGAAGAAGGCTGGCTGGTGAGGCATAGTAGGAGATGGAGAAAGGATCTGATCAAGATTTAAGGACTGGGATGTGCAGCATCTTATTTGTTCTGATAAGAAGTTTGGATTTCATTGTAAATGTGATGGGAAGGGAGTAGGGTGTTTAAGCCATGGAGTACAAGATGCTAGGTGTGTTCTAAAATATTGCTCTGGCTGCTGAGTGCAGAATGGATGGTTGAGCACAAGAGAAGAAGGGGACACGAAATGGGGTCTTTAATTGTTTTGGGGCAGGAGAAGATGATGACTTGGACTAATGTGGCAGGAATGTAGGGGGCAAGAATGATTTAATAATACATATAAACTTGGAGGTAAAGCAGACAGGATGTGCTGATGGATGATTTGTAATTGAAAAACTCTACTTAGAACTATAAGGCGATCAGGCTATTTGGATTATAGGATGCACTGTTTTTTAGGTTTTCAGATGTATAAGGCCAACAAAAACAAACTCTTCCAGACTTAGAGATTACCAGTTTTGGTCTACTATTACCTTGAATCCTTTGGAAATTTCTATATCACATTATGGCAGTGGAATAGCCTTACCTCTTCCAGATGATGCCAAAGTGTGGAACCAAGAAATAGTATACACTGGAGACCTCTACTAGGCCTGAGAATCTTATGCTGTAAATTAGCACGATGGCTGTGACATTTACATGGACAGTATTTTTCATTATTTCTTTCCAAGAATACTTATCAAAATATTTTTTTCTTGAGGTTATTTTACAGTTCTGAAGAGTGGTTGACTGAATTGTGCTTGTGAGTGCATGTATGCTTTTGGGGATTTGTTTCTACATTTTTCACAAACAATTTCAATGTTTCTGAGGTTGGCGGATGCCTCTCTTTAACTAGCTTGTGTCAGAGGGTGAGTATCATTCTTTAACCATTTGCTTTAAATTCTCCCAAGAACTGGATGGGAAGGGGTCAGAACAGTGGTCGATTGGGGCATTGATGTCCAGCCTCTTTATGGACACTGGCGGCACTTTTCTTATCCTCATCTTTATGGCTGGCATCATTCTTTTGAATTTTACCAAATGCTGTTCCTACTTCGTCTGTGCACGTTCCAATTTGTCTCTCATTAATCGAAGCCACTTTTAATGGGAACATGCATGGAAACTTCCGGGTTTTAGAATTTCATCTCTGTTGAAACATGGGAGCAAAAGAGGGACGCTGCAGCTTTTCGCCAAGAAAATGTCAGGGAGGGGAGAGCCAAGCTCTTCCCCCATCCACCTGAAAGCCTGACTCATACAGAGATGGACTTGGAATGCCCCCTGCATTCCAGCGTGCGTAACAGTACATTCTTGATTGTACACCAGCCAAGCCCCAAAGATACTAACCATATGGAATTCTGAGGCTGTAATTGCTTACTTTTCACCTTGTCATTATTGAGGGGGGTGATAGTCAACCATTTCTTGGGGCACACAGGCCTGTGGCTATTGCTCTTTGTCATCTCAGGTTTCCTTTTCACTTTATAGCTCTGCTTCTGTGGTCTGCCAGGGTTGTTAAAAGAGGTCCTCTAGGTAACAGGATATGACAAGAATGACATTTCTTATTTTATTTACCCCGGCTTTTACTCTGACTTTGTAGGGCTGCTTTAGCATGTGTGACAGTCTCTAGGAACACAGGCAGCTACCAGTTTTCAATTCTTCTTTGTCTGGAGTACAAATGGGAATGCCTTTCAGAACAGGTACTGGTTCCCTGTCCTTCAGAGTCCCAGTCAGCTGCCCTTGTAGAGCGCTCTGCTCACGCCCAGTTCAATGCTGAGTGTACTAAGAGGCACGATAGGGTGCTGGTGAAGAGCACACACCCTGGAAAACTGCCTACGTCAGAGTCTTACCTTCCACCACTTTCTACCTATGTGACTGTAAGCCTCAGTTTTTTTTCTCTGTGAAATGAGGATGTTAATATGACTTATCTTAAGGCCTACTGTGAGGATTGAATGAGTGAATACATGTTAGAAGAGTGCCTGGTTGGTGGTACGCACTTAATGGGCATTTTGCTGTTGTTAACATTACGTAGAGCTTACAACAGCCCTGTCAAACACCCATGCGCTTAAAATTTTACTGAAACGAACATGAGCTCAAAGGCTCTCACATGGCTTCTTCACTTGTGACAGAGGCAGTTCCCTAAGCCCCGTCTTCTCAACTCTCGCGTTTTCCTGCTCCTTGCCCCCACTTGTAGGGCATTGCTGCCGTAGTCCCTTCTCAATAAACTAAGAAGCATTGCCTTGGCCTGAGATAACTAAAGAGTAAGAGGCGCAGAACTAAAGTAGAATGTCCTAGGTTAGTGATTGAAATCACTTAATGGTTAAAGGTATAAGGGGTAATCTGTGTGGAAATGAACTAGCCCTGCAGAGTGGGAGGGGGCAGAGAAGGTTAAGAGTTAACTAAAGAGGAGGAGAAAAGCTTGAAATACTTTGGGGAAAAGTCAAACACACTGGGAGGATTAGAGCCCGGAGAAGAATTAGGTGAGTAAGCAAGGTGCTCTTGGTGTGTAATTTGAGGCACCTGCTTCTCAGTCCAGGCTGCCACATGGCCTATTAGTATATATAGAAACATATGTGGAATAATGCAACAAGTGCTATGACCCACTGCATTTTACATTTATAGTTTTCATTTTATTTTAGAGTTATAGAACATGTGCTTCAGAGGGAGAAACACAGACATATTGACACTTTCTTAGGAAATGAGCAGCCCTATTTTTTTGGAGTTATACTCCTTTATTGGAGTATAATTGTTTCACAATACTGTGTTAGTTTCTGTTGTACAACAAAGTGAATCAGCTATATGCATACATGTCCCCTACTTCTTGGACCTATGGTTTTGATGAAAAGCTTGTCCAAGTTTTTCTCAGCTTTACCTGGCACCAAAGAATAAGTGCCCATTTATATTCATTTTAAAAATAGACATGTGCTTCAGAAGCTAATGCCTGTTCAGCAATGCCGCCTAGAAACGTAAGGATCATCCTGAATGTTAGTCATTTCTGAAGTGACTGTTGAAAGTTAGTTTTTTACATTGCAAAAAAATATAAGTTGCTTTTTTCTGCCTAGATACACAGTACTGTTTGACAGTACATCACTTTACCAGTCATGGAAGGAGTACATCCATCACCAAAAAGTGTGCCTCCACAAGTGAATGTCATCTTGTTGGCTGCCACCACAGCCGAGATTCTGAACACACGGTAAGGAGCGTGTGTGTGTGTAAAGTTATTGTCCTGTGGTTTCTTGATGGTGATGGCTGGTTGTATATAAAGAGGCAGGAAGGATAAATAATGTCAGACATATGTATACTTTGAGAGACTCCCTTACACTAATACAGTGGAGATGAAAGAAGGCTTTCTGTCCATCAAACAATAATATTACTAAAAACAAATGATAATTCTCAGATTCCAGAGCTAGACCTTGGACGAGTTGTCTGAAGTCAACTCTGGAAGCCCCAAAAGCAAACAATCCATGCACGAGAGGATGACCAACACTATAGAGCCCAGCTTACATATTTTGTTTATGGCTAGAAATCACCAAGAGCACTGCACCGAGAAGGTGGAAAGAGGAAAATGGTGGCGAACTTTTACAAAAGAAACCTTGTCTCATTTACTGCCTCTGCTTAGACGAGGAGGTGAGAATCTGAGAGGTTAACCCCAGCTTATTAAAATGAGCAACAGATACATTTTAGATGAATCTATCTCTTTAGTTTTCTCATTCTACCATTCTAAATGAGCATTTTACTCTTTTACATGCCTGGAATCTTGAAATAGTTGAGAAAAAATTACTTGAAGGTATGTTAATTTCATGAGATCTTAGAATTCAATTTAGCCTATACATAAAGAAAATGGTCCTGACACCAGTGGCTTTTGTAAAAAATTTAGTTTAGTATGGTTGATTTAAAGTGTTGTGTTAATTTCTGCTGTACACCAAAATGACTCAGTTATATATTCTTCTTCATATTCTTTTCCATTATGGTTTATCACAGGATATTGAATATAGTTCCCTGTGCTATGCAGTAGGACCTTGTTGGTTATCCATCCTATATGTAACAGTTTGCATCTGCTGACCCCAAACTCCCAATCCTTCCCTCCCCCACCCCTCTCCCCCTTGGCAACCACAAGTCGGTTCTCTATGTCTGTGAGTCTGTTTCATAGACAAGTTCAGTTGCTGACACCACTGGCTTTTAGCTCCAGCTACAAAGGAGAATCTGCTGGGGAGCTTTTGTGGGCTTTGGTGGTGGGTGGGCATCCCAGACCAATTGAAGCAACTTCAGAGTGAGATCCTGGGCCTCAGGAATTTCTAAGTTCCCCTAGGTGATTTTGATGTGCAGCCAGGATTGAGAACCACTGAGGTAGATACTTTATCTTACCTGGCCATCCTGGAAGCCATGTGATATACTTTATCCTGAAAGCCTCTGTGAATGTCCAGGTTTATCAGGTTGAGGCGTTGTATCCGATATCATGACAGGGAGTGCTTCCCTTGAGAACACCTTGTGCTGTGAGGGAGCATGCCCCTGTAAAGATATGAATCAGTGTTAGTACAGACAACAGAGTGATAATTATCCCCTAACAAGTAGTACTGAGAAAGAAAATCAATGACCAATCCAAAAGGTTCCTAGCTTTTATTTTTGTTTCAGTGTTTCTGCTTACAAACCTTCAGAAGAGTTGTTGACTCAGTTAAGCAATCTTATTCAGTTTGCCTTTCTCTTGCTTATGCTTGTGTTGATGCAGGTAAATCACACTTAAAATGAAAAGACTCTCAAGATGGTTTTTACTTTGAGGTAAGTGGGGGGAAGGGTGCCCAAGGGCCTGGATGACTCCCAGACTAAAAGCCAACTCAGTTCTGTCCTCAGAGAGGTTTTAACCTCCTAAATGTTTGCACTTCAGTTACTGTCTCACTGCAACCACTTAAGAGACGCCCAGCCAGGCCCTTCCTGAATTCCCACCTCAAAGAAACGTTTCCACTTAGAAAAATTACAGTATGAAAACTTGGAGAAAAGATGGCAGAGTAGAAGGACATGAGCTCATCTTCCCTTATGAAACACCAAAATCACAGCTAACTGAACAACCATCCACAAGAAAAACGCTGAAACCTACCAAAAAAGATATCCTACATCGAAAAGAGCCACCAGGAGATGGTAGAAGGGGTGCAACTGTGATAAAATCAAATCCCATACCGGCCCAGTGGGCAACCCACAAACTGGAAAATAATTCTGTCACAGAAGTTCACCCACAGGAGTGAAAGTTCTGAGCCCCACATCAAGCCCCCCAGCCTGGGGGTCTGGCAATGGGAGGAGGAGCCCCCAGAGAATCTGGCTTTGAAGGCCACTGGGGTTTGTCACAGGAATTCCACAGGACTGGAGGGAACGAACTCCACTCTTAGAGGGCACACACAGGGTCTTGTGTGACTAGGACCCAGGGAGAAAAGCAGGGACCTCATAAGAGTCTGGGCCAGACCTACCTACTGGTATTGGAGGGTCTCCTGTGAAGGCGGGATATGGCTCACTGCAGGGACAAAGACACTGGCAGTGGTAGTTCTGGGAAGTTCTCATTGGCAGGAGCCCGCCATTTTCCCACCACGACCCGGCCCCGCCCAACAGCCTGTAGGCTCCTGTGCTGGGACACCTCAGGCCAAACAACCAATGGGGTGGGAACACAGCCCCACCCATCAAGAGACAGGCTGCTTAAAGTCTTCCTGAGCACACAGCTACCAGCTAAATATACCTCCTGACACAGCCCTGCCCACCAGTGGGCAGGAACCAGTCCCTCCCACCAAAAAGCCTGCTTAAGCCCCTGGACCAACCTCCTTTGATATACACAGATCCATCAGTGTGGTACACCACATCAACAAATTGAAGAATAAAAATCATATGATCATCTCAATAGATGCAGAAAAAGCTTTTGACAAAATTCACCACCCATTTATGATAAAAACTCTCCAGAAAGTGGGCATAGAGGGAACCAACCTAATCAAGGCCATATATGACAAACCCACAGCAAACATTATTCTCAATGGTGAAAAACTGAAAGCATTTCCTCTAAGATCAGGAACAAGACAAGGATGTCCACTCTTGCCACTTCTACTCAACATAGTTTTGGATGTCCCAGCCATGGCAACCAGAGAAGAAAAAGGAATCCAAATTGAAAAAGAAGTAAAACTGTTACTGTTTGCAGATGACATGATACTATAAATAGAAAACCCTAAAGATGCTACCGGAAAACAACCAGAGCTCATCAATGAATTTGGTAAAGTTGTGGGATACAGAAATCTCTTGCATTTCTATATGCTAACAATGAAAGATCAGAAAGAGAAATCAAAGAAATAATCCCAATTACCACTGCATCAAAAAGAACAAAATACCTAGGAATAAACCTACCTGAGGAGGCAAAAGACCTGTACTCAGAAAACTATAAGACACTGATGAAAGAAATCAAAGGTGACACAAACAAATGGAGAGATATACCATATTCTTGAAATGGAAGAATCAATGTTGTCAAAATGACTATATTACCCAAAGCAATCTAGAGATGCAATGCAATCTCTATCAAATTACCAGTGGCATTTTTCACAGAACTAAAACAAAAAGTTTTAAAATTTGTATGGAGACACAAAGACCCCAAATAGCCAAAGCAATCCTGAGAAAGAAAAACTGAGTTGGAGGAATCAGGCTCCCTGACTTCAGACTGTACCACTTACAAAGAGCTACAGTAACCGAAACAGTCTGGTACTGGCACAAAAACAGAAATATAGATCCATGGAACAGGATAGAAAGCCCAGAGATAAACCCACACACCTATGGTCAATTAATCTAAGACAAACAAGGCAAGACTATACAATGGAGAAAAGACAGTCTCTTCAATAAATGGTGCTGGGAAAACTGGACAGCTACATGTAAAAGAATGAAGTTAGACACTCCCTAACACCATACACAAAAATAAACTCAAAATGGATTAAAGACCTAAATGTAAGGCCTGATACTCTAAAACTCTTAGAGGAAAACAGGCAGAACACTCTGGCATAAATCACAGCAATATCTTTTTTGATCCGTCTCCTAGAATAATGGAAATAAAACAAGCAAACAAAACAAAAAAGGACCTAATTAAACTCAAGAGCTTTTGTACAGCAAAGAAAACCATAAACAAAATGAAAAGACAACCCACAGGATGGGAGAAAATATTTGCAAATGAAGCAACCAACAAGGGGTTAATCTTCAAAATATACAAGCAGCTCATGCAGCTCAATATCAAAAAAACAAACAACCCAATCCGAAAATGGGCAGAAGGCCTAAATAGACATTTCTCCAAAGAAGACATACAGATGGCCTAGAGGCACATGAAAAGGCTCAACACCACTAATTATTAGAGAAATGCAAATCAAAACTATAATGAGATATCACCTCACACCAGTTAGAATGGCCATCATCAAAAAGTCTACAAACAATAAATGCTGGAGAGGGTGTGGAGAAAAGAGGAACCTCCTACACTGTTGGTGGGAATGTAAATTGATACAGCCACTATGAAGAACAGTATGGAGGTTCCTTAAAAAACTAAAAATAAAACTACCGTATGACCCAGCAGTCCCACTCCTGGGCATATAACCATGGTTTGAAAGGATACATGCACCCCAGTGTTCACTGCAGCACTGTTTACAATAGGCAAGACATGGAAGTAACCTAAATGTCCATTGAGAGATGAATGGATAAAGAAGATGTGGTACATATATACAAGGGAGTATTACTCAGCCATTAAAAAGAATGAAATAATGCCATTTGCAGCAACATGGATGACCTGGAGATTGTCTTTCTCTTTCTGACTCAGTATGATAAATATATGATATCACTTATATGCTGAATCTTAAAAAAAAAAGATGATACAAATGAACTTATTTACAAAACAGAAACAGACTCACAGACTTTGAAAACAAACTATGGTTACCAAAGGGGAAAGGTGGGGGAGAGGGATAAATTGGGAGTTTGGGGTTGATATTTACACACAACTATATTTTAAATAGATAACCAGCAAGGACCTACTGTATAGCACAGGGAACTCTCCTCAATATTCTGCAATAACTTATATGGGAAAAGAATTTGAAAAAGAATAGATACATGTCTAACTGTTCAGGTGCTGGACACCTGAAACTAACACATCAACTATACTCCAATATAAAATAAAAATATTTTTAAAGAAAACTTACCTATTACCTATTCTTCAGAAATATCCTTAATGGCTACATAATATTAAAATATGTGTTTGTACTATAATTTGTTTATCTAATTCCTTATTAAAAATACTAGGCAGCTTTTAATATTTCTCTATTCTAAAAAAAGCCCCACATAATCTTTGTGATTTTGGTGCATATTACTGGATTGATTTATATAAATAATCTTGAAGCTCTTGATAAAGATTGCCAAACTACTCCCCAGAAAAACTGAAGCAATTATATTCTCAGTAGCAGTGTTTGAGAATATCAAAATTACTATACCATGTCATGGACCCAGGCTCATGTACATTTTGGAAATCTTTGTCAATTTGATAGGAAAAAGGTATATTTTCAAATTCATAATTTTTATGAAGTCTCAAACATTTAAAAAATAAGAGAATTTTTCTCTTGTATGCCATTATATTTTAGAAAATTTTTAAATTGAAAAATTTATATACTCATAAAAGATAAAAAAAATAATTGTGTCCTCAGAGCTGAAGAAGGCTTTTGTTTTTCTTCATTTGACCCTTCCCTCTTCTTCCCTTTATTCACTTGCTCTTTCCTTCTCCTCTTCCTTTGGTAACAGGAGTGTAGGTCTTGCTGTGAAGGGATGATCTGCAATGTAGAGTTACCCACCAACCACACTAATGCGGTCTTTGCTGTGATGCATGCTCAGAGGACGTCTGGCAGCCGTGCCCCTGCGCTCCACCTACCAGTGCTGGCCTGGGCCTTCGTGCTGTTGTTGATGTGATACCACCATTCCTGGGAGAGGCAGAGACCAGGCCTCTAAAGCACAAGCCAACAGCTGTGTAAACAGTGAACTTTGGAGTGAAGACCGATCTTGCACTTGGTGAAGAATGCTCACTGGACCGCAAAGCAGAAGCCAGTTAGTTGTTGCTTAGCTAAAATGCTCCTGCACGAGGCCACTGAGGAAGGGGACTTGGCAGGGACTGAGGGATTATGTGGAGTTTATATTTCTTGATCGAAGGGGCTGCATTTTGTCACTTCTGCAAGGAGAGTATTGCCAGCATCTACTATGGGCAGGTTCAGTAGCCTGTATTGTCCCCACCTGACCAGGCCTGGAGCAGAAAGGACTCCTCGACCTGATCAACTCCTTCAGGGGCTGCTGGATCAGACCCTCTCTTTTCCATGATTAGCTCAGAGCATCTCTATGAAATATAACCCTTCCCCAATAAGAAAGCAATTTCCCCGCCAACGGTGTAGTCAATGAGAAGGGCAACTACAAGAAGAAAACTTCCAGTGGAACTAATATGAAACCCATTTGCTATTGTGGGGGGAAATAAAACTTTTAAATTATACAATGTAAAATGCATGCTTATGTGTTTCTTGGCTGATGTGGAGACCTCAGATGAAACATTAACCAGTGTCATAAGGGAGGCCAGTTGAAGTTATGTGTTCATGCACCACAGGTGATATATTCTAGCTTAAAGTATAAAATTCTATGCCATTGTGACTTACTTAGTTTTTTCTTTTGGGTGAAGGACCCTTCTTAGGATGCTAAATGCAAAATTAGTGAATTGAGAAGGTGAGGAAACCTCCCTGGTCAAGGAGGATGATACCTTATCATGTGATGGACCCTCAGAAGTAGCAGCTTAAAGACAGAGAAACTGGCACCAGTGTCCCTCTCCCAGTCAACTTGTCTCTGAATGTCAGGGCCACTAAGAGAACCTTTCTGAACACATGCTAAAATGTTTGGTCCCCTTGTCCTCTCTTTCCTTCTTATAACACAGTCCCAGAATTTCAATGAACAACTTCTGTTTCTAGGATCCTAATTTCCTGCCTTTAAACTTTGGGGTGACCTTTAAACACTCTGCCCTTGTATGTATAGTCGGGAGTTAATGAAGTGTTTGGTTTTTTTTAATTGAGCATCTACCATTAGAATACTGAGTGCTCCATAGAATCCACTAATGATGCTGTCCTTGCCAAGCGGGCTCATCTGTGATGGGGGTTGGCAAACTATGGGCCATGGGACAGATACATCTCACTGCTCTCAGTCTGCTGTAACAAATAGGCTGTTGACCAGGTGGCTTCAACTAAAACATGTAATCCTCACAGTTCTGGAGGCTGGGAAATGCAAGATCAAGGTGCCAGCAGATCTTCTGTCTGGCGAGAGCCCTCTTCCAGGTTTGCAGACTGTGGTTTTCTCATATCTTCTCAGGGCAGAGTGCAGAGAGTGAGCATAAGGGTACTAAGCGCGTTCATGAGGCTCCACTTGCATGACCTAGCCATCTCCCAGAGGCCCCACATCCAGATACCGTCACATCTGCGATTTAGGCTCCAACACATGAATTTGGGGGAGACAGATGCTCACTCTATAGCAACTATCTATTTCTGTGAACACGGTTTTATTGGAACACAGCCGTGCCTATTCGTTTACGTATTGTCTACAAGCTTCTTTCCTGCTACACTGAGGATGAGTAGATGCAGCAAAGAGCATCTGGCCTACGAAATCTAAAAGATTTACTATTTTGCCTTCTACAGGAAAAGTGTGCCGACCCCTAGCCTCTGAAATGGCAGAAGTGCATTGGGAGAAAGCCACTTGCTTTACAGGGACTGTGGTGCTCACGGGGGTTCCTCAGCCTCTGCAGTGGTTTTTGCCAGATCACTTTCCTTAGATGCATCCATGAATTCTTCTTCTTTGTTTTGATTGTTTCTTCCACTCCTTTGATTCAGTCTCTCAGTAGTTACATGCTGTTGTAAGGTGCCAAGCCGTCTGTTTCTTCTCATCCTTGACACACTGGGAGAGTCTCATCTTGAGGCTCTTTAGCTTCCAGTACAACAGGGAGGAAGCAGACATCGTTACCTCCCTGTCTCTGGCTGAACCCCAGACTCACCTGGAAGCATCCGTTTTGAAGCCTGATGTAGATTTATCCTGCCTTTTACTCAGCACCTTGAAGTATTTGAGTTTTTATCGCTTATGCTTGTTTGAAATTAATTATATGTGGCTTCAGTTGGAACATTTTAATAGCATCTTTGGTGGGTGTATTTTTATTCGTCTGTGTAGTTGACGAATTGTCTGGTTAAAAAACCATTAGCAGCCAGTATTTTTTTCTGATTTTATTTCTGCTTTCTAGATTAATGATCTTTCCTTTTTTTTCTTTCCTGAGGAAACATCTTAATTTTCTCTTCTTCACCCCACACATTTTGTTTTCATGGATTGCCCTCCTTACCTTATCACCGCTCCACTGAGCATTTAAGATAGGGCTGTGCTGAGCAAAAGAGAGAACACACAGAGGAAACAAACTCCTGAAAAGGCAGCTGAGTGAGTAGGGGTGCCAGATTCACAAATATTTAAGAGCATGGGATGCCTCATTAAATTGGAATTTCAGATAAACAACAATTTTTTAGTATAAGTTATTCACGAACTCATAAGTGTGGCTCATCTAACGCAATGTTTTCAAGTCCCTGTAATCAGAATCTTCCGGGTAACTTCAAAACAGTACAAATTCCCAGGGCATCCTGGAGACATTGACTCAGTAGATCTGGGATGGAGCCCAAGCCTAACCCCAATAATTAAATGTTAAAGAAAAAGCTGCCAGATGATTATGATGCTCAGCCAGGTGTGTTACCCTTGACCTGAGAGGTTTATTCCTTTTTCTGAAGCCCAGTCTTTGGCCACATAATAGAAGTGCTAATGAATAATAAATATGCTCACAAGTAACCTGGGTTGGAGCTGTGGTTCTCATTGTGGTCTCCGGACCAGCAGTGTCAGCATCACCTGGGAACTTGTTAGAAATGCAAATGCTCAGCCTCCATTCCAGGCCCATTGAATCAGAAATTCTGAGGGTTCAATCTGTGTTTTAATAAGGTTTCCAGGTGCTTCTGATGCACACGCAAGTTCAAGAACCACTGGACCAGAGAAGTGCTTCCTAAATGTCTTCTGTAAATGGGTCCTTGGTGGCTGCATGAAAATCACTCAGGGAACTTATATTTAAAAAAAAAAGAAAAGAAAAGAAAATCAGACTCCCAGGCCCCAAATCCAGAAAGTCAGATTCTTTTTGTTGGGGCTGAGTCAGAAAATCTGTATTTTTATAAATTCCTCAAGTGATTCTGATAGATAGCCATTTTGGGAGCCACTAAACTAGAGAATGAGAAATGGGGGTGACTTACTGATCAGAAGGCCCAAACTTTTAACACCTGACCTTGAAAGCCCTCTGCATTATAAATGGACTCTGTGTGATGTCTCCAATGTAATTGTTTTAAAACTAGAATCCAAAAATCTAATCAGAGTCCATTGCATGGATTTTTTTAGTCCATTGCATAGTGACTTACAATGGCCAAGTGTTCCAGACCTCAGATTAATTTCACTTGCTTCTAATGAGCAAGAAGATGAAAAGTACTTTGTCAAAATGTCCAATGAAAACTGGAATAGTGAGGGCATGAGGGTATGTAGATTTGTTCTTATAAAAGAGACAAGGGGATTAGCTATGAATATGAGGAGTATGTGAGGGAATGACCTGTCAAAGGTCCATTTTGAATAGATCTACATTCTAGAATAAACTGAATTCCCATCCATCCATCACTTTCTGAAAAAGAAAAAAAAAAAAAAAGGTACAGAACACATCTTTTCCTTGCTGTGTCTAAACACTCCCTAAATCCAACTCTGAGTGAAGTTAGCAGCCAGAAATTACAGGTATTGTTTTCCATACAGTCTGCATTCTGCTGTGTCAGTCACTGTGTAAAATACATCTCATAAGAAAAGGAAGGAGGTGGGTCAGTTTCCCTTTCTCACTGGGAGAAAACTTATAAAGCTGTGAAAAGCGTGAAATAAGCAGTATGCACCAGCACGGACTTAGGAATTGGGAAATATTTCACATGTGAGAAATTACTAACTCTAATGCACGATTTTTGTGACATCAATTGCCATCTTATAAAACTTTGCTCTGACCTTTGGATCATGGACATTTTATTTTTCACCTAGTTCTTTGTCATTGACTCTTTGATTTGTGGAGGGCTTCACTGTGAGCTGGATGTGTCGGGGAACAAAGCATGCCAGAGGACAAAGGTGAATAGTGGATGCACAAAGGTGAAAGTTGTAGAAACTGGAGACAAAATGGCTGTCGTAATTTAAGTCTGCCTTTAGGCATAGCTCCACGGCTGTGCACCCGAAGCAGTCTGGGCATCTTCCTATCACACCTCCCACTTCTCCTTTGGCCTTCATAGTTCTGTCTCCTCCCCTATCCCCCTCCCTCATTGCCTTGGCCTCTTTTATCAGATGCTGAGGCTAGGAGCTGAGCTGTCTAGGGGGTAATCCAGAATGTGAGCTACTCAGAGTGTAGGCTGTGAAAAATAGGGCTTTCACGGCTCAATCCCAAGAATACTATTCAAGGAGTCCGGGAATCTGCCTTTTGAACAAGCATCTATCTGGTCATGAATCTGGTGATTCTGATACTGGTAGTCTTAGGGCATCATCTTTACAAACAATAATGCAGGGCCTCAGTATAAGGCTGTAGAGGCTTTAGTGAGAGCATCCACCATGCAACTCCTAAACCTCCATATCTGTACATTTTTGGTCTATGAAAATTGGTCCCAGTGAAGGGGCTAGGAGCAACTGGAGAACACCGTGGCTTAGCAGAGCTGCCCTGTTGGGAATGGTCCTGGGAGGCCTGGACAAGTGGGACCTGCAGGAAACCTGTACCTCTTCTAGCCAAGCAGGATGTCCAGGGTTCTGACCACTGACTGGACTCCCTGCAAGTCATGGCTGTGTCCGCAGCAGGAGCAACACGAAGCCAAGGGCAATGGAGCCTGTCCACAGAGGCTAAGCAGAGACAAAAGACCAGATCCAACTCAAATATTCTCTAAAGGAGGATAAGCAACAGGGGGTAAGCATATCCTGGAGACAGACTCTGTCTAGGTTGTTGAGGGTCCCCAAGGAGAGTACCTTTTAGAGAGTGATGTATCCATCCGGATGACTTCAACTACAAATAACAGAGAGGCCCAATCAAATTGGCATAAATAAATATGTTGGCTCACACAACTAGAAGTCCAGAGGGCGAGTGGGATTC
Organism: Hyperoodon ampullatus; assembly: GCF_949752795.1. Classification (NCBI taxonomy): domain Eukaryota; kingdom Metazoa; phylum Chordata; class Mammalia; order Artiodactyla; family Ziphiidae; genus Hyperoodon; species Hyperoodon ampullatus. Next base: position 66,527,345 of record NC_136921.1, read on the forward strand.
AGGGTGGACTTAACTCGGTGGTTCTAGCTCCATTCTCTGCTGTTCTTTTGGCTCTATCTCCCCCATGTCCTCTGGTAAGGAGATGGCACAGCTATCCCATATGTCCCAGCCAGCATCCGGGGAAAAGACAGAGGGATACTACTGGACACATGCCAGGAAGTGAAAGTCTTCACCCAGGCTCCCAGCAGATCACAAAGGAAGCCAAGGAAGATGTGGTTACCCTTGGCTTAGTACAGCTGAAGGGAGATCTCTGTCCCCTGAGGCATGTGTGGTGCACGGCAGAGGGTAGATAGCTGAGCAAAATAGGAATTAAAGAGGAGGAAGGAAGAAATGGATCTGGGAGGGCAGCCAGAAATGTCTGCTCCAGATTCCCACAGTCTGAGGCCGTGTCAGGAGGCAGTTGTTAAGGTGGCTGAGAAAGTGCTCATGTGTTAGAGATAAACCAGCCAAGCTCTCTGAAGCTGTACGGACTTGCCCTAACCCCACAGCTAGTTGGTAGCAGACCCAGACAGAGAAACTCTGCTGCCTACTGCAATTTCCACCAAGTCCTCTTTTGATTAATGTATGTTGTAAATCTGCAAGGAGTGGAGAGAGTATTCAGCACTTCCCAAACTATTCTGCAAGAGAAGCTTTTCCTTCTCGAGCATCTGAGTTCCATAGAACACACTCTGTTAAGCCAATACCACTTTGCAAATGTAGAGAAATATGGGGGGGAAAGCTGCAGAACTCAGGGGATGGGTATGGAACTGACCCCTAAAATAAGTGGTATATCCTAGGTGGTTGGTGAACATATGCTGAGTGCACAAACCTTGACTCCTTCAGAAATACTCACTGCTCCAAGAGCTCGGGCTCCATTCTATATAGACTTGTGTCCATTATCCATAGGTGAGCAAAGGCAGAAAACTAAGACACTGCCTTAAAAAAGGGCAAAATGCTTTAAAAAAAATTCTTTTCTCATGTTGTTGACCTATCAGTGTCCTGAACTAATTTTGATCCCACTCATGGCATTTTTGTCTAGCTCTGAAGGGCCCACTACTCCTTAGGACTCAACTGTAAATCAACCTGGAAGGCACTGTTTTCTGAGGATTATGTATTCCTCTCTTTCCATGTGCCCTTTGAAGAATTATCTGAAGTAGTCACTTGCTATTTTAAATATTTTTAGATTATGAAATTAATCTTTAGTCAGAGATGGGTCCTGAATACTAAGTACTTATCCTTATTTTAACTAATGAATTTAGACCAGAATTTACTAATAGACTGAAGATGCCTTTTTGTCAGAGATATGGACATACTCTCAAGGAAAGTCTTTATCTCATCCAATAAAAGAAAATGAAGATAGGATCTTCCAGGTTGGTGAACACATGGAGGCTCAGAGAGGGCAAGGGAGGTCACACCCCTTCCCACAGCCTTGCCTAAGCATCTTTTATCATAAACCACTTCCCACTGGCCACAAAGCTCTGCCCATGTGTCAACAGTGGTGTCCATCCACTATGATGCCTTAACTTGCACCTCTGGCCACTTGCTCAGGTGAAGGGAGGAGACAAGATGGTGGAGTAGAAGGACTTAAGCTCACCTCCTCTCATGAAAACACCAAAGTCACAACTCCTGAACAACCATCAGCAAAAAAGACGGTAACCTACCAAAAAAGATATTCTACATCCAAAGACAAAGAAGAAGCCACAAAGAGATGGTAGAAGAGGTGCTTTCACAATATAATCAAATCCCATACCTGCCAGGTAGGTGACCCACAGGCTGGAAAATAATTATACCACAGAGGTTCTCTCACAGGAGGAGTTCTGAGCCCCAAATCAGGCTCCCCAGCCTGGGGGTCTGGTATTGGGAGGAGGAGCCCCCAGAACATGTGGCTTTGAAGGGCAGCAGGGTTTGAGTGCAGGAGCTCCACAGGATTGGGGGAAACAGAGACTCCACTCTTGGAGGGGGCACACGAGATTTCATGTGCACTGGGACCAGGGCAAAGCAGTGACTCCATAGGAGCCTGGGACAGACGTACCTGTGGGTCTTGGAGGGTCTCTGGGGGAGAAAGGGTTGGCTATAGTTGTGTGGGCAAGGACACTGATGGCAGAGTCCCCAGTGAATGTTCATCAGTGTGAGCTTCCCTGGAGTTCACCAATTTGGCACCAAGAGCTGGCCCCACCCAACAGCCTGCAGGCTCCAGTGCTGGAATGCCTCAGGCCAAACAACCAACAGGGTGGGATACAGCCCGACCCATGAGCAGACAGGCTGCCTAAAGCCATCCTGAGCACACAGCTACTTCTAAACACACCCCTTGACATGGCCCTGCCCACCAGAGGGACAGGACCCAGCTCCACCCATCAGTAGGCAGGTACCAGTCCCTCCCACCAGGAAGCCTTCACAAGCCCCTGGACTAACTTCACCCACGAAAGGGCAGACACCAGGCTACAAACCTGCAGCCTGAGAAACAGAGACCACAAACACAGAAAGCTAGATAAAATGGGACAGCAAAGAAATATATTCCAGATAAAGGAACAAGATAAAGTCCCAGAAGAACAACTAAGTGAAGTGGAGATAGGCAATCTGCCTGAAAAAGAATTTAGAGTAATGATAGTAAAGATGATCCAAGATCTTGTAAAAAGAATGGAAACATAGATCAAGGAGATTCAAGAAATGTTAAACAAAGACCCAAAAGAACTAAAGAACGAACAGAGATGAACAATACAATAACTGAAATGAAAAACACACTAGAAGGAATCAACAGCAGAATAAGTGAGGCAGAAGAATGAATAAGTGAGCTGGAAGACAGACTGGTGGAAATCACTGCTGCAGAACAGAATAAAGAAAAATGAATGAAAAGAAATGAGGACAGTCTAAGACCTCTCTGGGAGAACATTAAATGCACCAACATTTGCATTATAGGGGTCCCAGAAGGAGAACAGAAAGAAAGGGCCTGAGAAAACATTTGAAGAGATAACAGCTGAAAACTTCCCTAACATGGGAAAGGAAACACTCAAGTCCAGGAAGCACAGAGTGTCCCATGCAGGATAAACCCAAGGAGAAAGACACCAAGACACATAATAATCAAACTGACAAAAATCAAGACGAAAAATATTTAAAAGCACAAGGGAAAAGCAATAAATAACATACAACAGAATCCCCATACAGTTATCAGTTGATTTCTCAGCAGAAACTGCAAGCCAGATGGGAGTGGCATGATATATTTAAAGTGACAAAAGGGAAAAACCTATAACCAAGAATACTTTACCCAGCAAGGCTCTCATTCGCATTTGATGGAAAAATCAAAAGCTTTACAGACAAGCAAAAGCTAAGAGAATTCAGCACCACCAAACCAGCTTTGAAACAAATGCTAAAGGAATTTCTCTAGGCGGAAAAGAGAAGGACACAACTAGAAACAAGAAAATTACAAATGAGAAAGCTCACCAGTAAAGGCAAACATAAAGGTAGGAAATCATCCACAAACAAATATATCAAAACTAGAAATTGCTGAGGAGAGTACAAATGCAGGATATTGGAAATGCATCTGAAATTGAGAGACCAGCAACTTAAAACAATCGTGTATATAGGTATAGACTTCTATACCAAAACCTCATGGTAACCACAAACCAAAAATCTACAATAAGAAAAAGCAATCCAAACACAACTCTAAAGATAGTCATCAAATCACAAGAGAACAAAAGAGGAAGGGAAGAAAAATGACCTACAAAAACAAATTCTAACAATTAACAAAATGGCAGTAAGAACATACATATCAATACTTACCTTAAATGTAAATGGATTAAATGCTCCAACCAAAGACACAGACTGGCTGAATGCATACAAAAACAAGACTTGTATATATGCTATCTACAAGAGACCCACTTCAGATCTAGGAACACATACAGACTAAAAGTGAAGGGATGGAAAAAAGTACTCCATGCAAGTGAAAATCAAATGAAAGCTGGAGTAGCAATGCTCATATCAGACGAAATAGACTTCTAAATAAAGACTGTTACAAGAGACAAAGACAGACCCTACCTCATAATGGATCAACCCAAGAAGAAGATATAACAACTATAAATATATATGCACCCTACACAGGAGCACTTCAATATGTAAGGCAAATGCTAGTAACCATAAAAGGAGATATTGACAGTAACACTAAAATAGTGGGGGATTTTAGCACCCCACTTACATCAATGGATAGATCATCCAGACAGAAGATCAATAAGGAAACAGGCCTTAAATGACACATTAGACCAGATGGAGTTAACTGATATTTATAGAGCATTTGATCTGGAAGCAGCAAAATACACATTCTTTCAAGTGCACATGGAACATTCTCCAGGGTACATGGTATGCTGGGCCACAAAGCAAACCTCGGGAAATTTAAGAAAACTGAAATCATATCAAGCATCATTTCCAACCACAATGCTAGGAGATTAGAAATCAAGTACAAGAAAAACACTGTAAAAAACACAAACTCGTGGAGGCTAAACAATATGTTACTATGTTACTAAACAACCAATCACCAAAGAAATCAAAGAGAAAATCAAAAAATACCTAGAGAGAGACCTTCAAGATGGAGGAAGAGTAAGATGCAGAGGTCACCTTCTTCCCCACAAATACATCAGAAATACATCTACATGTGGAACAACTCCTACAGAACACCTACTGAACGCTGGCAGAAGACCTCAGACCTCCCAAAAGGCAAGAAACTCCCCACGTACATGGGTAGGGCAAAAGAAGAAAGAAAAAACAGAAACAAAAGAATAGGGACAGGACCTGCACCTTGGGGAGGGAGCTGTGAAGGAGGAAAAGTTTACACACACTAGGAAGCCCCTTCACTGACGGAGGCAGGGGGTGGGCGGGGGGAAGCTTTGGAGCCATGGAGGGGCACAGCAACAGGGGTGCAGAAGGCAAAGCACAGAGATTCCCACACAGAGAATTGGTGCCAATGAGCACTCACCAGCATGAGAGGCTTGTCTGCTCGCCCACCAGGGTGGGTGGGGGCTGGGAGCTGAGGTTTCAGCTTTGGAGGTCAGACCCCAGGAAGAGAAATGGGGTTGGCTGTGTGAACACACCCTGAAGGGGGCTAGTGTGCCACAGCTAGCTGGGAGGGAGTCTGGGAAAAAGTCTGGAACTGCCTAAGGGGCAAGAGACCACAGTTTCGGGGTGTGTGAAGTGAGCACGGCCTAAACGAGCTCCAGAGATGGGTGCAAGCCGTGGCTATCAGTGTGGAAACCAGAGACGAGCATAAAAAACTAAGGCTGCTGCTGCTGCAGCCACCAAGAACCCTGTGTGCAAGCACAGGTCACTAACCACACCTCCCCTCACAGGAGCCTGTGCAGTCCACCACTGCCAGCGTCCCATGATCCAGGGACAACTTCTCTGGGAGAACACATGGCATGCTTCTGGCAGTTGCAATGTCACGCCAGCCTCTGCCACCACAGGCTTGCCCTGGATTCCGTACCCCTCCCTCCCCCCGGCCTGAGTGAGCCAGAGCCCTCTAATCAGCTGCTCCTTTAACCCTGTCCTGTCTGGGCAGGGAACAGACACCCTCAGGTGACCTACACACAGAGGCAGGGCCAAATCCAAAGCTGAGCCCCAGGAGATGTGTGAACAAAGAAGAGAAAGGGAAATTCCTCCCAGCAGCCTCAGGAACAGCAGATAAATCTCCATGATCAACTTGATGTACCCTGCATCCATCTAGGAATACCTGAATAGACAATGAATCATCCCAGAATTGAGGCAGTGGACTTTGGGAGCAACTGTAGACTTGGGGAGTGCTTTCTGCAAATAATTTGTTTCTGGTTTTATGTTTATCTTAGTTTAGTATTTAGAGTTTATTATCATTGGTAGATTTGTTTGTTGATTGGGTTGCGCTCTTCCTTTTTTAAAATATATATATATATATATTTTTTCTTTTTCAATTTTTGTGAGTGTGTATGTGTATGTTTCTTTGTGTGAGTCTGTATAGCTCTGCTTTTACCATTTGTCCTTGGGTTCTGTCTGTCCATTTTTTTGTTTGTTTTGTTTATAGTATAGTTTTTAGTGCTTGTTATCATTGGTGGATTTGTTTTTTGGTTTGGTTGCTCTCTTCTTTCTTTATCGTTTTTGTTACTTTCTAATTTCTTTACATTTAATAATTTTTTATTTTAATAACTTTATTTTATTTTATTTTTCTTTCTTTCTCCATTTTCTTCTGAGCTGTGTGGCTGACAGGGTCTTGGTGCTCCAGCCGAGTATCAGGCATTTGCCTCTGAGGTGGGAGAGCCGAGTTCAGCACACTGGTCCACCAGAGACCTCCCAGCTCCATGTACTATCAAACAGCGAAAGCTCTCACAGAGATCTCCAGCTCAGTGCTAAGACCCAGCTCCACTCAACGATCAGCAAGCTACAGTGCTAGACATCCTAGGCCAAACAACTAGCAAGACATGAACACAACCCCACCCATTAGCAGAGAGTCTGCCTAAAATCGTAATAAGATCACACACCACAAAACATTACCAGACGCAGACCTGCTCACCAGAAAGACAAGATCCAGGCTCATCCACCAGAACACAGGCACCAGTCCCCTCCACAAGGAAGCCTACACAACCCACTGAACCAACCTGAGCCACTGGAGGCAGACACCAAAAACAACGGGAACTACGAACCTGAAGCCTGTGAAAAGGAGACCCCAAACACAGTAAGTTAAGAAAAATGAGAGGACAGAAAAACACACAGAAGAAGAAGGAACAAGGTGAAAACCCACCAGACCAAACAAATGAAGAGGAAATAGGCAGTCTACCTGAAAAATAATTCAGAGTAATGATAGTAAAGATGATCCAAAATCTTCAAAATAGAATGGAGAAAATACAAGAAACGTTTAACAAGGATGTAGAAGAACTAAAGAGCAAACAAACAATGATGAACAACACAATAAATGAAATTAAAAATTATCTAGAAGGAATCAACAGCAGAATAAATGACACAGAAGAACGGATAAGTGACCTGGAAGATAAAATAGTGGAAATAACTACCACAGAGCAGAATAAAGAGAAGAGAATTAAAAGAATTGAGGACAGTCTCAAAGACCTCTGGGACAACATTAAATGCACCAACATTCGAATTATAGGGGTCCCAAAAGAAGAAGAGATAAAGAAAGGGTCTGAGAAAATATTTGAAGAGATTATAGTTGAAAACTTCCCTAAATTGGAAAAGGAAATAGTCAATCAAGTCCAGGAAGCACAGAGAGTCCCATACAGGATAAATCCAAGGAGAAGCACGTCAATACATATATTAATCAAACAATCAAAAAGTAAATACAAAGAAAAAATATTAAAAGCAGCAAGGGAAAAACAACAAATAACATACAAGGGAATCCCCATAAGGTTAACAGCTGATCTTTCAGCAGAAACTCTGCAAGCCAGAAGGGAGTGGCAGGGCATATTTAAAGTGATGAAAGGGAAAAACCTAAAACCAAGATTACTCTACCCAGCATAGATCTCATTCAGATACAACAGAGAAATTAAAAGCTTTACAGACAAGCAAAAGTTTAGAGAATTCAGCACCACCAAACGAGCTTTAAAACAAATGCTAAAGGAACTTTTCCAGGCAGGAAACACAAGAGAAGGAAAAGACCTACAATAACAAACCCAAAGCAATTAAGAAAATGGTAATAGGAACATACATATCGATAACTACCTTAAATGTAAATGGATTAAATGCTCCAACCAAAAGACATAGACTGGCTGAGTGGATACAAAAACAAGACCCGTATATATGCTGTCTGCAAGAGACCCACCTCAGACCTATGGACATGTACAGACTGAAAGTGAGGGGATGGAAAAAGATATTCCATGCAAATGGAAACCAAAAGAAAGCTGGAGTAGCAATTCTCATATTAAACAAAATAGACTTTAAAATAAAGACTATTACAAGAGGCAAAGAAGGACACTCATAATGATCAAGGGATCCATCCAAAAAGAAGATATAACAACTGTAAATATTTATGCACCCAACATAGGAGCACCTCAATACATAAGGCAAATGCTAACAGCCATAAAAGGGGAAATCGACAGTAACACAATTATAGTAAGAGATATTAACACCCCTCTTTCACCAATGGACAGATCATCCAAAATGAAAATAAATAAGGAAACACAAGCTTTAAATGACATATTAAACAAGATGGACTTAATTGGTATTTATAGGACATTCCATCCAAAAACAACAGAATACACTTTCTTCTCAAGTGCTCATGAAATGTTCTCCAGGACAGATCATATCTTGGGTCAAAAAACAAGCCTTGGTCATTTTAAGAAAATTTAAATTGTATCAAGTATCTTTTCTGACCACAACGCTATCAGACTAGATATCAATTACAAGAAAAAAATCTGTAAAAAATACAAACACATGGAGGCTAAAGAATACACTACTAAATAACCAAGAGATCACTGAAGAAATCAAAGAGGAAATCAAAAATTACCTACAAACAAGTGACAATGAAAACAGAACGACCTATGGAATGCAGCAAAAGCAGTTCTAAGAGGGAAGTTTACAGCAATACAATCCTACCTCAAGAAACAAGAAACATCTCAAAAAACAACCTAATCATACACAAAAGGTTATTAGAGAAAGAAGAACAAAAAACCCCCAAAGTTAGCAGAAGGAAAGAAATCATAAAGATCAGATCAGAAATAAATGAAAAAGAAATGAAGGAAACAATAGCAAAGATCAATAAAACTAAAAGCTGGTTCTTTGAGAAGATAAAATTGATAAACCATTAGCCAGACTCCTCAAGGAAAAAGGGAGAACAATCAAATCAATAGAATTAGAAATGAAAAAAGAGAAGTAACAACTGACACTGCAGAGGATCATGAGATATTACTACAAGGGATCATGAGAGATTACTACAAGCAACTGTATGCCAATAAAATGGACAACCTGGAAGAAATGGACAAATTCTTAGAAAAGCACAACCTTCCTAGACTGAGCCATGAAGAAATAGAAAATATAAACAGACCAATCACAAGCACTGAAATGGAAACTGTGATTAAAATTTTCCAACAAATGCATGCCCAGGACCAGATGGCTTCACAGGCAAATTCTATCAAACATTTAGAGAAGAGCTAAAACCTATCCTTCTGAAACTATTTCAAAATATAGCAGAGGGAGGAACACTCCAAAACTCATTCTATGAGGCCACCATCACCCTGATATGAAAACCAAACAAAGATGTCACAAAGAAAGAACACTACAGGTCAATATCACTGATGAACATACATGCAAAAATCCTCAACAAAATACTAGCAAACCAAATTCAACAGCACATTAAAAGGATCATACACCATGATCAAGTGGGGTTTATCCCAGGAATGCAAGGATTCGTCAATATACGCAAACCAATCAATGTGATATACCATTGTATATCACACTGATTGGTTTTTTTGATATTAGCAAAAGAAGGAGAAAAACCATATGATCACCGCAATAGATGCAGAAAAAGCTTGCGACAAAGTTCAACACCCGTTTATGATTAAAAAACCCTCCAGAAAGTAGGCATAGAGGGAACTTACCTCAACATACTAAAGACCATATATGACAAAACCAGAGCACACATCGTTCTCAATGGTGAGAAAATGAAACCATTTCCTCAGATCAGGAACAAGTCAAGGTTGTCTACTCTCACCACTGTTATTCAACATAGTTTTGGAAGTTTTAGCCACAGCAATCAGAGAAGAAAAAGAAATAAAAGGAATCCAAATCGGAAAAGAAGAAGTAAAGCTGTCACTGTTTGCAGATGACACGATATTATACACAGAGAATGCTAAAGATGCTACCAGAAAACTACTAGAGCTAATCAATGAATTTGGTAAAGTTGCAGGATGCAAAATTAATGCATGGAAATCTCTTGCATTCCTATACACTAATAATGAAAAATCTGAAAGCAAAATTAAGGAAACAATCCCATTTACCACTGCAACAAAAAGAATAAAATACCTAGGAATAAACCTACCTAAGGAGACAAAAGACCTGTATGCAGAAAACAATAAGACACTGATGAAAGAAATTAAGGATGATACAAACAGATGGAGAGAAATACCATGTTCTTGGATTGGAAGAATCAACACTGTGAAAATGACTACACTACCCAAAGCAATCTACAGATTCAATGCAATCCCTATCAAACTACCAATGGCATTTTTCACAGAACTAGATCAAAAAATTTCACCATGTGTATGGAAACACAAAGATCCCTAATAGCCAAAGCAATCTTGAGAAAGAAAAACAGAGCTGGAGGAATCAGGCTCCCTGACTTCAGACAATACTACAAAGCTACAGTAATCAAGACAGTATAGTACTGGCACAAAAACAGAAATATAGATCAATGGAACAGGATAGAAAACCCAGAGATAAACCCATGTACATATGGTCACCTTATTTTTGATAAAGGAGGCAAGAGTATACAATGCAGAAAGGACAGCCTCTTCAATAAGTGGTGCTTGGAAAATTGGACAGCTACATGTAAAAGAATGAAATTAGAAACCTCCCTAACACCATACACAAAAATAAACTCAAAATAAACTCAAAATGACCCAAATGTAAGGCCAGACACTATAAAACTCTTAGAGGAAAACATAGGCAGACCACTCTATGACATAAATCACAGCAAGGTCCTTTTTGACCCACCTTCTAGAGAAATGGAAATAAAAACAAAAATAAACAAATGGGACCTAATGAAACTTAAAATCTTCTGCACAGCAAAGGAAACCATAAACAAGATGAAAAGACAACACTCAGAATGGGGGAAAATATTTGCAAGTGTAGCAACTGACAAAGGATTAATCTCCAAAATTTACAAGCAGCTCATGCATCTCAATATCAAAAAAACGAACAACCCAATCCAAAATGGGCAGAAGACCTAAATAGACACTTCTCCAAAGAAGATATACAGACTGCCAACAAACTCATGAAAGAATGCTCAACAGCACTAATCACTAGAGAAATGCAAATCAAACTACAATGAGGTATCACCTCACACCAGTCAGAATGGCCATCATCAAAAAATCTACAGGGCTTCCCTGGTGGTGCAGTGGTTGAGAGTCTGCCTGCCGATGCAGGGGACATGGGTTTGTGTCCCGGTTTGGGAAGATCCCACATGACGCGGAGCGGCTAGGCCCATGAGCCATGGCCACTGAGCCTGCGCATCCAGAGCCTGTGCTCCGCAACGGGAGAGGCCACAACAGTGAGAGGCCCCCGTACCGAAAAAAAAAAAAATCTACAAACAATAAATGCTGGAGAGGGTGTGGAGAAAAGGGAACCCTCTTGCACTGTTAGTGGGAATGTAAATTGATACAGCCTCTATGGAGAACAGTATGGAGGTTCTTTAAAAAACTAAAAATAGAACTACCATATGACCCAGCTATCCCACTACTGGGCATATACCCTGAGAAAACCATAATTCAAAAAGTCATGTATCACATTGTTCATTGCAGATCTATTTACAATAGCCAGGACATGGAAGCAACGTAAGTGTCCATCCACAGATGAATGGATAAAGAAGATGTGGCACATATATAGAATGGAATATTACTCAGCCATAAAAAGAAACAAAATAGAGTCATTTGTAGTGAGGTGGATGGACCTAGAGTCTGTCATATAGAGTGAAGTAAGTCAGAAAGAGAAAAACAAACACCATATGCTAACACATATATATGGAATCTAAAAAAAAAAAAAGTCATGAAGAACCTTGAGGCAGGACAGGAATAAAGCCTCAGTTGTAGAGAATGGACCTGAGGACACGGGGAGGGGGAAGGGTAAGCTGGGGCAAAGTGAGAGAGTGGCATCAACATATATACACTACCAAACGTAAAATAGATACCTAGTGGGAAGCAGCTGCATAGCACAGGGAGATCAGCTCAGTGTTCTGTGACCACCTAGAGGGGTGGGATGGTGGGGTGGTAGGGAGACACAAGGAGGAGGAGATATGGGTATATATGTATATGTATAGCTGATTCACTTTGTTATAAAGCAGAAACTAACACGCCATTGTAAAGCAATTATACTCCAATAAAGATGTTAACGAATAATAATAAAATAAAATGCACTAAAAAACCTCATAATACCTAGAGACATATGAAAAAGAAAACACAACGATCCAAAACCTTTGGGATTTCACAAAGTTCTAAAAGGGAAGCATATAGTCATACAATCTTACCTCGAGAAACAAGAAAAATCTCAAACAACCTAACTTTACACCTAAAGCAGCTAGAGAAAGGACAACAACAAAACCCAAGGTTAGTAGAAGGAAAGAATACTTTCTGATCATAAAGATCAGAGCTGAAATAAATAAAATAGAGACAAAACAGTAGAAAAAAATCAATGAAACTAAAAGCTGGTTCTTTGAGAAAATAAACGAAATGGATACACCTTTAGCCAGACTCTTCAAGAAAAAAGGGAGAGGACTCAAATCAGTAATATTAGAAATGAAAAAGGAGACGTTACAGTCAACACCACAGAAATACAAAGGATCATGAGAGACTACTACAAGCAACTATACGCCAAAAAAATGGACAACCTAGAAGAAATGGACAAATTCTTAGACAGGTACAATCTTCCAAGACTGAACCAGGAAGAAATAAAAAATATGAACAGACCAATCACAAGTACTAAAACTGAAACTTTGATTTAAAAACTTCCAACAAAGTCTAGAACAGACGGCTTCACAGGTGAATTCTATCAAACATTTAGAGAACAGTTAACACCTATCCTTCTGAAACTATTCCAAAAACTTACAGAGAAAGGAACACTCCCAAACTCATTCTATGAGGCCACCATCACCCTGATACCAAAGCCAGATAAAGATACCACAAAAAAGGAAAATTACAGGTCAATATCACTGATGAACGTAGATGCAAAAATCCTCAACAAAATACAAGCAAACCACATCCAACAATACACTAAAAGGATCATACACCATGATCAAGTGGGATTTATCTCAGGGATGCAAGAATTTTTCAATATCTGCAAATCAATCAGTGTGATACATGACAATAAATTGAAGTATAATATGATCATCTCAATAAATGCAGAAAAAGCTTCTGATGAATTTCAACACCCAATTATAATAAAAACTCTCCAGAAAGTGGGATTATGTCCTCAACATAATAAAGGACATATATGACAAACCCCCATCTAACATCATATTCAACAGTAAGTAGTTGAAAGCATTTCCTCTAAGATGAGGAAGAAGAGAAGGATGTCCACTCTCACCACTTTTATTCAACATAGTTTTGTAAGTCCCAGCCATGGCAATCAGAGAAGAAAAAGAAATAAAAGGAATCCAAATTGGAGAAGAAGAAGTAAAACTGTCACTGTTTGCAGATGACATGATACTATATATAGAATATCCTAAAGCTACCAGAAAACTACTAGAGCTCATCAATGAATTTGGTAAAGTTGCAAGATACAAAATTAATACAGAGAAATCTCTTGTATTCCTACACACGAACAACAAAAGATCAGAAAGAGAAATTAAAGAAACAATCCCATTTACCATCTCATTAAAAAGAATAAAATACCTTGGAATAAAGCTACCTAAAGAGGCAAAAGACCTGTACTCTGAGAACTATAAGATGTGATAAAAGAAATCGAAGAGGACACAAATGGAAAGATACACCATTCTTCCTGGATTGGAAGAATCAATACTGTCAAAATGACTATACTACCCAAAGCAATCTACAGATTCCATGCAATCCCTATCAAATTACTGATGGCATTTTTCACAGAACTAGAACAAAAAAAATTTTAATTCATATGGAAACACAAAATACCCCAAATAGCCAAAGCAATCTTGAGAAAGAAAAACAGAGCTGGAGGAATCAAGCTCCCTGACTTCAAACTATATGACAAAGCTATGGTAATCAAAGCAGTATGGTACTGGCATAAAAACAGATATATAGATTAATGGAACAGGATAGAGAGCCCAGAAATAAACCCATGCATCCATGGTCAATTAATTACAACAAAGGAGGCAAGAATATACAATGGACAAAAGACAGTCTCTTCAATAAATGGTGCTGGGGAAACTGGACAGCTACATGTAAAAGAATGAAAGCAGAACATTCTCTAACACCATACACAAAACTCAAAATGGATTAAAGACCTAAATGTAAGACTGGATACTATGAATATGTCTTAGAGGAAAACATAGGCAGAACACTCTGACATAAATTGCAGCAATATCTTTCTGGATCTACTTCCTAAAGAAAATAAAAACAAAAATAAACAAATGGGACCTAATGAAACTCAAAACCTTTTGCACAGCAAAGGAAACCCTAAACAGAATGAAAACACAGCTCACAGAATGGGAGAAAACATTTGCAAACAATGCGACCAACAAAGGATTAATCTCCAAAATCTACAAACAGCTCATGCAGCTCAATAGCAAAAAAACAAACAATGCAATCAAAAAATGGGCAGAAGACCTAAACAGACATTTCTCCAAAGAAGACATACATATGGCCAATAGGCACATGAAAAGATGTTCAACGTCACTCATTATTAGAGAAATTCAATCAAAACTACAATGAGGTATTTCCTCACACCGGTCAGAATGGCCATCATCGAAAAGTTGTAGATAATAAATGCTGGAGTAGGTGTGGCAAAAGGGAACCCTCCTACACTGTTGGTGGGGATGTAAATTGGTACAGCCACTATGGAGAACAGTATGGAGGTTCCTTAAAAAACTAAACATAGAACTACATATGATCCAGCAATCCCACTCCTGGGTACATATCTAGAGAAAACCATAATTCGAAAAGATACATGCACCTCAATATTCACTGCAGCGCTGTTTACGATAGCCAAGACACAGAAGCAACCTAAATGTCCATCAACAGAGTAATGGATAAAGGAGATGTGGTATATATATACAATGGAATATTACTCAGCCCAACAGAAGAATGAAATAACGCCATTTGCAACATGGATGGACCTAGAGATCATTGTACTAAGGAAAGTAAGTCAGACAGTGGAAGAAATATCATATGATATCACTTATATGTGGAATCTAAAAAGATGATACAAATGAACTTATTTATAAAACAGAAATAGACTCACAGACTTAGAAAACAAGTTTATGGTTACAGAAAGGGAAGTGGGGAAGGATAAATTGGGAGATTGGGATTGACATATACACACTACTGTATATAAAATAGATAACCAACAAGGACCTACTGTGTAGCACAGGGAACTCCACTCAATATTCTGTAATAACCTATATGGGAAAGAATCTGAAAAAGAATGGATATATGTATATGTATAACTGAATCACTTTGCTGTACAACTGAACTAACACAGCACTGTAAATCAACTATACCCCTATATAAAATAAAAATTAAATTAAAAAAAAGAAAAGAAAGACATAACTAAGTTGAACAGTAAAGGAACACTACAGTATTTTCCCTAATCCATTTCTTTTGGTGGATCTTTTTTTGTAACTAATCAGAAATCCAAATGTCTGATTTTGGAAGATGTTTTCTTGGCAGTATTCAGGATCTGACTCTTTTATACTTACCTGGCCTTAAAAATTGTGGAATTTGAAAAAAGAAAAGAGAAAGATTTTGATCATAGTTGCAACAATGTGTCATCTTTAATTACCTGGGGGCAGGGAGCAATTATTTGACTGATAAAATAGATTAGTGAAATAATTCTACATGACATCTATATTTTTCTTTTCAATGCAATGTTTCAAAGTGAAAAGTGAGTTTAAGTGGAAAGACAGTCCGTGATTAAATAAAATAACAAAGCACATATTGCAAACAAAGGACATGGTAAAAGCTTAGAGTTCATGGTTAGGGAGGAAACAATCAAATAGTTTGAGGCAAAACTTTCTTGACTGATTTTTTTTTTTTTTTTTTTTTCCAGTACGCGGGCCTCTCACTGTTGTGACTTCTCCCATTGCGGAGCACAGGCTCCGGATGCGCAGGCTCAGCAGCCATGGCTCACGGGCCCAGCCGCTCTGCGGCATGTGGGATCTTCCCGGACCGGGGCACGAACCCGTGTCCCCTGCATCGGCAGGTGGACTCTCAACCACTGCGCCACCAGGGAAGCCCTTGACTGATTATTTTTTAAAAATCAAGAATGCTAGACCTTATCTACTTTTTGATCAGGGCAAGGGCAAATCTTCCCCATTTCACTATCAACTGCTCTGGAAATGCAATTACCTGAAGTGGTTTGATGTCCCTAGTCAGCCATGGGTAAGTGTCTGTGCTAATGAGGCAAGGACAGCACCGTAGTATGTGGAGTGCAGTTTACAGGGAGCACGTGCTGAATCCTAATAAGCATTTAATTTTTTTTACTCAGAGAAGCCTGCAGTGTCTTGCGGGGAAGTGTAATCTGAGATTTGCACAGACGAGTAGGAAAACCACACGTGTGGAGGGGTTTTGCAGTGCTTACTCTCTTGGAATCTGCTGGGGTTCAATGGTACCTTAAATGCAGCAGGGGGCAAGCCTGGCCTAACAGGTTACCCTACAGGAGCTTCAGCCATTGCAGCTCTGTTCTGAGAGTTGAGCTTTATAAGCAGCCAGGATTTGAATGACTTACGCCCTAACATCCTAAGGCACTCAGGACCAGCTGGTTGAATGAGGATGGCTCCTATTTCCTGCGGTTCTCTTGGATGGGGGATGGGTGGATGACACTGGCAGGTCAATAGGTGTGAAGGCAAATTATTTGTAAAATGGGATCCGGGAATGGCTTAGCAATATCATATATTATCCCATTTGAGACTCAGATTCTTCCCAACCTGTTTTGCTCCATGTGAGTAAACTCCTGCCCGTTTTTATGATAAATTTCTACAACCCTGAAATTGTAGCCAACTTTTGATGTAGTCGTCCTTTGTAGGGAGCAGTTAGAAACCAAGCTCTGGTGGGATGCTTACTAAAAATGAATAGGCGAGAAGGGAGGAAGAATTGAGAAAAGTCGATCCTAACAGTCTTCAAAGCTTGTAACTTAGCCCTTGAAGAGCTGAATGTGAAAAGAGATAGGATTATAAACAAAAAGCTGGGGAGGGGCAGGAAGCTGAGGAATCCCTGTGCCACCACACCCAACATCGGTTCCTGTAACTGGGCCAATGGCAGGTAAACCAAGGCTTCGCCCAATGAGGAGTGCCTGTTGAAATGAACCCATGAATTATTTTTCACAAAGTTGTTAAGCTCACCAGCATTTGATGTCCCATTCGTGTTTATTACTTATTCCCCATCCACCTCCTAGACACTGCAGAAGAATCAAGTAATTACTCTTAGGTACTGGCAGTCAGCAAGTGCTGCAAACAAATATGAACTTATATGAACTTAAATTATCTCCATTTCATGTCATGTCGATCAGTTATATGCTATGTGCCACCCTTTATATTTTCTGTGGTTTTGAAGTCATTAAGATGCCCTTCTGCACCCATGGAATTGACTTCATTTTACTGACAAAGGGATTCTCATTGAGTTTTCATTAATTGGTTAGATTTCCTCAAACTTCAAATGCCACATATTTTAAAACAATAGGAGGGGGGAGGAGCTTCAAGATGGCAGAAGAGTAAGACGTGGAGATCACCTTCCTCCCCACAAATACATCAGAAATTCATCTACACGTGGAACAACTCCTACAGAACACCTACTGAATGCTGGCAGAAGACCTCAGACCTCCCAAAAGCCAAGAAACTCCCCAAGTACCTGGGCAGGGCAAAAGAAAAGAGAAAAAACAGAGACAAAAGAATAGGGACGGGACCTGCACCAGTGGGAGGGAGCCGTGAAGAAGGAAAGGTTTCCACACACTAGGAGCCCCTTCACGGGCGGAGACTGCGGGTGGCGGAGGGGGGAAGCTTCAGAGCCACGGAGGAGAGCACAGCAACAGGGGTGTGGAGGACAAAGCGGAGAGATTCCGGCACAGAGGATCCATGCCGACCAGCACTCACCAGCCCAAGAGGCTTGTCTGCTCACCTGCCGGGGCGAGCGGGGCTGGGAGCTGAGGCCCCGGCTTCGGTAGGATCCCAGGGAGAGGACTGGGGTTGGCGGCGTGAACACAGCCTGAAGGGCTTAGTGCACCACGGCTGGCCGGGAGGGAGTCTGGGAAAAGGTCTAGAGCTGCCGAAGAGGCAAGACACTTTTTCTTGCCTCTTTGTTTCACAGTGCTCGAGGAGAGGGAATTAAGAGCGCTGCTTAAAGGAGTTCCAGAGACGGGTGCAAGCTGCGACTATCAGCGTGGACCCCAGAGACGGGCATGAGACGCTAAGGCTGCTGCTGCAGCCACCAAGAACCCTGTGTGCAAGCACAGGTCACTCTCCACACCTGCCCTTCTGGGAGCCTGTGCAGCCCGCCACTGCCAGGGTCCCGTGATCCAGGGACAACTTCCCTGGGAGAACACACAGCGCGCCTCAGGCTGGTGCAATGTCACTCCGGCCTCTGCCTCCTCAGGCTCGCCTCGCATTCCGTACCCATCCCTCCCCCCGCCTGAGTGAGCCAGAGCCCCCAATCAGCTGCTCCTTTAACCCCTTCCTGTCTGAGCGAAGAACAGACGCCCTCAGGCGACCTACATGCAGAGGCGGGTCCAAATCCAAAGGTGAACTCCAGTAGCTGTTCGAACAAAGAAGAGAAAGGGAAATCTCTCCCAGCAGCTTCAGGAGCAGGGGATTAAATCTCCACAATCAACTTGATGTACCCTGCGTCTGTGGAATACCTGAATAGACAAGGAATCATCCCCAAATAGAGAAGGTGGACTTTGAGAGCAATGATATATCTATATTTTTTTTCCTTTTCTTCTTTTTGTGAGTGTGTATGTATATGCTTCTGTGTGTGAGTTTGTCTGTACAGCTTGGCTTTCACCATTTGTCCTAGGGTTCTGTTTGTCCGTTTTTGTTTTTTTATTTTTAGTACAGTTTTTAGCGCTTGTTATCATTGGTGGATTTGTTTATTGGTTTGGTTGCTCTTCTTTCTTTCTTTCTTTCTGTTTATAACTTAAAATTTTTTTTATTTTTAATAATTTTTTATTTTAATAACTTTATTCTATTTTCTTTTCTTTCCTTCCTTCCTTCCTTTCTTTTTTCTTTTTTTCTTCCTTTTATTCAGAGCTGTGTGGATGACAGGGCCTTAGTGCTCTGGCCGGGTCTCAGGCCTGTGCCTCTGAGGTGGGAGAGCCAACATCAGGACACTGGTCCACCAGACACCTCCCAGCTCCACGTAATAACAAATGGAGACAAGCTCCCAGAGATCTCCTTCTCATTGCCAAGACCCAGCTCCTCTCAATGACCAGCAAGCTACAGTGTGAGACACCCTATGCCAAACAACAAGCAAGACATGAACACAACGCCACCCATTAGCAGAGAGGCTGCCTGAAATCATAATAAGGTCACAAACACCCCAAAGCACACCACCAGATGATGACCTGCCCACCAGAAAGACAAGATCCAGCCTCATCCACCAGAACACAGGCACTAGTCCCCTCCACCAGAAAGCCTACACAACCCACTGAACCAACCTGAGCCACTGGAGGCAGACACCAAAAACAACGGGAACTACGAACCTGCAGCCTGCAGAAAGGAGACCCCAAACACAGTAAATTAAGCAAAATGAGAAGACAAAGAAACACACAGCAGATGAAGGAGCAAGGTGAAAACCCACCAGACCAAACAAATGAAGAGGAAATAAGCAGTCTATCTGAAAAAGAATTCAGAGTAATGATAGTAAAGATGATCCAAAATCTTGGAAATAGAATAGACAAAATGCAAGAAACATTTAACAAGGACGTAGAAGAACTAAAGAGCAAACAATGATGAACAAAACAATAAATGAAATTAAAAATTCTCTAGAAGGAATTAATAACAGAATAACTGAGGCAGAAGAATGGTTAAGTGACCAGGAAGATAAAATAGTGGAAATAACTACCACAGAGCAGAATAAAGAAAAAAGAATGAAAAGAATTGAGGAGAGTCTCAGACACCTCTGGGACAACATTAAACGCACCAACATGTGAATTATAGGGGTCCCAGAAGAAGAAGAGAAAAAGAAAGGGACTGAGAAAATATTTGAAGAGATTATAGTTGAAAACTTCCCTAATATGGGAAAGGAAATAGTTAATCAAGTCCAGAAAGCACAGAGAGTCCCATACAGGATAAATCCAAGGAGAAGCACACCAATACATATATTAATCAAACTATCAAAAAGTAAATACAAAGAAAAAATATTAAAAGCGGCAAGGGAAAAACAATAAATAACATACAAGGGAATCCCCATAAGGTTGACAGCTGATCTTTCAGCAGAAACTCTGCAAGCCAGAAGGGAATGCCAGGACATATTTAAAGTGATGAAAAGGAAAAACCTACAACCAAGATTGCCCTACCCAGCAAAGATCTCATTCAGATTCGACGGAGAAATTAAAACCTTTACAGACAAGCAAAAGCTAAGAGTATTCAGCACCAAAGGGAGAAGACTCAAATCAACAGAATTAGAAATGAAAAAGGAGAAGTAACAACTGACACTGCAGAAATACAAAGGATCATGAGAGATTACTACAAGAAACTGTATGCCAATAAAATGGACAACCTGGAAGAAATGGACAAATTCTTAGAAAAGCACAACCTTCCGAGACTGAACCAGGAAGAAACAGAAAATATAAACAGACCAATCACAAGCACTGAACTGGAAACTGTGATTAAAAATCTTCCATCAAACAAAAGCCCAGGACCAGATGGCTTCACAGGCGAATTCTGTCAAACATTTAGAGACGAGCTAACACCCATCCTTCAGAAACTCTTCCAAAATATAGCAGAGGGAAGAGCACTCCCAAACTCATTCTATGAGGCCACCATCACCCTGATACCAAAACCAGACAAAGGTGTCACAGAAAAAGAAAACTACAGGCCAATATCACTGATGAACACAGACACAAAAATCCTCAACAAAATACTAGCAAACAGAATCCAACAGCACATTAAAAGGATCACACACCATGATCAAGTGGGGTTTATTCCAGGAATACAAGGATTCTTCAATATACGCAAATCAATCACTGTGATACACCATATTAACAAACTGAAGAAGAAAAACCATATCATCATCTCAATAGATGCAGAAAAAGCTGTCGACATGATTCAACACCATTTATGACAAAAACCCTCCAGAAAGTAGGCATACAGGGAACTTACCCTAACATAATAAAGGCCATATATAATAAACCCACAGCCAACATCGTCTTCAGTGGTGAAAAGCTGGAACCCTTTCCACTAAGATCAGGAACAAGAAAAGGTTGCCCACTCTCATCACTATTATTCAACATTGTTTTGGAAGTTTTAGCCACAGCAATCAGAGAAGAAAAAGAAATAAAAGGAATCCAAATTGGAAAAGTAGAAGTAAAGCTGTTACTGTTTGCAGATGACATGATACTATACACAGAGAATCCTAAAGATGCTACCAGAAAACGACTAGAGCTAATCAATGAATTTGGTAAAGTTGCAGGATACAAAATGAATGCACAGAAATCTCTTGCATTCCTATGCACTAATAATGAAAAATCTGAAAGAGAAATTAAGGAAACACTCCCATTTACCACTGCAACAAAAAGAATAAAATACCTAGGAATAAACCTACCTAAGGAGACAAAAGACCTGTATGCAGAAAACAATAAGACACTGATGAAAGAAATTAAGGATGACACAAACAGATGGAGAGAAATACCATGTTCTTGGATTGGAAGAATCAACACTGTGAAAATGACTACACTACCCAAAGCAATCTACAGATTCAATGCAATCCCTATCAAACTACCAATGGCATTTTTCACAGAACTAGATCAAAAAATTTCACCGTGTGTATGGAAACACAAAAGACCCTGAATAACCAAAGCAATCTTGAGAAAGAAAAATGGAGCTGGAGGAATCAGGCTCCCTGACTTCAGACTATACTACAAAGCTACAGTAATCAAGACAGTATAGTACTGGCACAAAAACAGAAATATAGATCAATGGAACAGGATAGAAAACCCAGAGATAAACCCATGTACATATGGTCACCTTATTTTTGATAAAGGAGGCAAGAATATACAATGGAGAAAAGACAGCCTCTTCAATAAGTGGTGCTTGGAAAATTGGACAGGTACATGTAAAAGTATGAAATTAGAACCCTCCCTAACACCAGACACAAAAATAAACTCAAAATAAACTCAAAATGACCCAAATGTAAGGCCAGACACTATAAAACTCTTAGAGGAAAACATAGGCAGAACACTCTGACATAAATCACAGCAAGATCCTTTCTGACCCACCTCCTAGAGAAATGGAAATAAAAAGAAAAATAAACAAATGGGACCTAATGAAACTTAAAATCTTTTGCACAGCAAAGGAAACCATAAACAAGAGGAAAAGACAACCCTCAGAATGGGAGAAAATATTTGCAAGTGTAGCAACTGACAAAGGATTAATCTCCAAAATTTACAAGCAGCTCATGCATCTCAATATCAAAAAAACAAACAACCCAATCCAAAAATGGGCAGAAGAGCTAAATAGACATTTCTCCAAGGAAGATATACAGACTGCCAACAAACACATGAAAGAATGTTCAACATCATTAATCATTAGAGAAATGCAAATGAAAACTACAATGAGGTATCACCTCACACCAGTCAGAATGGCCATCCTCAAAATATCTACAAACAATAAATGCTGGAGAGGGTGTGGAGAAAAGGGAACACTCTTGCACTGTTGGTGGGAATATAACTGATATAGCCACTATGGAGAACAGTAAGGAGGTTTCTTAGAGTACTAAAAATAGAACTACTGTATGACCCAGCAATCCCCCTACTGAGTATATACCTTGAGAAAACCATAATTCAAAAAGAGTCATGTACCACAATGTTCATTGCAGCTCTATTTACAATAGCCAGGACATGGAAGCAATGTAAGTGTCCATCGACAGATGAATGGATAAAGAAGATGTGGCACATATATGCAATGGAATATTGCTCAGCCATGAAAAGAAAAGAAATTGAGTTATTTTTAGTGAGGTGGATGGACCTAGAGTCTGTCATACAGAGTGAAGTAAGTCAGAAGGAGAAAAACAAATACCATATGTTAACACATATATATGGAGTCAAAAAAAAAAAAAAAACAACAACAAAGGTCATGAAGAACCTAGGGGCAGGATGGGAATAAAGACACAGACCTACTAGAGAATGGACTTGAGGACACAGGGAGCGGGAAGGGTAAGCTGGGACAAAGTGAGAGAGTGGTATGGACATATATACACTACCCAATGTAAAACCGATAGCTAGTGGGAAGCAGTTGCATAGCACAGGGAGATCAGCTCGGTGCTTTGTGACCACCTATAAGGGGTGGGATAGGAAGGGTGGGAGGGAGGGAGATGCAAAAGCGAAGAGATATGGGGATATATGTATATGTATATCTGATTTTCTTTGTTATAAAGCACAAACTAACACACCATTGTAAAGCAATTTTACTCCAATAAAGATGTTAAAAAAAATAGGAGGGATCTGCTGTATATTACATAAAGTGCAGAGCTTCCATTTAATGGATTGTTTGGCTAATTTTCTTTTCAGCAAATAAGCAAATTAATTTATACAAGCTATTAATACCAATTATTAATGCTTTTCATTTTGTTGGTTTCAGCAATCTCTGCATGACACATACACTGAAACAAAATGGAAATTGATTTCACAAAGTTTGGCAACACTGCAGTGTTTTGTAACCTTTGCCACAATGCTTACTTGAAAGGCTGGGTTTAATTATCCTTTTTTTTTGCCTGCATCTCAAGATGCTGATAGGTAACATTCTCTTGCACTTGACAGTTAAAAGAAAATTCATCACAGTTTTCCCACACTGCCCTTGATGCTTGTCACATAAGGAGACTTTAATATTCCCACCAGAAAAGCATTAGCCCAGCTTATCTGCGTCTTAGTTTTTATATGCTGGGTGGGGGTGGGGGGAGTGGAGAAATTCAGCTACAAGGCAGGGAAGGAAGCAGGCCTCCTGGGCAGAACAGCACCTGATCTGGCCTGTTCTAAGACTGGAACTACAGGCCCACTGGGGTTCAAGACCCTTGTAAAGCAAAGGAGCTTGGATCTTCTCTCTTCTGCATTGCCTTTACCATGACTTCCCAATTACGCCTCTTTTTGATGTCTTCTCTTTTTATGCCTCCTAAGAACTGGCTCCCTGACCCTCTCTCTGTCGTGTAGCTTCTGCTTATTCAGGCATTTGAATCCTTCCTGACTCTGGCTCCTTGGGCTCCTGTCACTTCTCTGCCTCATGACCTTTCTGCATTCATTCCTGCTGCACGGTCTGAGCTGCTCAGCACTTCCTTGCTTTGGAAGTCATTTCCACTCCAGGCCTTTTTCCAACCCCTGGTCCAGGGAGTGTGGTCCAACAGTGGGGAGGACCTGACTCTCCCCTCTGCGAGGCAGCCATGCACAGCACCTTCTAAGTGGTGATGAGCAAGCTAGGTACTATAATTGATCAGGACCCTAAAAAATAAGGTAGGACACACCTTTGAGGGTCCTTTTAAAGCTAAAGGTGACAATACAGAGGCATCTTCTTCTCATGATCTCTCTTCTCCCTTCCACATCCCAACCTTCCTCAACATCAAATCTATTCCTTCAGCATTTGAATTTCAATTAATAAGGCCATGACTGGCCAGCTATCACATTTTCAGGGGCTTAAAATTTTGAAGAGAAGTACATTCTGTGTTCCAATGTTCCGGGCAGTTGGAGCTATGTTTATAAAAGGATAAAATCCACAGTGACACAATGAAGGTGATAGAGGTGACAGCCCAGAATGCCTGCTTTTCCTATGGGCTTGACCCTCTCATTAGTTGCTCTGAGTTTTCAAATCAACACGTAGTCATGCAGTAGAGAAAGAGGCTGCAAGTCCAGGGCTACTCTGACTGGGATAGGGAATTAGAATGTATAAGGTTATTTATACACATAGCATTTAATTAAATTTCATGAAGGTGAAGTCCATCTGGAATGCATTCAAGCTGTAACTCACTGCATGTTTGCTGGTGTTGCTGGTGTGATAATTGATGTAACATTCATCAGTCTCTCCAAATAACCACACTCAATCAGGAGGTAGATGTGGTCCCACTTTGGGAGACTTATGACCTAAATATCTTTAATGCAGCTTTTCCAATTTCCTGCTGACCTTGCTGGTCTGTCTGACAGACCAGAGGCCAGACTGATAAGGTTTACTTCAAGAAAGAACATTTAAGTTAGGAATAAACAAGGTAGCTTTATTTGGTCAATATTCAATTAGACCTTTTTGTCTTTATCCTGAATATTTAGATGGTGGGGTTGCATTTCCTTATTATGCTCAAGGAGGATTTTGTTTTCCTGGGGGAGAATTTCTGAGAAATGTCTGTCACTGTAAGATAACCAGATTTTTGAAAAACAAGCCACAAGGATAAAGGTGTTTAGTAAAATGATAGAAATAATGAAAACTAGAACCTGATTAAAAATGTGATTTCTTGCTTCTGCCTGGCCCTGTGGCTTATGCTTCAGTATAGCCTCCGTAGAGGTCCCAAGAACAGCCTGGATTCTAGAAGCCACATCTGCACCAGAAACAATGTAAGCAGTGTTTCTCATTTCTAGGGGGCATGATCTCTTTCTACCCCCCCCACCCCCCCCAGATATTACAAGGTCTCCATGTCACTAAACACTGGGCATGCCTGACTGGGCTCTCTCCCCTCATTCTGCCTGTCCCCACCCCTCATACTGGATGAGGGTCCTCCCTGCCCTTTGGATTTGCCAGTGGGTAGGGGGGAGGTGGCAGTTCAAGTGGAGGTCTCCCATAATACCAGTTTTCTGGATCATTTGATTTATTTAACTACCTACAATGCCAAGGGCCCTGGGCATTCATCCAACCGACTGCTTATGTTTCCATAAATAATGTCAGCTCTGGGACTCAACTGAATTAGGCCAAGGGCTGGCTAAAGGGTTGTCTCCCCTGTTCCCTGAAGGTCAAGAGATTTTGAATATCAGTGTATAAGAGCTGGTTTCAGGAAAGTACTCCAAGTTCAAATTTTCAGAAACATTGTCTCATTCAATATTCAAATTTCCATGCATTTCAATAATCTATGTGTAAGGTTTGTGTTGGTTGGTGTGGAGAAAGGAGCTCTAGAAATTGATGTGGAGAATCAGAATTTAATACTCACTGATTAACCCTAACAGATTTATATTAAAGGCAAAGTCCAACAAGCTGATGTCAAAATGGCAGTAAAGAATTCACAGATTGATGAATTACGTTTTCAAAGGTCAAGGAGAAATTCAAGTAGATGTTTGAAAATTCAAGTAGATGTTTGAAAATTCAAATTCCTTAATATTTGCTCCTAGACCCTAATGATTAATATAAACACATCATACTAGTTTAAATGAACAAATCATTAACCTGAGTCTTTGCAGTGAACCAGCACTGGAAGCAATATATGATATTTATTTTTTCCTGCCAAATAATTAGGAGATGAGAAGTGTCTGGACACTATTTGCAGTAGATACTCAAGAGAGAGCAAGCAGTCACTTCTAGCTGGTCTGCTACAGAGGGGATCTCTTGGGTAAGATGACGCCCATATCACCATGTAGAACAAAGAGATATAACTGCATGTAACCAAAGACATCCATGAAATGCTCAGCATACCCACTTTGAGGAGACTTGGGGACAACAATCAAAGAGCAATTTTAGGGCTTCCCTGGTGGCGCAGTGGTTGAGAGTCCGCCTGCTGATGCAGGACACCGGTTCGTGCCCCAGTCCGGGAAGATCCCACATGCCGCGGAGCGGCTGGGCCTGTGAGTCATGGCCACTGAGCCTGCGCGTCCAGAGCACAGTGAGGCCACAACAGTGAGAGGCCCGTGTACCGCGCAAAAAAAAAAAAAAAAAAAAAAAAAAAAAAAAAAAAGAGCAAGTTTAGTTGTTCTTAAAAACTTCCCCAAAGTGCCATTTTCTGTAGGAGCTGCTTCTCCAAGTCCTTCTGCTCTATTACACACACACACCCCCATGATGAACTCCCTTCTGCTTTCCTACTGCCTGCCCCTCTTCACACCATTCAGTACTTAGAGGGCAGAGCACGGCCTCCCCTACATGAATCCTCTCCCTTAACCCTCCGTAGCTGAGCCCATACTGCCAAATTGGAATAAAACTTCATCGCAGGTTAGTTGATTTTGGAGAGGAAGTACGCCGCACAACTGACGCTGACACTTGAAGTGGCTGCCCAGGGTCGCTCCATGGGGCCTGCCTTCCTGTGCTGGGAAGCGAGCTCACCACCATCAGCCATTCCCTGCCTTGCCCACAACATCTGTAGCTACCACACCTCCACCAGGCATCTTAAATGCTTTAGTTATTGGAGGATCCATCTGTACCTGGTACAGAGAAAGGCAGGAGTTTCTTTCCCCTTGTGGTTTAGTCTGTCTCCCAGGCCTGCGTTCCTGCCTGCCCCAGAAGCTGCCTCTTCTCAGAATGACTGAATAGGAATGTCCACTTCATTCAAGAGACCCCACCCCTGACTCTTATGGTACCTTATGGTCTACGAAGCTAAAAAATAATTATATAAAAAATAGTGTTAGCTAAGCCTTAAAAACCAAGAATACATTGACATGGGGGCATACTTTGACAGATGTAGTTAATTTGGGGGAGTGGTAGAGACAGGAAGATGCAAAAATTAGGGGAGAAGGAAGGGATGATCATTACGTCTGGAGCTTTTTACTGTCTTTCAGCGCTGAGTCTCAGGATATTTCTCCACTCTGGCGACAGCCAGTCGATTAAGAAGGCAGTCCTGCTAGATTGTGTGGTGTTCAAACACTGTGTCACCAGCCTGAATGGGATTTGTTGAGGTTTTTTTTTTTTTTAATTTTATTTATTTTTGGCTGTGTTGGGTCTTCACTGCTGCACGCAGGCTTTCTCTAGTTGCTGTGAGCAGGGCTACTCTTCGTTGAGGTGCGCGGGCTTCTCATTGCGATGGCTTCTCTTGTTGCAGAGCACAGGCTCTAGGGTGCATGGGCTTCAGTAGTTGTGGCGTGTGGGCTCAGTAGTTGTGGCTCATGGACTCTAGAGTGCAGGCTCAGTAGTTGTGGTGCATGGGCTTAGTTGCTCTGCGGCATGTGGGATCTTCCCAGACCAGGGATGGAACCCGTGTCTCCTGCATTGGCAGGCAGATTCTTTTTGTTTGTTTGTTTGTTTTTGTTTTTTTTAATTTATTTTTATTTTTTTTGTTAGTCTCTGCTTTACAACAAAGTGAATCAGTCATACATATACATCTGTTCCCATATGCCCTCCCTCCTGCGTCTCCCTCCCTCCCACCCTCCCCATCCCACCCCTCCAGGCGGCCACAAAGCACCGAGCCGATCCCCCCGCGCCACGCGGCCACCCCCCACCATCCATCCACCCCACGCCCGGCAGTGTATACACGTCCATGCCTCTCCCCCACCCCGTCACAGCCTCCCCCCATATCCCCAAGCCCACCCCCAGTAGGTCTGGGTCTCTATTTCTATTTTACCCCTAAGTTCTTCATGACATTTTTTTTCTTAAATTCCATATATAATGCTCAACATCATTAATCATTAGAGAAATGCAAATCAAAACTACAATGAGATATCCTCTCACACCAGTCAGAATGGCCATCATCAAGAAATCTAGAAACAATAAATGCTGGAGAGGGTGTGGAGAAAAGGGAACACTCTTGCACTGCTGGTGGGAATGCGAATTGGTACAGCTGCTATGGAGAACAGTATGGAGGTTCCTTAAAAAACTAAAAATAGAACTACCATATCACCCAGCAATCCCGCTACTAGGCATATACCCTGAGAAAACCATAATTCAAAAAGAGACATGTACCAAAATGTTCATTGCAGCTCTATTCACAATAGCCCGGAGCTGGAAACAACCTAAGTGTCCATCATCGGATGAATGGATAAAGAAGATGTGGCACATATATACAATGGAATATTACTCAGCCATAAAAAGAAACGAAACTGAGCTATTTGTAATGAGGTGGATAGACCTAGAGTCTGTCATACAGAGTGAAGTAAGTCAGAAAGAGAAAGACAAATACCGTATGCTAACACATATATATGGAATTAAAAAAAAATGTCATGAAGAACCTAGGGGTAAAACGGGAATAAAGACACAGACCTACTTGAGAATGGACTTGAGGACATGGGGAGGGGGAAGGGTAAGCTGTGACAAAGCGCAAGAGAGGCATGGACATATATACACTACCAAACGTAAGGTAGATAGATAGTGGGAAGCAGCCGCAGAGCACAGGGAGATCAGCTCGGTGCTTTGTGACCGCCTGGAGGGGTGGGATGGGGCGGGTGGGAGGGAGGGAGATGCATGAGGGAAGGGATGTGGGAACAGATGTATATGTATGACTGATTCACTTTGTTATAAAGCAGAAACTAATAAAAAAAAAAAAGAAAGAAAATGTGATAGCTTAAATGGACATGTTTGGGTACCTCATTAATCAACAAATATTTAAAAATCTGAAAAGAATCAGGATATGGAAGGTGCCAGAAATATAAACACATTCCCTGTCCCCAGAGAGCTGAGTCTAGTGGAGAGTCAGATGTGCAAAGTGATTTAACAGATACATCCCTCTTTGCAGTTTATAACTGTTATCATTGTTTTCCCAAAAGCAGACCCTGAAAACAGGATTTGGGTGTGAGTCATATTCTGTCTGTCTCGCTTTAAATCTTATTACTTTATGCACTGTCCAAAATGGAATACTGCTTAGAAAAATTCCTCCACCTAGAAGACAAACTTTTTAGAGGGACGTGTGTGGTAGAGCTGACCATAGTGATCATGTCCTTAGGCTGTTAAAAGGGGAATGGGTGCCACCACCAAGAAGCAGGAGGGAAGGCAATGTGGCTGGGATTTGCTCCGGGACATCAGAATTTCCCAAGGAATCAATGATCCAAAGAAGAAATTATCAAACCTAAAAGACAACATGCTCACATAATTAAAATTGGAAACTAAAAGATCAACTCTCAACAAAAGAACATCTATTAATTTATCTGTTCATATTTTATTCACCCTGCTAGGTTAACCATATACTGGGATGGTATAATCCAGCCCACACTGAACACAGGCAACAAATAATTAGAAAATGTGTCTCCAAATAACCTTGGTCCTAAGAATTTCAAAGAAAACCTCTGAAAGTGTTACGCTGTTAGACTGTTTTCTATATGTCATGGAAGGTTCTAGAAGCTACCCACCATCACAGAGAAGCATGAACCCAGGAGACACCTGGCACCAAATAAACATAATAATTCCAAAGGCAGAAAGTGGGGACGTGGGGACAAGGAGATATCAACGCTGTTCTAATGAAGGCCAAATGTGGAGGGGAGATGAGAGGGGCCAGAAGCCAAAGCGTTAAATTATTTGCCTACAAACAGTGGCTTCTGAGAGGTGAAATGACTGTCACCACTTCATGGCGGTGCAGATTTGCAAGTCCTGCCAACAGCACAGTAGTTCTCCAATTCCATCTGCCTGAGAATTTCCTGATGCATGTGTTTAAAATGCATATTTCTAGGCCCTATTTCCAAAGATACTGATGCACTAGATATGGTGTAGTGCCCACGGATGAGCATTTTTAAGAGCCCCACACGTGATTTTTCCCCTGTTTTTAGTTTTATTTATTTATTTATTTAACATCTTTATTGGAGTATAATTGCTTTACAATGTGTTAGTTTCTGCTGTGTAACAAAGTGAATCAGCTATATGTATACCTATATCCCCATATCCCTTCCCTCTTGCGTCTCCCTCCCACCCTCCCTATCCCACCCCTCTAGGTGGTCACAAAGCACTGAGCTGATCTCCCTGTGCTATGCGGCTACTTCCCACTAGCTAGCTATTTTACATTTGGTAGTGTATATATGTCAATGCTACTCTCTCACTTCGTCCCAGCTTACCCTTCCCCCTCCCCGTGTCCTCAAGTCCATTCTCTACATCTGTGTCTTTATTCCTGTCCTGCCCCTAGGTTCATCAGAACCATTTTATTTTAGATTCCATATATATGTGTTAGCATACGGTATTTGTTTTTCTCTTTCTGACTCAATTCACTCTGTATGACAGACTCTAGGTCCATCCACCTCACTACAAATAACTCAATTTCGTTTCTTTTCATGGTTGAATAATACTCCATTGTATATATGTGCCACATCTTCTTTATCCATTCATCTGTCAGTGGACACTTAGGTTGCTTCCATGTCCTGGCTATTGTAAATAGTGCTGCAATGAACATTGCACCACATGTGATTCTGATTCTGTGATTCTGCAGGTGGTACCACATAGAGAGGCTACAGAATTTCCTTTGGGCACTACTTCCCAATTCTGACAGCTGCCCCCAAGTGACTGCAAGAACTTGTTAGTGGGTAAGCAAGACACCGGCAAGGCTTCTACAGAAACAGGGGACCTGCACAACAAATATACAATCTGCTCAGAAAAGTATATTAGAACTATTAAAGAGTACTATCTATCGTAACTGATTTCTCCTTTCCTTCCACACCTAAAAATTAAATACAGAGTAGGAGATGCAGAAATAAAGGAAAGGATCACTTAAGTACTTTTTTCAACTAAACTCAATTATTATAGATGACTGTGTTCTTGTTCTTATTTCCGGTATTTTTTGTTGGGGGAAGGGAAAAAGACAAGTTGCACACTAAAGCAGCATTCAGAAGCTTGCTTTTAAGTTACAAATATATTGATGATTTTTAATATTCAAATCAAATACTAGGATGTGTTTCCATATCTCCTGTTATGGGATATAAAATTCATATACATATTCATATGTTGAAGCCCAAACCCCCAGTCCCTCAGAATGTGACTATATTTGGAAATAGGGTCTTTAAAGAGGCGATTAGGTAAAATGAGGTCAGTAGGGTAGGCCTTAATCCAGTAGGACTGGTGTCCTTATCAGAGGATGAAATTTGGACACAGACACAGAGGGAAGATGACATAAAGACATAGGGAGAAGGCAGCCATCTACAAGCCAAGGAGAGAGGCCTCAGAAGAAACCTGGGTGGTCGTTTAGTCCACCCCGTCTGCGGTACACTGTGATGGCAGGCTTCCCGAACTAACACATCTACTCGTATAAAAAGCAAGGCAGTCCTATCTCATCCAATACCTTCCTTAGGCATGTACTTGTCCTAGTTCTGAAAGGAGGCAGGCCGTGCTCAGAGTTGACACTCTAAGAAAGAGGAAGGAGAGAATGAAGCACCAGACGTTCAACAACTTATCACTTTGTGATGCTTGAAGCTCATGGCACCACTACTGTTCATCTCCTGTGGCTCCTCTTCCCCTCCTGGGTCTGAAGGAGCCGACGGGGGAGGTGAGGGCTGCGAGGAAAGAAGGTCAATATCCACAAACCCAAAACCGACTAGCTCCCTCCTTGCCTTTCTTAGTAGGGAGAGAACTGATACCTCCTTTCCATTTTCTAGATGTCGTCTCCTCTGGTTTTACAATTATTAAATGTACACACAGACGGGTAGGCTGTTTAACACTGGAGAGGCGTTTATGTGTACGGAGGTGGGGGAGTATATTCTGGAAACATTTCATTTTCATCCACCCTCATCAAAGCACCTGCGCTAAGGTGCATCTGTGCATTCAAAAGGCCCAGGCCCTCCATCTGAGAACAACTTCCTGGCAACGTCTTGGATTTCGATGGAGCTGTTTTTAACGGACCTTTCTCCCGCTGCCTGCAGTAACCGAGAGGCACCGATAGCCCAACTTCCTCTTTGGGGAGATTCCAGTCCTCACTGAGGAGCCCTCTGGACAGGGCTACCTTCCTATCCTGTCTCACTAGCCTTTGATCATTCTTCTTCCATATTAGTGATAGAAAATTTAGAGAAAGTATAATGCTTCAAATCAGAAGAAAAGCTTAAGTTACCTTAGCACAAAAGTTACTAGATGAATTCCTCACTCTCGCCTTGCTATAGCAATATTCAGTATCAAATCCCTTCTTAGGTTTTACAGTTTTATAACTGTCACAAACAAAGCTGGTTCTTAAAAAGATTGGGTTTCCCTCGTGGCGCAGTGGTTGAAAGTCTGCCTGCCGATGCAGGGGACACAGGTTCATGCCCTGATCCGGGAAGATCCCACATGACGCAGAGCGGCTGGGCCCGTGAGCCATGGCCACTGAGCCTGCGTGTCCGGAGCCTGTGCTCTGCAACGGGAGAGGCCACAACAGTGAGAGGCCCGCGTACCCAAAAAAAAAAAAGATCTAACCCCTCACACATCCATCCCCATTGTGGAGCATTCTAAATACTTCTGAACATAACCAACTTTTAAGTCAGTTGCCTATAGTTAAGAAACTACTTTAAATTGCACCATTATCACTCTTATACAAGCAGAGCTAATCAACTAACAAACTCAGTGTCCTATTATCCTTCAACATGAAGGTCATCAAGAGGATCAAAAAGAGTAATGGCCATTAAACATCCACAAATCTATAGTGATACTCAGAAAAGGGTGAGTGAGGAAACTCTTTACAGATGAATGCCAGCAGCTCAACATAGAAGCAATGAAACAATCACAGAATCTCCATTTAGTACTTCCAATGTAAGAGCTGATTCAGGCAGGGAGCAAAGAAAGGTAAAATTTGGTTGAAAAGTTGTTAGGAAACAGGATATTTGCACTTTGCCAAAAATCACTCCACAAATTCTTACTAACTGCAAAGGAAAAGGTACTTCTCTGGTGGAAAGACCCAGGAGTCATCGGCTCTGCACCAGTAATACTGAGACAGCTGGACGTTGTGCGATATGAAATTCATAGCATCACCTATGAAGTAGTTTTGGCTACAATGGTTGCTATAGGCTGAAATGTCTGTGCCCCGCACCCAAAATTTCTCTGTTGAGACCTAATCCCCAGCGTGATGGTATTTGGAGGTAAGGCCTCAGGAGATGATTAGGTCATGAGGGTATACCCCTGATGAATGGGATTAGTGCCCTTATAAAAGAGACCTTACGGAGCTCCCCTGCCCCTTTTGCCATGTGAGGGTACAAGGAGACCATCTGCAACCCAGAAGGGGGCCCTCACCCAGCCACAGAGGTACCCTGATCTCAGACTTGCAGCCTCCAGCTCTGTGAGAAATAAATTTGTTGTTTATAAGCCATCCAGTCTACAGTATTTTTGTTACAGCAGCCTAAGTGGACTAAGATAATTTAACCTGAATCTACTCACACTTCTAAACCTAATTTCCAGTTTACAGGAAATACATATGCTGAAGAATAGGTAAATGATACATAAGGAAACCATCAAGAAACCCATAATGTGGGACATCCTCCAAGACAACAAGCCTAGACTCTCCAAAAAGTTAAAGGAGGTGTGGAGGCTGTTAAAATGGACAAAAAAAAGACAAAACCAAATGCAACTTATGAATGTCGATTAGATCCTAAAATTGCAAAAGCACTATAAGACATTTTTCAGATAAGCATGGAAATTTGAAAATACTGGATATTAGATGGTAAAACAGTCACTGTTAATTTTCTTAGGTGTACTATTGTATTATTGTAATGAAGGGGAAATGTCCTTATTGTTAGGAGATGCATTCTGAAGTATTTAGGGGTGAAATGCTCTGATGTCTGAAACTTAAGAGCAGATATAGTGAAATACTGTTTGCTGGTGCAGCGTACTGGCAGGGCACACAGGAAGCGCTTTCCTTTTGTAAGAGAACTGCTCTGCAGTCATGCCCTAGTGTGCCATGCTACTCCCATTCGTGGGTACTTGGTCTGGCGTCTCCAGACTCCAGCCCAGGGACGTGGGGTTCTGCACTGGCTTTCTCATCTGATAGCAGGAGCCTCTGCTCTGTGTGCTGGAGCTGGCTTTCCTTTATGGAGGCACAGCTAGGAGCACACAGGCAGGCAGGGAGAAAGCTGTTCCACACCCTGAATTCCTTATTTCCTACACGCAATGAGGTAGAAAGGGAGGCCTGAATTATGGCTGAACCCAGCCAGGTTCAGCTGACAAGCTTTTCCAACTGCCTAACAGCATGGTAATTATTAACCACACAATGGAGTCCAGCCAGCCTGGGTCCTCTGCTGGCACAAGAAAAGTTCCAAATAATTTCCAATAATAGCAATGACAACCATGGTTCTTGAGTACTTACTAAGTACCAGACACCATTCTAAGTGCCTTATGTATCCTAATGTATGGATTTACAGGAGTGGTCAAGCTTTACCATATTATCAAGTACTACCATCCAGGACTGACTGAAACCCTCATTGTAGACAAAGGCTAAAAAGTAATTTGTAATAATATTCACATTCAGAAGGCTAAGTCACCTTGGCTTGAAAAAATGGGAACTGATACTGGAGGTGGGAGGATGTTCAGTATTTCTTTCCTAAAAACCATTAATGCAGGACTTCCCTGGTGGCGCAGTGGTTAAGAATCCGCCTGCCAATGCAGGGGACACAGGTTCGAGCCCTGGTCCGGGAAGATCCCACGTGCCGTGGAGCAATTAAGCCTGTGCACCACAACTACTGAGCCTGCAAGCCACAACTACTGAAGCCTGCGCACCTAGAGCCCATGCTCCACAACGAGAAGCCACCACAATGAGAAGCCCGTGCACCACAATGAAGAGTAGCCCCCGCTCGCCGAAACTAGAGAAAGCCCACGCGCAGCAATGAAGACCCAACACAGCCAAAAATAAATAAATAAACAAAAATAAATTAAAAAAATAATAATAAATAAAAACCATTAATGCAAATCACCCCTCAGACTCTTGCAAGTCTTGGCATCCATAACAATTTATCATGGAAAGGATGTACCACAATCAGAAATCACAGCTTGCTTCCTGACGTCCGCAATCAAAGCAAGAGAAGCAAAGATGTATCACCTAACCCAGTTGTTCCTCCCGGGCCATCGCTCATCGGCCACTTGCGATTGCTCACAACTCTTTTCACACATTAGCGTTAGAAAATTCTAAAGACTAGAGCAAATGTTTCCCTACTCAAAGTTACTGCAGACCGTTAGTAAGGCTGGGGAAAATGAAGCTTCAAATATCCCTTGTGGATAGAATAAAGGGGAAAAAACACCTGCAAACATCAAGGAAGTTAGGCAGGCATTTGAATCTTGGAGGTCGGCAGCTGAATTACATGAACATGGACAAAAAGAGAAGTGTCGTCAACCATTTAGCAACTGACTCCAGTATTTAATTACCTGGTAACTATACAGAAGACAGTAAGTTTTTACTCATACAGTAGGAAGGCTACACTAGAATATCACACAGCAATTGGAACTGAAGGGTAGCAGAATATGCCACGCCAAAATAGGCCCACAGGAGTTCAGGACATGCCACCCCAAAGCATGCCACCTGGGAATATTGATTATTCTGAGCTGTAGGCACTTGAAAAACAGCAAATGCAGGGAGAGGCTTCCTCCAAACTCCCCATCTCCCTAAAGACAGAGTTTCCAAAAACAACGCATCTGTCATAAATCCCCTCCCTGGGAATTTCATCAGCTGGGGAAAACTGTTACCACCAGAGAGCAGAACAGAAGTCAACACAAACTTTGCCACAAACTCTCATGCCTCCCATCTATTCAAGGGTCCATTCATCCTTCCTAAAAATCATTTACTCTCCCCTAAGAGGCCTATACCCACTTCCCCTTTCTCTATTAAGATGGTCTTCAATCCTGAATTCTCAGCCACCTGGGGGAGTTACTAATTTTCCCCTGGTATTGTAACAAAGTGGGATTTGGCTGCTCGCCACTCAAAAGGCATCAAAGAGGCAAGGTTGACGGCAAGGAAAGTTTGCTTTATTTTGGACACCGGCAACTGGTGGGGGGAGGGGCAGGGCGACTCCCCCCTCCCCCACCTCCCAACAATAAGTGGGCAAGAGCTTTATAGATGTAGGGAGGGGGCTACATGCAGAAACAGCACAGTCAGCTCTGACAGTCATCTTAAAATTAGTCGTGCAGTGGACGGACTAGCACCATCTTGATTGTTTTAAGTACAGTTAATCTTCAGTGCCAGGGTCGGTTTGTTCCCATTTCCTTGAGGCCAGTTCTCGGAATTGTGGCAGTTTATGTCATGGCTACAGTCTGGTCATCATGTAGTTAATTTCTTCCACCTGGTGGGGTTTCTGTATCTACCAGACAGCTCACAGGATACGGCTCAGAAGATTATCTATAGCCCATGAAGAGGAAATAAAGGTCCTTGACTACGCTTATTGACTAAACTATTATTATTTAGTCTTGTTGGACTGTTTTCTTTTGTTTCTGCATTTTCTCACTTCTCTGATTGATATGGCTCAGAAGATTATCTATAGCCCATGAAGAGGAACTAAAGGTCCTTGACTATGCTTATTGACTAAACTATTATTATTTAGTCTTGTTGGACTGTTTTCTTTTGTTTCTGCATTTTCTCACTTCTCTGATTAAACTTATTCTTTGGCTAAAGTTTTTCCACAGACAAAAGGCAGGTGGAGGACATGGGGGGGTCCTGCTCCGTTTCAGTATCACCCATGTATACTGAGATTTGCATGTTAACTTGTTTTTCTCTTGTTAGTCTTTTATTACAGGGGTCTCAGCTAAGAACTCAGGAGGGTAGAGGGAAAATTCTTTCTCCCTTACAGAAAAATGTGCATCATTACAGGCAACAATATGGATGAAATCTCATATAATGTTGAACAAAAGGAGCCAGACACTAAATAGTACATACAATCACTTTATATATTTGTATAATTTACTCATTTAAATTTTTTTAATTTTTAAAATATTTTAAATGTGTATATAGAATAAAATTCAAACAAGGCAAAATGATTAATGCTATTAGAATTCAGAACAGTGGTTACTTTTGAAGAGAGTAGTAACTAGGAAGGGGTACAATGGGTAGGGAGTGTCTCTGGGGGCTGGTGAGGTTCTATTTCTTTATGTGGGTGCTGATTACACAGGTCTGCTCCGCACGTGAAAATTCATTGAACTGTACTCTTCTGTACTTTCCATATGTATGTTACACTTCAAAAATTTAACTAAAAACGTGTGAAAACAATCAAAACCACAATGAGATATCACCTCACAGCTGTTAGAGTGGCTACTATAAAAAAAATGAGATTAACAAGTGTTGATGAAGATCTGGAGAAAAGGGAACCCTTGTTCACTGTTGGTTGTAATGTAAATTGGTGCAGCCACTATGGAAAACAGGATGGAGGTTCCTCAAAAAATTAAAAATAGAACTACTATATGATTCAGCAATTCCAGTCTGGGTATATATTCATATCCACAGGGCATTAATAGCTATCTCTAAGAGATACCTATACCCCCTAAGTTAAATGCAGCATTATTAACAATGGCCGAGATACGAAAATAACCTGTGTTCATTGATGGATGAATGGAAAAAGAAAATGTGGG
This sequence comes from Hyperoodon ampullatus, assembly GCF_949752795.1. Taxonomy (NCBI): domain Eukaryota; kingdom Metazoa; phylum Chordata; class Mammalia; order Artiodactyla; family Ziphiidae; genus Hyperoodon; species Hyperoodon ampullatus. The sequence goes on from NC_136921.1 coordinate 66,565,686, forward strand.
ATTATATATATATATATATATATATATATATATATATATATATATACAATCTATATACATATATATAGATTTAGATATACACACACACACATATATATATAATGGAATATTATTCAGCCATTAAAAGGAATGAAATATTGCTGTTTGCAACATGGATGGACCTTGAAGACATTATGCTTAGTGAAGTAAGTCAGAGAAAGACAAATATTATATGATGTCATGTATACGTGGAATCTAAAAAGCAAACAAGCAAGCTCACAGATACAGAAAACAGATTGGTGGTTGCCAGAGGTAGGGGTGAGACAGGCTGGGACCTGGGACCCTCTGCTTCAGTGCTTGCACCTGCACAAAATACAAAGAAACTCTAAGGGACTAAAAATAGCTGTGTGCATGTGCAGTTGGGGCAAATTAGGAACAAGAAGATACAAAAAAGACCAAAACCCCACTGCCACTTCTGAGGACCTGAGAGCAAAAGCAGGGCACTGCGCATGCCCCCTGCACACAGCACCACCAAGGAGGTGAGCAGAACACCTAAGCCACCCCTCTGGCCTGACCCGAGAACCCGTCCCTGCCCTCACGCCAGCTAAGGAACCAGCTCGCCTGCCCCCTTCAGGGAGGAAGCAAGGGAACCTGCTACTTGTTCTCGCTCCCCGCTGCTGCAGCAGGAGCCCCAGTAAAGCCTTGCCTGAATTTCCTGTCTGGCCTCTTATTGATTTCTATTGATTAAGGAAGGCCAAGAACTGTGGTTGTTAACAGACTTTGTGGCACCCAACATGAGGCAGTTGTCCCCTTCCTGGGAGAGGATCTGAGCACCCCAAGGACCACTGAACGCAGCTTCCCCATGGGTGACAAGTGGCCACCTGAACCTCTTGTTCCAGTGTCACCACATTTGCTAAGTCTGCCTTCCTGGCCCCTGGGGGCCTCAGTACCCTCATTCAGACAACAGTTTCCCCCTCCCCTTTGTCCCTTTCCCTCTCCTGATATCTACTTCTCCTTTGTCCTCTCCTACTTCTCTGTCCTATCCTTCCAAGAGAGTGGACGTCAGGCAGCTACAGCATCATTCCTCTCAGCCTGTGAGGACATACTCCCTCTGGCTGGCAATGGCTCACCTTGATGGGTGACAAGCAGAGGTGGGAGAGGCTCACCTCACACCATGCAGGTCTTGGTCCAGTGGATTCTCCCTGATGGGAGATTTATGAGAGTGATAGAGGTTTAAACTTCATATCGTGTAGTGGCTGAACGTCTGCTCATCCCAGTATTCTCACCCTTATTTTCCTGCTGTCTCTTTTCTCAGCCTTTTCTGTCCCTCCTCCCTGTATCTCTCTCTTGATTTTTATGCCTTTTCTCAACCCCTTTATCCTGAAAACCTCCTTTGTGTCTTTAAGTTTCTGCCATTGGTACATGTTGAGTAAAAGGATCTTTGTCTTATGCAGTTTTGTCTGTCCAACTGCTGCTACAAGTCTCTGCCAAAATTGTGGGCACAGTGGAGCATTTAAGCCTTGAAATACAAACACAGCTCACATTGCCTGAGACTCCAGCCTTGGGTTACTTAGTGGGATTTTAAAGAAAAAAAAAAAAGAGGATCTTGCATTTCTCTCCTCTGCCTTTGTAATGTAACTATTCTGCCTGGGCTTTCAGGAACTATCTGATCCATCTGTAGTCCCCCAGACTGAGGGAAAAAAAAAGAGGCCTTTTTAAACTCAGGCAGGAAAACTATGAGATCTCTGGTTCTGTCTTTATGTAAAAATTAGCTTGTAAATGAGCTGTATTTAATTGGCTTAAATTGAGCACTTATATACATTCTTGGAAATATAAAAGAAACTCACCAGAATACATTTCAGGTTCATGTGATCCGGGAAATACTCAGTATTGAATTAATATCTGGTATTAAAGCCAGCTTAAGCTTGTGGGTTTAACTAATACAGACCTGTCTTTAGAGTCATCAACATAAAGTATAAGATTTTTATTGTACCTAGGGTTACTGAAAGTCAGTAAGTGCATATTGTTTGTTATGAAATTTGTCAACAAGGAAAATAACCTGATATGATTAAACTTTTACATAAATGTAAAAGATAAGAGCTTTTTGGTAAACTCTATAGGAATAATTATGTTTTGGAAATATGCATATAAAATAGTCTCTCCAGATTTTGGTAACTTGAAGCTAAACTAAGTTAAATGACGGAAGTTTGTTGAACAGCTAGGTCATTCCCAAATAAAATATCGAGACATCACTTACTAAACAGAGAAACTAAAGGTACATAGAACTGTTAATGAATATGTTTGGTGCCACCCTGAGATGTTCTCTACCAATAAGACAGTTCATGGTTGCTTAAGGGAAGTAGGATGTGTGTTTTCAGTAAAGAAGGTATGAGAAATGGAATTACATTTTATTAAGGGAAAAGAAAGTAGGTTTGTCTTAGGTTGTTTCTGGATGGAAAAAATGAGGGACAAGTTAATATGGATATAGAAAGTGATAGAAGGTTTGTGCATGGTTGGGATTGGCTAGGTTTAGATTGAATTTAACTAAGAAAAAATGAAATCTGTTGTTGAAAGTAAGCTGGTGCAAGACTCAATTTGGCTCTCTCTCTCTCTCTCTCTCTGTTAAGAGGACAAAATTCTTCTGGAATGCTGCTTTTGATAACAATCATGTGACTTTCTGTGCCTTTAAGTGATCTGTATTTACTTTTGAAATCTTTTTTTCACCTTAGCTCAAGGAATAAGTATTGTTTCACAGCGACCTATGATTCTATCCGAGCAAGTGTTTTAAAACTCTTTGAAATTTTTGACAGACTTCCCAAATGTCAAATTCTAAGTAAAGTTCTTTTGACCTCCAGCTAACTGTGGGCCCCTGGAGCATCCCAAAGACAGACCCTAAACTAATTCGGTTCATTTGGTATGTTAAATTACATGGGAAGCATTGTCGAATGAGTACTAAATCTTCTTAGGTTGTGTCGTATGGGTAAATGTTATTAATATAAATATTCTAGAACTTATATGGAATTCCTAAAAATCTGATATGTTCTGATAAAATGTTATCAGTCATAATTATAGTTATTATAACCAGGATTCTTTGTCAATTGCATTGTGGTAAAAAATTTAACTGTGACTTTAAGTCTACACATTCACAGACAGTTAAGCTGATGCTTTGCAAAAATGTCTCATCTTCAAGAAGATTCATAGAAAGAGCTTTTGACAAGTACAGGTTTCTGGTAACTTTTATATCATACCACTAAATTGGGTAAATCTGATGGGCTTATAAAACTAATAATTACATGGGATTGAGTAAACTGATGGATATGTTATAATTTTTCAGTTTTGTTAATCTTCAACCTCACTCTGTTTCCAGAAATCCCCGATAATTTTTTCGCCTCCTGTCCCTTGGGTCTTGAACCCCATGCTGCCTTCCAAAATGCCCAACTCCAACTTCTCCAAGGGTTCCTCTTTACATCTATTGGACCCCCTTTACTCCAAGCGTTGGCAGCCTATACACTGCTACAGACAGCCTACTGTGCTGGCCGCTGCCCAGAAACCCATATTATAAACTTTGTAGATGCTCAATCGTGAGGAATACAACCCAGCATAGGAAAACTTATTATAAGACATAAGCTTTATAGACAACAGATCCCCATCAAGGAGAGTCCTGGCAACGCACTGACAATGGTTCAAACATTCCTCCCCCTGCCCCCACCACCCAGTGACCCCTTGCACAAAGGACTGGGTCAACCAGAGATGTCTGGTTCATCAATGGGAGAGTAAAGGACGCTCAAAACCCCATTAGGTTCGAAGGGAATGTGGAGGACACTCTGACCCTTCAGGTTAAAGCCTCCTAAATGTTTCTGGGATACTGGATTCCATTTCTAGGAGAGCTCTCTTGTTCTTGGTTGCAGGTTGCTCAACATGCGAGGATCCCCTTCTAAGCCAGAAGAAACACCTCTGGAGTATATCCTTAAAAATAGGAAATTTTAAAAAAATAGAAGGGCTGAAAAAGGAAAAACCTTACTGTTAACACTGTATGGCCTTTATGCAAGTTGGGGGGATGGAGAAAAATGGCCTGAAAATGGATCTCTAAATTATAATACTATCTTGCAATTGGATCTTTACTGTTGCAAGATGAGAAAATGGACTGAGATTCCCTATGTTCAAGCTTTCATGGTCCTTTATCAAAATCCCGCCCTATGGGGCCTTAGTAACCAAAGGCCTGGGGAATCAGAAAACACTCCCAACATCTTAGACAATCCCCTTCTAACCTTCCCCAACTCTCAGGGGGGAAACCAAGCCTTCCCTGCTTTCCTGGCACCACCTACCTTTCCAGAGCCACCTACTTCTCCAGATCCCTCTGACTGATCCCAAACTCTGACTCCCTAGATCCCTTTATATCTTCCGTTACCCAAGGAGGGAGAGACTAGTCCCTCCAGGGTAAACAGTAGGGGAACTTCCTATCACCCAGGATCAGGGAAAATATGCCCTCTTACGGAAGTGGCAAGTGGCAAAGGGACAGAGTATATGTGCTCTTCTCTTTAACCGATTTAGCCCAATGCAAACAGACACTGGGCCGATTTTCTGAAGACAGTAGTAAGTTTGCTGAAGGGTTTCAGGCCTTAACTCTGGCCTTTGATTTAACTTGGAAGGATGTCCAAATGATCCCATCTACCTGCTGTACTCCTGAGGAAAACAGAATTTGGGCAGCAGCCCAGGGGCATGGCAACCAGCCTGCTAGGGACAAACCAGAACATTTTGTTATGGGTGGAGACGCAGTCTCAAATCAGGAGCCCCACTGGGATTATAATTCCCCAAAGGAACCACGTGATCCAATGTGTATTAGAAGGAATGAGAAAGTATATCAAGAAGCCAGTTCACTATAAAAAGGTTAAAGGAGTGACCTAAGAAGAAAAAGAAAATCTAGTCCTCTTTCAAGGATGGCTTGTGGAGGCTTTTAGAAAATTTGCTAACATTGACCCATCCCCTCCCAAGGTTCAATCCCTGCTGGGACAACATTTTATCAGCCAGTCCACCCCTGATATTAGGCAGAAACTCCAAAAGTTACAATTAGGCCCACAGACCCCTATGCCCCAAGTCCTAGAGGTGGCCTTTGGGGTATTTAATAATTGAGATCAAGCTGAGGAGGAAGAGAGACCCAATGTGAAAACAGGCAGGCCAGGGCTCATGCTAAACTGATGGCCGTTGCTGTCAGCCATGCCTTGCAACCTCAGGACAACGCAAGGGGGACAAGAAGGTTTAACCATCTATCTGGAGGTAAAACCAGCAAGGGGGAATGCTTCAAATGCAAGTCAATAGTGACTGGGCCCATGAATGCCACAGAGTGCCCCCTGGTCCATGCCCAGTCTGCAAATGAACAGGTCACTGGAAGTGGAACAGTCCCCAGCCCCAAAGGGGAAGGGGGGAGCCCCTGCTCCTGCGATGGCCATGCTAGACGACTGAGGTGGCCCAGGGATCCTGGTGGCTCCCCTCATGAGATGTCTATCTCCATCAAGGAGCCCTGGGTGGTCCTTGATGTGGCATATAAGAAAATCAATTTTTTAAATTGTTACAGGAGCCACTTACTCTGTCCTGATCTCTCATGCTGGGCCTCTTTCTTCCAAAAGCTGTACAGTGACTGGTGTCAGCGGAAAGCCTCGCACCCATTACTTCACTGGACCTCTCACTTGCCAATGTGAACAGCATTTGATCTCACATGTCTTTTTAGTTGTGCCTGAGTGTCCTACCCCACTACTGGTGAGAGACCTTCTGGGCTCCCTCAGGGCTATATTACGATTAGGAGGCCCCAAGCAGCCCCTTTTCCTGACTCTAAGACAAATCAGCTGAAAGAACAAGGGCCTATTCCCGGCCATATTCTACATGCAGCAAACCCTGCAGTTTGGGACAAGGGAATCCCTGGGAAGGCTGTAAATGCCCAACCTGTAAAAATTAGCCTTAAGACAGAAACCACTTACTCTAACAAGAGACAATACCCCATAAAGTTAAAAACAAAAAAGGGTTTATAACCCCTCATGGATAAATTCTTAATACATGGCCTCTCGGTGCCCTGTCAGTTTCCATGCAATACCCCTATTCTGCCAGTTGTCAAGCCAAATGGGAAATATCAAATGGTACAAGACCTTAGAGCAGTAAATGATACAGTGGTCCCTATACATCCCCTTGTGGCCAATCCTTATAATATAGTCCAGGTTCCTAGAGATGCCAAATGGTTTACTGTGCTTGACCTCAAGGATGGCTTCTTTTGCATCCCAGTTCACCCCTCATCTCAGTATCTGTTTGCCCTCAAGTGGACTAACCCCTACTTGGGCCAAATGCAACAATATACCTAGACAGTATTGCCTCAGGGGTTTTGGGACAGCCCAGACTTGTTCACCCAGGCCCTAGGAAAAGAACTAAGGGAAATACACCTAAAAGAAGGGACTATTCTACAGTAAGTAGATGATATGTTAATATGTAGCCCCATCATGGAGGCCTCAGATCAAAATACCATTGAAGTCCTTAATTTCCTTGGAGCTCGGGGTTACAGAGCCTCTCAGAAAAAGGCACAAATCTCAAAGCAACAAGTTAAATGTCTGGGATATATTATAAATCCTGGAAGTAGACAGTTATCTCCAGATAGAAAACAAGCTATATTAGGCCTAAGTGCCCCAAAGACAAAGAAACATCTTTGAATTTGGATTCCAGGATTCAGGCTAATGGCTAAGTCCCTACATGAAGCCACTAAAGGACTAGATATAGAATCATTACTTTGGACTGGGGAACAAGAAAAGGCTTTTAATAATATCAAACAGGCCCTCACCAGAGTTCCTGCTCTGGGTATCCCCAGATTAAAAAAGCCATTCATCTTGTACATAGCTGAAAAGCAGGGGACAGCTCTGGGGGTCCTTATACAGAAGCTAAGAGCAGTTCCTTGGCCTATAGGCTATTTTTCCAAACAACTAGATTCCATGGCCCAAGGCTGGCCTGGCTGCCTCTGGAAAAAGGTGGAAAAAGCTAACAAGTTTAACTTTGGACAGTCACTGGAAGTTCAGATCCTTCATCAAGTACAGGGGATTCTGGAGATTAAAGCCACCACTGGCTAACTGGAGACCGCCTTACTAAATACCAGGCTTTACTCCTTGACTCCCCAGAGGTAACCCTGAAAACATGCCAAACGCTTATTCCGGCTACACTGATGCCTGCTGAAAGCCCCAAACTGACACATTCCTGCCTCAAAACCCTTGACCGGGTTTATGCCTGTAGGCCTGATCTAAGAGACCAGGCCACAGAAAACCCTGAGGAGGAATGGTTTACTGACAACAGCAGTTTACAATTAACCACCAATCCTCACTATTCAATATGTGTGGGGAAACTGAAAACTGGTTCTCTAGTTTGTTCTCTTGGATCCCACAAGGTGTAAAAAAAACTTCCTGGCAGGAAGTTTTCATTTTCTTATAACCCTTCTCTTTTCAGTCATACTGATTTATCTTATATTTCATCTAGTGCTCCATTGTCTTCCCTTCTGCTGTAAATCTGTGACTAAGACTTTTTGGTCCAAGAAAGAGACCTGGGACCAACAGGACCAGACCTTCCATTTTAAAAATAGAGAAACATGCTAAACTTTAACCCTGAGATAAACAAAATAAACACTCAAGCAGAATGGCTTCACAATTTTGACTGGGGCAATATTGCCTCCACTGTTCCTTCCCTTTTCTAGGCCCTTTTAGTGGCTATTGTTGTTCTTTTTGGCCCTTGTTTGTTTAACCTTTTGGTTAAGTTTGTGTCTTTGAGGCTCCAACAGTTTCAACTGAGGCTCATGATGGCTCAAGGAATTCAACCCATTCCACAGGAAGATGGCCCAGGTCCCCACAGATCCTTGGAACAGTCAGCTAGGGACTTCTACAGGGGGTGGGTGAAATGGGTTAAGGAGGCCAAAAGGTACAAACTTCCAGTTATACAGTAAGTCATGTGGATGTAATGTACAGCATGGTGACTATAGTTAATAATACTGTACAGTCCATTTGAAAGTTGCTAAAGGAGAAAAGCTTAAAAGTTCTCATCACAAGAAGAATTCTGTAACTATGTATGGGGACAGATGTTAACTAGACCTATTGTGGTGATCATTTTTGCAATATATACAAATACTGTATCACCATGTTGTACACCTGAAGCTAACATAATATTGTATGTAAATTATATTTTTCATAAATAAATATGAAGACAATTTAATATTCCTATACCATGAGATCTCTGACTTCTGCTTTTGAAACAACCTCAGAAATGGTGGTGTTATCTAAAATCATCCACTTAAAGAAAGTGAGAGCTGAAGGCAATTAGGAACCAACACCTAAGTCCACATGTAAAGTGAAATTAGACACAGTCCCTGCAATAGCTGTACAAATAACTGCAGGCATTAGCAAGAACTGCTGGGGGGGAGCAATTATAGAGGCCTTTGATCTTCTATTATATCTTCTATCTGGGATCTCAAAGAAGCCAGCAAACAAACAAGGCCCAGCAATGCACTGACAAAGGCAACTGCATCTTCATCTGTTTACAGCACCAGCCCCAGATCCTGCACCTCTGCATGGCAGCAGCTGAATTCAGGAAAGGGCCTACGTGTTACTAATGTCCTGATATAAAAACATGATTAAGTCAAAACTCCACATAAGTTAACTTCTATCTGGTCCTTATAAGAAGGATCCCAATCAGAGAGCAAATCTATGTGTCCCAGGTTGGCATTTTTCCTAATATATTAGATTCTTTAAAAGCAAGAAAGAACAGAGAACTTGAGAGAAACAGCACAGTCTGTTACTTCAAACCTCCCAATTCTATCTGACCTTCTTGCCTACTGTTATGGGTTGAACTGTGTCCCCCCAAAATTGATATGCTGAAATCCTAGCTCCCAGTCCTCAGAATGAGACCTTATTTGGAAATAGCATGATTGTAGATGTGATCAGTTAAGATGAAGTCATACTGGAGTAGGGTGGGCCCGAGTCCAACACGACTGGTCCTTACAAAAAGAAGAACTTGGGTTCACGCGCGTGCACACACACGCACACACCATGTGAAGACTGGAGTCCCACTGCCATAAGAAAGTACCAGAAGCTGAAGAGAGACCTGGAACACATCCTTCCTTAGTGCCTTCCAAGGGAGCACGGACCTGCTGACCCCTGCCCATCTCAGACTCTCAGCCTCCAAAACTGTGAAAAGATACATTTCTGCTGTTTAAGGCCCTCAGTTTGGGCTAGTGCTTTGTCGTGGCAGCCCTAGCAAACTAATACATCTACATAGCCCAGGTCTGGCAATGTTGGTGAACAAGGACTTCTATCCTTATCTTAGAGATGAAGAAACAAGTACAGAGAAATAAAGTATACTGCTGTAAGTCACAAAGCCCCCACTGACAAAGATTAGAACTCAGGAATCAAGAAAAAATATGCTGCGAAAAGTCGTAAGAAGTAAAAGCATGAAAGAAATGGCAAACTCTCCTTTCCTGGAGGCCTGCTAACTCCTGTCTGGGAGGGCCTGGGGTGGCCCGGTCTACAGAGAAAGGTACCTAATGTATGTCCCCGAAGGTGCCTCCACCCCTACAAGTCTAAGCCAACACAGCACACCTGCCCCAAGACTTGTAATTCCCACTATGGGAATGAATTACTTTTCAAAGGCCTGAATCTGCTAAAAAGAATGTAGTTACTGAAAATGAGGCAAGAAAAAGGAGACTGTGAATAGAAATGGCATTTTAGTAAGTAATAAGACTTTAAGGGAAGCTAGAAGTTCAGAGTCACTTCCGAAATTTAACATAGAATTAATCCACATCATCTTCCAAAAGTGTCAGTCCAGCAAAGAACTTGCACAATGGTGTCCATTTCAAATGAAGCCACAGAAAATACAAATGAACCTCTAAAAGCAATCAATGTTAGGGTGGGTTTTATGAATTGATCCCTGGTGTGTGCCAGCTATGGCTAAAATCCAAACTACAGCAAACGTCAGTAATATCTAGATTACATTTAATATTGGCTGGAACAATATGGGTAGAGTTAGATTTTATGAAATGGAAGCCACACATTTCAGAAATATTAATTGAGCACCTGCTACGTGCTGGATGCCAGTCCACACACTGAAAGTCAGACCTAGGGGTGAAAAAAATAGACATCAGCCCTGTCTAAAGCCCTCATGGAGTTTAGAGTGAAGCTCTCAAATGGGAGTCCAGAGGTAACGCAAATTTGCTGGTCTTTAATGGAGAAATTGTAGTGACAACTATCTTAGAATTTTCTATTTGTTCTTCTCAGTTTTAAAATTAGCCAGACCTCCATGACTATCACTGAAATTAGTACCAGAGGCTGGGCTCTGGGCTGCTCTCAGGACAGTGCCTGGGAGGAGCGTTTCCCTTCGTGTGCGCACCAGCTTCAAAAGAGGACCCATGGGTAGCCTGAAAAAGCCAACGTCACTGATTTAATCTTCATAGGACCAGGTAACTTCAAGAAACTGCACTTATTATCTTGGCTGACAAGTCCACATTTCAAATCATTGGTTTATAGAATGGAATATGCCCTCCAGCATACTCAGAGGGGATCTGGGTAAAGCATTTCATGAACTGAGAGGGAAGCAAAGCCAACACAGACGAAGATCTGGTTATGGCAGGAAACAGGCCTCCGTCCAGTCATCATGGCACTTTCCCAGGGAAGGCAGGGGTGCCAGGAGCATTCATACCACCCTACATATGGGATGCCCTCAGGCCTTCAAGGACCCTCTTCTGGCCTGACCTTGTGGCACTGTTACCTGACAGTCTCAGCCTCAGGCAAACTAATATCACATCCTTGTGTGAATTCCACAACTGCCCTTTCCTATTGAGGACCAAGCAGTTCAGAGCAGCCCCTTTAACGTCAGCTCTTCGTGAAGCAGCAGCACGTGCTTCAAAAAGCAGCAACTCAGTTTTAGCCCAAAGTTACCCTGTTGGGACTTGATGCCATTCTAACTTACCTTCTTTCTCAATGAAATCGAGTCACCTTCAGCCAAATGACAAATTGAAAGCTAGATGCCAGTGTGATTAACTTCAGGTCTTACATTATTAAATTTGCATTTTATCCACTAAAAAGACACCCAGCACTTTGAGGATAGAGGCTAACACACTGTGCTAATGGTGCTAATCTTTCACAGTGGCACAGGTGAGCTCAAAAATGGAGCAGTATAATTGCATGTGTTCATATGGATGTGCTCAACTCACTGACTTTAAAGAATAAGATACATGAAAAGGACGAAAATCTTAAAAGCCACTCCCTTCAAATCACTTTAAAAATCTCCTTTCAGGAGCTGCTTCATCACAGTCTTAGGGAAAATTTTTTTAAATTATAGTTACCATTTCTTACTACATGTCACATTGTCCTTAAGAAAAATCGGAATGAATAGAAATACAATAGTTTCCTAATAGGGAACATATTTTTCAGAGTTAATCTATTATGTCCAGATGACTATTTAAACCAAGGCAGAAACCAAAGCCCTCACCTCCCTGGGCTGCTGGAAAGCTGGTAAGTTTCACTGTCTCCAGAGCTTCCTGTAGACATCATTGATGCTGCTTATGCTCTGGCAAGGATTTCTTGCCTATCTTTTCAAAGTTGCAAGGGACGTCCTGGAATTAAAAATGAGCTGCCAAGGAGTCCTGTGGCATCTAACAGGACACTGGTCACTAAGACATCCGTAGCTGTCGTCCATTACAGGCATCCAGCAGCTTGGCCATCTACAGCCAGAGGCACTGGTTGTCAACTCCACAAATTACAAATGCCTCATGTACATGGTGGAGGGAGCCTACAAACTATGTGAATTCCAGATTAGGAATGTTTTACTTCTCCTCACTAAGAGTTCCTTTCTCCCCCCCACCCCCCCGCCATATAGCCAACTCCAACCCCAGTACATCTTAGCCTTGACAGTACATTGCTAAGCAACTTACAAAAATGCCTTGAACACCTCAGATTTAAAACATTCATGATAGTATCCTCCACTAAATAAAGGCAACCAAATTTCTGTCCATTTCAACTTTTGGTCTTTTTTTTTTTTTTTTCTTAATTAGAGTAAGGATTTCTCTGTTACTTTTTCGGGTAATATATCCTCACTATACAGCCTATTTATTAGATCCAGAATGTTTTTTTTTTTTTAAAAACCCATCACACTCTCTCTCTTTTGCCTCCTTTGGCCCCCTGACTCCTGCCCAGGTGGCACGCAGCCCCTTCCTGGCCCTTCAGCCCCTGCACCCACTGCACCCCTCAGATGGTCTGGGCAGGGAGACCAAGAGCCGGGGCCCCAGAAGGAAGCCGGTGGCCTGCAAAAAGGAGGTGTCTGTGGCTGGTGGAGCATAAACGGCCCAGGAGATACTAGGGTGTACCCAGGAGAGGCAGAGATGGCAAGTAACAGCCCTTGACCTTAAATAGTTCTCAGCCTGGATCTGGGAGAACACTCTGGAGAATCAGAAACAGTCCTGGACACAAAGCAAAGAGGAGGCACTGCTCAATATCCAGGGCAGGCTCTGGTCACAACATCAATCAAACCCCCTATCAACGGGATAATGGCAAAAGCCTCTGGACCAACATCACCCACCAAAAGGAAGAGGAACTACGAGTCTATAGCCTCCTGTGAGGAAACCACAAACACAGAAAGTTTGACAAAATGAGATGACAAAGAAATATGCTGCAAATGAAGGAGCAATATAAAAACCTACAAGAACAACTAAATGAAGAGGAGAAAGGCAATCTACCTGAAAAAGAATTCAGAGTAATGCTAGTAAAGATGATTCAAGATCTCAGAAAAAAAAAATGGAGGCACAGATTGAGAAGATACAAGAAATGTTTAACAAAGAACTAGAAGAACAAAAGAACAGAGATGAACAATACTATAAATGAAATGAAAAGTATACTAGACTGAATCAGTAGCAGAATAACTGACGTGGAAGAATGGATAAGTGACTTGGAAGACAGAATGGTGGAAATCTCTGCCACAGAAAAGAGTAAAGAAAAAAGAATGAAAGGAAATAAGGACAGTCTCAGAGACCTCTGGGACAACATTAAATGCACCAACATTCGAATTATAGGGGTCCCAGAAGAAGAAAAAGAGAAAAGGCCTGAGAAAATATTTGAAGAGATTATAGTCGAAAACTTCCCTAACATGGGAAAGGAAAGAGTCACCCAAGTCCAGGAAGTACAGAGAGTTCCATATGGGATAAACCCAAGCGCGAACATGCTGAGGCACACATTAATCAAACTTACAAAAATTAAATACACAGAGAAAATATTAAAAAAAACAAGGGGAAGCAACAAATAAAATACAAGGGAATCCTCATCAGGTTATCAGTTGATTTTTCAGCAGAAACTCTGCAAGCCAGAAGAGAGTGGCATGATATATTTAAAGTGATGAAAGGGAAAAACCCACAACCAAGAATACTCTACCCAGCAAGGCTCTCATTCAGATTTGCAGAAATCAAAAAGTTTCTCAGACAAGAAAAAGCTAAGAGAATTCAGCACCACCAAACCAACTTTACAACAAATGTTAAAGGAACTTCTCTAGGCGAGAAACACAAAAGAAGAGAACAAAAGAGGAAGGGAAGAAAGAAGATCTACAAAACAAACCCCGAACAATTAAGAAAATGGCAATAGTAACATACATATCAATAATTATCTTAAATGTAAATGGATTAAATGCTCTAACCAAAGACAGACTGGCTGAATGGATACAAAAACAAGACCTGTGTATATGCTGTTTACAAGAGACCCACTTCAGACTTAGGGACACATACAGACTGAAAGTGTGGGGATGGAAAAAGATATTCCATGCAAATGGAAATCAAAAGAAAGCTGGAGTAGCAATACTCATATCAGACAAAATAGACTTTAAGACTGTGACAAGAGGCAAGGAAGGACACTACATAATGATTAAGGGATCAATCCAAGAAGAAGATATAACAATTGTAAACATATATGCACCCAACACAGGAGCACCTCAAAACATAAGGCAAATGCTAACAGCCATAAAAGGGGAAATCGACAGTAATGTAATAATAGTGAGGGATCTTAACACCTCACTTACACCAATAGATCATCCAGACAGAAAATTAATAAGGAAACACAAGCCTTAAACGCTGCTTTCAGATGGAATGTCCTATAATACCAGATAGACTTAATTGATATTTATAGGACATTCTATCTGAAAGCAGCAGAATATACATTCTTCTCAAGTGCACAAGGAACGTTCTCCAGGATAGATCACATTTTGGGTCACAAATTGAACCTTGGTAAATTTAAGAATATTGAAATCATATCAAGCATCTTTTCCAACCACAATGCTATGAGATTAGAAATCAATTACGGGAAAAAAACTAAAAAAACACAAACACATGGAGGCTAAACAATATGTTACTAAATAACCAATGGATCACTGAAGAAATAAAAGAGCAAATCAAAAAATACCTAGAGACAAATGACAACAAAAAAACAGCTATCCAAAACCTGTGGGAAGCAGCAAAAGCATTTCTAAGAGGGAAGTTTACAGCGATATAATCTTACCTCAAGAAACAAGAAAAGTCTTGAATACACAACCTAACCCTACAACCAAAGCAACTAGAGAAAGAACAAACAAAACACAAAGTTAGTAGAAGGAAAGAAATCATAAAGATAAGACCAGAAATAAATGAAATAGAGACAATGAAAACAATAGAAAAGATCAATGAAACTAAAAGCTGGTTCTCTGAGAAGATAAAATTGATAAACCTTTAGCTAGACTCATCAAGAAAAAAGGGAAAGGACTCAAATCAATAAAATTAGAAATGAAAAAGGAGAAGTTACAATGGACACCACAGAAATACAAAGGATCATAAGAGACTACTACAAGCAAGTCTATGCCAATAAAATGGACAACCTAGAAGAAATGGACAAATTCTTAGAGAGATACAGCCTTCCAAGACTGAACTAGGATGAAATAAAAAATATGAACAGACCAATCACAACTACTGAAATTGAAACTGTGATTAAAAATCTTTCAACAAACAAAATTCCAGGGCCGGATGCCTTCATAGTCAAATTCTACCAAACATTTAGAGAAGAGTTAACACCTACTCTTCTGAAATTCTTCCAAAAAACTGCAGAGGAAGGAACACTCCCAAGCTCATTCTACAAGACCACCATCACCCTCATACCAAAAACCAGACAAGGATATCACACAAAAAAGAAAATTACAGGCCAATAACACTGATGAGCATAGACACAAAAATCCACAACAAAATACTAGCAAACAGAATCCAACAACACATTAAAAGGATCATACACCATGATCAAGTGGGGTTTGTCCCAGGGATGCAAGCATTTTTCAATATCTGCAAATCCATCAGTGTTATACACTACATCAACAAACTGAAGAATAAAAACCACATGATCATCTCCATACATGCAGAAAAAGCTTTTGACAAAATTCACCACGCATTTATGATAAAAAATCTCCAGAAATTGGCACAGAGGGAACCTACTTAACATAATCAAGGCTATATGTGACAAAACCAAGCTAACATCATACTCAACAGTGAAAAGCTGAAAGCATGTTCTCTAAGATCAGGAACAAGAAAAGGATGTCCACTCTCGCCACTTTTATTCAACATAGTTTTGGAAGTCTTAGCCACAGCAATCAGAGAAGAAACAGAAATAAAAGGAATCCAAATTGAAAAAGAAGTAGTAAAACTGTCACTGTTTGCAGATGACATGATTCATAGAAAACCCTAAAGATGCTACCAGAAAACTACTAGAGCTCATCAATGAATTTGGTAAAGTTGCAGGATACAAAATTAATACACAGAAATCTCTTGCATTCCTATATACTAACAACAAAAGATCAGAAGGAGAAATCAAGGAAACAATCCCATTTACCACTGCATCAAAAAGAACAAAATACCTAGGAATAAATCTACCTAAGGAGGCAAAAGACCTGTACTCAGAAAACTATAAGATACTGATAAAGGAAATCAAAGATGACACAAACAGATGGAGAGACATACCATGTTCTTTGATTGGAAGAATCACTATTGTGAAAATGACTATACTACCCAAAGCAATCTACAGAGTCAATGTAATCCCTATCAAATTACCAATGGAATTTTTCACAGAACTAGAACAAAAAATTTCACAATTTGTATGGAAACACAAAAGACCCCAAATAGCCAAAGCAATCTTGAGAAGAAAAACGGAGCTGAACGGCTTCCCTGGTGGTGTGGTGGTTAAGAATCAGCCTGCCAATGCAGTGGACATGGGTTTGATCTCTGGTCCAGGAAGATCCCACATGCCGTGGAGCAACTAAGCCCATGCGCCACAGCTACTGAGCCTGCGCTCTACAGCCCACGAGCCACAACTACTGTGCCCATGTGCCACAATTACTGAAGCCCGCATGCCTAGAGCCCACACTCCACAACAAGAGAAGCCACCACAATGGTAAGCCCATGCACCGCAACAGAGTAGCCCCCACTCACTGCAACTAGAGAAAGGCTGCATGTAGCAATGAAGACCAAACACAGCCAAAAATAAAATAAATAAATTTATTTTAAAAAAAGGAAAAGAAAAACTGAGCTGGAGGAATCAGACTCCCTGACTTCAGACTATATTACAAAGCTACAGTAATCAACAGTATGGTACTGCACAAAAAACCCCAGAAATATAGATCAGTGGAACAGGATAGAAAGTCCAGAGATAAACCTACACACCTGTGGTAACCTAATCTATGACACAGGAGGCAAGAATATACAATGGAGAAAAGACAGTCTCTTCAATAAATGGTGCTAGGAAAATTGGACAGCTACATGTAAAAGAATGAAATTAGAACACTCCCTAACACCATATACAAAAATAAACTCAAAATGAATTAAAGACCTAAATGTAAGGCCAGATACTATAAAACTCTTAGAGGAAAACATAGGCAGGACACTCTTTGTGCAGCAAGATCTTTTTCAATCTACCTCCTAGAGTAATGAAAATAAAAATAAAAATAAACAAATTGGGCCTAATGAAACTCAAAAGCTTTTGCATAGCAAAGTAAACCATAAACAAAATGAAAAGACAACCCTCAGAATGGGAGAAAATATTTGCAAACAAAGCAACCGACAAGCGATTAATCTCCAAAATATACAAACAGCTCATGAAGCCCAATATTAAAAAAAAAAACCCAATCAAAAAATGGGAAGATCTTGAGAGATATTTCTCCAAAGAAGACATACAGATGGCTAAAAAGCACATGAAAAGATGCTCAACATCACTAATTATTAGAGAAATGTAAATCAAAACTACAATGAGGTATCACCTCACGCCAGTCAGAATGGCCGTCATTAAAAATGTCTACAAACAGTAAATGCTGCAGAGGGTGTGGAGAAAAGGGAACCCTCCTACACTGTTGGTGGGAATGTAAACTGGTACAGCCACTATGGAGAACAGTATGGAGGTTCCTTAAAAAAATAACAATAGAGCTACCATATGATCCAGCAATCCCACTCCTAGGCCTGTATCTGGAGAAAACCATAATTCGAAAAGATACATGCACCCCAATGTTCATTGCAGCACTATTTACAATAGCCAGGACATGGAAGCAACCTAAATGCCCATCAACAGAGGAATGGATAAAGAAGATGTGGTACATAAATACAATGGGATATTACTCAGCCACAAAAAAAGAATGAAATAATGCCATTTGCAATGACATGGGTGGATCTAGAGATTGTCATAGAGTGAAGTCAGACACAGAAAGACAAATATCATATGATGTCACTTATATGTGCAATCTAAAACAAGGGTACAAATAAACTTATCTACAAAACAGAAATAGAGTTACAGATGTAGAAAACAAACTATGGTTACCAAGGAGTAAGGGAAGGGAGGGATAAACTAGAAGATTGGGACTGACATATACACACTACTATATATAAAACAGATAACTAATAAGGACCTACTGTATAGCACAGGGCACTCTACTCAATACTCTGTAATAACCTATATGGGAAAAGAATCTGAAAAAGAGTGGGTATAGGTATACGTATAACTGATTCACTTTGCTGTACAGCAGAAACTAACACAACATTGTAAAGCAACTATACTCCAATAAAACTTAAAAAACCCATCACATATACACAACCACCATCAAAATTCCTTCCGTCATTTTTCAAAACTATTTTTATCCTGCTTCATACCTAATTTAAAACATATCATAAGTATTATTTTAGCTGTAAAATGACCCATCCTATGGATGTACTACAATTTACTTATCTATTCCCTTCTTGTTAGAAAACTAACTCACTTTCCATTTCTATTATAAATTTCACTTTAAAGAACACTTTTATGCCAAAGATTTTTTATATTTCAGACATTTCCTTAAAAATAGATTTCTAGCATTAGAATTACTCCAGGTGTGAGTAATTACCCAAATGTGCAAATAATTTTAAAGTTTTCACTGTCCCACTGGCAAAAGGGGTCTCATTTCCGTGTTGAATCCTGACATTTCACTTTCCCGTATTCAGCAGCCTTTCTCCCCTAAACCACTCTTCTCTGGAGCCTTCTCTCGGCCTCTTCCCTCCCTTAGGCCTCCTTCTCCAGCACTAGTAGAACTCGCCCCAGTTTCTTAGGCTTCCTTCTCCAGCACTAGTAGAACTCGCCCCAGTTTCTTAGGCTTAAGTGTCTCACTTTTAAGAAGGCAGGGTTTTGTTATGAATTTGCTCTTGTTTCTGTTTCACTCATCCTCCAACCCTGCCACAGCACACTCAAAAGAGTATTCCATTCGCATTCGTTTTTAAATCATGTGGATCACATTATTTATCTTACCTGTTTTATAGAAGGTGAACCATTTAGTGATTAGAAACATTTTTAAAGCATTTAACAACATCAAAAAGCCCACAATATAGTCCTATAATCTACTATCTAATTTCCTTTTTGTAAATTTTCCACAAGTTCCTTGTTAAATTCAAATTATTTGCACTAGTTTACATGCTCACCCAACATCGGGCTTTCAGTAATTTCTGCCCTCTTCTCCTCCAATTACACAAAACAAAAAAGTTTCCTTCTTTCTTTCCTCCCGTCTTGGAGGAAAAAAGTTTGACAACTTTTAAGAAATTTAAATCTTTTTTTTTCAGAATCCCATTAACTATTTAGTTCCATCACACTGAGATTAGCACAAACATATACACTAAGTCTAAATTGCTCAGAAATGTGAAAATTAATACAATGTACAAACACACTGCAAAACATAATATAAAACCACGATCATAAACATATGTACCCATCAAACCAGAAGCTGTCAATCTATATCTGGTTGGCTGTTCCTACATTTTCCTATTAACACTTGCTTATTACTTATTCCACTTAGCTCAGCACAGCCCCACAAGGAAGCAACAAACAGCAAGCGCCAAAGGTTTAAGAGCAATTCATAAGGAAGGAGAAAAGTTGGAAGATTTCTGAATTTAAAAATCAAAATCACAAAAAGTTTACACAGTACCTTCATCTGCTTCCAAATTAAGAAAAACTCAGCATCATATAACTTTAGTAACAAAACAGAGCCCTTGGAATAAGGTGAGGAGCAAGAGCTCTACTTCAGACCAGCCCTCCTTTCCTTCATTCTGTATGGACCTTCACTTACTCTGCCACCTGAGGCCAATGCTGTGAAAATGAGACGCAGCAGCGGCCAGAGATTCTGCTTTCTAACAAGCTCCCAGGAGCTTGTTACTGCTGCTAGTTTGAGGACCAAAAAACTGAGTATCAAATATAGACTTCAGCATCTAAGAACTTTGTAATTACTGGATTTATAGTAAAAGTTTCCAAAATACAGTATCAATGATTGGCTCACTTTCTTTTATTAAATAGAAGTTCCTCAAAGAGAGAAAAGCCACCTTGTTTGTCCTTAATATGAACACAGGTGGAGCGCATTCTATTGTATTTAACAAAATAGATCAGAAACTGGTAAGGTGGGTTGCCTTGAGGAAGGAACCAGCCAACTTGGAGGAGGGAGAGGAGGAAGGGTTTTCACTGAATATTCTTTTGCAGCTTTTAATGTTGAATCATGTGAGTCAATTACTTATTGAGAAAATAAACTTTATTTTAAAATGTTAAAGCATTTCATAGGATATTCTGGAAGCTGACTAAATGTTAAATTAATCCATTTCCCAGGAAAGTAAGTGGTCGGGCTGGGGAGACCAGTTGCTTTACTTAGCATTTTTCTTCATAGACGGAACATGCCTTAGTTTAACCACCTCCTAGGATCACGCCAATATTATATTTTCATTATGATAACATTTTCAACCCCATTACTCTTCTCCAGCACCAGAAGGACCCAACAGCATGCCTTGAGTCACAGGAAATTCGAAAAAGCGTCTACGTGCACCTCTAGTGAGTCAGGTTCTCACTGCAGAGAACTTTCCAGTACCTCAGCCTCTTGTCTGTATTTTTCAAAACTGGGCCCCTTGGCACTGAAATTGTTCCTATTAACAGCATTCATGTTGGTGTTTTAGATCTACACAGAAGTAACAGCAACTGAAAACAGAAACCAAATGACGGAATGGGTGAGCATGTGCGTGTATGTGTGTGTGCATGGGTGTGTCCTCACACAAGTGACCCTATGGCTGGGCAAATATTAGCTCAACCGTCTGATCTGAACTTAACCCATGTGGACCCAGCCCCACCTGTACCCTCACGGGGTCTCCAAGGCAGACACATTCTTCTTTACATAACTTGGTCATGACTCACCTATAAGACTCTGTGAAAGTGCTTGTCGCGTTTGCAACTTGTGAATTAATATTCATCCTTAAAGCCTTAAATGCTTGTTTTGGTTCTGCTTTTTACCATGTCGCCTTAGAGCAGACCTTACAGTGTTGCCGAGGCTTCTTCAAATCCCCACGTCCGCCCTCCTCCTCCATTCGCACTGCCTGGTCTGGGTCCCCATCCCCACCCCAGGTCTCCATCCTCTCTGCTACAGCCTATGCTTATAACTGAGTGGATCAGCTGCAAGGGCTAAAGGGAAAGGATCAGAGACAGGCAAACCCAGGCTGGAGGGAATCCACGCGTCACAGCCCTGCCCCAAGGACTCTGGCAACCGTCCAGCACATGTGTCTAAAGAAGCAACGGCCACCGAGCTAATTCCAGTTTCCCTGTCTGTTATCCAAGGAGACACGCAGTGGTGGGGAGATAACCAAAAACATCGGGGTGGGGGAAAAGAAGGCCCCAGCAGCACAGAGCATCTTCCTAACTCTCCACTCAGCACAGAGCCCCAGATAACTACAGATACGGCCCAAAACCAGCACTGACCCCCGGCAACACGGCAGTGGGTTTGGCGGGGTAGGACCAGGTGGAGCCAAAGACCCAGCCAAGAGGCTGCAGTTCAGGCCAGGGTGCTGTTCCAGAAGGAACATCGGTGCCAAGCAGGAAATCAAAGGAAAAACTCAGAATTGCAGGCCAAGAAAACACGGTGAGGATTGAGGTGAGGGGCCGTTCAGCTCACGCGGGGGCTCTCGCCCAGGGCTTGAGCTATATCCCCGGTTTCCTACCTGCCAGGCGATGGATGTGACGCTGCCGAAGTGCCTCTGCCCGCGAGAAGCTACGGGATGGAGGAAGCAGGTACAGCTGCCCAACTGCAATTCCCCTCACTCAGAAACTCTCAAGAGCTCCTCCTACATCATCACCACCATCCTCCTCATCAAAACAAGCAGCAACTGGGCAGGCATTGCCTCTAAAGACATCACCTGCTACCATTCTCCGGCCTCTCTGGCCTCTTTGATGATCCGAGAACAGACTAGGTAAGTTGCCACGTCAGGGCCTTTGCACTTGCTGTTCCCTCTGCCTAGAAGCCTCTTCCCATAGGTACCTTCATAGCTCTTTCTCTCTCCTCCTTCAATATTCACCCAAATGTCTTAATCAGCCTTCCGTGACCACCCTTTTAAATCATAAATCCCCTCCTCCCTCCACCACCTCAGCATCCTTTCCTTTTCCTGCATTTCTTCTTCTTCACAGCACTTATCACACTGACATTCCATATGTTTTCCTTCTGTATTTGTTTATTGTCCCTTCACCAAAAGCACATGTGCTGCGAGTCAAGGAAGGGTAAAACAACTTTCCAGAGTGACAGAAGGTATCAGTATTACAAGGAAAAACAACAAATGCCCACCATGGCCTTTTCCTTCTTCCCATGACACAGCCGTCTGCTTCCCAATATTTTTTTAGAGCAAAATTTGTAACTATTTTTTATCTGTATCTTTTTTTAATTGAAGTATAGTTCATTTACAACATTGTGTTAGTTTCAGGTGTACAGCAAAGTGGTTTATTTATACACACACACACATATACATTCTTTTTCAGATTCTTTTCCATTATAGGTTATACAAGATACTGAGTATAGTTCCCTGTGCTATACAGTAGGTCCTGTTGCTTCCCAGTCTTTAAGACCTGGATTGAGAGACCTCTTCCTTAGGGTTTTCCTTCACGTCTCTTCTGCTCCCCTCTCACCTTTCTCCAAACTCCCACAGCATTGTCCGTTCCAGGCGAACTCCACACTAACCAACAGCGCCTGCCTAACTGGGAGGACAGAGCATGTCAGCTCATGCTTCGGAAAGTACTAGGACCGTGTGGTGCTGTTTATTAGCCAATAAGTCAGAGCCATTATGACTGTTATTTAGTATAAGTATCTTGTATCACATATACTGATTAAAGCTTCATTTCCACAGCTAGATTATAAGCAAATTGAGGGCAAACATCTTACCCTGTATTTTTGAATTTTCTCCGGGAGTACTTATGATGTTTAATAATTATTTGTCAACTGATTGAAACAAAGGATCTCCACGTTTAAAGATTCATTTGAGACCCCTTAGAACCTCTGTTTAGACAGTGAGTCCAATCCTTTACCTCTTCCAGGACTGACCTTGTGTGTAAATACAGCAAATCCCTGGAAATGGCATTTATTATAGCAACTTTGCTAGAGTTTGAACAGCAGAGCCAAAATACTATAAAAAAGATCAAATATTGACTCAAAAGAATTTTCCCCCAGGCAACTGTTATAGTCTTATCTTGAATAGAATGTTTGCACAGTTAATTAAGTGTTGCTATGGGCTCAGCAAAATCCCAGGCAGACCCTGCCAAGCCAAGTTTTACATTCCCACCATCTTATCACTTTTTGTAAGTCCCTCTCCTCATACCCCTCACCTAGCACCACTGCTAATGTTGGGTGTGGGATTAAATGATAAGTCAGTCATACACTTTTTATCCACGGACAAAAGATAAAGGAATCCCAGTGCCAAAGATTCCATTTACCTATCCCACAGCAAATATGCTCCATCTTTACCCTCCCAGAAATCAATCAGGCTGCATCTGTTCCTACCTGTTGACTTCTTGGAAATGTATGAAATAGTAGAACCATGTAGAGAGAGAGGCATTTACATTGTCATGGTACGTGTCTCTATACACCAAATACTGATGAGTGTTTACTTCCTATGGTTACGGACTGTGAAGCCTGCCAGAACAGGGAGCCTCCAGATGCACCTCGAAATCACAGACTGTTCTTTGCAGGGAGTGGGCTAGCTTACACTGGGTTGTCTAAAACGTGGGCGAGAACAATTATGACAGGTAGAAGCCAACAAGAGTTATTCACAACCTCTCGGTTCTAATTCAAGAGAACAACCAGCCCTCTACAAAAAGAAAAAAAAATTATACAGCAAGCCAAGATATTTGCCTGGGGAAAAATCCTAAGCTTCTATTAATAAAAATGGAACAGTTTGTGGCTTTCAGTGTAAGCTTCTATAGGATTGGGACCAGGAGTCACAATAGAGAACACAGCTCAGCACCACGGGTGACTGGACACGCAATGATACTGTAGAAAGATGTCAAGCTGGTTAAAAAGAATAACATGCAGAATTACAGGAGACTGAAGCGTTGAAATTTACCACAGGGACATTTTTGTAAATGGTGCAATACGTCAAACTCTTTGGCAAATTTAAATGCCAAGCTGGCTAATGCAATATCCAGACCACAAGCCCTTCCTGCCCAATCAGCTTCTCGGTAAGATGCTCTCAGCCAAGATCTGCAACAGCAGTGTCTGGGTGTGGTACCTTCGGATCTGCTACCTTCCAATTCCATTCAGTCCTGATCAGCCCAGTTTCATGCATCACATACTCAGTTTTCCAATAAGCAAATACTCGTAACAAATTCTGCACAACTCACTGGAGTGACTCCACCGTTCTGAAGAACACACAGCATCACCAAGGCAACAAGCATGGACTACAGGGCACACCTGAAGCCTGTGTAACACACACACCAAAAAAAACCAAGAGCTATTATTATTAATAACTAAGTAGCCACAATCCTTCCCCATCAGGTTCTGCTGAGGCCACACCCACTGCCCCACCCACAAATTGGACAAATTCCCGTCACTGACTCTCCCTAGTTGGAAGTTATCAAAAGAAAACTACAAGAAGTCAGTGGGGCTAAAGTGATCCATAGAGTGAAGAACTACAGGGGAGGAAGTGCCTAGAACTTCAGAAAGGTGTGGATCAGAGGAGTGAAAATGAGTTTTGAGGAGAGCTGAACCAGAAGTGTGAGGCAGGAGAGAAGGGAGAGAACTTTCAGAGATGTTACTTACAATTTTTGGAAATATACATTGAATCTCTTCTTACTGTTCTCTGGCAGAGGCAAGTAAAGTTTGAAGTTTGGATACTTGTTACTTCAGTTTCTGAACTGTGTTCCTCTGGATGGTAAATTGCAACTACTCTTGGAACAACTAGACTTGAGCAAAGAGTCTAGTCCACAGACATAAAAAAATGCGGTGAATTCTTCACTTAACGCAATGAATTCTGCATTACTGAGGGCAATGACTTATTCCAAAACAAAGCCTGGCAAATGCGTCACAGGGAAAATAACAACCAGATGTCTCCTACCTGCCTCAAACACTAAAGCCAGTTGTTCTAGAGATGTTCAAAATCACATGCTAGATTTCTCTCAAACTACCTAAAAAACCCAGAGATTTGGGCAAAGATTCATTCTCTTGTATTCTTCCAGTCTCAGCCAAGAGCCCAGGTAACAAAAACCTGCTTCCTTGCAATGGAGTTCTCCAATCATCTGGAAGTTTCTAAGCAGTACACCTAAGAAAAAAGGACTTTCTCTAGGGAT
This sequence comes from Hyperoodon ampullatus, assembly GCF_949752795.1. Taxonomy (NCBI): domain Eukaryota; kingdom Metazoa; phylum Chordata; class Mammalia; order Artiodactyla; family Ziphiidae; genus Hyperoodon; species Hyperoodon ampullatus. Next base: position 66,590,801 of record NC_136921.1, read on the forward strand.
CAGCGATCTAACCGGTCCCTCTTTTCCCCTCCAGAAGACAACCTATCAGGCAAGTGGAGAGAAGTGTTGTCATGCATCCTTCAACAGTGAAGTCTTTTCTACCCTCTGGGAAGTTTCTGGTCAAAGAAGATTCATACATAATATAGAATATGCCCTACTTGTGGGGAGTCAATTAAATTTCTCAACTGCACATAAAAGATAATAAATCCTCCATTCTGACCACAAAATATTTGAGACATTGATGATTACACCAGAATCTTTTAAAATCATATCAAATTTAAATAAGAAACAGGCCCTTTAAGTAGTATAAGAACTAAAAACAAATGTTTTTATCTGAGAGGACCCTCAAAAACCAAGGGAAAGATGCAAAGACTATGAAGTACCACTTTATAATACTAGGTAAAATCCCAGAACCTAAATATACAGGATGGTTTCCATTTTCTGTTTTATGCCTTTTCCTAGTTTCTTGATTTTCTACAAGAATCATATAGTATTTCTACAATCAGGAAAAAACGTAAAGTTTTTCAAAATTACGCACAGAAAAGACAGAAATAAAATGTGCCTTTAAAATGTTATGAATAAGTATACTTGAGGGGTAAGTTGTTCTTTACTTTTCACTTTTCTGTATTTTCTGAAGCTTTTAGAATGAGAATGTAGCAATTTACAATGAAAAACAACCTTTTAAAAAGCTGTTTAAGGGCTTCCCTGGTGGCACAGTGGTTGACAGTCCGCCTGCAGATGCAAGGGACACAGGTTTGTGCCCCGGTCCGGGAAGGTCCCACATGCTGCGGGGTGGCTGGGCCCGTGAGCCATGGCCGCTAAGCCTGCGCATCCAGAGCCTGTGCTCCGCAACAGGAGAGGCCACAACAGTGAGAGGCCCGCATACCGCAAAAAAAAAAAAAAAGTATTTATTAAGGGTCATAAATGTATAAACACAAAATATAATCAGGAAGAAAGCTTTCGCCACTGATCAAGCCACCTTTCAGAGTCAAACAATTTACACCTTACATACCAGTACTTCTCAAACTTGAGGAGGTGGAAGAACCACCTGGAGGGTGTGTGAGAGCACAGTGATGGGACCTGAGCAGTTCTAATGAGCTCTCAGGGGATACTGTTGCTGCCAATCAATGCACCTCGCTTTGAGTAGCCAGGATGGATGCAAGGGGAAGTGAGTAGAGCCTCGTGAAGGCTGCCAAGCTCCTTTGAGAGCGGACAGAAGAGAAGCTGAACTCCAAAGCCCACCTTCTTTTGAAAGTTCTAAAGCAGAGGCAGATTCCTCTCTCTCCAATCAGCCCTTGGTGACTAAATACTTGGTCATGTCCTTAAAAGGGGGCCAATGAAATTAAGATAATCATGATGCCAGAATCTAATGAGCTTGTTAGAGCATCAGATGGAGCCAGCCTTTGATTCCAACTTGGCAAACTGCCTCTGTACTCTCTAGAATTCTCCAAATCAAATCTCTTGATGCTAGCTTTCAAACACCACCTTGTTTCCTACAATGATTTTGTCAGATGCCTAAGAATAGGAGGCAGTCCACCAATTCCATATGTATCACTCATAAAGAGACCAAAAAAAGTAAACAAACAAACAAAAAAGGCAAGCATGCACTCCATGAGCTGACCAAGTGCTTATCAGGTGACTCTGGACCCTGGAGTTGCTGGGAAGGAGGGTGAACTTGTAAACAGTCAAATAGTTCCTGCCCTTTCACTCCCCCCAGCCACCTCGGGGGTCCATCAGGAGCTAAGTATAGAACCACACTAGAACTCCAAAAACCTCAGGAAGAGATTGCAATGCCAAGAAAATACTGAGGCCCACAGCCAATATCCTCCACCTTGCTAGCCCATCAAGGCACTAGAGGGTGACTGTAGTGTTTCCTTTCATCCTAAGGAATAAGGTACCTGGCTGAGAGGACTCCAAGTTCTACGCAATGAGAACCTCAGAAAGAAACTAACTTAATGAACGATTCACAAGAGCACAGAGAATTCCCACCAGCCTGTAGGTCCCCAAACACCACATTTGCCATTTATCCCCCATGCTGCCATTTCCCGCCTGCAGTGAACTAATTACACACAGTGGGAATTCTGGAGCTGCCAGTTCTAATGTTTATCTGCTGTTAACTTGTTGTGTGACCTCAAAGACATTTCTCTAGTGCCTTTATTTCCTCTGCTATAAAAGCAAGATAAGGGAATGACATGCTTGAAAAAGTGCCCTAACATAACATTACAGTCATCACTACCCTAGAAATGCTCACAGGGATGGTAATTAACGTGTTCCTTTTACTAAGACATTTAAAGATAACTGATGACATGTTGTGAAAAGCATGGGATCTCAAATTATATTTCCTCTTTCACTAAAACGGGTTTCAGTGGCAAACGCTACCTATAAAATTGATAAAAACAATATTGAATGTGCTTCTTTGTAAATTACAATGTGATGTATTTTTCCATAACCATAATTTTAACAGCAGACCATGGTTTCATAAGTAGAAGAGACAGTAGAAAAATCACCTTAAATTAGATTTCTGTAACCTTCACATACAGCACTGAAAACTTAGTGAAATAAAATTGAGCTGTACTTCTTCACCAGTGAAATACTTTGCAACCCCTGGAAGCCGTGATTTAGAAGACTAGTTAGTAACACAGTCTGGGCATGTGAGAAAAGCTGGTTACAAAACATTCTGTGTACAAAACGATCAGTATCGTCTGATTTTTTGTAAATCTATTTGGGCATAGAAAAATATTTAATAAATGGGAGCGATTATCTTTTACATTTATCTATTAGGGCCCCAGTTCTTTTCTTATACATTTGAATGAGCTATATATTAAGGTTATAACACATATCATTTATGTGTCACAAATTTAATGCAAATTTTCTCAGTATGTCTCTTCATTAGTATAGAAGTTTTCAATTTTAATATATTCAAATCTACTCGTTTTTTCTTCACTGGTTGCTTCTTTTGCTTTGAAGCCATGAAAATTGTCATTCCTATGCAGACCTAATAAATATTATATTTTCTGCTAGTGTTTCTATTATTTGATTTGCAACATTCAACTCTCTGGAATTTATATTTGGGGCATGGTATGTTTGGTGTGGGTCCAAATTGATATCTTATTATGTCCAAACCATTTATTAAATAATCTATTAAATAATCCTTCCTCATTGCTTTATTTTAAAAATTTAGCACATTTGATTTATATATAGTTAGGAAATTATTCCAATTTACTTTTTTTAATATAAAGTACAAGAACCTCAAAGTAAAAATCCAAATATACATATTAGTTTTATTAGAAATCTCAGCTAGAGATTATCAGCAAATCAAATCATCACACCATTTCATCTTCAGTGGGGCAGCAATCAACTAAGTGATAATTCCTGTTCAAATCAGTTCTTCCTATTCAGTAGAAGGCTTTGAAAATGTAATTATAGGGTATATAAGTGTATGGTAGCTGAGTCACCAACTGTTTGAATTCTCTGCTTATTTTACGGGGAAGGACTACTTCTTAGATGGCAATATTATTCTAACTTTGACACACCTGGAAATAACACTCTTTGCCCTGAAAAAAAAAATGAAAGAAGTCAAAGAATTCATTGTTTAATTTGGTCAAGATTTAGAACCATGATTTTCACTCAATTGAGTTTTTCCTCCAGATCTATTAGAAGCCTATCATAGACAGTATGTACTATGTAAATTTGCCCTTGTTTTTTAGGTTTCTAATGTCTGCATCTTGCCATTCCCATAAAGATATAAGCTCCTGGAAAGCAAAGGCTGCATCTATTAGAGAATGAAGGAAGGAGGGACTCATGTACAATCCTTGCAGTGACTCTTTCTGAGCCTTGCCCACAGTGGTCACTCAGGAAAGGCTGCCAATGGACGAACTATTTTAGCATCTCAGCCATAAGTGATGCTTAAAGAAAAAAAAAAAAAGAACACATATCACTGAATGCTTTTATCCGAATTCATCCCCCCTACTAAGTAATATGGACAGATTTATGCCATCAATTCACACCCTGAAGCAAAAGACATTATGATCTTTCTTTTTTTTTTTTTACATCTTCAACTTTCTATGTATGTATGTATGTATGTATGGCTGCATTGGGTCTTCATTGCTGCACACAGGCTTTCTCTAGTTGTGTCAAGCAGGGGCCACTCTTTGTTGCAGTGCGCAGGCTTCTCACTGCAGTGGCTTCTCTTATAGCAGAGCACGGGCTATAGGTGCTCGGGCTTCTGTAGTTGCAGTGCGTGGGCTCAGTAGTTGTGGCGCACGGGCTTAGTTGCTCCGCAGCATGTGGGATCTTCCCGGAGCAGGGATCAGACCTGTGTCCTGTGCATTGGCAGGCGGATTCTTAACCACTGCGCCACCAGGGAAGTCCTATGATCTTTCTTTTCGTTTGCATAGCTATGACTCATCATTTTCCAGCCCTATGTGTTTTTTTTTTTTTGACTCAGAATAGAATTGCACCATTAGGATTTCAGCACGTCTATTCTTGGAGTGACTATTTTGAATTGCATCTTTTAGAAGTAAGGAAATAAATTTTTTAAACTTCTTAGGTATCTACATGGCTTGGTTTGAGAATCTGAGCTTTTCTGGTTCCTTTTCCTGCTGCTTTTCCAGGTCGGGAGGGAATGGCTGAGAGAGGTTCCTCTGGACGAAGGCACTGGATGGCAGTGCTCAGCCTGATATTCTCTGCTTTTAATCCCCTCACCAACAAACGGACCAGAGAGAGCACCAACATCATCGCCATCAATGGTACAATTTACTCAGCATCTTATGTATGCCAGTCACACTGCTAAACGTTTCACTTGTTAATCTGATGCTGTTTTTGTTACCAAAAAAAATTCTAGAATGTATTTCCTCCCGATCTCTGAAAAAAACTGCTCAATTTAATATCATGCTTAATTACTGAGCGTAATTTTAGAGATCTTGCTGAATTTTTTAATCTAATACATGACTAGCATGTTAAGAAATGTGCCATTTCATTTCACAGAATAGTCTCGTACATAAAATAGAAAAGCCTAACCTATAAGAATGCCCTCCCGTTCCCTGCTTCTCTCTTTTCTGCTGGAGAAGAATGGATACATTTCTCACGCAGCATAAGGAGGCCAGGGAAGAGGAGAGAGATTACCGAACGTGCTGGCAAAGCGAAGCCGGAGTGTTCGGCTCCTCCCGGCACTGTCCCCATCCTACTCCCAAGCCCTGAGGAGGCTGGGAGGACGAGAGGCAGAGTTACCTCCTAATAAATCCCACCCAAGCTGCCTCTCCCTCACCTCTCTGCCAGCACTTGCCTAGGGTGGCCACTCGGGAGCCTGGCACGTCTCCCAGGAGGTTCCCAGGGAGTAGAAAGCAAATGCCAGGGAGCCCAGAAAAAATGCAATTCCTCAACTGTACTGGGAGAAAGGCATCTAAAAATACATGTAAGCAGAGACATTCTATTCTTGGATTTAAACCGTAGGTCTTCTCATGGAGTTCACATCTGCCGACACGTTCACTGTCACTGCAGCCTGTTGAGTCTGCGAGAGGCTGTCGAGCATTCCTGCAGCAACACCTCGGCTACTCTCCCATCTTTCCAGTGAGCATCATTAGAGTCTGTTCTCATCCCCACTTCGAAGATTCAAACCCACACCAGTACATTTTCCCCTAAAATGTGCAGTCTCCCCCAAAGCCTCTGAGAAGCAGGAGAAAGCACGCATTTGCAAAGCCTAAAGGTCAGCGCTGGTACAAACCAGGAAGGGCACTAACTGAAGCCAGACCCTCGGTTCACGCTTGGCCAGGTGAGTGTTGGCTCCACCCCTCAAGGAAACTCCCCTCTAGAAGCTGCAGTTGGAGGAAATGCCATCGCAGCCCATGGTACCACACTGGTGGCCCCAACCTGTCCCCCTACCTGTGTGCATGGCCTTTACCAAGAGACTCTGCAGCTCCTCCCACTAAAGGGGATCAGAATCATCCCTTGGTCCCTTGACCCTGGGCTTGCTGGCCTGTGACTTGCTTTGGCCGCAGGGAACCCAGGCCCCCCCGACGAAGCCTTGCAGGTTTCCTCTTACCCCTTCCAGCTCTGCCACGGCCTTGGCAGGAGCTGCCCCGGGACGGCTGCTGCCCTCAGCCTGGACCCACATGGAGCGGACGGGAACCCAACCCGCGGGACCAGCCAGGGCCACTGTCTCCTCCTCACAGGGCCACAGCCTGAAGTCCTTCCTCCTAATAGAGATTCTGAACAATAATCACTTTGGAACTGCAAAAGGCTTGGGGAAGAGGCATTCTCAAACTTTAGGCGATTAGCTCATACTTTCTGGAGGACAACATGGAAATATATATCTAAAGCCTTAACAATATTACAGCCCTTTAAGCAACTGTGTCACTTCTTGAAACTCTATTCTAAGGAAATAAATGAGGATGTGCTCGGAGGTTTAGCTACAAGAATGTACATGACAGAGTTGTTTACAGGGGCAGAAGGCTGAATTCAAGCTAAAAGTACAAGATACGGCCTCATGGTGGGATATTATACTAGCCATTAAAAAATAATGCTGTGCAGGAACATTTAATGACATCGAAAATGTTTATAAAGGTTAAGGTTTTTTTTTAAAGTTTTAATACAGTGTGACAAGTACCAAGAAAAAATATATACACACATATGCTTAGAAGAAGTGAAAATGATTAAAACATAAACAGTGTCACCTACTATGCAGCAGGAAAATATCTGATGCAGGAGGTAATCTATTATTTTCCACCTTTTCTATAATGAACATGTATCACTGTGGTAATAAGAAAAAAATAAAAGTTACTGTTTTTTAAAAAATGACATCATATTGATTTAAGATAGGAAATCTCTGTCCTTAGAACTAGAAACAAAATTATCATGATAGTTGAGGATTTTTACAGTTGGCTCCAGGCTTCCTGGCTGAAAAGGCACAAAGAAATACAAAGACTTATACAGGTTTCCACTGTTTGATGTATCAGTTCTTCCCAGAAGATAAACTACCATCCTGGCACTAGATTCTAAGAGAAATATATGATGTACTTTTCTCGATAACACTAATACCTACCCTGTAGAGCAAGACATCGGGGGATTACTCACAGCCCTCATCTTTGTTCTAACTACTCTTGTAGCTGCTTAAGAGCTGTGGTCCCCATATCTCACTGAGGGACAAATACCACACACACAGTGCCTGGTATTTTTTTCATAATGTACTTCCATCCCTATTTTCCTACCATAGCAAAACAGCCCCCAGATGAATGGGATGGTTTCAGTAAGACACCCATGATACAATATCTGATTTTTATGCAATATTTTGATGGCGTCACTGTTTCACAAGAATACTCAGAAGACTCTCTCACAGATGCAGTGGATCTTGAGGAGTGGTAGATGTGACATACTTTGAGAATGTACGTTTCTTAATAATATATCTTTTAAGAGCCCTCTAAGAAGAGAAAGTAGAAAAAATTAAGTCAATGTCTATGAATGGTTGCTCTAAAAGTTGATGGAAGCCACAAAGAGGCAGAGGTTAACTAACAGCCCTGAGGTGGCCCCTGGCAAGCTGAACCCTCACCATGACAAGAAGTCACTTCCAAACTAAATCTGTCAGAGTCCCTGAAGACTCAGACACTGGGGACAGGGGTGAGGAAAACTGAGCCTATTACCTTCAGTTAATGTCTATCCTTCCTACAGAAACAATTTAAATTAGATTTCCCTCTGTATCTTACCTACAGTTTCTCTCAGATCCAAGCCACTCCTAGAGAGAGCAAAGACTTTGTAGAACTTGGGAGACTATTAAAATAGCATTCTTCTCCTTCCAAATCCTCTCCACCCTTAAATATCTTCCATTCCATATGTCTGATGCTTATCTTCAAGGCCAAAATCAAGTCTTTCCTGACAAGCTGTGTGACCTTTGTTTCATCTGTGACCTCTAAAAACACATTCGCCCTACACAACTCACTGACACTCATCCTGCATGCATGTGTCCCCAACCAGGCTGTAGGCTGTGAAATATTGGGCATCTCACCCAGCACTGGCCACAGTGTCTTGTGCATGAGTATCAAGGTGACAAGTTCATCTAAATTCCCAGGTTGTCCACTGCCCCCTTGGTAAGTTATAGGTAAGGTTGGTAGCACAACTGTTAGCAAAGCAACGGTGATAAAAGTCCAAAGTTTCTTGACTGGGAACACATTTTCTAAGGTTAGTTTAACAAATTAAATTTTTTGTGCTGCTCACAATGGAGAAAAAGAAGGAAATATTCTTCTTGACATCTGAGGAGTTCACAGTCTCTTGGAAACTGAAGATGCATATGTAGCTAATTAGAATAACATGTTATTAATATGAAAAATGTGAGAGGACACATAAAAACTGCAAAGAAAAGCCATCAACTATGTTCCTCAAGAGATGGCTTCAGTTTACATCCCACTGAATTTGGGCCACAGGACTAGAAATGATGTCTAGCAAAAGACAAGAGACCTTCCTCTACTCTGAACTGATCTGCCACTTGCAGAGCCCTGGCCTCTGAACTAGGCCGTTCATTCGCAGAAGACTCCACACACTGAAGCCCACCTACTGCATGACCTTGGCCAGGGCAGTGAGGAAGCTGAACCATAGCCAAAGGAAGCAGCATTACGCTAGGCACAAGAAAACTCCGAGGAGCCAGGAGAGCTGTCGTGACAGCTTTGAAAGCTTGTCAAGTGGAAGATGGGCTGGATAAGAATTTTTCATACTGCAAAAAGCCACCCATAGGTGGGTCATGAAATCAATTTAGAGGCAGGAGACTTAAAGTAAGTGCTGTTTCATAAAATGCTTGTCATGCAAATAAGTGTGTGTGTGTGTGTATGTGCACAGGCATGTGCACTGGGGCATGCAAATGGATTTTTTTCAAAACAGTTTGCAAGGTTGTGAATTAGACAAATTATTTGGTAGCTTATAAAAGGACAAACTTCAATTCAATATAAGGAAAATACCTCAAACGAGTGAAACTGTCTCACAATGGGGTTTATTATTGTGAATGGCAGACAGCTTCCAGCCCCTGAAAGACCCCAAGCAGCATCAAAGCCATAGATTGTCAAGGAGGATATTCACGTTAGTGGAAAGTTAAATAGGAAGAACTCCAAGTTTCCTCCCCATTCTATGAGACGTCGGTCTAGATCACAGGCACTTAACTGCCACTGAAAGAACAATTAGGAGGGAAACAACTCCACAAAGTTACAGGGGTGAATGTATACAGCCTGAAATTTCATTTGGTCGTTTGTACCGGAACAGAACCTCTGTGAAAGGAAAAGTTATAAGTGATACTTAGACTAAGGGTTCTCAACCTAGGGATACATCAGAATCATCTGGGGAGCTTGTAAAAGATACCCATGCCTGGATCCCAACATATATCAATTAAAACACTGAGGCCCAACACTTGTATTTTATTTCTGTTTCCCAGGTAAGAATTGCAAACCACTGATTTATATGTGTAAAATGTAAAAATGACATTTTATAAAGCATAGAGGGAAGGAAAATAGCTCCAGGATTTTACATGAAGATAATAGAAAGAGCTGGAAAACATCAAATCATGGTTTTTGAATTCTGCTCAGGGTGTAGAGAGCTGAAAAGAGCATCACTCCCATGCTTACAAATAAAAAGTCAGATCAACTACAAGTTCAATCTTTCTTGAATCCATTAGACAGCTGAGGTCTCAGTGGAACAAACTAGCCCAGAATCTGAGGAGAACCAGGCATCTGTAGGAAGAGACAAGACATGAGCACTTGTTTACCTGAGGTAGATGCACCTGGACACTGGCTAACAAGCATCAAGTAACAAATAACAATGGAACACTGATGGGAGAGTTGAAAGAGCATGGACACCGACCACTCTGAGGCACAGTGCAGAAGGAAGACCGAAGGCTGACACTGAAACAATGAGAAAAGCCCTGCAGCAAACCAGTCCCAATTCTAAACTCAAGGTGTCACTAGAGGAATCTGAAGTCTGTGGTGCCCTGAGGATAGGCTCACCAACAACACACCTCAAATCCAGTCAACTCCTGACCAGAATGATCAATTCCCCACACTAAAGGGCTAGCAAAAATAGAAAGGCATTCCATTTCCAGGAATAAAATCTATATATCTCAGCCTCTAATGGCCTACACAAGATGTCCATGTCTTGACAAAACATTACAGAGCATACAAAAAGAAAAACAACACTGCCAAAAGACACAGCCATTAACAGAACCAGACTCAGATGTGACACATATGGGGAAGCTATCAGACACAGAATTTAAAATAACCATAATTAATGGTAAAAGTCCCTAATAGAAAGGGTGGGCAACATGAAAGATCAAATAATATTTTTATACAGATAGAAACTATAAGAAAGAATCAAATGAAAATGCTGGAAAGGCTAAACACAATAACAGAAATGAAGAATGCTCTCAACAGGCATTCTTCAGTAGATGTGACACATCCAAGGAAAGAATCAGTGAATTGAAAATAGGTCAACAGAAATCCCCAACTAAAATAAGGAGAAACAAAAAGAGGAATGAAGCAAAACCAAAGTGTCCAATAGTCGTGGAATAATACCAAAAGTCTTAACCCAGGTGTAGCTGAAATTTCAGAAGGAGAAAAGAAAGAGAATAGGGCAAAAGAAATATTTGAAGAAATAACTGCTGAGAATTTTCTAAAATTAATGACAGATACCAAAGCACAGAACCAAAAACTCAAAAATGCTACAGAGGATAAAAACTAAGCATGTGCAGGCATATGCACATGTGTGCATGTGCGTGCAGGCATATGCACATGTGTGCATGTGCGCGCACGTGTGCACACACACACACACAGGCATATCAGAGGCTGCAAATCAAAGACAAAAAGAAAATCTTGGGGGGCTGTGGCCCGGCTGCAGGAAGAGGAGGCCGCCTAGGCATCAGTGCTGTGCACTCAGCTGCAATGAGCTTGGCACCAGGGCTCCGTGGGGCTCGCGGTGCAGGTGAGCAAAACATGACAGAAACAGATGCCTTCCCTATGAGAAGGGTAAAAACGCAACCGAAATGCAAAAAAAGATTTGTGCAGTGTATGGAGAAGGTGCTGTGACTGATCAAATGTGTCAAAAGTGGTTTGCAAAACTTCACGCTGGAGACTGCTCACTGAACGATGCTACATGGTCAGGTAGACCAGCTGAAGTTGAGAGCGATCAAATCAAGACATTAATTGAGGACAATCAACATTATACCACGCAGGAGATAGCTGACATACTCAAAATATCCAAATCAAGCGCTGAATATCATCTACACCAACTTGGTTATGTTAATCACTTTGACGTTTGGGTTCCACATAAGTGAAAAAAAACCTTCTTGACCATATTTCCACATGTGATTCTTTACGTAATGAAAACATTCCATTTTTAAAACAAATTGTAAGGGGAGGTGAAAAGTGGATACTGTACAATAATGTGGAACAGAAGAGATTGTGGGGCAAGCAAAAGGAACCACCACTAACCACACCAAAGGGCCGGTCTTCATCCAAAGAAGGTGATGTTGTGTATATGGTGGGATTGGAAAAGAGTCCTCTATTATGAGCTCCTTCTGGAAAATGAAACGATTCATTCCAACAAGTACTGCTCCCAATTAGACCCACTGAAAGCAGCACTCAACGAAAAGTGTCCGGAATTGGTCAACAGAAAATGCATAATCTTGCATCAGGAAAATGCAAGACTGCATGTTTTTTGATGACCAGGCAAAAACTGTTACACCTTGGCTGGGAAGTTCTGATTCGTCCGCCATACTCACCAGACATTGCACCTTCGGATTTCCATTTATTTTGGTCTTTACAAAATTCTCTTAATGGAAAAAATTTCAATTTCCTGGAAGACTGTAAAAGGCACCTGGAACAGTTCTTTGCTCAAAAAGATAAAAAGTTTTGGGAAGATGGAATTGAAGTAGCCTGAAAAATGGCAGAAGGTAATGGAACAAAACGGTGAATACTTGTTCAATAAAGTTCTTGGTGAAAATGGAAAATGTGTCTTTTTACTTAAATACCAAAGGAACTTTTTGGCCAACCCAATATTTCAGGACTTTCCTTGCCAGTATGGCTGGGAGGATTTCCTGGGGCACACCAGTGGTCTGTCTGCCTGGCAGAGGAGAAGGATGCAGCAGACCTCTATCTACTCTATATGTTGACCTTGGGCTTGGAGGAGCTCATTATTTAATATGGCTTAAGTCATTGTTTTTTAAACTTTTCATAAAAAGAGAAGTGTTTGATACGGCAGAAACGTACAAAAGGGACCATAAGAGGAGAGGAATTGCTTTAATCTTCAATCATGAGAGGATCTTCTGGCACTTAACCCTGCCATACAGGCAGGGCACCAGCGCAGAGAGAGACAATCTTAAGACCAGGTTTTCAGATCTAGGATTTGAAGTGAAATGCTTTGATGATCTTAAAGCAGAAGAACTACTGCTCAAAATTCATGAGGTGTCAACCTCTAGCCATGCAGATGCCAATTACTTTTTCCTGAGTCATGGTGAAGGCAACCACATCTATGCATATGATGCCAAAATTAAAATTTAGACACTGACTGGCTTGTTCAAAGGAGACAAGTGTCAGAGCCTGGTTGGAAGACCCAAGATATTTAACTTTCAGGCATGTCGGGGAAACCTGTACGATGTGCCAGTCATCCCTTTGGATGTAGTGGATCATCAGACAGACAAGCTGGACGTCAAACTAACCCAGGTGGATGCAGCCTCAGTTTATACACTTCCTGCTGGAGCAGACTTCGTCATGTGTTACTCTGTGACAGAAGGTTATTATTTTCATCAGGAAACTGTGACTGGCTCATGATACATTCAAGATTTGTGCGAGATGCTGGGAAAATTCAGCTCCTCCTTAGAGTTCACAGAACTCCTCACGCTGGTGAACAGGCAAGTTTCTCAGTGCCGAGTGGATATCTGCAGAGACCCAAGTGCAATTGGAAATAAGCAGGTGCCCTGCTTTGCCTCAATGCTAACTAAAAAGCTGCATTTCTTTCCAATATCTAAATGATAGGTGCCATTTTGTTTTATGTATCTGTATTTTTATATAAAGAAGTATCACTAAATACTTAAATTGAAGCAATTTAAATGGTACAGCAATTTTAAATGTTTAAATGAGAGAACTTAAAAAAAAAGTTCATATTGGACATGGTGAAGGGGTTTTATATATGTAGAAATGAAATCCTCAGGAAATTCCTATAAATAAAAATCCACAAGCATTTGTAATACTTGACTTTTGTAGTAAATTGCAAGGTTACTCAAAATATCTGACTGCTTTAACTTGTATTTTGTGACATTTTATAAAACTTTATAATGTTTTTAAAAGTTTTTGAAAGCTAAAAAAAAAAGAAAGAAAGAAAGTCTCAAACCCAGTGGGAAAAAATGAAATATTAAATACAAAGGAACGAAGATAAAAATTTCAGAAGACACCTTGTCAGAAGGCATGCAAGTAAGACAATGAAGCAACATCTTTGAAGTACTGCAAGAAATAAACTGTCAACACAGAATTCTATACTTGCTGAAAATATCCTTCAGAAATGAAGGAGAAATAACTGCAAGAGGCAAACAAAAACTGAAAGAATTCATTACCAAAAGACCTACACTACAAGAAATACTAAATGAGGTTTTATAGTCTGAAGGAAAATGATGCCAGACTGAAATTTGGATCTACACAAAGAAATGAAAAGTGTTAGAAATGGAACAAATGAATGTCAAATATAATTCTTCTTTTTCTGATATTTAATTGCTATAAAAGGTAACTGACTGTTTAAAGAAAATCAGCAAACTATGGCCTGCAAACCAAATGCAGCCCGCAGTCTGTTTTTGTATGACCTGTGAGCTAAGGATGGTTTTTATATTTTTAAAGTGTTGTTTCAGAAAAAAAAAGAATATGCAGCAGAGACCATATGTGGCCTCAGAGCAAAATATTTACTTTCTGGGCCTTTACAAGAAAAAGGTTTGCTGACCCTTGGTCTAAAACAAAAACAGTAACAATATTTTGTTTACAGCATATGTAGAAAAAAATGATAATAACAATAACACAAAGGATGGAAGAGAAGGGTTGGAAATATACTGCTGAAAGTTCCTTAGACTACACATGAAACAGTGTAACATTACTTGAAAGTAGACTCTGATTAATTAAAGATATATAGATATAAATAAACACTCTAGGGGAATCACTAAAAATGTTAAAGAAGCATAAATAAGAAGTGGAGATAAAAGGGAATCAAGAAATGCAGGTAATAGGGAAAAATGGAACAGAGAGAAAATAACTAGCAAGATGGTAGGTTTTTAATTAAGCCATATTAACACCACAGTAAATGTGAATGGTCTAATACACCAGTTAAAAGACAGATATTGTTAGATTGATTTAAAAAGTAAGACCTGGGCTTCCCTGGTGGTGCAGTGGTTGAGAGTCCGCCTGCCGATGCAGGGGACACGGGTTCGTGCCCCGGTCCGGGAAGATCCCACATGCCACAGAGCGGCTGGGCCTGTGAGCCATGGCCGCTGAGCCTGTGCGTCCAGAGCCTGTACTCCATAACGGGAGAGGCCACAACAGTGAGAGGCCCGTGTACCGCAAAAAAAAAAAAAAAGTAAGACCCAACTATCTGAGGTCTACTAGGAATGTGCCTTAAATATACAGACACAGACAGGTTAAAATGAAAAGAATAGGAAAAGATATGGCTGCAAACACTAAGCAAAAGAAAGCTGGAGTAGCTATATTATTAACACCCAAAGTAGACCACAGAACAAGGAACATTAACCAGGTTAAAGAGGAATATTATATAATGAGAACAGGATCAATTTTCCAAGAGGACATAACAATCCTAAATGTGTATGCACTGTGGAATTAAAGAAACCTCTGCTAAAATTGGAGTTGGGATGGCCTGTAGGGGGAACTCTCAGGGCCCACCATGCACCATCTATTACTCCAAACAGGAAGGTATTGCTGCTGCTTCTCTCTGCTGGAAGGCAGTCCAGCCAATCAGACACTGTAGCAGTCCAATCAATGAGAAGCCTCCATACACTGGACTCCCAGTTTCCTGCAACAGGTCTCTTTGGTTATTACAGCTCCTTCCAAGTTTCGCTTTTCCTTATTTTTATAGTTTTATAGCAAGTTCCCCTTCCTTGTTTTTGGATTTGCCTATGGTATACCATAGTTCACATATCCTGAATTGCAATTCCTTTGGCTATTCCAGAATAAACTTGCTTTCACTGGTAAAATAACTAGCTATTATACTATTAAAGTTGCACTTAAGAACAAATGGTCAAAATACATGAATCAAAAAGTGACAGAACTGAAACAAGAAATTTTAAAATCGACAATTGTAGTTGGAGATTCTGTTCTAACATGCCTCTCTGTTATTGATAAAACAAGTAGGTAGATAATCAATAAGGACACAGGAGACCTGAACAAACCTATCAGGCAACTTCACCTAATATTTCCAGAACATTCTACCCAACAGTAGCAGAATACACATTCTTTTCAAGTGCACACTGAACATTCATCAAGATAAACCATATTCTGGGCCATAAAACAAATGTGGACAAATTTAAAAGAATAAAAATCATGCAAATTATATTATGGGATGGTGCTTCCCTGGTGGCACAGTGGTTAAGAATCCGCCTGCCAATGCAAGGGACATGGGTTCAAGCGCTGGCCTGGGAAGATCCCACATGCCACGGAGCAACTAAGCCAGTGCACCACAACTACTAAGCCTGACCTCCTGAGCCTGCAAGCCACAACTACTGAGCCCACGTGCCACAACTACTGAAGCCTGTGCACCTAGAGCCAGTGCTCCGCAACAAGAGAAGCCACGACAATGAGAAGCTTGCGCACCGCAACGAAGAGTAGCCCCGCTCATCACAACTAGAGAAAGCCCGTGTACAGACATGAAGACCCAACACAGCCAAAAATAAATAAATTAATTTAAAAATTATATTATGGGAAAAAAAGAGACTTAAACTAGAAATTGATAACAAGAAAACTTCTGGAAAATTCCCAAGTATTTGAAAAGTAAATGACATATTTTGAAATAACACATGGGTCAAGAGGAAGTCTCAAGGGAAATTTTAAATATTTTAATTTTAAATAAATAAAAAGGAATATGCACATATCAAAATTGTTGAATGCAGGCTAAAGCGGTGGTTAAAGGGAAATGTATAACACTAAATGCTTATATTAAAACAGAAAAAAATCTCAGATCAGTAATATAAGCTTATCCCTTAAGAAAATAGGAGCATATTAAACCCAAAGCAAGGTGAAGGAAATAAAAAGGGTATAAATCAATAAAATTGAATACAGAAAAAATTAATGAAATCAAAATCTAGGTCTTTGAAAGATAATAAAGTTGCTAAACTTCTAGACAGACTAAGAAAATGATTGAAGACACAAATTACTAATATCAGGAATGAAAGGGGGAACATCACTACAGACCCCAAAGACATTAAATGAATAATAGGAGAATACCACAAACAATTCTATATCCATAAATGTGACAACTTAGGTGAAGAAGACCCATTCCTTGAAAGATATAAACAATTAAAACTTATCAAGAAAAACTGGATAACTTCCATCAGAGAAAACTCTAGGCCTAGATGGTTTCACTAATGAATTCTACCAGGAGGAAGGAGGAAAAAATAGCAATCTTACACAGTCTCTTCCAAAAATACATCACAACCAAGTAGGGTTTATCCCAGGAATACAAAGCTGGTTCAACATTTGAAAATCAGTCAATGTCATTCACCACAGTAAATATGAATAAATCACATGACCCTGTCAATAGACAGAGAAAAAGTATACAACAAAATTCAAAATCCATTCATAATAAAAACTCTCAGTAAACTAGGGATACAAGTGAAATTCCTTAACCTTGTGGGGCACCTATAAAAATTCTTAGCTAACATACTTCATAGTGAAAGGTTATTTCTCCCCTATTATAAGAAACAAGGTAAGGATGTTCTCTCTCACCACTCCTTTTAAACACTGTACTATAATACCTAGCCAGTAGAATAAGGTAAGAAAAAAAAATAAAAGGCATCCAGATTGGAAGGGAAAAAATAAAACTGTCATTATTCACAGATAACATGACTGTCTGTGTAGAAAATCCCCCAAAATCTATAAATAAACCTCCTAGAATAAGTGACTTCAGAGAGGTAACAGAATACAATATCAAAATACAAAAATCAATTGTATTTCTTTATATTAGCAACAAGAGCAACCTCCAAATGAAATACTAAAGTATAAATCTAACAAAACATGTGGAAGATCTATATCCTGAAAACTACCAAATGCTGATAAAAAAATAAAAACAGAAATAATAAACAAAGTGATAAACAATATTGTGTTAATGGAATGGAATACTCAATATTGTAAAGATATCGATTCTTCCTAAATGAATCTATAGATTCAATGCAAGCCCATTCAAAATCCCAGCAGGACTTTTTGTAGATATTGACAAGCTGACTCTACAACCTATATGAAAAGGCCAAGGAACTAGGAGAGCCGTAACAATTTTGAAAAGAAACTTGGAGGATTTATACTACCTATTTTCAAAATTTATTATAAAGTCACAGCATCAAGCCAGTGTAGTGTTGGCACAAAGTAGGCTTACAGATCAATGGAATAAAATTGAGAATCCAGAAATAAATCCTTACAATTATGGCCAACTGATTATCTACAAAAATGTCCATACAATTCTAGGGAAATCATAGTCTTTTCAACAAATGGTGCTGGAAAAACTGGAATTCCACATGCCAAAAAAAAAAAAAATTCTTGACTCATATTTTACACCTTATATAAAAATTAACCCAAAATGGATCATAAACCTAAGTGTAAAACATAGAACTATGAAACTTCTAGAGGAAAATGTAGAAAAGTTTCAAGACTTGTAGTTCGGCAAAGAATCTTAGATACAACAACAAAAGTCTAATCCATAGAAAGATTGATACATTGGTTTACTAAAGCTAAAAAACTTTTGCCCTGAGAAAGACACTGCTATGGGAATAAAAAGATAAGGCACAGACTGAGAGAATTTATTTGAAAATCACATTTCTGACACAGGACATATATCCAGATTATGTAAAGAACTCTCAAAACTCAACAATAAGAAAACAAACAAGCCAATAAAAATAGGTAATCAAAATAACCTCTGCATAACACTTGTATGTTGTACATTTTAATTTGAATTTGTGTATTTTCCCAGCCACTTATAAGTCCAAACTTAAATTCTCACCAATTTTTATTTATACCATATTATTTGACCCTAGAATTAGGCTTTTGATCTCTGTTGACATTTAATGCACTTCATACTGACCTAAAAAATATTATTAAATTTCTTTGAACTCAGGAGATAATTTTCATATACATCTTTAGTATAGAGACTATTTTTTCCTATCAAATAAAATTGACTCTTTACACACAGACCCAAAAAAGTTATAATTTTCTGAGGCATCAAAAATTTATTTTGTCACCTTTTAAATAATGAAGCCTGAGCATGAATCACCACATTTCTTATCACCATACTTCCTTCTTCCCCTGCTACCAAATCTAAACAATTCTGGAACACAATGATGAAAGAAATGAACTTTATTTTCCCTTTGCTTGTGTTTCTTCATTTATTTCTCATCACTTGGCACTATGTTTTATAAGTCATTGTAAATCATGTTTGGGAACTATGTGAAGTATAACAAAGAGATTCGGCATGAAAGAAATCCTTTAAGATCAAGTTATTCAATATGTAATCCCATTCCTCCAAATGAACATCTTTTTTTTGCCCAATACCATACCCACTCTGGCCATACTTCTCTGCTGGAAAACGGAGAGACTAAACTTTGACGATTTGTAGTACTATATCCAGCTTGTTTCCAACTACTGCAGTCTTCACGTAACCTACCTTATTTTTCATTATAGTATTTCTCATCACCTGACACAGGAGACAAAACAAATATGTCTCCTTCCAGGAAAGTGTAAGCTCCATGAGAACAGACTCTGTCTTTCTTATATACTCTTTTTATCCCTAGAGCAGTGTCTGCCATCCAGTAGGTGTTCAATAAATATTTGTGAATGAATGACTGCCCAAGGCATCTCTCTACCTCATTCCCTCACACTCTGCCAGTGATCCTGGGCAGCTCTCAGCAGGACTGCTGATGGAAACAACAAAATATGCTGCCTTACACTTCCTCCTTTCTTCCAGGATTAGTGACTAGATCTTTCTGCCAATTTCTGTGCTAAGTAGATACTGAGGACAGTAGATCGTAAGAAGTAGCATCCTGCTTGCCACTCTAACTCCAAATGCCCACCAATGTCCACCATGTCAAATGGAAACAAAAAGCAGCTCTCACTTCATTCTTCAAATGAAAACAGGCTAAATGCTTTAAAAGCAGCAGACAGTCAAAAACCACATTCACAGAAAGACAGACAAAATGAAAAGGCAGAGGAATATGTACCAGATGAAGGAACAAGATAAAACCCCAGAAAAACAACTAAATGAAGTGGACATAGGCAACCTTCCAGAAAAAGAATTCAGAATAATGATAGTGAAGATGATCCAGGACCCTTGGAAAAAGAATGGAGGCAAAGATTGAGAAGATGCAAGAAATGTTTAACAAAGTCCTAAAAGAATTAAAGAACAAACACCTAGAAGAATTAAAGAACAAACAAACAGAGATGAACAATACAATAACTGAAATTAAAAAACACTAGAAAGAATCAATAGCAGAATAACTGAGGCAGAAGAACAGATAAGTGACCTGGAAGACAGAATGGTGGAATTCACTGCTGTAGAATACAGTAAAGAAAAAAGAATGAAAAGAAATGAAGACAGCCTAAGAGACCTCTGGGACAACATTAAATGCAACAACATTTGCATTATAGAGGTCCCAGAAGAAGAGAGAGAGAAAGGACCAGAGAAAATATTTAAAGAAATTATAGCCGAAAACTTCCCTAACATGGGAAAGGAAATAGCCACCCAAGTCCAGGAACCACAAAGAGGCCCAGGCAGGATAAATCCAAGGAGAAACATGCAGAGACACATAGTAATCAAATTGGCAAAAATCAAAGACAAAGAAAAATTATTAAAAGCAACAAGGGATAAATGACAAATAACACACAAGGGAACTCCCATAAGGTTAACAGCTGATTTATTAGCAGAAACTCTACAATCCAGAAGGAAGTGGAACGATATATTTAAAGTGATGAAAGGGAAGAAACTACAACCAAGATTACTCTACACAGCAAAGATCTCATTCAGATTCAATGGAGAAATCAAAAGCTTTACAGACAAGCAAAAGCTGAGAATTCAGCACCACCAAACCAGCTTTACAACAAATGCTAAAGGAACTTCTCTAAATGGGAAACACAAGAGAAGAAAAGGACCTACGAAAACAAACCCAAAACAATTAAGAAAATGGTAATAGGAACATACATATCGATAATTACCTTAAATGTGAATGGATTAAATGCTCCAACCAAAAGACACAGGCTTGCTGAATGGATAAAAAAACAAGACCCATATATATGCTGGCCACAAGAGACCCACTTCAGACCTAGGGACACATACAGACTGAAAGTGAGGGGATGGAAAAAGATATTCCTTGCAAATGGAAATCAAAAGAAACCGGGAGTAGCAATACTCATAACAGAAAAATAGACCTTTAAATAAAGAATGTTACAAGGGACAAGGAAGGACACTACATAAAGATAAAGGGATCAATGCAAAAAGAAGATATAAAAATTATAAATATATATGCACCCAACATAGGAGCACCTCAGCACATGAGGCAAATGTTAACAGCTCTAAAAGAGGAAATCGACAGTAACACAATAATAGTGGGGGACTTTAACACCTCACTTACACCAATGGACAAATCATCCAGACAGAAAATTAATAAGGAAACACAAGCTTTAAATGACACAATGGGCCAGATACATTTAATTGATATTTATAGGACATTCCATCCGAAAACAGCAGATTACACTTTCTTCTCAAATACACACGGAACATCCTGCAGAATAGAACATATCTTGGGTCACAAATCAAGCCTCAGTAAACTTAAGAAAATTGAAATCATATCAAGCATCTTTTCTGACCACAATGCTATGAAATTAGAAATAAATGACAGGGGGAAAAACATGAAAAACACAAACAAATGGAGGCTAAACAATATGTTACTAAATAACCAAGAGATCACTGAAGAAATCAGAGAGGAAATAAAAAATTACTTAGAGACAAATGACAAAAAAACACGATGATCCAAAACCTATGGGATGCAACAAAAGCAGTTCTAAGAGGGAAGTTTATAGCAATATAATCCTACTTCAAGAAACAAGAAAACTCTCAAATAAACAACGTAACTTTACACCTAAAGGAACTAGAGAAAGAAGAACAAAATCCAAAGTTAGTAGAAGGAAAGAGATCATAAAGATCAGACCAGAAATAAATGAAATAGAAACAAAACTATAGCAAAGATCAATAAAACTAAACAGCTGGTTCTTTGAGAAGATAAACAAAATTGATAAATCTTTAGCCAGACTCATCAAGAAAAAGAGGGAGAGGACTCAAATCAATAAAATTAGAAATGAAAAAGGAGACGTTACAGTAGACACGGCAGAAATACAAAGCATTGTAAGAGACTACTACAAGCAACTCTATGCCAATAAAATGGACAACCCAGAAGAAACGGACAAATTCTTAGAAAGGCATAACCTTCCAAGACTGAACCAGGAAGAAATGGAAAATATGAACAGACCAATCACAAGTAATGAAATTGAAACTGTGATTAAAAATCTTGCAACAAACAAAAGTCCAGGACCAGATGGCTTCACAGGTGAATTCTATGAAACATTTAGGGAAGAGCTAAAACCCATCCTTCTCAAACTCTTCCAAAGTTTGCAGAAGGAACACCCCCAAACTCATTATATGAGGCCACCATCACCCTGATATCAAAACCAGACAAAGATACGACAAAAAAAGAAAATTACAGACCAATATCACTGATGAATATAGATGCAAAAATACTAGGAAACAGAATCCAACAACACATTAAAAGGATCATACACTGTGACTAAGTGGGATTTATCCCAGGGATGCAAGGATTCTTCAATATATGCAAATTAATCAATGTGATACACCATATTAACAAAATGAAGAATAAAAACCATAGGATTATCTCAATAGAAGCAGAAAAAGCTTTTGACAAAACTCAACACACATTTACGATAAAAACTCTCCAGAAAGTGGGCATAGAGGGAACCTACCTCAACATAATAAAGGCCGTATAACCCTTTGACAAACCCACAGCAAACATCATTCTCAATAGTGAAAAACTGAAAGCATTTCCTCTAAGATCAGGAACAAGACAAGGATGTCCACTCTCGCCACTATTATTCAATACAGTTTTGGAAGTCCTAGCCATGGAATCAGAGAAGAAAAAGAAATAAAAGGAATACAAATTGGAAAAGAAGAAGTAAAACTGTTACTGTTTGCACATGACATGACAGTATACATAGCTAATCCTAAAGAAGCCACCAGAAAACTACTAGAGCTAATCAATGAATTTGGTAAAGTTGCAGGATGCAAAATTAATGCACAGACATCTCTTGCATTCCTATATACTAACAACGAAAGATCAGAAAGAAAAATTAAGGAAACATTCCAATACACCACTGCAACAAAAAGAATAAAATGCCAAGGAATAAACCTACCTAAGGAAGTAAAAGACTTGTACTCAGAAAACTATAAAACACAGATGAAAGACATCAAAGATGACACAAACAGATGAAGAGATATACCATGTTCTTGGATTGGAAGAATCAATATTGTGAAAATGACTATACTACCCAAAGCAATCTACAGATTCAGTGCAATCTCTATCAAATTACCAGTGGCATTTTTTACAGAGCTAGAACAAAAATATTTTAAAATTTGTATGGAGACACAAAAGACAGTGAATAGCCAAAGCAATCTTGAGGGGAAATTACGGAGCCGGAGGAATCAGATTCCCTGACTTCAGACTATACTACAATCTACAGTAATCAAGACAATATGGTACTGGCACAAAAACAGAAATATAGATCAATGGAACAGGATAGAAAGCCCAGAGATAAACCCACGCATCTATGGTCAACTAATCTATGAAAAAGAAGTCAAGGATATATAATGGAGAAAAGACAGTCTCTTCAATAAGTGGTGCTGGGAAAACTGGACAGCTACATGGAAAAGAATGAAATTAGGTCACTACCTAACACCACACACAAAAATAAACTCAAAATGGATTCAAGACCTAAATGTAAGACCAGACACTATAAAACTCTTAGAGGAAAACATAGGAAGAACACCCTTTGACATAAATCACAGCAAGATCTTCTTTCACCCACCTCCCAGAGTAATGGAAATAAAAACAAAAATAAACAAATGGGACCTAATGAAACTTAAAAGCTTTTGCACAAGAAAGGAAACTATAAAGATGAAACGACAATGTTCAGAATGGGAGAAAATATTTGCAAACAAATCAACAAAGGAATAATCTCCAAAATATATAAACAGCACATGCAGCTCAATATTAAACAACCCAATCAAAAAATGGGCAGACTTAACTAGACGTTTCTCCAAAGAAGACATACAGATGGCCAAGAAGCACATGAAAAGCTGCTCAACATCACTAATTATTAGAGAAATGCAAATCAAAACTACAATGATGTATCAACTCACACCAGCTGGAATGGGCATCATCAGAAAATCTACAAACAACAAATGCTGGAGAGGGTGGGCAGAAAAGGAAACCCTCTTGCACTGTTGGTGGGAATGTAAATTTATACAGCCACTATGGAGAACAGTATGGAGGCGCCTTTAAAAACTAAAAACAGAATTACCGTATGATCCAGCAATCCCACTCCTGGGCATATACCCAGAGAAAACCATAATTCAAAAAGACACATGCACCCCAATGTTCATTGCTGCACTATTTACAATAGCCAGGTCATGGGAGCAACCTAAATGCCATCAGCAGACAAATGGATAAACAAGATGTGGTACAGTGGAATATTACTCAGCCATGAAAAGGAATGAAATTGGGTCATTTGTACAGATGTGGATGGACCTACAGACTGTCATACAGAGTGAAGTAAGTCAGAAAGAGAAAAACAAATATCATATATAATGCATATATGTGGAATCTAGAAAAATGGTACTGATGAACCAGTTTGCAAGGCAGAAATTGAGACACAGATGTAGAGAACAAATGTATGGACACCAAGGGGGGAAAGAGAGGGTGGGTGGGTGGGATGAGCTGGGAGATTGGGATCGACATATATACACTAATACGTATAAAAGATAGCTAATAAGAACCTGCTGTACAAAAAATAAATAAATAAAAAATTTAAAAATGCTGTTTATGGGCTTCCCTGGTGGCGCAGCGGTTGAGAGTCCGCCTGCCGATGCAGGGGACATGGGTTCGTGCCCCGGTCCGGGAGGATCCCATGTGTCACGGGGCGGCTGGGCCCGTGAGCCATGGCAGCTGAGCCTGCGCGTCCGGAGCCTGTGCTCCGCAACGGGAGAGGCCACAACAGTGAGAGGCCTGCGTACCGCAAAAAAAAAAAAAAAAAAAAAAAAATTGCTGTTTAAAACAAAGAAAAGCAGTAGACAGTGGAGGCTGGCTCCCTACTGAACACAATTATATAGTATTTATCTGCTGGACTGTCATCAGGAGAACTTTTTTCTAGTCCAGGATCTACCACTAATTGCATCTTCTCCAAGTCCCCGCCTGTTAGCTTGAAGACAGGTAAGGACGCCGAAAACAAAGACATGATTTAGAGCAAATGTTCTCAATAAGGGGCAGGGGAGAAGGTGAAGGGGGCACTGGGGAGTGGGAGGCACGGCAGAACCAGCTGTGAGGCTTCTTCAAACCACACACGGCCCCTCCCTAAACTCCTCCACCCTAATCCCCGCACAGTTACCCACACAGAGTGAGCCACTGTTGCTGTTACTATGGGAGTGTGACAGACCTAGAAAAGCTTTCCCAGGTTTTGAGTGTAAGCTCTTTGAGGAATGGGACCGAGATTTAGGCTTCTTAGTGATATCCAGAGGGCATCTAACACAGGGTTTTCCTGTCTCTACCTGCGCCTCCACCCTCAGCTCCTTTCCTCCCCTCAGCCACACCCTACACTCTTCTCCTATCATCCTGAGCTTCTCCTGCTTGCCCGTAAGGCCATGTCTTTCATCATCTGTCACCACCTGCAGGAGACACGGGTGACCGGCTACCTAACAGCCCGACAGGCAGGGCAGTCTCGCTTTCTGCCTTGCTAACAGAATTCCAATTTTCAGATAGGGGCACCAACAGTGCTCAGGGAAAGTGACCCCTCCCCCAGCTCCAGAACACGGCTGGGCCACGACAATCACAGCCACCCTCTCCTCCTTTGCCAGTGACTGGCTCAGCACGGGCGTATGACCATTCTGGCCAGTGACACCGGGAACCTCTGAGAAATTCTGACCTTTGTTATCTAGAGAATCACTGTGAAGCAAGCCATCTCCCTCCCTTTTTGCTCTAGATGTTATCACGTGAAGGTGTGATGGAGCTCCAGTCACCCTGTGGCAGGGCAGGAAAAACCCAGAGAATCTTCAAGAAGTCAACCCAGAACTGTGGCCACTTTGAACCACCTACCTCTAGACTTCTTAAGCAAGACAGTAAAGTAACCTAACTAGTGTTACTTACAACAGAAAGTACCCTACCACCCCACACCGCTTGGCCTGGGAAGTCCCTGCAACTTTTCCTCCTACTATCCCCTGCTATCTCCAATTTAGAGCTCAAGTACAGTTTCCTTGGGAAGTCTTTGCTTGTCCCCAGACGGTTACACAGTCCCAGACTCTGTTCTCTGCACACCTGCCTCTCCAACTAGACCATGAGCTTCTCAAAAGCAAACATGTTCACCCTTGGTAGAGGCCCTGGTGCATGCTGGGCATTTATTAAATGCTGAATGAATGAATCAACCAAAAAGCAAACAACAAGGAATCAAAGGAGGAACATGCAGGATGCCTTCCTTGCCTGGGATAAGACTTGACAATTGACAGATGGAACATGGCACCCAGGCAGTCTACACTCTACTAAGGACTTCCTTTAGGCGGTGGTGAGCAAAGGCAGAGATAGTGCAATGAACAGGTCCTATTTTATCTGCCCAGAAGTCAGACCTCTCATTAGGAACTGTCCCTGCCCAATCCCCAGCACCTGGGGTGGGATTGACTATCACAGTGGCACCTGAGCAAAGTACCCACTGCTATGGTGGAAACCCACTCCCTGTCCACTGAGATGGCTTGGCGCCACTTTGGTCTAGTGTATCAATAACGTTTGCTCTAAGGATAGAGGTGATGGAAGAAGAGAGATCCCTCCTATCCCCCCCTCTCTCTAAAGGAAAAGATAAGCCTTAAGGTGCCAGTGCTTTTTATCACTCCATACTAAGAACAGTCAACACAGAGGGAAAAAGAGAGAGAACAAGCCCGGCAACCCTATGTGAGCCCCTGGATCAAGCTATGCCTAAAGCTAAAACCCTCAGCCTTTTCATTTATGTGACCCAATCAATTTCTATGCTGCATAAAGCAATTTTCAAGTGACCAAACCCAACCCAAAGAAAAGAATTCTGACAAATACAGTCAGAAATGATGAAAGCAAGCCGATAACATCCCTTCTATATTCAGGACCTGTGCACTGTCACCTCTCAAACCTGGCTTCTAGAATGGTGTCAGGAAGTAAAACTGCCTGGAGGAGGCCTAGCCATGAACAAGTCAGAGTGGAAAAAATGCCACCCCCCAACCACACACCACCACCTTCCCTCCTAAAGGAGGGTACTCTGAGCCTCCTGGATCTCCCTTCTGTTCAGAAAGGAGTGGGGACCTCTGGAAGGCATGAAGTGTTACATTAACACATAGGGGAAAAAATGGAGAGAACTTTCATCAAGCAACGTGCTATGGGCTTTATGAACATCGTATAACTTAAGGCCGTTGTAATGATTATAATACCCTTTTTACCTTTGAGCAAACTGAGAATCAGCGAAGTTAAGCAACTTGCTCAAGATCACACAGCTAATAACTAGAATTTAAATTCTAGACTTTTTCCACTTTATCACACCGACGGCCAGGGCCTGGGAGATGCAGCGCACCCTCCGTCTCCACCCCAACCCCCGACAGAGCCCCAGGACACACAGACCTGGATGGAGCCTTACCAGCGCAGGCCCCTGGAGTCAGAGCAGCCTTGCATACCCAGTTTTTTGGAAGCCCCAGGTAACTAACTCAGGTGTATGTCGGACACTCAACACCAGCAACAAAAATAAAGCGCCGAGCAGAGGGAGCAGCTGCACCTGAGCCGGCCCCTGGGAAGCGCCGCAGAGGGAGAGGCGGGAGCTCGCTCGGGTCTCCCCCGCGGGCCTGAGCCCCCCGCGCAGCTCCGCGCTGTCCGCAGGAGTGGGGCCCCCAGCCTCCCCTCTCCCCAACAGCGCCGCGGACAGAGCGCCTCCGCGCCGCCCGGGCCGCTCAGAGACCCACGCAGCCCCGGCCCTGGCCCCGCGCCCGCCCCCGCCCCCATCTCCAGCCCGGTGCAGAGGGTCGCAGCTGTTCGCCCCCAGGCAGCTACGGGACCCCGACCCCTCCGCTGTGCCGCGACCCCGGCGCGCTCGCTCCCCCGGCGCGCCAAGCAGGGGAGCCCCGCACTCCCCGCCGCAGCCGCTCGGCCCCGCAGGACCCGTGCGCAGGGCCCGCCGCCCCCCGCCGACCGCCGCCCCCCACCGACCGCCGCCCCCCAGCCCGCTGTGCCCGCCTGGCTCACCAGCGCCGCCGAGCTCCCCTGGCCCGTCCGCGCGTCCGGCCGGCTCCCTGCTCCCGGTCCCGGCTAGCAGCTCACTGGCGGCTGGCTGGCGTTGGTGCAGCTCCTCCCCGCCCCGAGCCGCCTGGGATGCCCGTGAAGGGGCGTGACAGGGCCAATATAGGTGGGCCCCGCCCGCCGCGAGCAGCCCGGGCCTCGGGCTCTTAGGGAATTGTCCATTGGGTGGAAGGGAGGCCCCGGCGGCCGCGTAAGAAGGGACACCTGGGACGGTTAGTCCTTGGCAAGCGGCGGGGAGCCAGGGCCCGGCCTGTTTCCACACAGCCTGGCCCGCTGGGGAAGTGGATCACAGAACGTGGGAGTCGGACCCCGCTGAGCAGGAAGAGGGGAGGCCAGCCCCTTTCTTTGCGGGCTGTAGAAACCGAGAACCGAGACCCTCAGGGTGAAAATGATGGGGCCAGGGGCAAGTTAGTTCAGAACTGGAAGAGCTCAGAAAGGCCTTTTCCGACCATTCCACCCTCCCCCATCCCCACTTCACACACCCCTCACATGATTCT
Organism: Hyperoodon ampullatus; assembly: GCF_949752795.1. NCBI lineage: Eukaryota > Metazoa > Chordata > Mammalia > Artiodactyla > Ziphiidae > Hyperoodon > Hyperoodon ampullatus. The sequence continues at coordinate 66,619,142 of NC_136921.1, forward strand.
CCCCCTTTTTTAAAATAATGGCTTTAAACTATAAATAAGGTCATTTCAGATAGTGATGTCCTTCCCACTTCTAGACTGTAAGCCCCAGGCGGGGTAGGAACCTCTCCTGTCCATGTTCAATCACCAGGGGTGAACAGAGCCAGGACAGTTAATACCTGATGAACAAATGAGGTGTGATCCAGTCCTTTGAGTCCAGCCTCCTGCTGGACCCCCCAGGCCAGAGTCTGCTCCAGCAAAACTTTGTCAAAGAGCCTAGAGTCAGGGCTTCCCTGGTGGCGCAGTGGTTGAGAGTCCGCCTGACGGTGCAGGGGAGGCGGGTTCATGCCCCGGTCCGGGAAGATCCCACATGCCGCGGAGCGGCTGGGCCCGTGAGCCATGGCCGCTGAGCCTGCGCGTCGGGAGACCGTGCTCTGCAATGGGAGAGGCCACAACAGTGAGAGGCCCACGTACCGCAAAAAAAAAAAAAAGAGTCTAGAGGCCACCCCTCCTCTCTGTACTGCCTACTTTCCCTCCGAATGGCAGTCAAGAAGCTGGCCTGTAGGAGGTCTACTCATCCAGGGCACCTTTGGAAGCTGTGTAGCAAATCTTTAACTTCTTAAGATGTCACAGGCAGAGAAACTCAGACATATAATGCAGTCCTGCCAGCCTTGCATTGCACAGACGGAGCCCAGACTTTGGGCGACTGACCCAACATCCCACAGCTGATAGCAGAGCTGAGTCTGGGGCCCTGGGGGGCTTCTGGGACCTATGGCTGGGAAGTTTTCAACTTCTGCAGAAATGGGGCTTGGGTTTGGTCTGAGTTCTCTAGTCCATGGCATGGCCTTTCCAGGCCTCTCAGAGGTCAGGTGTGACCTGAGCTATTAGCATTTACTGAGGCCCTGACACTTTCAAAAACAAAGATGTGTCAGAATAGGATAGGAAGAATGTGGTATATTTTTTAAAGTGTTCCATTGAACAAATGAATGGTCTTAACACACACACACACACACACACACACACACACACACACACACAGGAGATGATGTGTGATGCTGCTACTCACATGTTAATTTCAAGACTCATTAAAGAAATCCATTCCAAGCCCAGTACAGGAAACACTGTACAACTTTAAAGTTGCATGGAGACCATTCCTTCCTGGAACTATTTCAGTACACTCCAGTGACTGCACATTGAACCTCAGAAGCCATAACTGGAGGCTGTCTGTTAAGGTGAAGTCACGGCCAAGTGGCCTGCCCACCCCTCCCTCCAACAATAGGCTCAACACTCTCAAGGCCTGGACCCCTTTCCCCTTCATCAGTGAGTCCTGCACAGATGGGTGTTTAAGATGTGGTGTTGCCTGGCTGACCACATCACACTGGGCAAGGCCAACCTGGAAAAAAACACAGAGGTTGCCCCACCTAGGTGTGCCCTCCTCCAGCTGCACTCCGTCTATGGTGGTGTGGAGGCTGGTGTCCCGAAGTGGAGCTGTGAAGAAGCCTGCCTTTGGGACAGCTTCTTGCACCAGCAGGAAAGGCTGAGCTCAGGAGCCCCTCTGGGTCTCACCCACGTGGGACCATTGGTTGTTCAACGGTGTTCACTCCCACCCAGCCCTTCTTGTGTGTCGGTTTCAGTCTCTCTCTCTCTCTCTCTCTCTCTCTCTCTCTCTCTCTCCTATTGGGGGAGGAGAGCTTGTCCCAGGAAGCACTTCAGGGAGTGGGGAAGTAGGACAGGGAAGGGAGCAAACCCCTTAGGAGAACACAAATGAGCAGGTTACCTATGGACAACTGAGGCTTATTCCCCCTGGGACCTTGTGAGAAACCTCAGCAACATCTCCTTGAGGGGTGAGGAAACTGAGGCATTTATCCACCGATCCCTGGTACAGACATGCAGCCCCTCTGGGCTGCCCTGTTCATTGACTGAACAACTCGTGCTCCTTCCAGAGAGAGCTGCCTGGTGCTTCGTTGTGCAGGAATTGTCTGCATGTGACCTCTGGGCATAGAACAGCATTTCATTACTTTTAACATTAAATGTCATGGTTTCTCCCTCCATCTATCACAAATAGTTTTATTCTTTTCTCCCTCCTGGGATTTCTCCAAGAACTTCAACAGTGTTCACTCTGCCCAGGAATCTAGAACGAATTTGATCATCTTCTCTTGACAGAAATCCAGGCAACCTCAGTCCACAAACAGTCCTCTTATTTTGGGAGTAGTTGTCACCACCTTTATGCTGTTGAATCACTGACGATCAGGCCACCTGGCGCCATGCCAGCCATTGCTGGAAACTCCACAGTGATGTGTCGATGGGCATGGCACTGAAGTCCCATAACCTGGTCCTGGGGTGATATGTGTCCACTAGAGAAGGGAGTTTTGGTGATCTAGATCCTGGGTTAGAGATGAGAAGTCTTCAGTTGTTTTGCTCATTTAATGTCATTCTGAGCTTCCCCGGAACTGGGTTCCTAAAGTTACCAGCTCTTCTGGGTTTTAAGTACACACATTCCCCCAGGCATTCCTGTGGTGCCACAGCAGGTAGATGGGTCTGAGGAGTTTCCAGTCTTGGCTACACACTACAGCTAGAATGAGTCCTCCTCCTCCCACCTCCATATCTCAGCCCTTGAGATCAGATGTGACCCTTTTTTTTTCTCAGTCCCAAGGCTGGACATTCTTTTCCTGCCCCAGCGTGAATGACATGATTATAAAGCTAAGCCTCCATCTTCTCACAGGGCTCTACATCTCCAAGAGATGCACCGAAGAAGAGGTAGGACTTAAGTAAACTCCTACCCAAGACTAACTCTTTCTGATCCTTCTGCATGGAACACTTTCCGTTTACTCAGTCAAGTTCCAAGACTATGAGAGAGCCAAGGAGTTAAGGGTGAGGGTGAGGATGTGGTAGTAAATAAGGATAGAGACGTATGAATTGAGATAACCCCCTTGGAGATTAAGTAAAGAGAAAGTTGGAAAGAAAGCTGGAAAGACAGAAGAAAAGGCAGAGACACAGAAGAAAAGAACAAAAAGAGGAAGTACATCTCCTTTTGTAAATCTTTACTATAAGGAGAAAAACAGGGCTTGTATTCACAAAGGAAATACATGAACCAGTGCAAAGTACTGTGGCTGCAGACAGCCATGCAGGGAAGTGCTCAGTGATCATAGGTACATGGTGGGCCACAGGAAGTGTATTACCATTGCTACTGTTGAGAAATCTAGCTGTATCATTTTTGGAGGCAAAATCTAGATGTTGTCCTTTAAGATTTCTGCTACCACAATTACTATATATTGAATATACTGCCAATTCACCATATTTTTTGCTTTTTAAAGTGTATGTTTGTATACCAACTTCCTCTTCCTTGAACTGAGATACAATTTATCCACTCCCGTTTTCCACTGAAGTAACTGGAAAAGGTGATAGTACATGCAGCCATACGAAGTAGCAGCCAAGAGAAGAGGATTGAACCAGAAATTTCCAATGGTGCAGCTAGTGCCAACTGTGATACCCCTGTTTTATTTGTCGCCCTAGAGTGAATTGTTACAACATGCCAAGAAATGCTATGCTCAGTTTAGTGTTGGTAGAGGCTGTTATGAACTGAATGTTCCTCTTGCCCCCCCATTCATATGTTGAAATAACCCCCAATGTGATGGTATTAGAAGGTGGGGACTTTGGGAGGTGATTAGATCATGAGGGTGGAGTCCTCATGAAAGGAATTAGTGCCCTTATAAAAGGGACTCCAGAGAACTCTCTTGCTCTCTTTCTACCATGTAAGGATACAGCAAGAAGTTGGCAGCCTGCAAGCCAGAAGAGGGCCATCGCCATACTGGCACCCTAATCTCAGATTTCCAGGCTTCAGAACTGTGAGAAATAAATTTCTGTTGTTCATACACTGCCCAGTCTCTTGCATTTTGTTGTATATAATAGCCCGAACTAACTCAGACAGAAACCAACTATCAAATATCTCAATATTTTTATGAATGCTGCAGGAACTTCTACAACCTTTTGGTCTAGTCAACTCCTTGGCACATTTTGGTGAGCCAGTAAATTCTACTCATTTTCTTTGTCCTAGAAGCATTAAGACTCTCTTTTTCAGGGCACTGCTATTCAAAACTTAGTTTTAAGAGTGGGTCTGATCATTTTTCTTACTCATGTCATTATTTTAACTCTTACTTTTCATGAGAAACAGATGGAGAAAATAAACTATTATTCTGTCTTAGATCCTGGATTCAAGAGGTTACAGCTTTTATTTCCTTACCAGACTACATTAGTTGTCCTCTTTTGACTGTCTATATCCATTCACTCAACAAATCCTTCTTGAGTACCTACTACTATATGTCAGACACTGAGGGTGTAACAACTCAACCAACACTGAGGGTGTTGGTCTTTGTAACAACAGGTCCCACCCTAAGAGCAGCAGGAAAGACCAAAAAAGAATACAGATACCAAAATACAAATTTCCAAAAAGTCAGAGTACATGGAAGGGGCACCTATCATATTATAAATGTGACTGGCTTCACCTTTAGAGGGTCCTTTTCAACGAATGTGTAACGAAGATGTTTTTAAATTTGAAGCCATGCTGTAGTTTGCTTGTTTAGCTTGCAAGCATGAAGGATTCTGGGCTGCTTGCTTAAGGAGTTATGCTGGACCACTTGAGTTCAAGTTCTAACATATATGCTCCTCCTTAATATTACTTCATCTGGCCCATAACATGAAGAGAACAAAGTTTCTTCAGACTACACTTATAAACTACATTTGAGGGTGATAATCTCATTTCAAAAGGGCCTCTGGGTACATGTTGCTGCTTTGTTCCTGAACAAACTCAGATGCATGCCAATTGATTAAAATAGTTCTATGACTAATTTCTCCTTTAAATTGAAAACAAAATCTCCATCTGTACATTTATTAAATTTATTATGTTGACTTGGTTTAGGGATAGTTGAGGAACTTCAAAGCTAGATATATGACATGCATTTAAAAAAAATCTTTAGGCAGATTTGATATTGCCATTGAAGTAGAGTTCATCATCAGCTTGCCCAAGCCTGTGTCAGAGACCTTCAGAAGAATGGCTCATGGTTTTCACAAATCATTTTGCTGCCAGAATGCTTTTGAGCTGGAAGGAGCTAAATGTTCAGGTCCACAGCTTTAGAACTAAGTTCTCACCCTCTAAGTGACCTTTAAAGCTTGTTCTACCACCCCTGTTTCATCCCTGTTTATTTCTGATCCTTCCAAAAGTCTCACTCTCTTTCCCAAGTATCTGTCATCACCTGGACTCTTTTCTACATACTGCTTGATACATCTCCTAATTTCTCTCTTCTCTCCAAAGTCCTTCCTCTGTACCTAGTTTACCTTTGGGTTTGTAAAATTTCTCACCTTCCCAAGCCCTATTATCAATCTTATACCTTAGCATCTTAATCCCTCAATCTCCTTAACCACAAACTCCTCTCATATTCATAGCCTAAATGTTTGCTGGGTTTTTTTTACTAGAAATTGTACCAAATTAAAATTCTCAGTTTTAAACATCCCATCCTTTGATCACTCCCAACTCTACACAAGGCTCACTGATGCTTCTACCCTCACTGCCACAGATCTTCAAACTCATCATGACCTTCACTTAAGTGATCCCAACACTTTCTCACAAGTTCCTTTGTGTCTTTACTTTGCTCTCTATCCATCTTTTCATTCATCACTATACTGCGTATCAAGTGCACTCAAGTCTGTGCCCTCTCTTTACCTCTGTCACTCCTGTCTGCAAAACTTCCAATTATCTTCATCCATGTCATCTCATCTTGGGAGAAAATCACAAAAACAGTCTGCATAAAACAAACCCTGCTCATTTCCCTAATAAAGAAACTGTCCTACTTTTGAAGATAACAGCTTACTACCATCTTCTGTCTCCTTAAGCCTCTCCTACTTTCCAGTTGACAACATGCTTCATATTTCACTGAGAAATCAAAAGCTGTTGAGCGGAGTTCTGAAATCTCCTCATGATAGAATCTAAAAGTTGATCTTCATCTGAACCTGTCTTCTTCCTCCCCTTCACTGTGGATTTGTTAACAGTAAATCTCTCATCTTTGTCACTAGATCCCGTTTCCCTTCTCTTCTGCACCTTCCATCTCTCTTTCTATACTATAAAATTTTTGAAAAATCTAGAACTAAAAAATAGAATAACTGAAATGAAAAATTCACTGGGTGGATTTAATAGCAGATTGAAGATGGTAGAATAGAGAGTCAGTGAACTTGAAGATTAATAAAAAAATATCCAATCTGGAGAACATAGAGAAAAAAGATTGAGGAGAGGTGAACATAGCCTTGGGGGCCTATCAAATGGTCTGGTATACGTGTAATTGGAGTCTAAGAAAAAGAAGAGTATGTGGCAGACAAATGTTTGAAGAAATACTGGCCTAAATTTCCCAAATTGATTTAAAAAAATCAACTTAGATATTCAAGAAACTCAGTGATCCCCAAGCAGTATAAACACAAAAAAACCACACCTAGGCACATCATGGTCAAACTGCTGAAATCCAAAGATAAAGGAATAATCCTGAAAGCAGCCAGAGAAAGATGCCACATTACAGAGGAGAATGATGCTACAAATGATGGCTGGACTTCCTATCAAAAACAATGGAAACCAAAAGACAATGACAAAAAACAAGACAACGGAGACCAAATGACACCTTGAAAGTGAGAGAAAAAGCAAATGTCTCTGCTTTGTATTTTCTATATACTGAATTTTTTTTTAAATGAGGGTGGAATAAAGACATTTTCAGATAAATGAAGGGTGACAGAATATTTAGCCAGCAGAATTGTATTGTAAGAGAAACTAAATGCTTCAGGTTGGAGAAAAATGAAACCATGAGGAAATTTGGATCTATAGAAAGGGAATGAGAACTACAAAACATGGTAAATGTGTAAATATAAATGAATATGCTTTTTCCCTTCTAAGGACATCTGACTCTTTAAAACAAAAATGATAACATTTTAAGGTGGAGTTTATGATGAATGTAGAAGTAAAAGATGGGACGAAAATGGCACAAAAGAATAGGGGGCAGGGGCTTCCCTGGTGGCGCAGTGGTTGAGAGTCCACCTGCCGATGCAGGGGACACGGGTTTGTGCCCCGGTCCGGGAAAATCCCACGTGCCACACAGCGGCTGGGCCCGTGAGCCATGGCCGCTAAGCCTGCGCGTCCAGAGCCTGTGCTCCACAATAGCAGAGGCCACAACAGTGAGAGGCCCACGTACCGCAAAAAAAAAAAAAAAAAAAAAGAATAGGGGCCAGGCAAAACAAAAGTATAGCATTACAAAGTTTTACATTTGTGAGTGGGAAGTAGGAAGTGTGAAGTAGGAAATACAAAGAAAAATTGAAGTTTGAGAAGTGAAATGTGAAATGATACAATACTAATTCTAATGAAAAGTGAAGACTGACAAGCCATGTTGTAAGCTCTTTCCTAGATGGTTGGATCTGTTTCCAAAGCTTTGAAAGTCATCTCTATGTTGGTACGTTCCAAATTTCTAACTCTACTTCAGATCTCTCCTGTAGAATCTAAAATCATATTTCCAGTTGTGTATTTGACCTAGTATATGGCTCAATGGCATTTCAAACATCAAGAAACCAAAATGGAATTCTTTTTTTTTTTTAATACTTCTTTCTTTCAGCTGCGCCAGGTCTTAGTTGTGGCATACGGGATCTCTCTTGCGGCATGCGGGATCTTTTAGTTGCAGCATGTAGGCTTCTTAGTTTTGGCATGCATAAGGGATCTAGTTCTCCGACCAGGGATTGAACCCAGGCCCCCTGCATTGGGAGCGCGGAGTCTTACCCACTGGGCCACAAAGGAAGTCCCAGAAATGAAATTCTTGATTTATTCCCTTTCCTCCAATCCACTCCTTCCTTCTTCAGTCTCTTCTATCTCAGTAAATGATACCACCATCCACCCAGCTCAAACCAGGAAGGTGGGGTCATTGTGGTTTCCTCACATCAGTAAGCCTTGTTTCTACTTCTAAAATATATTTCCACCACCACACCAATCTAGGGCAACCCACATCTAAGCTTCTCCCTAGTCACCCCACTTCTGGTCAAGCACTCATAGTGCGAATGATCTTTTAAAAATGTCAACAGAGGCTTAAAACACCTTTGCTTAAATCACTTCAATGACTTCCCGAGACCCCAGGAATAAAATCCATGCTTCCACCACAGCCTGAATGGCCCCTGCTTCCCTCTCCTCTTACTTACTGCACTCCAGCCACTCTGCCCTGCTTCTGTTTCTCACTCCCAGGGCTGGGGCCAATGTGAGGTGAATAACTCACAAAACATAAAAAATTTAAAGATAGGATCATTACCAGTGGTATGCCCAGCTATACTGGAGCTTGAGGCAAAAAGAAAAGTCAGTGATACTGAACATGCCTTTATTTAAAAGACTGATATTTTGTTCATCACAGATGGGTCTTTGCATTAATTTTGATTTTGAAAATATTGCATTAAAGTATTATTTTTCTGAGTTTTTTGGCACCCCCTTGAATTCTGCAACCTAGATGAATGCCTCCTCCTAATTCCTACCCTGCTCAAACCAGCAGGGTCATTCTTGCTTCATGATCTTTGCTCATTCTTTTCCCTTTGCATGGAATCTACCATCCACCAGATCACTGCATGGATGGTTCCTTCTTTTCCTTATGTCTCAGCCTAAATGACACCTCCTTAGGGAAGGTGATCATCCTATCTTAATCCCACCTGGCACCTCTTTACTCTTTATCATGGATAGCCCTCTTTTTATCTTTTAAGGGGTTTTCACAACGATAATCATTTGGTTTCCTTATCTGTTCACCTGTCTATCATCTGCCTTTCCTACTTATACACACTCCATATGAGGTAAGGGGTCTAGCATTATGCTCAGATCATAGGAGCCATTCAACACACGCTTTTAAATACACGCTTTTAACTACACACTTTTAAAGTAAATTAATGAATAGGCTGAACCTGTATTGAATAATGTTCTACCCTTCCCTTCCTGGCCGTTGCTTTTTCCTCTATTGTGATCTCCCTGTGTAGCCTATAAAAGAATGAGATCTTCACGAAACAAATACCCTTGGAGTTTTCTCTAAAAACAAAACAAAACAAAACACAAAAAAGTTACATGGAAACCAAGCCAAAATACAATAGTTGGGGGAAGATGGGTGATGATCCTCTTAGGTCTGCCTCAGATTTTTATTTGTTCAGGATTTATGAATTAGTAATTATTTCCATGATTGCACCAAGGCTTATAGTTAGAACTGGTGAATCCAATTAACTGCTGAGGCTATTCGATATATTCAGTGATTTTTTTTTTAAGTTAACCATAGGAAGGAACTCTTATTAAAATGTCAATATATAGAACCTGGCTTCTAGGTTTTCCCTTTATGTTTCTAAGATAATAAATCTACCAGTGGTTCACTCATTCATTCATTATTGAATCCCTACTGTATTGCAGGCAGTGCTCTCAGGGCTGGGCAAACAGCAATGAATAAGTCAAAGTCTTTGCTTTATGGAATTTATCTTCTGGCACAGGGAGACACTGAGCAATCCAGGAAGAGATACTGTTAGGAAGGAAACTACAGCAACACAGGGAAATGAAGAGGGGTGGAATGGGCGTGAGTGATCAAGGGGAAGAACTTAGGGACAGGGGTCAGCAAAGGCCTCTTTGAGGATGTGCCATTTGTGCAGAGGCCATTGAGGTATTTTGCCTTGAAGGCTTTGTCTTGCTTTGTCTTATATTTTATTCCAGTTAGTCATGGGTTGGATTCTCTGGCAGAAGACGCTAAAACAGACTTTGGGATGCATGATGTTAATTAGGGATCAACACCCGTGAAAAGAAGGGAGGGGGGAACAGGATTGGACAGAGGAGGCTACTGAAGTGTCATGCCTTGCCTAACCTGTGTCATTGCACAGGCCTTCTTAAAACAGCATTTCCTTCCTATAGCTTTATTCATCTAAAAGTTCAAATAATCAATACACTGTTAAGTGAATCACTGAATAAATATTTAATAAGTATCAACTAAGTACTCAGCACTCTGGTAGGACTGAAGAGGAAGGAGAAGCACATGTTCTGCCCTCCTGTCCGGAGTGACAGACATGCACGTGAATAATTTCAAATTAATGTGGAAATTGTATTTAAAAGGGGCTCTTGCAGTGCACCAGAAGGCACTGTTAAATGATTCACCTGGGAGTACATTTTACAGCTAACCAACCCGGCAGGCTCATTGGTATGCAGGCTTCCTCAAAAATCAAGTATTCTACTGGAACACTATTAAAGTTATATTTTGTAAGAGGCAGAAAGTTGATAAACCCTTCCCTCAGAATCTCCCAGATCTAGAACATCTCTTCCACACTTTATCATTCAGGACTCTGGGGCTTCAGCTGATTAGTTTTGGGAACATTTGAACAGATAATGAATAAATAAAACTTTCAGGTTAGAGACTAGGTCCTATATTATTTTTCCACTTAAGCGCTCATAGTTACAGCTGCACACAATGCATAGATACATAATTTCCCTACCCTAAGACATGTCTCTGAGAAGGAGCAATACGCAGATGCTTGGAAGGTATTTATATGTTGCAACACAGTATATATAATCTATTTGTATTCAACTAATGTCTAAAAGGTCTGTTAAACAGGACCAAGGAGGCAGCTCTTTCCAACCTAAAATAAATCTAGAAATTCTAAAGAAATGAAGAAGGTGAAATAGTTGAGTAAAAATAAACCTACTGAAGGGAACTACACAAATTTGCATTTAGAAAAATCTAGAAGCTTTATTTTAGAAAGAGAATATATCAGCAATACAATTATTGTGACTATTAGTTTTCTGTGCATCTATTTTTCTTTATGCAAATAAGTACTCATTGAAGAGTTTTAGGAATACTTGAAAAATAAAAATATAAATACTACTCCTAATTTACACCCCAGAATAACTACTCCTGTCTTACGATATTATTTCTATGTATATTTTTCCATTTAATTTTTAAAAGTTGAGCATCTTTTTAAGTCAATACATAACGTAGAGGTGAAAAGAGAACTCAGGTTCTAGAACAGAAGTGTCACAAAAAAGCAGAGAAACTATTTCAGCACTGTGAGTTTGAAGGCGACTTGGCTGCGAAGGTCTTATATTAAATTTTGGCACTGCTGGCTCAAGCCACCCCAGCCTATTTCAGTCTTTAATCCTATAGAGGAGACGATTTCCACCCAGGAGAAGACAGCGTGAACTCGTGTACTGAAAACAACTGGACTTATTTAGGGGGTTTTGTTTTCAATACAAGAGTGTGGAGACAGTTCAGGGACAAAAACCTCATTATTGGAGTTGTTTTGTTTTCTAATCCCTTCCTCCTCAGGGGCCTTCCTGAGTTAGGCATGCCTTTACTGAGAACCCCATTGAGCTAACCACTGCCTGGGAAGCTTGAGGCAAATCATCCATAGTTTGATGAAATTTGTCCTCAGACTAAAATAATATTCCCGTTTGCCAAGCAATATACAATTGTAGGCTAGATAAATGGGGCATGTTTAAAAGCACACATGCAGAACATGTTTCTGTGGCTTTTTGAGACCATTGTTGAAGAAGAAAAATTTTACCTCCAGGTCTGTTTGTCAACCTTCTAATACGCTTGGACAGGATCCTAAGACTGCACTTTACTTCTGCGCCTTTCCTAAGATGACATGTTTTGATATGAGAGCTTTGCACACAGAACTGCAATGCACAGACGTGGTGACATCAGGGTTCAACCTGAGACTTAGCAAGAGACTGTGACAAGTTCACTTTGCAAGGTGCTGGATGAAGTTCCTTTTGTCAGACAGGTACAAAACTGCTTCTTTTTTCCTCAGTGGAAACGATTTAAGTCCAGAAATGACTTTTTCTGGAAAGCACTTTTCTAATATCTTTGCCTATGTCATCATTTCTTTTTTGTTGAATGAAAAAAATCTGCCATAAAGGGGAATCACTAAAAAGTCAGAATTGCCCTTATTCATTACATGGGGGAATAGAATGTTTTTTAATGGTTAAGTTGATATTTTTGGGTTTGTTTTTGAACAATGCAATGTGGACCAAAACAATAATTAAATACTAAAAATCTGGTTAAAAATAGACTAGATTGATTAGAGTACATACATTATCATTTGAGAAGAATATTCATAAGAGAACCAATCCTCCTTGATAAATTGTCACAGGAGCCAAAGTCTAAAATATAGTTGAGTCTGTATTTCTTGGGCATGTTATACATTCATGGAGAGGGAGGTGCTTCCCTAACACATTCTAAAAACTGAGTAGAACCTATCACTTTAGAATAATGGGGTTATAATTATGCTAAAACCCAGAACCTTGTCTGATTTCCATTGGTTTCTACTTAATTATGGGTTTTCAATATTTCACAAGCTGAGAGCATCAGCAGTTGACATGTAGGTTAATTTCCTATCCTCAGAGATGTTGGAAAGATACTTCTGGAAGTGGGGAGGTTGGCTCTAATTCTCCCTGAGTGACCAGCATGATCCCCTGAAACATGACATACAAGCACATACATCCTACAACCATGTTCATAAGACCATTTGTTGCAGCAGCTTAAGTCAGGCATCAGACTTAGGCAAATGTAAAAAAAATTTTCTTTACCCCACTCTTCACTGTCAGTTATTCCAGATAGAAATCAAGATTTAATAATAGAAATATAATAAGGATTTAAAAGTATTTTTTCATGCTGAGTGTCAAAGCCTTGGTTTTAGGATCTTAGCCATCATACTCTATATAAAGTCAAAATCTGACAGGTGAGTATTTACCCTTTGGTTGTGAACATACTGAACTTGAATTAAGTCAGCACCGTCAGCATTTACAGTTTTTGAGGCATGTTACATATGTGTTCCCACCATAAGAAACAAAGTCTTGGAACAGAATATTAATTTTATGTTTTCTGATGATTCAGATACCATCAAAAAAGGATGACAAAGATTTTGATTGCACATCTGTTTGACTGCTTGCCAACCTTCTGAATAACCTTTCAGGACTTTGAGGCATTTTTGTTTAAAGGTACATCAAATGATTTTTTAAATGGCATGGTTAGAGATTATATAAGAGGCAATACTTCACTGTTATGACTTGGAGAATGAAGCTAGAATAAAGTCTCAAGGTATTTATTCTAGAATTCTCAACTTTGAGAGTATAAATGCCATTCAACCCGACACTCAGACTGAAATATATCTACCGGCATCAGCATCCTTGCCTGCAGGTGGATGTTCCTGCTTTGAGCTGTGGAATGCCCACTCACTGAAAGACCGACTGTGAGCTCATCCCAAGCGTAGGGCACTGCTCTATGCACTTTGAGAATACTAACTCAAATGGGACGATAGAAAGTTTTTTGTCTAATAATGGGGTTTGTGAGGACTTAAGTCTGCAGGAAAGATGGTTACTAGCATGACAGCTCTACCTCCTTCTGCAGCTGTGTTCTCAGAAAAACAGGTCTCCTTCTCCATTTAGAGGAAATTTAGTTTTATTGTCATGGACCTGGATTGATGGTAGATACAGTTTGTTGCCTACTCAACAGCTAACCCACCTTCTTCCTTATTAACCGAAGCCTGTAGGGGTGTCAGTGTGCTCAGGGAAGGGGAGCCCCTTCCAAACCCCCTGGGCTTCTGGGAAATGCTTTTGTCTCTAATAAGTAAGGCAAGCACATATCTCACTTTTCTGAGATAGTGCTGGTTTATGTGTATTGTCCTGGTAAAATTACTAATAATACTTTCTTTCACTTGAAAAAAATTCTAATTCAAGTGATAAACTCTATGGTCTTCCTGTGAATATGAGAGAAATCACTGCTCTACCTTCTGTTCTGTCTCTGGCAATGTAAAATGAGAGCATGATGCTTGGGGCTGAGGCAGCCATTTTGTGCCTAGGAGGATAAGAGCCAAGAGAGAATCAGAGAATCAGATCCAGAGCCAATTGAGTTTAGAACTGTAGTGCCTCTGGATTTGATAGTAAAAGTGAAGGTTTGTTTTTCTTAAGACACATAGGGGAACATTCTGTTACTTGCAAGGAAGGGTATGGAGGAAGGGAGAAACAGGGATGAGGCCTTTCCATGGAAAGGATTTTGAATTGCTCTGGGTAAGATTTCTGAGTTATATTTAGTATTATTTTCTCCATCCCTCTTTAGAAATTCTGGAAATTACATTTGCAATTTGAGAGGCAATGGTAGAAAATAGAAGAATCACGGTCTCCTGCTCAATGAAGAAGTTTGGAAATTGAAAAGGAGTAACATTTTCTCACCCCCTATGGTGGACCCCTCTTGGGACCAGTGGAAATTGGTGGCAATATGTCTAGGGATAAAGGTTCTCACTTCACACAAATGAACCACCACCACCCCTGCCCCAATTATCACCAGCGAGTTCTGGGGACTTGACAATTTGACTTTTACATCACCAAATTAGCTATGTTCAGAATTTACATTTTCTTTGTAGGTATTCTTCAGAGGAAGACATTTGGTTGAGAAACTATGAAAACTGCTATTGATTCTTTTAAAAATGTATAGAATAGAGAACATATTTCCATTTACTTATTTGAAATCACTTTAGGAAAATGATGACTGAAACAGAAAAATTCTATATGGCTTTGATTGAAAAATGACTCATTATCTAGCTAACCTATGTTCATGCAAAGCAAACTAAAACCCATTTAAAAAGACTGTTCTTGTATTAATACCAAATGCAAAATTGTTCAGATATCCTCCAGTATATAGATTGATAAAAGTCTATTACACCTTAGAAAGCAAAGCTACTGACTCCCAAGGGAGAAGCATATAGGGAGAGGACTAACATGTATAGAGTCTCTAGCACTATGCCCGGCATGTAGGTTCAGTGGGACATTTCCTTTCTTACTCTCCTCTTCACTGTGTTATTAGATAATGATGTAGTTCTGACGGGTTTTGGCTTAGTAAGAGCTGGATACTTATAGGATAGTTTTCTTTGCTTTAGACAATGCAATCTTCTTAACTTTGACTCTTAAAGAGAACAAGCTTTTAATTTCTGCTTCTCTGGAAGTCCATAGAAGATGTTACACTTATGGTCAGGTGAAGAGTAGTGGGTCAGTCCTTAGGTAATGATTTGTCTGAATGAGTTCAACATCCTTAAACATCTGTAGTGATCTGCAGGAACTAAAGAATTAGTCTTCCCAGTGCAATTTCCTATCTCCCCTATGTTGGGTCCATTTTGGGCTTACTTCTGTGGCAGGACAGACATTGTAATTGACAGCCCACTCCATGTGAGACTATATAGAGTGAAGAGACTGTCTAACCCTTGACACTTCACTAACAGTACATAAAAGTGCTCATTTCCTTTTTTTTTCTTAAATTCCATATATATGTGTTAGCATACGGTATTTGTCTTTCTCTTTCTGACTTACTTCACCCTGTATGACAGACTCTAGGTCTATCCACCTCATAACAAATAGCTCAATTTCATTTCTTTTTATGGCTGAGTAATATTCCATTGTATATATGTGCCACATCATGAAGAACCTAGGGGTAAGACAGGAATAAAGACACAGACCTACTAGAGAATGGACTTGAGGATAAGGGGAGGGGGAAGGGTAAGCTGTGACAAAGCGAGAGAGAGGCATGGACATATATACACTACCAACTGTAAAATAGATAGCTAGTGGGAAGCAGCCGCATAGCACAGGGAGATTAGCTCGGTGCTTTGTGACCACCTAGAGGGGTGGGATAGGGAGGGTGGGAGGGAGGGAGGTGCAAGAGGGAAGAGATATGGGAACATATGTATATGTATAACTGATTCACTTTGTTATAAAGCAGAAACTAACACACCATTGTAAAGCAATTATACTCCAATAAAGATGTAAAAAAAAAAAGTGCTCATTTCCCTGTACACTTGCAAAAAAAATGGATATTGCTTTTTTGCATCTAAATGGCAAAGATTCTAAAAAACTAGTCTCTTATCAATGTTTTAGTTACTTCTTCAGTTACTGCAGAGGGTGTATTTTTGTATTTCTTTTCATTTTTTTTGAATTGCCTGTTCTGTCTTCTCACTTTCTATCAGAGTATATTTTCTTTTTAGTTTGAATTTCTTTGCATAAGCAAAATTTTGTGTGTGTATGTTCATAAGACTGTCGTCCTAAGCTGGGCTTAGGCTTGGGGGAGTAATGTCAGCATCACCCCATGCCTGGGGAAAGGGGAAAAGGAAGCCCAGATATTAATATTTTGAAAAAGGAAGATATTCTGATACCCCCAGCAAATTAATTAATTAGCTAGTAGTGAATCAATTCACCCATTTGTTATTCCACCAATATGTATTGAGCGCCTACCATTCTAGGCACTGTTCTGGGAGCTAGAGGACAGCTGCAGTGAGATGACAAGTCACCTGCAGCCTACATTGCAGTGGAGAAAGTACATGCGACCTGCAAATAGCCAAGTCATAGATGCTATGTCCAGTATAGATGAGCACCATGAAGAAAAATACAGCAGAGAAAGAGGATACAGTGGGACAGTGGTAGGGATAGTTTAGAGACTATGCCCTTAGCCTTACCGTGAACATCATCTTTGCCTTTTGGACAAAGAAGGAAGAATTGTCATTCCCTCCTTCCTTCCTTCCCTCCTTCCCGCCATCCTTTGCAACTGCAGTTAGGACAGATACAGCAGACTCAGTGAGGAGAGCTGGGGTTATTTTTTTCTCTTTCTTCATGGAAAAGCTTAAGCCTGGTAAGTATTTTATTATCACTTCCAAGGAGATAGTTCAACCCTGTTGAAATTGACTTATACTTGCAATGAACAAATATCTTTCCGGTGTCATCAGCCCTCTTTCTTCGTTGCTCAGTTCCCAAAGGCGCCCGAGATTTGCACTGAGCAGGATGTGATCTCAGAGCTTTTGCATTAACACACTCAGCAAATGAGACTTTTCTTGGCCTGTGTGTGCTGGCTCGTCTCCATTTTTGAATAGATGTGTAACTAATTTTCAAGTATTCTCCTTGATTCAGTCACAGGCTCGTGATGTCAAGGATAAAAATATTTCTTCTAAAATGAATTCATGGCCATTCACTTCCGTCTAATAGAGCCTCACCATCAGACCTCTTCTTGCAGCTCATCTTAAACTCAGCTTTTTAAAGTTGGCTTGTCCTCATTTGAGCCTGTTTTCAAGGAGCAATCTTACACCAATACTTTCATAGTGACCCTCACTTATCTTACCTGTGAAGTTCAAAGCTGCCAGTGCAGCGGGCTCTGTTCATCTGTATTTATATACATTAGCATAATGTCCTCAGTGATCGCGTGGTTCCTCACTTTTTCTCTGGAAGTTTAAGCACTGCTTTCTTGAGATTGCTGGAGAGTGGATCTAGGCATTTGTCATAGTACTTTAATATCAAAGTACAATCCATACTATTAACATTAAAAATGTGCCTGGCACACTAATCCCATTGTCTCCTTACTTGAGAATAAAGGATGAGGAAAAAAATAAAGTAGAAAATAAAATTAAAGATACCTAATCCTCCTGCCTACAGATTTGGTTACCAGCAATATTTTCAGAGCAACAGGATCACAGCAACCTGCAGCAATAAAGTCAGACAAGAAGGGAGATTCTTTTCTGTTCCTTTCTTTTCTTTGCACCAAAACTTTGAGCCAAGTATTTTTTTCAACCACTCTTTAAATTGTTACTGTTTGCTTTCAAACCTTGATTACCAATGCTAATGGCGGTGGATAACTTAAGAGCATTCCTAATCCAAAAATAACTTAAATTTCACTTTGAAAGGCATTGTGGTGTTTTAATTTTAATATAGGATAATTAAGATTCATAATATTTCACACAGTGTGTGTATCTAGTTAGATTATTTAAGGAAGTTACATATGCTGAAGGGGCAGCAGTGATGTGCCAGCAGCGTAGACAGCATCAAGCACACCTGAATTCACAGCTAGGTTCTACCAGTGAGAGACAGGTTATGTCAGCCTGGTTGTTAAATTTGGAATGGTGACAGTACTCACCTCCTGGGATATCTGAAGGGATTTAAAGAGATAAAAGCATGTAATCACTGATCAGCATCCTCAGTACATGGTAAGATCCCAATGTTAGTTGTTGCTGTTGTCATTATTCAGGTAAGTGTCAACTACTGCATATATGACTTTTCAAAGGTTATAGATTAGACTTCATGTCAAATTCTTTTAAAAAACATTATTATAGACTTTGGAAAATGTATTATCAAGGATAAGAAAACCAGACTAATGCCAGGAAGTGTCAACTAAAACTTACATAAGTACTTCTCCGGATCACAAAGGCTAAATGTGGGGTTATGTAGGAGTTGATGCTGAGCTCATACATTTTTAATTGTTTTATACTTGTGTTGAAGGCAGGAATACACACTGATGTTGTCAACTTTACAAAGAGAATCAAGAAACTCTTGGGATCTCTAGTAGATTTGTTTCAGAAAGCAAATGGAAGGCTCTGTGAGTGTTCCAAGAATGAGGTAGACAGATGAGCTTCAGTGTGACAAATACAAATAATGCATTTCTCAGTAACATATACAAAAGGTGAGCTAACAGCTTGGGATACAGGTCAGCCAGGCTGCCAATTTTCATCTTCCTGAAAGCTTCCAAAATTGCCCAGGAGGCTCGGCATGCAAGGGAAGGGTGCTCAGGCAATGCAGAGCTCACCCACTTCCTGTAGCATCACTGTACATTGAAACTTTCAGAAAGACTTAATGAATGGATCCACCAGAGGGCAGACAGCAGAAGCAAGAAGAACAACAATCCTGCAGCCTGTGGAACAAAAACCACATTCACAGAAAGAGAGACAAGATGAAAAGGCAGAGGGCTATGTACCAGATGAAGGAACAAGATAAAACCCCAGAAAAACAACTAAATGAAATGGAGATAGGCAATCTTCCAGAAAAAGAATTCAGAATAATGATAGTGAAGATGATCCAGGACCTTGGAAAAAGAATGGAAGCAAAGATCAAGAAGATGCAAGAAATTTTTAACAAAGATCTAGAAGAATCAAAGAACAAACAAACAGAGATGAACAATACAATAACTGAAATGAAAACTACACTAGAAGGAATCAATAGCAGAATAACTGAGGCAGAAGAATGGAGAAGTGACCTGGAAGACAGAATGGTGGAATTCACTGCTGCAGAACAGAATAAAGAAAAAAGAAGGAAAAGAAATGAAGACAGCCGAAGAGACCTCTGGGACGACATTAAACGCAACAACATTTACATTATAGGGGCCCCAGAAGGAGAAGAGAGAGAGAAAGGACCCAAGAAAATATTTGAAGAGATTATAGTCTAAAACTTCCCTAACATGGGAAAGGAAATAGGCACCCAAGTCCAGGAAGCACAGAGAGTCCCACACAGGATAAACCCAAGGAGAAACATGCCAAGACACATAGTAATCAAATTGGCAAAAAATTAAAGACAAAGAAAAATTACTGAAAGCTTCAAGGGAAAAATGACAAATAACATACAAGGGAAACTCCCATATGGTTAACAGCTGATTTCTCAGCAGAAACACTACAAGCCAGAAGGGAGTGGAATGATATACTTAAAGTGATGAAAGGGAAGAACCTACAACCAAGATTACTCTACCCATCAAGGATCTCATTCACATTTCATGGATAAATTAAAACCTTTACAGACAAGCAAAAGCTAAGAGAATTCAGCACCACCAAACCAGCTCTACAACAAATGCTAAAGGAACTACTCTAAATGGAAAACACAAGAGAAGAAAAGGACCTACAAAAACAAACCCAAAACAATTAAGAAAATGGTAATAGGAATATACATATTGATAATTACCTTAAATGTGAATGGATTAAATGCTCCAACCAAAAGACACAGGCTTGCTGAATGGATACAAAAACAAGACCCATATATATGCTATCTACAAGAGACCAACTTCAGAACTAGGGACACATACAGACTGAAAGTGAGGGGATGGAAAAAGATATTCCTTGCAAATGGAAATCAAAAGAAAGCAGGAGTAGCAATACTCATATCAGATAAAATAGACTTTAAAATAAAGAATGTTAACAAGAGACAAGGAAGGACACTACATAATGATTAAGGGATCAATCCAAGAAAAAGATATAACAATTATAAATATATATGCACCCAACATAGGAGGAGCACCTCAATACATAAGGCAACTGCTAACAGCTATAAAAGAGGAAATCGACAGTAACACAATAATAGTGGGGCACTTTAACACCTCACTTACACCAATGGACAGATCATCCAAACAGAAAATTAATACGGAAACACAAGCTTTAAATGACACAATAGACCAGATAGATTTAATAGATACTTATAGGACATTCCATCCCAAAACAGCAGATTACACTTTCTTCTCAAGTGCGCATGGAACATTCTCCAGTATAGATCACATCTTGGGTCACAAATCAAGCCTCAGTACATTTAAGAAAATTGAAATCATATCAAGCATCTTTTCTGACCATGATGCTATGAGATTAGAAATCAATTACAGGGAAAAATAGTAAAAAACACAAACACATGGAGGCTAAACAATACGTTACTAAATAACCAAGAGATCACTGAAGAAATCAAAGAGGAAATCAAAAAATACCTACAGACAGGGGCTTCCCTGGTGGCGCAGTGGTTGAGAGTCCGCCTGCCGATGCAGGGGACACGGGTTCGTGCCCCAGTCCGGGGAAATCCCACATGCCGCGGAGCGACTGGGCCCGTGAGCCATGGCCGCTGAGCCTGCGCGTCCAGAGCCTGTGCTCCGCAACGGGAGAGGCCACAACAGTGAGAGGCCCGTGTACCGCAAAAAAAAAAAAAAAAATACCTACAGACAAATGACAATGAAAACACGATGATCCAAAACCTATGGGATGCAGCAAAAGCAGTTCAAAGAGGGAAGATTATAGCTATACAAGCCTGCCTCAAGAAACAAGAAAAATCTCAAATAAACAATCTAACCTTACACCTAAAGGAACTAGAGAAAGAAGAGCAAACAAAACCCAAAGTTAGCAGAAGATCAGAGCAGAAATAAATGAAATAGAAACAAAGAAAACAATAGCAAAGATCAATAAAACTAAAAGCTGGTTCTTTGAGAAGATAAACAAAATTGACAAACCATTATCCAGATTCATCAAGAAAAAGAGGGAGAGGACTCAGATCAATAAAATTAGAAATGAAAAGGAGAAGTTACAACAGACACCACAGAAATACAAAGTATCCTAAGAGACTACTACAAGCAACTCTATGCCAATAAAATGGACAACCTGGAAGAAATGGACAAATTCTTAGAAAGGTAGAACCTTCCAAGGCTGAACCAGGAAGATATAGAAAATATGAACAGACCAATCACAAGTAAAGAAATTGAAACTGTGATTAAAAATCTTCCAACAAACAAAAGTCCAGTAGAAGATGGCTTCACAGGTGAATTCTGTCAAACATTTAGAGAAGAGCTAACAACCATCCTTCTCAAACTCTTCCAAAAAATTGCAGAGGAAGGAAAACTCCCAAACTCATTCTATGAGGCCAGCATCACCCTGATACCAAAACCAGACAAAGATATTACAAAAAAAGAAAATTACAGACCAATATCACTGATGAACATCGATGCAAAAATCCTCAACAAAATACTAGCAAACAGAATCCAGCAACACATTAAAAGGATCATACACCATGATCAAGTGGGATTTATCCCTGAGATGCAAGGATTATCAATATATGCAAATCAATCAATGTGGTACACCATATTAACAAATTGAAGAATAAAAACCATAGGATCATCTCAATAGAGGAAGAAAAAGCTTTTGACAAAATTTAACACCCATGTAAGATAAAAACTCTCCAGAAAGTGGGCACAGAGGGAACCTACTTCAAAATTATAAAGGCCATATATAACAAACCCACAGCAAACACCATTATCAATGGTGAAAAACTGAAAGCATTTCCTCTAAGATCAGGAACGAGACAAGGATATCCACTCTCATTACTATTATTCAACATAGTTTTGGAAGTCCTAGCCATGGCAATAACAGAAGAAAAAGAAGTAAAAGGAATACAAATTGGAAAAGAAGAAGTAAAACTGTCACTGTTTGCAGATGACATGATACTATACATAGAGAATCCTAAAGATGCCACCAGAAAACTACTAGAGCTAATCAATGAATTTGGTAAAGTTGCAGGATACAAAATTAATGCACAGACATCTCTTGCATTCCTATACACTAAAGATGAAAGATCTGAAAGAGAAATTAAGGAAACACTCCCATTTACCACTGCAACAAAAAGAATAAAATACCTAGGAATAAACCTACCTAGGGAGACAAAAGACCTTTATGCAGAAAATTATAAGACACAGATGAAAGAAATTAAAGATGATACCAACAGATGGAGAGATATACCATGTTCTTGGATTGGAAGAATCAATATTGTGAAAATGAGTACTACCCAAATCAATCTACAGATTCAATGCAATCCTTATCAAATTACCAATGGCATTTTTTACAGAACTAGAACAAAAAAATCTTAAAATTTGTATGGAGACACAAAAGACCCCAAAAAGCCAAAGCAGTCTTGAGGGAAAAAAACAGAGCTGGAGGAATCAGACTCCCTGACTTCAGACTATACTACAAAGCTACAATAATCAAGACAATATGGTACTGGCACAAAAACAGAAATATAGATCAATGGAACAGGACAGAAAGCTCAGAGATAAACCCACGCACCCATGGACAAAGGAGGCAAGGATATACAATGGAGAAAAGACAGTCTCTTCAATAAGTGGTGCTGGGAAAACTGGACAGCTACATGTAAAAGAATGAAATTAGAACACTCCCTAACAGCATACACCAAAATAAACTCAAAATGGATTCAAGACCTAAATGTAAGACCGGAAACTATAAAACTCTTAGAGAAAAACCTAGGCAGAACACTCTTTGACATAAATCACAGCAAGATATTTTTTGACCCACCTCCTACAGTAATGGAAGCAAAAATAAAAATAAATAAATGTGACCTACTTAAACTTAAAAGCTTTTGCACAGCAAAGGAAACCATAAACAAGATGAAAAGACAACCCTCAGAATGGGAGAAAATATTGCAAATGAAACAATGGAGAAAGGATTAATCTCCAAAATATATAAACAGCTCATGCAGCTAGATATTAAAAAAACAAACAGCCCAATTCAAAAATGGGCAGAAGACCTAAATAGACATTTCTCCATAGAAGACATACAGATGGCCAAGAAGCACATGAAAAGCTGCTCAACATCATTAATTATTAGAGAAATGCAAATCAAAACTACAATGAGGTATCATCTTGCACCAGTTAGAATGGGCATCATCAGAAAATGTACAAACAACAAATGCTGGAGAGGGTGTGGAGAAAAGGGAACCCTCTTGCACTGTTGGCGGGAATGTAAATTTATACAGCCACTATGGAGAACAGTATGGAGGTTCCTTAAGGAACTAAAAATAGAATTACCATATGCCCCAGCAATCCCACTACTGGGCATATACCCAGAGAATATCATAATTCAAGAAGACACATGCACCCCAGTGTTCATTGCAGCACTATTTACAATAGCCAGGACATGGAAGCAACCTAAATGCCCACCGACAGACAAATGGATAAAGAAGATGTGGTACATATATGCAAAGGAATATTTCTCAGCCAGAAAAAGGAACGAAATTGGGTCATTGGGTCATCTGTAGTGATTTGGATGCATCTAGAGACTGTCATACAGAGTGAAATAAGTCAGAAAGAGAAAAAAAAATATCGTATATTAAGGCATAGATGTGGAACCTAGAAAATGGTGCAGATGGACCAGTTTGCAGGGCAGAAATTGAGACACAGATGTAGAGAACAAACATATGGACACCAAGGGGGGAAAGCGGTGGCGGGGGGGATGAACTGGGAGATTGGGATTGACGTGTACACACTGATGTGTATAAAATGGATGACTAATAAGAAAATAAATAAATAAACATTTAAAAAAATAGTCTTAATGAACGCAGACCAGGTTCAAAGAAGGCTGCTAAAATGCTCAGGAAGCCAGAAGGTCATGTATAAAAAAGGAACTCCAAATCTGAGGTTCTACCAACAGGGACTAAATCTTAGAAGTGTTGAACCTGGAAATATGAATATGGAGAAAGTACACCAAACACATTGACAAAATTATAAAATATGAAAGTGGACTTACTGATTAAATTTTGGCATACTAGCATGGGTGGGATACCCCTTGAGGCTTGAAAGAGATCATTTAATACATAGAAGGCAATGTTTTTCATAGCAATAATGAATATATAGAACTTGTTAAATCAAATAAATAAAAATAGTCTAACTTCAAGAAGGTAATAATGGATTATTAGATTAAAGCATCAGAGCAGGTTATTTGGACAAAAGAAAGAAGTTTAACTTAATGATGACAGTACAGATAACAACTTTAATGCATGTCTCTTGGTTTCATTATAAGGAAGTTAGACTGAATTGTCCATCAATCTAATCTAGTAAGGCAATCTGTCCATTTTTGTTTGTATTAGTCAACTTGGTAAAAATCTATTTTAATTAAATTTAAAATTAAAGTACATATGCATATAGAAAAGTGAACAAATCAAAGTGACAGTTGGATGAATTAGTACAAAGCTAACACATTCACATAACTACCTCCTAGGTCAAGAAATAGGACATTATGGGACTTCCCTCGTGGCACAGTGGTTAAGAATCCTCCTGCCAATGCATGGGACACGGGTTTGATCCCTGGTCTGGGAAGATCCCACATGCCGTGGAGCAACTAAGTCCGTGCACCACAACTACTGAGCCTGCTCTCTAGAGCCCGTGAGCCACAACTACTGAGCCCACATGCCACAACTACTGAAGCCCAAGTGCCTAGAGCCCGTGCTCTGCAACAAGAGAAGCCACCGCAATGAGAAGCCCGTGCACCACAACAAAGAGTAGACCCTGCTCGCCCGCGCGCAGAAGCAAAGACCCAACGCAGCCAAAAAATAATTTTAAAATTAATTAATTAATTTAAAAAAAAGAAAGAAATAGAACATTATGAGCATCCCAGAAGCCCCAGTGGACACTTTCCCACTCACTAACACCTTCCTCCTCCGCAAAGGTGATCACTCTCAAAACCTTCAGCATCATAGATTAGGCCAGCCTGTTTTTGAGCTTTTTAAAACAGCAATCATAAGGTACATATTGTTTTCTATCTGGCTTCTTGACGTTATGCTTGTGAGATTGATTCATACTGTTGCGTGCAGTGGTAGTGTATTCATTTTCATTGCTGATTATTATTCATTTATTTGAATATACCACAATTTATCCATTTCAATTATGGACCTTTGGGTTGTTTCTACTTTGGGGCTGTTATGAATGAAGCTGCTATTGCTATTTTGTACGTACACATATGGATGACTGTCTGTTGAGCATATACCTAGGAATGGAAATGCTGGGGCATAGGTTATGCCTGTAAAAGTCAAATACTGGAAACACAGGAAAATTGCACAAGCCTCCTTCCCCACATCAACTCCTTGTTTTCTACATGTAGGAAAGTGTAGCTTTTCTGCCAAATGAGCCAACTGTTGCTCCTGGGTCAATCCTAAGAAGAAAAACACCTTTTGAAGCTGCTGGGTGTTGTGGCTTTTTGATCAGTTTCAGACCCTTGGAATTCAGTAACTCCATGGAGTGCTTGCGGCTTTCATGCCCCTTGCCTTCCTCAGATCACAGGATTTGCTTTCATACTTGGATAAACCTACTTCTCATTAGCAGCTTAAGAAATGTTTTCTATGCATCCAGAATTTGTAATGTCGAGAAGTGGACTTCAATACTTTTTTCTTTGCCAACATACTGCTATCTAATGAAGGATGAATTTCAAGTACCCGAGACTTGAGGTAGGGTTGGCTGCCACACTGCTTTATTAATGCTAGATGATCAGACATCTGTAAATAGTACATACTGTACCCTGCACCCAGTCAAGGGTTTATAGTAGGAGGTATGGGTGCCATCTTGTCACTGACTGAATGTATCAATAACAGAAGTGCTGCTTTTTAAATTTAACATCCTTAAAAACGGACTGAGTTGGCACCTCCAGTTGGATATATCTGACTCCTGCAAGGTTGATATGACTTGAGCACTCCACAGAGAGTTCATTTAGCCTTCACATTGTGAGTGTTTAAGATATAGAAATGTATTGCCAAATTTAATCTTACATCTGTGATTTCTGAGCATGTGTGAAGTGCTTTATATGTATTATCTCATTCAATTTTCCAAGCAATCCTATGAATTAGATGCTACTAGTCTCTCTTCTCTTAGATGGGACAATGGAGACTTGTAGAGGTTAGGTATCCTTCCCAATGATAAGTAAGTGGCATCAGTTGGTGGCAGAATCAGAACTCAAACCCAAGTTTTGCGGACTGCTACTGAAATCGTGAACCACTTTATGTACTGTCTCCCTGCTCTTGGTTCCCTACTGGACTGTTCTGGTTTTTCACCTGTGATAAATCTAGTCTTGCTTCTTGGTTAAAAACTTGGCAGAATTTAGGTCTCTCTCCCCCAGGACTGTCATTTACCACATTCATCATTTCTGTCTTCCTTAGGGCATTGTCTCAGAACTCTCTCAGCCAAAAAGGTTGACAACCCTTGTGTTCCCAATTCTGTCAGATTATAGTTTGGCACTTTTGTGCAAGGGCATATTCTGTACATCAGTTTGTCTCTACAGGCTTCTGTTTATTGGCTGATATTTTAAGACTAGGGCCTCTTGAGGAATGATGCCACAAACTATAGCATGTTAATATTTGCCATAACAGAGATATTTTCATAATTCCTCTAATACCTGAGAATGGGGTATGATGTTAAGTGGAAAAAACAGAACATAAAGTAGCAGACAACAGGTAATTCCAATATAGAGTTATATGCCTGCACATTAATAAAGATTAGAAGATAATTTTCACAAGGCTGGTATTAAGTGTTTATTATATTCTTCGTTGTGTGCTACGTTGCTTAAGTCAACAGAACTAGTAGATAATAGATTGACTTGGAAAAGTGATGTAACAATAATTGAAGGCGAATATAACCAAGGATCATAAGTGAGAATTAGACTAAATACCTTTTTTCTGGATCACACTTTACAGTTTTTAAATGTATTTGCATTTATTTTCCTATTTGAACCTCATAACACACTAGGAAATAAGAAACAGGGATTATCTGTCTCATTTTACAGACAGAACATCTGAGGCTCAGAGAGGTTGTTTGACTTGCCCTAGGTCACCAGCGATGGGACAAAGATTCATGCCCAGATTTCCTGACTCCAGGTTAAATTTCCTCTCATCATATCACATTGCTTTCTTTCACCAGAGGGCAGAGCTACCAGCATTAGCTACACAACAGTAAGTCCATTTATCATGTGATGTCCATTAAAATCTAAAATCAACGTTTCTGAACCACATCTTCAAAGTCATCTTCATCTAAGAAATTCTGGTCAGTTTCACACCTCTAAACTAAGTGAACTATATCCCAACTCAATAAATTATACAAGTTGTGGAGATAAAAAGATATAATGTGACCTGAATCCAATCTTCCTTAATCCATCCTTTTGGGCAATAAAAATAGGATCTCAAGTATATGGTAGGTTTCACCTTTATTTAAAAAAAAATTGTTTTAAAGTTTTTTAATTGCAGTAAAATACACATAACATTTATCATCTTAATAATTTTTAAGTGTTCATTTCAGTAGTGTTAAGTACATTTAACTTGCTGTGCAATTAATCTCCAGAACTCTTTTCATTTTGCAAAACTGAAAATCTATATCCATTAAAAACAATCTCCAGTCTCCCCCAGCCTCTAGCGACCACCATTGTACTTTCTGTCTCTATGAATCTGGCTATTCTAGGTACCTCATATAAGTGGAATCATAGGGTATTTGTCTTTTGGGGACTGGTTGTTTCACTTAGCCTAATGTCCTTAAAACTCATCCACTGTAACATGTGTCAGAATTTCCTTCTTTCTTAAGGCTGAATGGTATTCCATTGTTTGTATGTACCACATTTTGCTTATCCATTTGTCTATTGATGGACACTTGGGTTGCTTCCACTTTTTTGCTATTGTGAATACTGCTGTTATGAATATGGGTGTACAAATATCTCTTTGAGACCCTGCTTTCAATTCTTTTGGGTATATACCCAGAAGAGGAATTACTGGATCATATGGTAATTCTATTTTCAATTTTTTGAGGATCCACCGCACACTTTTTCATAGATTTTTAACCATTTTACAGTCCTACCAGCAGTGCACAAGTGTTCTAATTTCTCCACATCCTCACCAGTACTTGGTATGTTCTGTTTTTTGTTTTTGTTTTTTTTTTTCTCTTTATAGTAACCATCCTAACGGGGGTGAAATGGTATCTCATGGTTTTGATTTGCTTTTCCCTGATAATTAGTGAAGTCTTTTCATGTGTTTTTTGGCCTTCGGAGAAGTGTATTACTCAAGTCCTTTGCCCATTTTTAACTGGGTTTTATTGTTGATGTTGTTGCTGAGTTATAGGAGTTCTTTATATATTCTGGACATAACTCCTTATCAGATATATGATCTGGAACTATCTTCTCCCATTGGGTTGGTTGCCTTTTCACTCTGTTGATTGTGTCCTTTGATGTACAAAGTTTTAAATTTTGATGTAGTCACCTTCTTCTTAATCAGTTTTAGGCTTGTGGGCCCTTTGAGAAATCAACGAAATAAATAGACTGTCTCTCAAGGAAAATAAAACACATGTATGCATTCATATGAAGTTTCATGTAGCATCTCATGAGGTTTTCTGATTCCCTGGCATCCATCTGGGAAGCTCCAGGGAAGTTTTTGTCACTTGACTGCTCAGTTTATGATGAATGGGCTGGGATTAGGGACAGATGCTGGGTGCTGGGGAGACAGCTCCTATTCCGTGATTTGAATGCTGACCTGCTAGTCCCTTCTACTTCCTCTGGTGGAGGAAAATTAGATCTGCAGTTCCTGCAGTGACAGGCATTTAACTAGACTGGCAGAATGGAAGGTGCGCATTTGTGTAGGTGGTGGCTGAAATGCATGTGCATGTGTGGAGTGGGTATGTTAGGAGTTGGGGTAGACAGGAGTAGTGCTGCCTTTTAGAAAGGTGGTTGCTCCTAAGGAGATGTATCAGTCAAGGTCCATCCAGTAAAATGGAAACTACTGTGAGCATTTAAAACAGAGGGAGTTTTGTTTTGTTTTGTTTTAATTGGGGTATAGTTGTTTTACAATGTTGTGTTCGTTTCTACTGTACAGCAAAGTGGAGTTCCCTGTGTTATACAGCAGGTTCTCATTAGTTATCTATTTCATACATGTTAGTTAGTGTATATATGTCAATCCCAATCTCCCAATTCATCCCACCCGCCCCCATCCCCCCTTGGTGTCCATACATTCATTCTCCACATCTGTGTCTCTATTTCTGCCTGGCAAACAGGTTCATCTGTACCATTTTTCTGGATTCCACAAATATGCATTAATATATGATATTTGTTTTTCTCTTTCTGACTTACTTCACTCTGTATGACAGCCTCTAGGTCCAACCACATCTCTACAGACCCAATTTTGTTCCTTCTTATGGCTGAGTAATATTCCATTGTATATATATATGTACCACATCTTCTTTATCCATTCTTCTGTTGATGGGCATTTAGGTTGCTTCCATGTCCTGGCTATTGTAAACAGAGCTGCAGTGAACATTGGGGTGTGTCTTTTTGAGTTATGGTTTTCTCTGGGTATATGCCCAGAAAACAGAGGGAGTTTAATTCAGGGAACTGGTTTCCCTGGAGATGGAAGAGGCTGAAAAAACAACTGAGGAACAGATTGTCAACTTAGAGTCCTGTCTAAAGCAGAAAAGTAGGGGGAAAATAGTCCAGAGCAGGAAGGAAAGAGGAGAGACACACTGGCTTCGTCCTTCCTCCAGTCGGTGTCTCCCATTGGCTGAACCCAGACAGAAACCAACTGATCTGGGAAACAGAGCAGAATGGGTGGGGGAAGGGCAGGGAATCAATCTAAGACAAACAGGCCCAGGAGGGCAAGGTATACTTGGGACACCTGTGCTGTGGGGCAGTCTAACAATCCTCTTTTGCTTTATTTGGAAAATCTCTGCTGTTTTTGTGCATGTCATCTACTAGGCTTGGCAGTGCCCCTTGAAATCTGCTGACTCAGCTTCATGAATTAGGCTGCTATTAGTTGGAAGGGATATGACTGTCCTAAGGTTTGTCCAAGGCTGTGAAAATTTGGGACTAGGGTAGATAGTGTGGATGGAAGACATAGGAGGAGGGAGCAGCCCAGCGGCCAGACATGGCTTTGGCTGAACAAGCAATCAGGTAATTTACGGAAACAAGCTTGGCTTGTTGGTTAGGGAAGGTCAAGAACAGGGTGCCTTGTGACAATGCATCCAAGGAGGGCAGAGTGGGAATTTTAATATGTCATTCTGAAATGTTTCTTCTTCTGCACACAATGAAGACAAGACTTATTTTTCATTTAACATCCTTACGTGTACATTTCCCTCCATATATAGCCCTTAAATAGACTGAGCCCCAATGACTTACAGAAAAACACTACAAAAATCATTATACTTCTAGAAGGTTATAGGGAGTGGACAGAAATGATAAGAAGGGAAACAGAAGAGAAAGAGAAAACAGAAAAAAAAAAGCTGAGGGAGAGAGCAAAGTATAAGAGAAAGGGGAAGAGATAGTGAGAGAGTCGAGGCATTCCATAGAATAAAAATGAGAGCTAGTTTTCCCTCTGCTGCTAGCCATGTCTTATGAGTAAAAACTTACAGTGATCAGTGTTTCAGTAGAATCAAAACACATCTTTTTGTTGTAGTGACACCTCCCCAGCACAAGGATATTTGGGATCTTGCATTTAGACTTTCAGTCCTTTTTTTTTTCCCACCAGGAAGTTATCATTCTTTTTACATGATTGCCCCAAACTCACTTTAAGTATAAAATTAAGCACTGCAAAGAAATCTGACATCAGTTACATATTACATGGGAATTGTTATTTACTTACTTCCTTTTTCTTCAATAAAATCTCTTTTCCCTCTAGTTGGGCAGTTCTATTTTCTGTTTGTTCTGTGGTAATAGGAGAGAAATCTTGAACTATGTTCTCTTGAACAGAAAAAGTGACTTCCATCTTGGGGTGTGAGCTGAAATTGGCCTTTTCACCCCAGCGTAGAAACACAGGCCTTAAGGTTTAACTCTGGGAGTTAAACATCCTTTCTGGGGAATCCTGGTGGGAGTAGCAGTTTAGGGCTATTTCCCACCCACTGCTGTGCGGGTTACATTTGTACCAGTAAAAAAGAAATTCCAAGAGCACAGTTTGACTGCTGTTTCCACACTACTTACTTGAGGGTCTTCTCCTCTCAATCCCATTGGCTAATCTTGGTGAACATTTGCTGAAACTTCCCTTAAAGAATGAGCTGATCGAAGTCTCCTTGGTCTGTTTTCCTGCAAGGAGATTTTTGGAGAGACAAGGTGAGGGACACTCAACCACAAATGTAACCTTTCTACAACCTGAGCCTGACTCTTAACTATTGATTTAATCTTTGTGGGAGGAGAGTGGGAGTAGGAAGACTCTGGTGGCCTGAAAATGACAAAGTGCTGAGAGCCACTGGGAGATCCCTACTGTGGCAATGGCTCTGACTGTGTGTTTAGCAGCACGTCGGATTAGCAGGTTCCAATGGTTTGTATGAGGCCTGGGCTTTCTGCAGAGGAGCCCCTGATTAGAGAACAGTTGAAGTTCGCCTCCAGGAGCCGAGAGCAAGCTTGTTTAGGTTAAGGTTTCAAAGCACTGGCTTTTGTTACATTTTAATGATCAGAGTCATATTTTATTCATGGAGCTCAAGCTGAGCACCCTGCAGTTAGTAAAACACAAGGTTTCTATTTTACATTCAGGCCAGCCTATGGAAAAGTTTGAAATAGAAGGGAAATGTTGGGATTGAGTATCCTTATTAAAAAGAAGCATAAAGGATTTGCGGAACACTGATGATAAAATACGTAGGGTAACATACTTATAAAGGCTTCAACCGTTTTTGTTGAATATTTCATAAGGTACATCTCATTTGCTAGACATCTAACCTCTCATGAACTTGTAAATATTTTCAGACCTTCACAATATATCAAAACCTCTGGTAGAAATAGAACTCTCCCTGGAATTTCTCTCCAACTGTGAAAGTTTTAGAACAGGCTGTATTTTACCTTTTCCTTTTTGAAAGAGAGAGAGAGAGAGAGAGAGAGAGGAGCATTGTGTTGTGTTCCATTCCTACATATAATGTGGAGAAGATTGAGGGAGATTCTAGTTCACTTTGTAGGAAAGAATGAAGAATTTAATTTCCTCTTTACTCTGCTGCTAGATGCAAGTAATGATAGAGGGTGATTATCTTTTTATGTTTCTGAAGCATTTCCCATGAAAGTCATTTTCAAAGAAACAGCAAGTAATCCTGGTAATTTAGAGTGTGTTTGAGGCACTTTCAAAGTGACCTCTGTATTTTGGGGGAGATTAGGACAAGACCCACGGAGGGTGAGACTCAGATGTATAACTGGCATCTGGTTGTGAAAGATTTACCTGTAAATCCACCTTGAACTCTCTGCCCAAAAGACAAAGCCCTAAGTGTGGCCAATGTTCATTTTTTTCTTTCTCTTTTACTTTCTGCGGCTGTTCTTAAAGATCAAAGGAAACCTCTGGAAGGAGACCCACAGGTGAATGGTGATAACAGCTGCTCAACATCGATTCAGCAGCATCAGTTTTCCATGATCTGCCTCAAATAAGGGTCTAAGTCTTGTGTATTTAGCATGTTCCCTATAACTACAGAGTGAATAAATGAATGAGGAGAAGAGAAGAGCTTATGAATAAAATACTTCCTAATAGCAGATAATCCAAAAGCCATTTTTCTTGGACATTGCAAAGAATTACCCTTTTTTTCTGTTATAGATTTACTTCCTTAATTACATTTCGCTTGGGTTAATACTGAAATTCATGTTTTTTAGTGCTTTCACACAAATTATGTGAATTTACAAGCTTAGAGGGAGCTGAATAGCAAGGAGACATCAAGAGTAAACTAAAAATGTTCCAGTAATAATTCTTAAGTGGGTAATCCAGTTAATTTTTCTAAATGCCAGCATATGTTACCTATGTGTTTCCCCAACTTCTGCTCCCTCCCAAACATTTGGACTTCAATGGAAGGAGCTACCTCTCATGTGTGTCTTGCACATTGTCAATGCTTTGTCCGATAAAAGGAGGGGTTTAATTACAAATGTTTTCAAACTACTTTTTGTAGACTCCTTTATTCTTGAAACACTGCCATTCTGCAGATTCATCTATTTAGGTGACAATAGGTCCCATTCTTAAGTTTCAATTTTCTTCTTTGTGATTTGGAAATAAACAGGTTGTTGTAAGGATTAAAGGAGGTAATTCACATAAAGAGATTTGAATAGTTCTTGGCTCCCTATAAACCCCTAACAGTATTAGGTATCTTCATTATTACTATTGTTATATGCTCTATAGAGTAAATTAGCATGGATTTTGGCTCTCCTATAAAACCGTTAGTGGTTGGGATATCTTCATTGATACTGAGCACACAGGATAGTCCTTCACAAACTTTTCACCACTTAAAAACTTCCCATGTTTTTATAGCACACTAAATGAACTCCTTTTCTTAACTAATTTAAAAAATTAATCAAAAATGCTTAACTGCCAATTGGAGCTTCTGACTGACAAGACATAATCAGTGCTATAATAAATTGATATAATTCCAGCTGTTTGGCATATTAATACCTACTTTCCTTTAGCCTTTAAAAACTATGACTTAGCTCAAAGATCCTCATTATTACCTAGTGTATATATAACCATATTTAAAGACCCCAGTTCAGCTGCCAGTTTGTATTTCTCTAGGGCAGAATGTTGGACAGAAAAGGGTATAGCAATAAGTAATTCAACTATTTTATTTAAAGATACAGAACTTGGGCTTCCCTGGTGGTGCAGTGGTTGAGAGTCTGCCTGCCGGTGCAGGGGACGTGGGTTCGTGCCCCGGTCCGGGAGGATCCCACATGCCGCGGAGCGGCTGGGCCCGTGAGCCATGGCCGCTGAGCCTGCGTGTCCGGAGACTGTGCTCCGCAACGGGAGATGCCACAACAGTGTGAGAGGCCTGCATACCGCAAAAAAAACAGATACAGAACTTGAGGCCCAGAGGGGTCATGTGACTTCTAATGTTAGAGGCGAGGTTAGGACTAGGATCAGATATTCTAATGCCAGTACAATTGTCCCTTGGTATCTGCAGGGGATTGGTTCCAGGAGTCCCCTCGAATGCCAGAAGTCCATTATATAAAATGGCATAGTACAATGAAAGCAGTTGACTCTTCATATCCACGAGTTTCACATCCATGGATATGGAGGGCCAACTGTACTATACATTTCCCCATGTACCACGTGAATGTCCACATAAAAGGAAACTAAATCATCCTTCAATGTTTTAGTGCATTTTTATTCAGAAGGTTGAGAATTAAGGTCCTTTGCCCAGAGTAAAGATAATAGCCAACAATGACTGAGTAGTTCCTATGTATAGTCACAATGCTAAGTGCTTTATATGTATAATCTCATTAAACATTAATAGTGATTTTGTAAGGTAGGTACTATCATTATCTCTATTTTACAGCTGGGAAAGTCAGGCTCAGAGAGGTTAAGAACTCAGGTTGTAAATTGTGAGCCGAGATTCCCA
Organism: Hyperoodon ampullatus; assembly: GCF_949752795.1. Classification (NCBI taxonomy): domain Eukaryota; kingdom Metazoa; phylum Chordata; class Mammalia; order Artiodactyla; family Ziphiidae; genus Hyperoodon; species Hyperoodon ampullatus. Next base: position 66,653,809 of record NC_136921.1, read on the forward strand.
ATGAGGCAGCCATGACTCTAGACCAGCCCAGGTTCTCCTCTTTGACCCCTCCATGGAACTGCCTCCACCACCTGATCCCTGCACGAAAGAGATGGAAGACAATGTTTGGCGTCTATGGCTGCTTACCTCAGGAACTTTGGACAATTATGTAAATAAAGGCAGTCACGTATTCCAGGCTGGAAAAACCAAGAAACTTTGATTTATTCCCTGTTCATAGACTGCATTCTTAGCCCAAGCTACTTGTCTTGTGAGGGTAGTCATGGCTTAATGGAAACCCAGTGAAAAGATGGCTCCACCAGTGAAAATCCTTCATTACCCCTGCACATTTAACTGACAAACTTAACCGTTCAGGAAGCAAGAAGGGGGACTAGAGAGACCATAAAGTTACACAAATAGCAGTCATAAAGCCTATGTCCATGCATCTCTTTATTTAGGAGAATCCATCTAATACTTTACTCTTGCCAGACACATTTCCTTCATGAATTGCTTTTGCATGTTTTGTCCATCTTTCACTTGAGTCATTCTTAAATTGGTTTGCAGGAACTCTTTACATACTAAGCCTATTAATCCTTGGGTTGTCATAAATGTACAGCTATTTTTCTATCTGTTGATTGCTTTATAATTTTATTCATTCTTTACACATGAAATTGTTATAGTTTTATGTAGTGAAATCAATCAATCCTTTTATTTATTATTTCTTCTTTGAGTATGCTAGAAGGTACACTCCCATCTTAAGTATATATTAATATTCACACATATTTTTTCTATTGTTTTTATAGTATCTCTTTTGTACTTTTAAAACTTTAATCAAACTGGAATTGCTTTTGGTGTTTGGTATAAAATGGAAAGCCTTCCCTATTTTTCCCAAAGTTTTAGTCTTTTAATCCACCCATTTGGTGAATAATCCATCCCTTCTCTATTTATTTGAAATATTCTAATTTCTGATTTATACAACAACTTCTGCAATTTCTATGGTTTTTCATCAATACATTTCTTCATCGGTGTTATACTAGTTTCAATTATTGTTGGGTATACACTTGATTTACTTATTTATGCAATACTGGACTAGGTTTCTAGTTTCTCTGTCCTTAGCCAATTACAAGAAGCAACCTCAAGGCTCTTAAAGGGAGCATGAGCACATCAAGAAATGACTGTGATCAGCCTGACTAAAAGGTGGGAGGCAGAAAACACTACAAAGTAGTCTTGAAGATTCAATCAAAGTTACTTGGGATTACTTAATGTAAGTCAAAACTCTTTAAAGATCTTAAACACCTCTGAGACTTTCACTAAGTGATTTATATTCATGAAGAACTCAGGTTATAAAAAATATTCATGGGAGCTCCCTGGTGGCCTAGTAGTTAGGTCTCTGCACTTTCAATGCTGCGGCCCAGGTTCAGTCCCTGGTCAGGGAACTAAGATACCACAAGCTGTGCAGCAAGGTCAAAAAAAATTTTTTTTTCACATATTCACAGACTTAGAACCACTCTCTTGGACTAAACTGGGTCAGAGTGAAGAATGGAGAAAACTCAGACCCTGCTCTGCCAACTGCATTTTATGTAATAGATTTCAGTCCTTACTTATGAGCAGTGCAAAATATAGAAGATGTAAACTGGAATCAAAATTTAAATCAGCTCACAATATAGTTGCATCCATTATTTGGCAAGTGTGTATTTTTCTCTTTGGAAAACTGCTTGTGGGAAAATTCAAATTTTGTAAAGATAACATTACAGAATGCATAACTACCTAAATAAACCATGTTATTTTAACCTAGGGTACAAATGGGACAGCTGGAAGCCTGGAAGAAATAACTCACCTTTGACATGCCCATAACAACTAATTCTACCTTTTCTAAAAATTCTTCCCTCCTCTCTCTCCCATCAATGCAAGGTCTAAGGATAAGTAGCAACACCTGGTAGAGCTTGAGATGTTCTTACTCACAGTTGTGCACTTTTTCATTGCTCTGAGGAGAAATCTTGTAATAGCACTGAGAGAACAGTGGGCTAAAATGTTTATGTGGAAGAGGAAGAGGCCATGGACAGTTTTAGAGTTCTATTTTATTTTATTTTTTTTGCGGTACGTGGGCCTCTCACTGTTGCAGCCTCTCCCCTTGCGGAGCACAGGCTCCGGACACGCAGGCTCAGCGGCCATGGCTCACGGGCTCAGCCACTCTGCGGACCGGGGCACAAACCCGCATGCCCTGCATTGGCAGGTGGACTCTCAACCACTGTGCCACCAGGGAAGCCCCTTAAACATTTTGATGACATTTAAATTCTCAGTCCCTCCATAGTTAATCCTTTTTGCGTGTGTCAAGTCTAAGAACCTTTGCCTACTTCAAGGTGATATTCCCTCATGTTTCTTTTAGTTTTGACTAGATGTATGCTCCATCTCAGATCAATGTATACATATGGTATGAGTTAGGGATCCAGGTTTATGTTTTTCCACATAAATATCTACTTCCAGCAGCATTTATTGAAACTATTTCAATTTCCTGATTGAATTATTTTGGTTCCTGTGTAAAAACTGATAATGTGAGAGGCTGTTTCTGGATCTCTCTCTAGAACTCCAGACTCAGATATCCAAACGCCTTACTTGATGGTGCCACTTGGATATCTAACGGACATGTCAAGCTCATATCCCCAAACCGAATTCCTTCCTCCCCTTCAAACCTGTTCTACACGTGGCCTTCGCCATCTCACTTTGTCATAATTCCGTTCTTCTAATTATTCAGGCCAAAGATCTTGGCGTTATGGTGGATACTCTCTCTTGTACCTTATATTTCCAAAGTATGTAAGTCTACTTTCAAAAAACTCCAGAATCTGACCACTTCTGTAGCCACCATCATGACAATACTGATCTCTGCTCCCACCCTTGCCCCTAGAGCCTACTTTCAAACATCTGGAGTTTCAAGAACTTTAGAAAACTTAAGTCAAATCACTTCTCTGCTCAAAACATTCCAAGGACTTTCCCTTTGCACAGGAGAAAAGCTAAGGACCTGAAAATGGTCTCCATATCCTCCAAACCCTTCCTGGCCTCATCTCCTACCAGTCCCTTCTACTCTAACTCATCAACAGCCTCCCGGGCCCCAGTGCTTGACGGCCCGTGGGTCCCACCTCAGCATCTTAACAGCTGTTTCCTTTGCCTGGCATGCTTTTTCCCCATAATTCTTCATGGTTTCCTCCCTCATTTCCTTCATCTCTTTGATCAAATTGCACCTTACCAGTGAGGTTTCACCTGACTATTAATTTAAAATCATATTCCTCCCCAGCACTTATCACCTTTTAATATCTTATATAAAATTTATTTTCTTTGTTTATTGCCTGAATATAGCTCCAACTGGAATGTAAACTCTATGAGAGCAGGAATTTTTGTCTGTGTCCTACTGTTTATTTAGCATCCTGGAACATAGTAGACACCCAATGGATATTTGTTAAATGGACAAATTAATTCCTTCCCACCAGGGGTTGCAAGGTGTTTTGGGGTATGGAAATAAAGACTCAGACTGAAACAAATTTTCTATTAATCTTGAGACTCTTAGTCTGTCAGAATCCCTTTTGGATCTAATTTCTAAAAACTAAAATAGTAACAGAAAATGCAGGGATTAAAGTGAAAGTACAACATCCTTCCCTCGGAGCCCCCTGTGCTCTTTTCCTAAAACAGAACTTGTCTCAGTTTAAGGAAGTGTAAGACAGAAATGTACTGAACATATTTCAGAAATATTTTCAACTAAAACGATCAAAAATTTAAAGGTTTAATACAGAATTATGCTCTAGTTACTTGCAAAATGCATCACATTTCCAAACAATGCTGCAAAACAAGGAGTTATTATTTGCATTGTCAATATGGTTATATAGCTGCTGGATGCCAGGCCATATGCTTAGGACTTTGCATGTATTATTTAATTTAATTCTCACACTAATACTATAAGACTCTGGTACTAAAAGTACATACATTTTAGAGTTGAGGAACTTGAAACTTAAAGAGGTTAATTTGACTGCTGCCCATATATTTCCTCAGGATCATCACATTGAAAATAAGCTTTCTCTGAATTCTCAGTGCCCAATGCACAGTCAAGGGGCTCTTCAAACATCCTGTCCCATTAGAATGTGGGCAAATTCTAAGTCTATTGTTAAGTCTATTCTTAAGTCTCTTGTTAGGGATTTTGTATTTGCTGCCAAATTTCTGACCCCAACTCCCCTCTACCAGAGAAAATATTGTGTAATAATATGAATAGCAATTCCAGTATTACCTTGCTACCATCCAACTACTCCAAAAGGAAAATCCCCTGGGCACTCTGAAGGCCATAGGAAGATTAATTTTCACCCACAGATCTCCAGACTCGCACACAGTTGGAAAAGATGCATGAGTTTCAAGTAAGACAGAGAGAAAAAAAAAATCCAAAGACATCTTTCTAGTCCAGGTGTGCTATCTTTAGGATTTATAATAATGGCTCCTCCCCATACCCTCGACCACAAATGCACATAAGCAAAGAGATAAGTTGCACTGGATCTTAGAAAGAGTTCCAGGAGTTACAAGAAAGATGCTGGGCATTGTGAGATTAAGCAAATATGCCCTCTGTGAAGGAGCAGTTAATCTCAGGTTTGGGTGCTCTTGAAAGCTGCTGAACCACCCCTGGGAGTTTCAAAGCCTTGATGCTCTAGCTGGCACCCTGATAATACCTTTTTCTGATGTTTGCAGGCTTTAGTTACTTTGCCCACCACTACAGGTAGGCCTGTCTTTGGAATCTGTAAATGTGCTTCCACGTGAGGAGAATAGAACCCATCCATTTGGTTCATGACTTTCAATGATCTCCACTTTCTTCCCAAAGTTCCAGAAATGAGCTCATGCTTTGTTTTCCCAGACCCAGTTTCTCCCTGACCCTTACGCCAGAAACTGTAACACTGGTTTAACTCTTTCCATTAGTTTCTTCCTTTCTTCCCATTTCTTTCCACTCCTTGTCCCTCCTAGGTTAGTTGCTGAAATTCAGTTCCTGTGGCAGCACAGTTTCCATGACTTTTCCAGGGTCTTCTTCAGGTTATCTGGTGTCTGTTTGGCCCTTAGTTTCTGGCTGTTCACTGGGAGGTCATTCCATCACACACATTCGGTTATGAAACATGAGTAGGGTGTGGAGAAGGTGCCAGATCAAGGCATCCATGTAATCATGGCACAGAGATGGGACTCAGGCTCTGCAGCACAGGCTGCAGCTCACATGGAGCCCAAAGAAATAACTGTCCTGATGGGAGCAATGGGTTTGTACTGCAGAATAGTGAGAAAGGACTCCAATGGGGACAGGGCTTGATTTTAGAGAGCCTCAGCAGTTAGACTGAGCAATTTTATATTTGACAAAATAGGCTGAACCGTTAGAAATGCTCGTGCACAGGGGTAAAAGGATGAAAGCAAAGCTTTAAAAAGATTAGTCTGGCTATTATGGTATGTTGGATGAATTGGAGGCAGAGAGACTGCATTTAGGAAGGTTTCAGAGCAACAAAAGAATGAAAAGCCACAGACCACGCTTATAAGAATGGACAGTAAGAGGCAAAACCAAGGAATTCTTTGAGGGAAGAACAAACAAGAGATGGTGACAGACAGCATTTATATTCACAAAGCTAAACAGCTGGGAGAGGAGGGAGACATGTAGTTGGAAACACAGATATTCTCAATTACATATTCAGTTCTTATGTTAGATGAGCCATACATCCACATTTTAAAAATGTTCTTTGTTTTCTGATACTTGATGGCTATTTTGTAGACTCAAACATGCCATGTATGCTCAGGGTCAGTAATATTCAAAAACAAGCTAATAAATTTTGACTAGATTCAAGAGCTAGTTAGTGTGATACTAAATTGTAAGGATAATTTTGATACAGCCCTAAATAAACTTTAGGAATTAAAAATGATTTTATAATGTCTTTCTATCATGAGTACTCCTGGAATGACCTGCTTGCCTCCACTCACCTGGGAATAATATACAGGGGACCATTAACAAAAAATGTGAATTTTATATATTTATTCTTCTGGCCTGGAGAGATAGTGGGTTGGTAGGTATTGTTCTTCTGTTTCTTGGAAGAGTAGAATTTGTCTAGAGACAGAATGATGTACTGTATTGTAGACAAAAGAGCTATTTTGAAGCCAAGCTGACTTGGGCACTAATTTCATCTCTGCTATTTAGCAGCTGTGTAATTTGGGCAAAGACACTTCACCTGTGAGTTGCTCATTTCTTATTTGCAAAACAGGGCTAACAGTACATAACTCATGAAGCTGTTTGCAACACTTCAATGAGGTAACATGGTATTAATGACAGCCACGTGGAAGGTACTCAGGAAATGCTAGTTCCCTTCCTTAAAAAACTTTAAGAAAGGTTCATTTGCTTAGCCAAGCCCTAGACAGGTTATTTTGATGAAACCTTAGGTAACTAGTGCAGAAGTTATTGGGGGTTGGAAAAAAATGTATGTGTAACCCACACTACCTCTTATCGAATTACTCCAGGGCATTGCCTCTAGTAGACAAGCAAGGCCAGAGACAGAGACGGTGTGCACATTCATCCTTGACTCCTAAAGAAAAGTGAGAAACTAAGCAAGGAAGTCAATCCAAGCCATCAAGTATAATTCCATCCCAAGTTTGAGCAGATTTATTTCCATTTTTGAAGGAAAGTAATTGTATCAGTGAATAGATAGAAGGGTCAACAACACAAAGATGAAGAAAGGACCAAATCATGGTAATGGGGCAATAAATTCAGTGCTTCTGAGGAAGCCAAAAATGAAAATATAAAAATCAACACAAGTAATATGTCTGACTTTGTTTCTGGAGGCAGATGTTATTGTGGCTTAGATGGCAAATCCTCATCCACAAAGTGAATGATTGTGTCTTAGGCTGCATAGAAAATGCTGATTTAGTATTTGGGAGATTTTTTTTAAGAAATTCAATCTAAGTTTGGTGGAAAACAAGGAGGAGTGATTAATAATCAAACTGAAGGATGAAAAAGTGACAAGGCAAGTTTGAATAAAGGAAGAAAACTGAGGCAGAAACTTATTTAAGGAAGCCAGGCTAAATTATGTCCTTCAAGTCTGCATAAGTAGCTCCAAACAAGAATAGCAATTAGTGAGGTAATGGCCTAGGATTTAGAAAACCAATAACTTTTCTTCTGTGTGTATTCTGGGTGTAGACATACTGACACAACAATATAAAATTATTAGTTGTTAAAACTGAAGGAGTTTTACCTTAAAACGAGGACAAACATAAGCCAAATAGCTCATATATATCATTTAATTTGTTCATGAATCCAGCTTGAAAGAAAGGAAAAAATACATAAAAGGAGCAGTGTAAGGAGATTTAAGAGGGAACCATTCTTTGAAGACATTTTAGACTAAGATGAGAATCTCTGACTTCATACAGACCAAGGGAGGGAGCCAATATCACCCTTTGAGAATGGCAAATGTGGGCCAAGGAATGGAAGAGAATGATTTGTGAAGACAGTTTTATTGAAAACCGTCCAATTATGTGCTCCTTGAGAGCTGACATCATGCCTTTTTAGTACGCATTAGTAATGTGTTTGGGGTACTCATTTGGTGCTTTTTGAATTATCCTAATTCCAGAAATTGAAACCTGAAAGGAGATGGTATGGATTTAAAGGAATTCCACTTCTCTATTATTTGAATATAATGCTTATTATGATGCCAGCTACAAAATTAAGCCAAGTCTTAGGAACTCAACTCTTTGATATTCCAGAGCCTTGCCCCATGCTACTGGTATATTTTTCTTTCTACTTTTTGTCCACTTGAGATTGAAAATTGATTCAGAGGACCATTATGTAGACAAATACCTATGGATTTGTCCAGCGATACAGTGTCCTATCTGTGACAAGTTTTATTATTTAGAATTTAAATGTGCAATTAGTGGGGGAAAAGATCTAGAAAATACGAAGGAGTTAGTCACAAATGGACTTAGTGCATATCGAGTGAATGGCTGTCAATATCTCCCTCAGCAACGCCATGGGAAGGGCACTGAGCCACAGGCACACACACCAACCTCGGGACATTCACACTCTCCTCTCAACCGCCACTGAGCCTCCTTCTGACGTTGGGTGGGCTGACCCACAGGCAGGAAGTAGTGGGGAGCCAGGGGTAAGCCCCTCTCAGGTAATGGAGAATTGACTGGAGAAATCAGAGGCCATTTCTAGCTCCCAAAGTTTATGGATATTAACCTAGTTTGAGAGCAAACCCTCCAAAGAACTTAGCTGAAATCATCTCATAAATCTTTTCAGGTAAGTTAGGAAACCAGGTCTGAAGAGGTTTCATGATGAATGATAAAACACGGGTGGCTGCATGGCATGCCCCGGAGGAAAGCAAGAGAGCGAGGTGGAATGAGAGTCAAACTCTGTCTGCACTTAAAGGGCAACAAGACAACCCCCCAAAAAACTCCTGCAGCTGTTGTTTTAATGGCTTATTTATGGTGTTTCAGAGACAGTCATGTTTACTCTGTCCCACAGTTAGTTATTATACACAGGGACTCAGTGAATGAATTCTTCCCAGTGAAGAAACAAACTTCCTTGCTACAACGGGGTAGTAGTTTAACCTACTACCCCGTTACTGAAACCAATCATTATTTTCTGGGACTGCTGAAATTATTTAGGAATCCCCTGTCCCTGGGCAGATAGACCCGAAGTTTTCAGCTGACCTTCACTGCTTCTGCCATTAGGGCAGTAAATCTCCCTTGAGGGCAGACAGCACTTGGGTAATTTTAGAGAGGGCAAAGGAGCAGAATTATAGGTTGTCTGGGAAGGGTTGAAAGATTAGACCTCTAGAGGGAAAATCTCAAATGAATCATCTCAAAGGGCAACTACTACTTAGGGTCAAAGTTTAAATGTCTGTAACCAGTGTTTTAGTTTGACTTGCTGCTGGGATAATTAATGCTCTCAGTTCTTGGAATAATTGAAAATAAAGCATTACATTTAGAACAGCTGAATTCATTTCAGAAAACAAAAAGGACGTTCATTAAGAAAAAGAAACAAACCTACAGTCACTGAGCACATGAATACATGAAGACAAGTACTGACTTACTTTTCTGAAATGAGTAATTTCCTTTATTTTAAACTATAAAAGGATATGATGGATTTCTTTAGAACAAGAATGGTGGAATATTAGGGTAGGTCCTCCACTTCTTTTCTTTAAATGCTTCTCTCTGCATGTAACTTAATTTGTATACATGTTAAAGCTTTGATTTCAAGAGCCACAGAAGATCTTGGAAGGAATCAGAGGCTTCTGATCCTACTACCTAGGGAGCGGGTTGCAGACCCTGAGCCTGAGGCAACATATCTCGAATGTTTGTTATGTGCTGTCTCCTGCACACGTGGCTTAACCAACAAGGTAGTGCCTTTTTTTTTTTTTTTAATAGTCACTTGCATTCATCAATGCAGTGGGGTTTTTTTTTGTTTTTTGTTTTTGGCCGTGCGGCATTCGGGATCTCAGGGATCTGACCAGGGATCGAACCTGTGCCCCTTGCATTGGAAGTGCAGAGTCTTAACCGCTGGACCACCAGGGACGCCCCAAGGTAGTGCCTTAAAGTTACCTTTCTCCTTAGCAGCAAGTAGGCTAGCACTGCACGTTTAATAATCTAGATAAATTTTAAATATTTCTAGTTTTTATAAAATTAATACAATGCCTGATAATTGGAGAGCAAGAATATAAAATATTTTGTTGTATCAGAAAAAAAACCCTTAAATCCTAGTCTTATCTATTACAGTCTGATTGAGTTAATAAGTCCCGACATATACAGGGAAATAGATTTAACATTAATGTTTGGGAATGGGAAACTTTAAAAATTCAAGTTTTCCAGATATTCCTAATTCTCTAAGTATTTGTAGTCAATTTGATAACGTATAAATAAAAAGTGTGAAGTAGAAATCCACGACAAAGGAAGGCATTTGTAAGTCACAAAGAGACTTGCAAACATTATTTTCAGGTGGTGGCTGAGAATCAGTTTAACTGAACAGTGAGCGTCTTTGTGGGTGACAGACTAACCCCAGACGCCTCTGATGACAAGGATGTGCCACTGCACCTGGGACAGTTGGCTCTCTCCGTTCTCTGATTTGGGGTAAGTAATTCTTCAACTCTGCCTCAGTTTCCCCATTGTCCAACTTCTCAGAATAGTTATGCCTTTCAAATGTCCTATGGGAAAGTGCAGTGAAAATGAAATCTCTCATTTTTATGGCTGCTATTGCTTCTTCTAAACCAGATTAGCAGAGGGAATGAGTGGCTTTGGTCATGGTCAAGCTAGCTGCCTCTGGCTATGTCAACCTTGGCTTCTAATGAGATCCCTCTGGACCCCGAGAAGGAGCCTGGATGTCTGGTCTGTCACTATCAAGACCTGGCAGATGGAATCAGAAGCAATTATGCAGATAAAGCTAAACTCCTCCTCTGCAAAAAAAACTCCAACAAACAAAAACACCCTTCATTCCTGGCAGCTAATTTCATCAGATATCTTGAGAGGAAATATTATAAAATTTTTTTCTCTATTATTGTTATGTCACCTCAGTTCTCTGCTTTTCTTATTTTTACACTTTTCATGAAAATAAGCTCTTGCCTCTCCATCTTCTAGGGCTAGTAGCCAAAGTAGAGTTTTATGGATGCCACAGAGCACAGCTGTCTATTTCCTGGTGTGAAGACCCATCTCTGGGGAAAGGCTTGGCCCACACAGTGACCCAAACCAGCTTTAATGAAATAGCCAGACGATGACAATGATCTCAGTCCGTCCACAGGCTTAAGTCATTGCTTGATTGTGTCCAGCTGGCAGTAGTAAAATTTTGTGGACTGGGGCTCCACGTGTGTTTCTTTTTTTTTTCCCCATGGGTGTTTCTTGATCCATCCTTAACCTTTCTTCATCTTGTTATTATAATAACCTTCCAAAGAGCGTTGTACCTTCCACGAATCTAACAGTTAGATCTCCAGCTCTGAGTGACTTGATCAGCTTGCGGGTTATGTTTGTCTGCAGCTTGCAGAGTTCAGCTCTCTATGCTCATTAGAGCTAATTGTACACAGACACCTTCTGTGTGTGGTGCCGGAAGCCCCACGCCAGGCCTGGCATGGTATTTACATCCTTTGATAACATGATTATTGAGGATTAAGAAGTATAAGTAAAATGACAGCCCATGACAATCAGTTCATCAACAACACTGAAGGAAGCGTGCTTTCTTAAAGGCATAGAACTGTGTGCCAAGCACCTGATGCTTAGAGATTTGCTGGAATGGATAGACCCTCTCTCTTCCCAGAGTGGCAGGTAATGTCATTTGGCTGAAAGTCGGTCTTTAATCACGGTGAGACTGCTTAGTGCACCCTGATGGTCTTACTGCTTGCTCTTTCCCATTAATTCTGAAGTTGTAACCCAAGTCCAGAGCTGTTTTGGTGTGACCCTGAGGTTACTTGAGTTTCCCATTTGTGTTTAAGTAAATAATTGTGATCAGTAATTTCCCTCTGGAACCCTTGGAGTATGGCAATTACATGAAATCTGTTTGGCTCTGTCATGCATGCCCAGAGTTAGAAATAAGTGCATAAAGCATTTGGAATGATAATTTCCAAGATATGCCTGAGCCCCTCAATAGCTCTGTGCTCCCTCTCTGGGTCATCAATATTCCTATTGTCAGTTTTAATTGCACAAACTCAAGGAGGTAAGGAAAATGGAGGGTATATTCTTTTAAGCCACAGAGAAGAGATGGTTTCTATTCTCTACCACTAAGCTGAAACCATATATTTGCTCCAAGTATAAAAGCTAACGCTTGGGGCAGTATTTTCTTGTTTGACTTTTTTTTTTTTTTTTTGGCTGAAAAAGTATATTGATATTTCTAAAGTAAACTGTGCTGTAACTAGCAAGGAGACAGGCTGGGTTGGGAAAATGAATTAAATAAAGTGTATGTCTGAGTACCCATTTAGAAGAGTATTCACAGTCTCAACAGCTCTTAAAGGAAGGCAGTGCATAATCAATAATGATGTACTGTTTGGTTTCCTAAAAACCAAAACTTCTGGGTAGCAAATGCACAGTTCTCTGAGAAATCAATGGACGTTAATTTTACAGAACCACAAGTCACATTTATAACAAGTGGAGAGAAATAAAAATCTTGACACATCAACTTCGTAAAAATTAGGTAAGTATTTAATTAGGCAGCCTATTTTGCTGCCTTGTAGAAATTCTAGAAGGTCTCGTGTTCTAGAATACAAATAGTACTACAGAGTTTTATGATGACTAAACCATAAACTGATGTTATAAACTCAAATAATTTAAGAAATGACAAAACATGATAAAGTGGATCAAATAGGCAATAAAAGAGAAAGGCTCCAGATCTGCTAAAAATAAAACTCTGTCAAATTTCACCATGCAACTTCATAACTATTAGACACTGAGCAAGTCCCTTAATATCCCTGAGCTTCAGTTCCTTCATCTATGAAACAGAGATCCCAATATTTTACTCAGGTCAGAGGGTTACTGTGGAGACAAATGAAATATTTATGACAGTGTACTTAAAAACCATAATGCGCAGTACAAATAGTATTCTAACAATATTTAACATCACATGGCAAAAGTTCTTTAAGGATTGTAACCTTTGCTATTACTGTAAAGAGCTCACTAGCGTGCTGGTCATGGTCACATTTTTAATTTTCTTCATAGATATTTATGCCTATAATTTGGATCAATGGTCTACAGTAGGATATTAGTGACTAATCATCTAAATAGCCTAGTTTCTCATAAATGTGGGTAACAGAAAGAGTGAATTCAATAAGCTGTCCTACACATATATTCTTTCTGAAAATGAATCAAAATGGAAAACTATTAAAATAGCCAATGTGTCTAGAACTCAAAGAGGCACAATAGAAAGATCAGTGCATAGAGAAGGTAGTAAAGAGGATAATGATGTCTTTCTTGCTCTGTCAACTTGCTGTGTGATATCTTCTAAATCCCTTCTGATTCCCAGCTGCCTGTGAAGCTTGATGAAGACAAGGATAACAGCTATGAAGTACTCTTTAGGAAAAATTTATTAGAGGCGGGGCGAAGGGGGAAAAGTCAGTCAGAATGGGTTCCTGTAAAGTTGAGCCTTGGCCTCACGACTACTGCCCTTGGTGGAGGGGTTAGGGAGGCCTGAGAAGGGTCAGCTGTGAGCCCTTAGCGGGTGACATTGCCAGTGGCCTGGGTGACGAGCACCAGCCAGCAAAGGGCTCCTAGGTGAAGCACCAAACAGCATCTACCACAACTGCCATACACTTTCTTACAAAAAGCTATTCTCTAACAGAAGTCAGGTAAATGTGTATTACAAACAAATTCTCTTGAAAGTTACTTTCTGCTCTTTGTCTCATCTTAGTCAAGCCACTTTGGACTTTGCCTTAGAACCTGGTAAGCGGGCTTATCTTCTCACACATATCCAGCCCATGGCTGTTTCAGTAACAATACCATCTTGCAGTACAGGGTCTACCCTGCAAGGAAAATGTGAAGTTGATTAAAATGGCTTTGACAACTAAGATATTGCTTCTCCTTTTTCATGTTACCTTCCCACTATCCATTTTCCATAAGTATCCAATTTACTCTCTGATTGACTGTCTAGGGCCAGCAGGGTGAAAAGCTCTCATCAAAACTAGGTATTAGGCATTTAATTATGTAAATTTCAGACCAAAAATATCTAACTAATAGTGAAGCAAATCTCAGAATGCCTTTATCAAAGAGCCCCTCCCTCCCTAAAAAATTTCCAGAAATATGTATTTCTGAAGCTAAATAACTTTCGTTTGGGACATGCCACACAGTTTATCTTCATCTGAGAATGTTGTCATAAACATTTTGTAGTTTTCTGATTTCTGTTTATTGCCTGCCCTCCATCTGACTGTAAATACTGCAGGTGTAGGTGTCTTTCCTGTTCACCACCATATCACCAACACCCAGCCCAGTGCCTGGTTCATCACAGCGCTGAACAATTATTTGTTGAAGAAAAATTATGACCCTTAGTCTATTGCAGCTTTAAAAATTCCTGGAGTAGTGAAGCCTGTTTAAATGCATTAATTCAGTGTCTCTTAATTGAATTTATGCACAGACCTACTCTTCTCCCCCAACCCCCCAACCCCCATCTGGAATATATTTTGGGAAATACTATCTTAAAGCAAGAAAAACAATTCAATAGAGATTGGGCTGTGACCTTGGTCTAGGTGGTGATTGTGCTGGTCATTCACCTTCCACCCTTCCCCAAATCCATTCTCCACCTTCTTCTACGCTGACCTTACAGGCTCCATCATCTGGGCTTTAACAGCCTCTGGTTTCTGGTTGGATTTGGCCAATGTGAGGCAATGCAAGAGATGAAAGGGCAGGAGGAGAGAGGAATTTCTTTCCTTCTCCCCCTGATCTCACTGCAGTTCTGTCTGTGGCTGCATCCCTGCATGACAATTGCTTTTCCCCAGGAGAAATCCTTCCATTCTCTAAGCTCATCCAGGCTCCAGTAACATATTCCCTTCCTCCTCCCATCTCAGTTCTCAGGGAGGTAATGACTTCCTCAGGTGCTATCCTTGGGATCCTCAACTTTGCCTGTAAGTTTCCTTAATTATACCCAAACCTTCCTAAAGAATCCTTTCGTTATAGTCTCTCCAGATCCCACCATGCCTTCTGTTTCCTGGGGCCCCTGACTATACAGTGATGGCTTCTTCAGTCTGGAATGGACTGCCAAGGGGAAATCGAACACCTTCCTGGCAGAGTTAGAGCTTCACATTTTGGTTTTGTTATTTTGACTGAAGTTTTACGAATTCCTAGAATTTCATCCATACCTGTACAGGTTAGCACAAAAATAAATCCCAGAACCAAAGTAAAGTACTCTTATGAGTTATTCATCTTTATAGTTCCCAGTTGGGAGGCGAACTATGTATTAGATGGTTTTAATCTATTCCTCACACAGATTCTGAACTTCAAAGAAAATAGGAACTGATTCCTTGGGGACATCACTCCTCATTTTTAATATAGTTCAGGGCACTGTATGCACTTATTGCACATTAATTCAACTCATGTATTCATTTAGATGATGGCCACAGCTGCTGAGCCTAGATGAAGTGGGGGCATTATCCATTAGCTTCAGACTAAAGGGTAACATTTGGCAGCACTGTGGACAAAGGGAAAGAGGGACACATTTGTGAAAAGCAGGTACCCAATCCCCAGGTGTAATGTTTAGCATCTTTTTATGTGACATAAAGATGGGACTAATATACTTTTTATTATGACAGACAGCAATAATTAGGATCTGTCTAGTGGTGGTAGAATAATACGAGTGCTCTTTGGGTCTATGAGCGTATGCTCTGTAGGTAGGGGTGATGATGTCACTGCACGAACTGTTGCTTTTCTAACTAGCTTTAATAGGTATATTTGCCTTAGAAATCAATGGACTCAGAAAATCAAATAATGTTGCAAGATAAAGTTCCCTAAGATGTGCAGAGAGAAAACTTCCCATTCTGATGAATGGGCTATAGAAACCCATGCCTTGTGGAGGTCCCCACTGGCCGTCATGAGCAGTAGGAGGAGGTTATGATTAGGGGAGCACTAGTCACAGACGTGTCCCTTCAAACAAGTCCCTAAGGCTGGTCAGGTAGCAACCTGCTATTTAGCATCTCAGGAAGCCTCCAGCAGCATTAATACAAACACAGTCAATTAGAGCTGGTCTTTTCCATCAAAGATTTTGTGAGGCGTAAACCCAATATAACCACTGTTTCTGTTTTGATCTCTTTTGCTCCTTAGCCCATTTCTTCTTGGCATAGTTTCCATCACCCTGGAGATTATTTTACAGGATAAAATGGTTGCTTTCTAGTTTTGTGGGTCCTTGATATGGGTTATGTGCTTCCCTTCTGTGGAACAGGTTTGTAGGATTTCAGGCTAAACCTGTTTGAGCAGCTAAACTTGTGATGAAAATAATAATAACCCAGTTCTCCTATTCTTGCTTATAAGTATTTATTTTAATAATCATTTGTTTGTATGCTTATCTCCTTCTCAAAGTATTAGTTCCCTGAGAGCCTGTCTCTTTAGTCTTTATGTTGTCTTAGGAGCTGACTCTTCTCAGGACGACTAAGGGTGGAAACAACCCATCCCCCCAGGGAAAGCCCAACCCTGGCTTTTTATCTCCACCAGAAAAATGATATCAGAATGTACAGGTATATTCCCCAAAGTCTGAGTTACTCAGTCTTAACACCATGTGTAGGACATCAACAGTTTAGCCTGAAATCCTACGAACCAGTTTCACAGAAGGGAAAAAGGTTAAGCTTTAGCCTGGTCCTGAGGTGACCACAGAATACTCTTCCTGAGTGAGACTAGGATCTAGGCTTGTACCATTTTCACTTCATACTTTGAGGTCTCAGCCCCAAAACTCTTCAGTGTTCTCTGCTTCTGACATGGGTAACTTTTTAACAGTTTAGCAAGGTATAGCCAGAGAATCTCAAAGACCTTATTTCTAGTAATGGTGTCTATTATTAGCATGAATCAATTTGCTTCTTTTAAGATTTATTACTGTATAAAGTATAACAATTTAATGTAGTTTCCCAACTTCATTCTGTGTGTTGACATTGTGTTTCTGCTTATTCTGCATTCTGGTGGTTTTCCCATAGTGAACCCACAGATTGCATCAAGGTGGATCCAATCTCCAACTCTTGCCAGTTGAAGGAAGCTTTGTTTTTCATTCCTAGTAACTCCATTAAGATTTCAAAGATTCTGTAAAGAGTGAAGTAAGTCAGAAAGAGAAAAACAAATACCATATGCTAACACATATATATGGAATCTAAAAAAAAAAAGGTTCTGACGAACCTATGGGCAGGAGAGGAATAAAGACGCAGACATAGAGAATGGACTTGAGGACACGGGGAGGGGGAACGGTAAGCTGGGACGAAGTGAGAGAGTGGCATGGATATATATACACTACCAAATGTAAAATAGATAGCTAGTGGGAAGCAGCTGCATTGCACAGGGAGATCAGCTTGGTGCTTTGTGACCATCTAGAGAGGTGGGATAGGGAAGGTGGGAGGGAGATGCAAGAGGGAAGGGATATGGGGATATATGCATGCATATAGCTGATTCACTTTGTTTAAAGCAGAAACTAACACATCATTGTAAAGCAATTATACTCCAATAAAGATGTTAAAAAAAAAGATTCTGTAGATATGTTTCAGACAGAGGATAAACCCAGGGTATTCTGTGTGTTTCCTACACTGTTTTCTACATTTGCTATACTAACGTAGTCCTTGAAAAATCCTGGTAGATCATGGCAAATTATGGAGGACCACCATAAACTTAATCAAGTAATAGTCTCAATCACACTAACTGTGCTGGATACAGTGTCTTTACCAGAACATAGCAACAGAGCCTCTTGTACTTGGTATGTAACTATTTATTACACATAAGTTCAGGCTGTATCAGGAAGTAGAAATCCAAAGATGGGCAGGTATAACCAATCAGAGTCTTGTCCAAGGGCTACGTTAACTAGTCAGCTCTCTGACAGAATATAATTCAAAAGGACATTGTTACCATGATATTCCACAGAACATCATACGAATCCACTGCTGTGGAGTTATTTTGAGCTCCTTCTGCCTGTAGCCTAGTAGATAGAGAAAGGAGTTACTAGAGTTACTTACTAACACTGTTATCTTGAGGGGATATGGTTACTTCTGCAACACAGGGGCAAGGAGAAGTGTATCTGAAATTCAAGACAGTCACTGGGGAAGCTTTTCTACACCTAGCACAATGAAAAGATGATCCCTTCCATGTCCCCGGGCACTCAACATTCCCTTACAATCCTGCAGCTTTCTACTGCAAGACCCACTGCGTTCTGTCTGAGGGTTTCCCTCTTGGCTCATGCATGAGGCAGGTCAAAATGTCAGTGCATCGATATTCCTGGAAACAGATCTCAACCAGTGATGGATGGAAGCTGGTGGATAAATACCCCAGCTTCCTCTCCTTTGGGAGGGAACGAAATAATCCTTTCAACAGGCCACTGCTGCAGAAGTTTAGAGAGAGAATAACCACAGTAGTCTGGATAGAGAAGGCTTCATGGAAGAGGTGGAACTTGATCTCCTAGAAGAAAGATCAAATTTTGACAAGTGGCAAAGAGAAGGGAGAGCATTAGAGAGGTGGAATGGTATGGGCCAAAGTCTAGGAGTATAATAGCTTTCTTTTGTTCCAAGTAGGTTAAGCTAATATTTCTTATCCTCCCTTACATATACCAAGCACTGTGCTAGGTTAATTACCTACTCTGTAAAGGAAGAAGAAGTAGACTGGTGTGGCTGAGAGTATTTAAGTAGAGAAACTTCAAAATATATTAAAAACCACCAGGGAAATTCGAATTTCAGTAACAAGTGTTTGGGATTGTGGGATTTGACTAGTGGGAGTGAGATATACATTTTAGGATCTAATTCAATAGCATGAATAGCAAAGGCTGGAGTAAAGTGATATTGGAAGGTAGGAGACCAGTTGAGAGACCCTTGAAATAGGCCAGAGAAGGTATGACATCACATAACATGGGCCTCACTAGGATGAGGCCATGTGGACTGGAGAGGAATGTTCAGATATGAGCCTGTCAAAGATATGCATTAGGGAAGAGGGAGAAATCAAGGAAGACCCCAAGGTTTCCTAGCTGATGGTGGAGGGGGTGGGGAGATAGCAGATGACAGAGAAGGAATGGACAGTCTGGAAAGTGGAAGAAATGACCAGCTTGCTCTACCACATCCCTCTTCCTCTTCCTGAAAACCCTCATAGCTAGGAGCTTCTGAAACCTCATACCAAATTCAGTTTTTGAGGATTCAATTCACTAAGGGAGGAAGTGTTGAACCAGATTCTAAGCCTCCCTGAGCTCCTGCCTCTTGTATTCTTCATGAATCATAATATTTACTAGAAGGGGAACTGTACTTTCTAATTCCCATTCCAATTTGCTGTCCTCATGGAGAATCTTATTATTGCAACACCTTTAGACATTCTAAATTTGGAATTTCCCAACTTCCATCAGCATAAGTGATAGCTTTAATGTTTCTTAAATACAGTGTTTGGGCATTTAATTATATTATGCAAAATTAGTAAACAGCTATTTCAAGACAGGGCTGATTAAACTGAATCTGCAAGGTATGGTATTTATTAGTATTGTATTTTCAGAACCAAGTGATATAGTGTCCTAGCTCTTGAAGTTGAAAGATGAGTGGTGCCTAGAAAATGATTTAACAGTGATGACGGCTGGTGTTTAATGAAATAGTTGTTTTGATGACTTCTTGTAGAACTGATTAGACCCCCAAGGGGCTGGCTGAGAGAGAGACACGTGTACTCTCCTTTTTTCCTTTCCATCACTCACATAGCCCCATGGATGCTCCTCACCCATTCTAGAATTTTTGCTCTTTTTCACATTGCTAGATGGCCTGTCAGCTAAAAGAGTTGCTGACCAGGGGGAATCCCAGCACTGCAGATGCTGTAGATGAAGATGGCTGTAGAAAAGGGACCAAGGGATTGTGGAGGGAAGATGATGAATGGAAATGTTGAAAATAAAATACATCTTTATGCTGGTCCTTCAGCTAAAGCCATGGTGTCTTTTTAGCATCCACCCTTCTGTCATGTGATGAGGTGCCTACAGAGTCCCATGCCTACCGTGCTGCTGTTAATTTCTTCAGGTTTCTTTGTAAAAATAAGGTGTCCATGGCAATATATTCTAAAATCTTTCTCATCCTCTGTATTCCTCTCCCTATTTGTATGCCTTTTCTTATTTTTAAGGAATTCAGAGTGAAAATATATTCGTTACTGGATGGTTTCTGGTCTATGAAATCTGCCTTCATTCCAGATGCTTATCTGTAACAGGATTCCACAGCCAGGCTGTTGTTTCAGAGACTGACTGGTGAGGTAGCAGTTTGAGGCCTGATTTAAGACTTTTGGTAAGATTTCACCAGACCATGTCTCAAGATCATCACCAGAGACTTTCTTTCTGTCTGTGGCCATCTGGATATTACGTGAAAAACAGTATACTAGTTTGATCATATATAAGTTCCACTGGTAGCCTGCTTCAGGGAAAGTTGCTGCTCTTGGCCTATTGCCTTTTCCAGAACTCCTATGAATATCTTAAAATATGGATATCCTGCATAGAAACGTACTTTTCAGGACGTAATAGAGGACAAATTAAAAATCTGTGAGTTTCATATGCATGACTTTTCTCCTGGTGTCTCAAATTCCAGTCTGTGAATAGCCTCCCTTCCGCCCTTGGGCCTGAAGCAGGTGATGCTGTCTTGGGTTGAATATCCCAGGGCTTCAGCTCTGGGAATCATTTCTATACCTCCCAGAAACCATGGGGATTGACATAGTCTATGGTATATTTTCAACTGTGTGGTTGGGTCTTTGGTTATTTTGGAATCAATACATTTTTACCTTTTTCTGCTCTTTGTCATCACTTTTCTTTTTTGTCCCTAGGAGTTTTCTTTCTCTCTAGTTGTTCCTCTGTACCATTTGTGTCTGCATATCTGTGTATCATCTCCATTTCCTACTGGTAAAGGCTTTTGGTTAAATTCTCAACTATTTATATGCTCTTCACTGAAAAAGACATTACTTTTTGTCATTTCTGCATCTTTTCCTTTCAGGAGCTAGCTGCCCTTCCCCTATTTGGTGGCACTGTCTGACCACCTGGTCTCACCTCCTCTGGTACCCAGCTCTGGCTTGTCCAGCCCTTTAGTCTGCACCTGATTCGCTCAGGTATGGGCATGTAACCTAAGTCAAGCCAGTCATAGTTCTTTCCAGGATTTCTGTGAGATCTTTCAGGGAAGTGGCCCATTTTCATGCTTTCTTTGGGATAGTTAACTGTACGGAGAGTAAAGCTTAGGACTGGCAAGTATTACCTTTGTTACATCAGGGGGGGTCTCCCTCAGAATGAAGCCAACACAGAGAAAAGCAAAGCCAAGAGAGAGAGGGCTGCATCGAGTCCTTGACTTGGTTGAGCCCCAGGCTCCCAGCCACTCCTTCTCAGGTACACGGGCCAATAAGTTCCCTTTTCTGCGTAAGCTACTTGGAGTTTCTGTCCCAGCATCTAAAAGATTTCTGACTAAACCACAAACACAAAATGCCAGTTATAAGTCAAGAAATGTCACCTTAAACAAGAGAAGGTCTCACTAGCCTACGACTAGAAATATAATTTCACAAATATTTAGTACCGAATTGTGAATGAGAGGGACTAGATTCTTTCTTACCCTCCAGAAGGTGGGGACAACAAGCCCAGGTATCCCTAGTTATACCTGGTCCTGCTGAGTGCTTTTCACCAGTGCTCAGAAACAGGTCGCTCGAAGGGGTCCCTAGCATTTTTGTTCCTCATGATGCTGCCTCATCACTTTTCTTTAAAGCCCCAAGGTTCTGTCTCAAACACCAGTCTGGCCCTTGTGAGGCAGAATGGAGGCTGCTCTTCCCTTTACCATTCCTTTTCAAGACTGAGAGAAGGTCCTTCTCTTGATCTGGACACCACAACTGTGAGCAGAGCCTACCTTACTGGTGTGTGGGTTGGCTGTCCTCATAGCCCACAGTCCCAGCGTGGAGAGGCCAGGCCGCTCCGAGTTCTCTAGGTGTGTCCAGCCCTCAGAGCCAAGACCCAGGGAAAGCATGCAATTTCTAGTTCCTCCAGTCTAAGGCCTGCCTCTCCAAGCCTTATTTCCTGTTCCAGAAGCAACTTAGATCGTTGACAGAGGCAATGCCTTCTCCATGTGGGGAAAGCCTACGCCACGCACAAGAGCATGGTCTTGCTCACTGGCCCCAGTGGGCTAATGACTCAGGACGTACCGACCAACACCAGCACCTGCAGCCTTCAGTGACACCTTGTGTGGGACAGCGCCAGTCCAATCCAGTCAGTTCTGTTGAATTGCTTCCTCCAGTGCCTTTCTCCCAGTAAGAGGTGGAGATCACCCCTTAACATATACTATAGTCTTCATGCTGCCAACTTAAGACACACTCCTTAACACTGCCTAGAATTGAGCTTGAAGAAAACGAAAGAGGGTGCAGTGCAGAGAGTAAAGGGAATGTGTGTCGGGATGTAAGTATGGTCATCAAAGAAGGGGTATCTAAACAGGAGACATCAAAGCTGGTTCCTGAGGGAGTAGAAGGAGCTGGGAAGAGAAAACATTATGTTCCCAGAAGTACAAGAGACTCAAGATTTTCAAAAAGGTGAAGGGAAGCCGTGTACAGTGGGAGAGAGAGAGAATGGTAGGGAGGTAGGCAGGAGTCACATCATGCAAACAGTTTACAGATGTTTGAATTTTATTCTAAATGCAATGAGAAGCCATTGAAGAGTTCTACATGGGTCAGATACTTAATCAGATTCATGCATTTAAAAGACTAGTTTGGTTTCTGTAGGGAGAATGGATAAGAGGAGGCAACATGGTAAAGAAGGGAACCCAGTGAAAAGGCTTTTGCAGTGGATCAAGTCAAAGATGATGGTGGCTTGGCCAGGGTGGTGAAATAGAGATGGAGAGATGGAGACTGATTTGAGATATTTTGCAGGTAAAAGAGACATTTTATTGATTATTTGTTGTAGGGGGTGTGGGAAAGTGGCATGAAGAATGATTCTTAAGTCTCTGGATTACACCATTGGATGGATGGTGGTACCATTTCCTAAGAGGGAGAAGACCAGGGGAGGAAAAGGTTTTGAAAAGAGGGGGTAGGAATCAAAAGTTCAGTTTTAAGGACAATTTTGAGATACAAGAGATTCACATGGAGACATCATATAGGTTGGTGAACAGACCAGAGCGCATTTCAGAGCCTGGAGATTATTTGGGAAACCTCAGCATGTTGGTGATAGTTAAGCCATGCAATGGGAATGAGATCACCTGAGGACAAGGCCCTGGATTAAGCCTTAGGAGCTCCAATAATTGATGGTGAGGTAAAGGAAGAGAAGTTGGCAAAACAGACTCTGGAGAAGCTGCTAAGGAGGAAAAACTGGAGAACACAGGATCTGAAAGGCCAGCAAAAGAATATCTTCAGATGAAGGAGAGCTTAGCTGTGAGAGCTAGAAGAAGAGCTCAGAGAAGTGAGCACTGGGTTTTGCCACACGCAGGTGATGGGTGGCCTCGCCAAGGGTTCTTTCTGGTGGAATAGAAGAGACAGAAGTCAGATTGGGTTGAGGAGTGAATGGGAGAGGAGGAAGTCGAGACAGCAAAGGTGGAGAATTAATTCAGGGACTTTGTAAAGGGAAGTAAGGAAAAGGGAGTAGTCACTGGAAAAAAAAGTGGGGCCTGAAGTGTTTTGATTTTCTTAGATAGGAAGTACTAGACAGTATTTACTGATAGGAATTAAGGAATTAGGGGGAAAGTAAATAAGGACTCAGGAGATTGAGAATGACAAAGAGAATGAAATTCTTAAGAAGGGATAAAGTCAATAGTAGTGCTTTTCAAATGTTGGTGTACGTGGGCCTGTAAATCCCCCCAGGAAGCTTGTGAAATGGCAGATTCTGATTCAGCGGGTCTGGCGGGGTGGGGGGAGGTGAGGGTGGAGGGATGAGATTTTGCATTTCTAACAGTTTCCCAGGTGATACTGATGATGCTGGTCCAAAGACCACTTTGAGTAGCAAGGGTGGAGCAAAAAGGGATATGCTTTTAAATGAAAAAATGGAGAAGAGAAAAGAGGGCATACAAGCCATCTCCGAGAGGGGAAAAGTAAGCCCTAAAGAAATGTAGTTAAATTTTTGGGCAGAGTTGAGGTTTGCAAGTATGAACCTAATGAGAAACCAGTCTACAACATTTCATAGCTTGGCTGCCCACAAGGAGAGGGAGATGGTTGCATTTCTCTATTGTTGGGGTTTTGCCAATTGAGTATGAGAGTGGGAGTAGGGGTTAGAGAGGAAGGTCTTTTCCAAACTGATTGTAAGGATGATCATGGAATCTAAGCTGGACAAGAATGGAAGGGGACTTATTGTTCCTGCCAAATGTATGTCAGTTGTGATGGCAACATTAATTTCTGTGAAGAGACATGTCAAGGTCATTCTGGAAAAAAAAATACTGGCTCATTATACAAGCACATGCTATTGTCTTAAAAAACACTGATTCTAATTGAGAAATGAGAGGTATCAAATAGCTATGGATTTTCTGTGATTCCTGTGTATTAGCTAAGAATGTGTTTGGCTGTAAGAAGAGATGACTCAACGAGTAGTAGCCTAAATAGCATCTAACATAACAAGAAAGGTAGAGGTAGAACCATTGTTCTTTTTAACTGCTCAGCAATGCCATTTTTGATCCAATTTCTTTGTATCCTTTTTGTCCTCATAGTTATTTCCTCCTGCTTACAAGATGGCTGCTGCTGCTCTAGACAGCCCTTCCACATTCATACCAGGAAGAAAGGAGGAGACGATGATGCCAACTGCAATTGTCCCTTTTTATCAGAAATGCAAAATCTTTCCCAGAAACCCCCTAGCAGACTTCCACTTACATTGTATTGGCCAGAATCTCATCACATGTCCATTAGGCAAGGGAAGTGGGTAAAATGAGTATTTAGCTTTCCTACTTTCCATGATAGAGGTTGACAAGGGATAAAGGTGTTGGGAATGGGGGTTGGTTCAGCGCACCTATAATATGTCTCATTGAGAGCTGGCTGGAGACCTTATCTAAGTATCTCTGCTTTAGAGCAGTCAGTCCACCAGTAATATCCTATTATGTTAAATGTACTGTGCTCAATAATAAAGAACTGTCTTCTCTTACACTTGGTTCTCTTTCTAGTCTTAGATGGCATGAAGGTCTGTGTTTGAGCAGGAATATGGAATATACTGTTCCAATAACAGAGACCTGTTATTCTCTGGGCCTGCAATAACTCTTAACTGGCTCATAGTCCCAAGATAATTCAGTGGTTGTTTAGGGGAAAGAAAATAAAGAATGACAATGTTCAATAAATGTTTGCCAAAATAAGGAAGATGGAAGAGTATGAATTACAGAGGCCCCAAAGATCTATCTACTGAGATATAACTCTGTCATCATTCCTTTCCAGATAACAGACTGTACATTTATTTGGACTAAAATTCAAATGTTATATATGTTAATTTGTAAGTCCCAGGCTTCACACAGTGATGGTTGTACATGTGTCACATTTGTAGTAATAGCTCAATTCTCGATGCTCCAAAGCCCCTGCCTGCCTAATCGGCAAGATATCTGATCTTGTCCCACAACCCTCTCTCCCCTCGTGTCCCCAGATGTCATTAGCCTTTCCCATGTATACATTGTCCACAGTCCTTTATTGAGTTCCAGAAAAGAGACAGATAGACCTTGAAAGCTCTAGGAGCAGAAACTTCTCTGTTGCAGCATAGATAATAAACCCCAAAGACAGTGCACATAAAGCAAATATGCCTAAAGCACAGATTCAGGAGCCAGATTGCCTGGGTTCTAATCTCAGCTCTGCCACTTGTTAGATATGTGACCTCGGCCAATTACTTAATCTCTATGTGCCTCAGTTTCCCCATCTGTAAATTGTAAATGATAATCATATCTTTCCTAGAGTGTTGTTTCGATGACTGAATGACTAAATACATATAAAGAGCTTAGAGCCGTGCCTGGCACTAAATAAATACTATAGAAGTGTTTGCTATTATTATTATTACCACTACTACTACTGCTACTAATACTACTGTCCTTATTTATATTTTTAATAACCAGCTAGTGCCTTGCACCTTGCACACTAGAGACATTCAATAAATATCTGTTGAGATGTGTTTTGAAGGAAGGAAGATGAGGGCAGTTCGATGGTGGGTGATGACTTGTGGTATCTATTAAAAGTGATGTTAATTTTTAGCTCAAGAAGCCAGAAAGAATAAGAAACTGTACATGACTGCCTTAGAGAGAATATCTTCTTGCCCTCTAACTTAGATGTTAGCCCTCTGTATTCAAAAAAATGAAATCCTGTGTTGCCACTTCCTGGATTATTAAAACCCGCTAGAATGGTGACTTTCATGCCTCCAACCCCACACCTGTTTGGAAGCTCGTATGGGCTGCTCCCGAGGAGAGAGACCCACTGTCAGCTGTTTTATATACTGTGGTTTCATTGCTTCAAAAGGTTTTTTTTTAAAAAAAGTCACCGCACTAGATGAATCAAGAAAAGAGCATATGCAGCTGCTTTTCAGGGTTTCTTGTTTGGCTGACCCAGACCCAGCACCTCATGCATTTCCTGGTGGGTCTGAGTAGAGCTCTGTGTGAATTGCCCTCTGAATCAAAAACCAAGCAAATAACATGCTTGTCTAAAGACCTTTCTTCCTGCCCTCTCCTTGCTTTTTATTCCTTACTGTCCTTTTGTGCACCAGTTATGCTATACATTTTCTTTTTATGTTTTTATGGCTGCTGGGGTTGCTTTCAGAAGGATACCCTAAGACGGCAGAGAAATTAATGCATCAAGGGATTTCAAGCAGAAAAATCCATCTGACTTGGTGACCGTTGGTAAGCATTAGAGAAAATCTCACTTACTGGAGAACCATAAGTTCTGCAATTTCATTTCGGCTTACTTTGCTGCCCTTCCCAAAGCTCCGGGTTCAAAGAGAAGAGGAGAAAGCAACTTCACTGAATTTGGTCAGAGAGAGAACTCTGAAGCCCACAGCAAAGCTGTCCAGAGCAAAGGAACTGTAAGAAAAATATCTCCTTGTTGGTCCAAATCCGACTTCCTGATGCCCTGTTGCATTTTAATGAAAACTTGAAGCCATGTCCCAGACTTCCTTTTCAGCTGATGGATGGGGAGTATTGCTTCTGAAGAAGGCACACATTCTTTCTGCCTTTTCCTCCTTCTAGCTGCTTTATTGGATGCTTTAGCTCAACCCCTTATCATTGTTTTGTGATGAAGGCTGCATACCAGCTCATCTCCGAGTGGTTTGTGTTCTTCCACAGGGGCAGGGCCGAGGAAGAATATCTTTTTCAAGAGAGGAAAAGTGGAATTTGTCAGTGATGCAAACCAGACAGGAAGGGAAGGAAGGAGACTCTGGTTATTCACAAAAGGATTCTAAGACGCTGAAAAGTGAGCCCGACAGATTCAGTCAGCAGCTGAGGTCATCTGCCTGCAATTCAGTGATCTGGACTCTAATCACAGAGCTGATAGGACCAGGGGCCTGTGTGGGGCTGTGCACTTCTCTGTGCTTTGAAGGTCATGACAGACACTAAGGGTTTCATCAGGCAGAGTGAGGAAGCCTCTCTCTCAGGAAGACCTTTGACCTGAGTCTTGTTTTTTTTTGTGTGTGTGGTATGCGGGTCTCTCACTGTTGTGGCCTCTCCCGTTGCAGAGCACGGGCCCCAGACGCGCAGGCTCAGCGGCCATGACTCACGGGCCCAGCCGCTCCGCGACATTTGGGATCTTCCGGGACCGGGGCACGAACCCCTGTCCCCTGCATCAGCAGGCGGACTCTCAACCACTGCGCCACCAGGGAAGCCCCTGAGTCTTGTTCTTTGTGTGGTTAGTCTTCCAACTGCCCCAAATTTAACTCTTCCATACAGGCCTGTGAAATGGTTCTATCCTTCTTAAGAGAATCAATCCAATTTAAGAACGCAAATTAGAACTAAAGCAATTCCATTTCTATGCGAAAGTCCATTTTAGCATTGCTGTCCTGTGATGTCACCATCTCTCTGGGGGTACTGCACTTTCCTGACCAGTGTTTTCTAAAAGGGACTTTTTTTTTTTTAACATCTTTACTGAAGTATAATTGACTTACAGTGTTGTGCTAGTTTCCACCGTACAACAAAGTGAATCAGCCACATGTATACATATATATCCCCATATCCCTCCCTATTGCGTCTTCCTCCCACCCTCCCTATCCCACCCCTCCAGGTGGTCAAAAAGCACCGAGCTGATCTCCCTGTGCTATGCGGCTGCTTCCCACTAGCTATCTATTTTACATTTGGTAGTGTATATATATCAATACTACTCTCTCACTTCGTTTAAAAGGGACTTTAAAAAAAAAAAAGATTTCACAACAAATAATCTAATATTTTGCAGTACCTCTAAGGCTATATCTAATTTTGAGGGGAAAAAACCTAAGAAGTAATGCAATTTTGTTTATTTTTGATGTGTGGTTTAAACCTAAGAGTCAAGTAATGATTGATTGTATAACTGTGTAGCTATTAGATACATATGCCTACTTTAGTTATTATGGAATGCCAAAGAGTTTCAATACTTTTTGTTCTTAAGATGTTTAAAATTTAGTTAGGGAAACAAAATAATCTCAAATAGCAATTAGTGAGTAGACAATGTGATAATTAACTGTATTTTAAACTGACAAAATAAAGTGCTAAAGAATCAAGTATAGAGAACAGAGTTGGGTAGGATGAGATGTTAATTGCATAGGATGGATTAAAAAGGCAAAAGCAGTTACAGAGGGACGACTATGGTGCCGCTTGCTAGGGAACTGAGGAGAAAGCAGCTTTTAAAAAATCTCGTTCTTCGAAATAGGGTCATTTGTAGAGACGTGGATGGACCTAGAGGCTGTCATACGGAGTGAAGTAAGTCAGAAAGAGAGAAACAAACACTGTATATTAATGCATATATGTGGAATCTAGAAAAATCGTACAGATGAACCTGTTTGCAAGACAGAAATGGAGACACAGATGTAGAGAACAAATGTATGGAACCAAGCTGGGAAAGGGGGGTGGGGTGGGATGAACTGGGAGATTGGGATTGACATGTATACACTAATATGTATAAAACAGATATCCAATGAGTTCCCTGTGCTGCTGTACAGCACAGGGAACTCCACTTCACTGTACAGTAGAAACTAACACAACATTGTAAAACAACTATACCCCAATTAAAAACAAAATCTTGTTCTTGGTTGTATTGCATTGCTCTGCAGGTAGTTTATTATTCTTGATGTCAGATCTATTAGTTACCTTAATGTCTGGAAGAAAAGGAATATACCAATACTTCTGTAATGTGTTAGGTGGAATTTGAATGTTCCTGGGAAGGTTTACCGTGGGAAAAGGGGTGCAAATTTAAGCTTTTACAAGATTGCTTTGACCCACTGACTAAGCTCCTTCTCCTCTCTTACAAATGTTTCCTAGCTTTTCCTAAAATGTCTCACAATGTTCATGAGGACTAGTGTCAGGGGGCTTTTTAAAAAAAGTAGATTTCTGTTACATGATTTCACTTACCATCAACCATGTTACCACTTTAAGTGGCATAAAGCTGGGCCCTTCATCTCCCAAGATGTATCAACATTTCCTTTTGAGCAATAAGGCTGCTTCTTTAGCTGTTTTGCACTCTATTCATTAGGGAAGCTGAAAAAAACAAAGACAATATGAGTAACACGGTTAAAGGAGAATGGGGCAGCCCGTTGGAAGAGTTCTCATTAGTTAATGCTATCAACAAGACCCCCAAAGTCTTAGCTCTTACACTAGTCTTTTCTTAGACTCTGTCTCATCTCATTCCCTTTGGCACCTATTCCATCAGGGGCTTCATGGTAAGCCTGGGCTTATTGTTAAGGACCTGATAAAGGGATTTCTGTAAAATTCATACTTGATCTTACATTTCCAATTTGTGAAGTGGATGGGAACAAAATTGCTTGGATGCTGCTTTTCATCTGAAACTGGTAGAGCACAAGCAGATTATTTGACGGGGTACCAGGGATCACCAGCTTTCTTTGGATCACACTATGAGAAACACTGTGCTAGGTCCATCAAGGGCATGGGCTACCTTGCCTGAAAAAGAATCAGATGGGGACTTGACGCTCTATATGAGTGGAAGAAGGAAGAAGCCTGAACCTGGAGTGTGGCTGGTTTTTCCTGAAGCTGGGCAGAGGCAGGAGGTGGCTGCCATGGAGTATTCTAGAGGTGGCAGAACCTCAGATGGGAGTGGCTCTGTGCCTGTGGAACTAGAAACCAAGCGGCTTAAACATGGGGGTCCCAGAAAAGGTTTCTTTGGCTGAGTTTGGTGACAGTGTGAAGGATCGTTTGAGGGACTGTCAGCAGTACTAGTTGTTTTTTATGTCCTTAAAGGTTTGTGAAATAAGGAAAAAAACTCCATCCCAATTGGGTTATCCTCCATTTTCCTGGATGACGCAAGTCTGGGGTTCTTGTAAGATCCAAGGGTGCTGATGAAGCCCTGATAAACAAACTTCTCATTAACCATGGTGAAGGAGTGTTGGAAGCAGCTTTAATTTTATTTAGAAAAATTAAGAAATATAAATGCTATTGCATTCCAGATGCCATGGGGTAATTAAGATCGGTTACAAGTCTTCAACAGAAGATCACTGAAAAAAAGACCTGTTTCTGTTGGGATATGGATTTCTCTGATCTTGTTTGAGAACTGGCTTCACAGGCAAAGCAAATTTAACAAGCAAAAATGCAAACCAATTAGGAATTACTAAAGCCACACTCCCATTTGGTAAAATGAAAAAAGAAAAACCTTAACTAAACTTGGATATAGTGGAATTCATCACTATTTCCAAGCAAAGGTGACAAGCAATACTGAATACTTCTCTGGAATTTCAGTCACTAAATATGGGGTATTTTAAAGACCTTTAGTGGCCCATGAGCACTCTTGTGAATTTCTCACTCACATCATATCAAGTATATTAAAATGAACTGATAACCACATTTAATTAAATGCATACAGAAATGTAGGAGTTGACTTGCAGTCGCAGGTTCCCATGTTGCATTTTTAAAGATAAAAACATTAGTTTTAACTTTGTGATTTTCTTTTTAGTATTTGGAACCAATCAATTTCCCCCCATACCTCTAATATTTCCACAGATCCTTGGAAATTTTGAAGGCCCCACAAGATCAAACCTATGGTGCCTAATAGATTAAAGGACCTGTACAGATGGAGAGCTAGTGGTCAGATGTATGCTTTCTGTGGCAATTGACCTGTCCTGCTCCTCATAAAAACAGCAGTTTACAAGGGGCAATGGCCTTAAGCCAGTGTCAGATTCTATCACTTAACATGGCACAGCAATCCTTTCCTTTCCAGGTGAACTGCAAACGTATTTCATTTCAGTGGAAGGAATGTGTCTATAAAGAGGTTGAAAAAAAGTTTTTCTAATGATAAAAATAAATTGAACCAGTGGCTGTTTTTCATGGCTTCCAAATGCAAAGGCATTATGATTTGATCAGGTATATTTTATAAGAATATGAAATTTCTTCTTTTTAATGAGAAGGTTTGGGATAGCTTGAAACAGTGGAATACTGGCAAGAATACTGGACGCAGGGAGAGAAAGATGAACTTGGTTTTACTTCTAGCACTAAGGAATTGTGTGAGCTTCACTGCATCTCTTGGCCCATGCAGGCCTCAGTTACTTCCCTCATGTAGTGAATGATTTGGAGTGAACAGGTACTGTATTTTCTAGACTTCGTTTATTTACAAAGCACTTTCATGATTTTTGCTATATTCATGTGATATCAGGCCAATAATTTTGTAATACTTTCATTTGTATAAACTCCACTCTTCACTTTAACAAGTATTTGAGGAGACGTCTGCTTTTGGTCAAGATGAAATAACAGGGAGCAGATTTACCCTCCCACCTGAAACAACTAAATACACGGACAAAATATACAAAGCAAGAATTTTCAAGACGTTGGACATCAGGCAATGAAGGCAGTGGTACCCCAGAGAGAGGAAACAAATGCGGTGAACTCTACAATTGCCCTAGCTTATTGCCTAGAGTTTCCAGATCTTTCTAAACAATAAGCTGGGGCAATTGTAGGGTTCACTTCATTTGTTTCCAGTTGTGGTACAGGGAAGGGGAATCCCAGCAGAGCCTTGCAGTATCCCTGGGTTGAGGAAATGGAACTGGGAGTCAGTGGAAGCCAGGGTGCTGGAGAGTGAACAGCTGTACAGAGAGAAAACTCTAGATCTGAAGAAGGTTTCTCTCCAGTATTCAGCTGAGTATTGATCATGCATGCAGGTGAGGAAACTATCAAGTCTGGGGAGAGAACCATCTGAAAGTATTAGAGGGGACAATCAGCAGGGATCATAAAGGGCAGGAAATAGTGCCTATTCTCACCACATAGGTCTCGTAATTCACAGGGCATCAGGTATACAGAAGGGAATTGCCTCAACAGTGGGGAAAGTTAGTCCTAGACTAAACTCTACTCTGGTCTCATCTAACAAAGCTTAAAAGGAAGACCTGAGAGGATCATTCTGTTTCCAGGTAACCTAACTGCATCCCAGAACAAAGTTCAAGAATATCTATTTAAAAAGAAATTATGGCCAGAACCAAAAAAAGTAAAATTCCAATTTATGGTACCCAGTCAAAAATTACCAGGAATGCAAAGAAGCATAATGAAGAGAAAAAAATCGATCAATCAGAACCAATCCAGAACTGACACCATTACAGAATTTGTTCACAAGGATATTAAATCAGTTATTATAACCATATTCCGTATGTTCAAAATGCTAGAGGAAAAACTAAAGATTGTAAGTAGAGAAGTGAAACATGAAAAAGATGCAAATTGAACTCCTAGAGATGAAAACTACAATGGCTGAGGTGAGAAATGTACTGGGAAGGATTAATGTCATATTGGACATTATAGAAGAAAAGACTAATGAACCTGAAGACAAAGCCACTCTGAATGAAACACAGAGGGGGAAAAAAGGATTAAAGTAGTGAACAGAGCTTCAGGGGGCTGTTGGAACACTTTAAGCTGTCTAGCAATTATAGTCCCTGAAGGGCAGGAGAGGAGACAAAAAAATATTTGAAGGGATAATGGACGAGAATTTTCCAAATTTTGTGAAAACTATAAAGGCACAAATGCAAGGAGCTCAAAGAATCAAAATCACAAGAAACAGAAATAGAACTACTCTAAAGCACATAATAATCAAAATGGTCAAAACCAGTGATAAAGATAAAATCTTAGAAACAGCCAGGGAATAAAGACACTTTACATACAGAGGATCAAGGATAAGATGACAATGAATTTCTCATGGGAAAAATTCAAGTGAGAAGACAGTGGAGAAATATACTTAAAGTGCTAAAAGAAAAACCGTCTACTTAGAATTCTATATATGACAAAAGTATCTTTCAAAAAATAATTTTCTTTCAGACATACAAAGATGGGAAAGAATTCATCACCAGTAGAACCACAGTACAAAAAATATTATAGGAAGTCTTTTAGACAGAAGGAAAATGATATTAGGTAGAACTATGGATCTACCCAAAGGAATGAAGAGCAAATGGTAGCTACATGGGTTAAGTATATAATGTTTTTTTCTTATTATTTATATATTTTTGATGAATAATTGACAACAAAAATAGCATAATGTGGGGTTTTTAATGCAGGTAAAAGTACAATATATGACAACAATAGCCCAAAGCCTGGGAGGGGAAAAAAATAAAACTGCTTTTGTTAAGGTTCTTATATGTAAAATAGTATTATATCGATTCAAGGTGGACTTTGATAAGTGAAAGATGTATGCTATGACCCCTAAAGAAACCTTCAAAAAATGAAACAAGGGACTATATCTAAATAAGCGAAGAGGGAAGATAAAATGGGATCATAACAAATAATCTGAGAGAAGGCAGAAAAGAAGAAAAAGAGGAAAAAGGGACAAATAGAAAGCATACAGCAAGTTTATAGATTTTAAACCTAACCATATCAATAATCAACTTAAATAAAAATAAACTAAACATCCCAATTAAAAGGTAGAGATGATCAGATTGGATAAAACAAACAAGACCCAAATATATGCTGTCTGTAAGAAAACCACTTTAAAGATAAAGAAACTATGGGTTAAAAGTAAAAGGGTGAAAAAGGTATGCCATGTTAATTATAAGAAAGCTGGACAGGCTGTATTAATATTAGACAAAGTAGGTATCACAACAGAGAATATTATCAGGGATTTTTTAGAAGTCCATTTCATACTGATAAAAGGGTCAATTCAACAAAAGACTATATCAACTCTAAACATTTATATACCTAATAACAAAGCTTCAAAACACATGAAGCCAAAACTGATAGAACCACAAGGAGAAATAGAAAAACCCACAATTGTGGTTGCAGATTTCACCATCCTTCTCTCAATAATTGATAGATCAAGTGGGCAGAAAATCAGCCGGAAAACTTGAACACCAGTCCCAACCCAAATGACCTGACAGACGTTTACAGAATGTTCCACCCATCTATAGCAGAATACACATTCTTCTCAAGGGCACACAGAACATTTGCCAACAGAGATTGTATTCTGAGTATAATGCAAATTCAATAAATTAAGAAGGATTCAAGTCATACCTAGTGTGTTCTCTGACCACAAAGGAATTAAAATAGAAATCAAAACCAGGTATTGATAACCCTGGTATTGTCTGGATAGCCAGACAATCTCCAAGTATTTGGAAAACAAATAACATGCTTCTTTGTTACCTGTGGATCAAAGAAGAATTCAAAAGGGAAATTACAAAGTATTTTGAACTGAATGAAAATGAACACAACATATCAGAATTTGTACAATTCCACTAAGGCAGAACTTAAGAGAAACTTTATAGCACTAAACCCCTATATTAGAATAGAAGAAAGATCTCAAATCAACAACTTCAGCTTCTACCTAAGAAACTAGAAAAGGAAGATGGAATTCAACCCAAAATAAGCAGAAGAAAGGATTGGGCTTTATTCTGGCTACAGTTAGCTGTGTGACCTGGGCCAGCATCGTTCTTTCTGGTTCTGCCTGGTTTCATCATTTGACAAATGAGGACTGTAAACAATATCAGTGTTCACCAAATGCTGGGTCCGCCACACAGGAATCATAAGGGAGCCTGTTAGAAACACTGATTTCTAAGCCCTGACCCAGATCTAGGGAATCAAAATTTCTGGGTAGGGCCTGAGAACCTGTGCGTTTTAAACACAGAAGTGATAGGAATGTCCGGAGTGGTAGGACCAGTGTCCTTCTCCTTGGTGGCACTCTGTTCGGTGACATGACTTCTGAGGGGGTGCCAGCCAGGAAGGCTCAGCCCTAGACAGGAGGCTCTCAGCTTCAGCGTGATCCCTGCCCTGTAACTCAAGTAGCCAAGTCATCATGGGGAACATAAGGGCCTGGACAATGAGAATATTAGCAATGACCGGGATGGACTAACAGTAGAGCTCTTCCATTCATGTTATAACGTTACAGAAGCCTCAGCTTCTGTGGTATTCAGTAGGGGAAGGAGTCTGATTATGATCAAGGTCGGATTCCCAGCCCTTCTAGCTTAGGGTATGATTTAATGTTTCATTTTCATTTTATTTGTGCCTATTTCTGTTCCATAATTTATTTCTTTAAGCATCAATGCCTTTATCTCTTTGAACAACCTCAACAAATTTATGCTGACATCTTTACAGACGATTCCCTAAGATGCGTTTCATTTGGAGTGAACTATTCTTCCAAGTCTCTTGTTTCTTGGCTGTCCTGGGAGAAATTAGCCTTTCTTCCTGTGTTTTGGAATTTTGGTTTGCAGGCTTATTTTGAGTATTCCCTCCAAACTTTTCCCTTCCTGACAGGTTGACTGCCTAGCCCAGCCCTTCTATTCCTAAACCAGAACCAGGTTTTACAGTTGAGCATAGGATGTACTGCCCCTAAGGGTCATCGAGCGGTATGGCCGATCCATTTACAGAGTGGGTAGTTGGCTCAGTTCCTGAGAGTAACACATTGTCTTTGCGCCTTGTCTCCCCAGGCTTACAGTGCTTCATCTGAAGCCATAGTCCCAGTAGAGTGAAAGCACTGTCTGCCTCTGGCATCCAACAGGAAGCCTGGCTCTGCTCCAACTCTCATTCACATTTAGAAATCCTTGTCCCACAGGGATCAAGCTCCCAGTCACTGGTGCCTACTTCCAGAGCCCAAACAACCCACAGTTTGTGTTTTCCCTTTGTGTCTGGTCCACGAGATCTTATCTTATACCAGAGCCTGGTTGGGTCTTCCTGGTTTCTTCCCTGACTCCCTCCCTTCCTTCTTCTTTCTTTCTCTCTTTCTTCCTGCCTTTTAAATATTTCATCTGTCATTGCTATGCGTTCAGAGTAGGAAGGTGAACTCACTGCCTCTTGATCATTATAAAAATCTGAATTAATTCATTTAAAAAAGGTAAAGAAATGATATTTTTTCCAACCCCAAGTCTCTGGAGTAAGATCCACACTCCCTATCATGATTGACTCCTGTTTACTCTTCCACTTGACACAGCCTGAGCATTTAAATCTTCTATTAATGCTTGTGGTATGTTATACAAGTTGGTGCTTATTCATTTGTTAGAAATGTTATGTGTGTGCGTGTCCTGTTCTCCAAGATAATCTGCTAACCGCCTAACAGCAGAGACCATGATTTATCATTAAAGTATTAACCAAATGACACATTTTCTGATAGCCACACACAGAAAACCTCAATAAATACCAATTACCAGACTGATTTACCCCACCCATCTCAAATTTCCTTAATTCCTCCATCGACTGCATCATGACACAACAAAAATACTTATATGCCCAAAATAATGTTGAAATACAAAAATGGACAGCTCTATTCAATATATCAATACAAATATGTACACATTTGATATTTTCAGTTTTTTCTTTTCTTGCTATGTGCTTTGAGAGTTAGTGCCTCCTGATCTTTCAACTTGGAAACCTTGCATAGTTGTCTACTATCCATTTTCCAGTGAGACGGAGACAGAAAAATTACCAGTGAGATGGAGAGAGAAAAGGGCCTCCAGCCCTGCCCATTAGGAAATCAGCTACCTGTGACCAGAGAGCGAGTACATTCTTTCTCCAGGCAGGTGTTGACCCACCCCAGCTAGTTAAGAGCCTGCAGGGCTTCTACTTTGGGGAGATAAAGAGGCAGCCTGTGTGGGGTCCCTTCTCCTCCCCCATAGAGCCATTTGTTCCTGGGGATACACCCCCTCCAGGAATCTTTCAATGCTCTTCAAACCATGGACATGCACAATGCACCTGACCTTGTTCAAAGGCAGGGGTTGCACTGCCCCAGGCAAAGAGTAAAGAAATACAGAAAATTACATCTTTCCTTGTCTCTTTCACTCTGTTGTAAAAGGAAAGACC
Organism: Hyperoodon ampullatus; assembly: GCF_949752795.1. Lineage (NCBI taxonomy): Eukaryota > Metazoa > Chordata > Mammalia > Artiodactyla > Ziphiidae > Hyperoodon > Hyperoodon ampullatus. Next base: position 66,690,744 of record NC_136921.1, read on the forward strand.
CCTGTGTCTGTGGACCAAAACACTTATTAGTTCTCCCTTTTTTTCTTTCCACTCTGTAATACACACCATCAGCTGTTAATGATTCAGCAATAGGAATCTTCACTTTGATAAGATGCAGCCAGTGGGGAAAAAAACGCAAAACTTTGTATCCTCTACACTTTAGATCATTCATTTACCTCTGGGAAGAATGCTCTTTATGCCCCTTCATTGAATCAGGCATGGACTTTGTGTGAAACATGTTTTATCCTGTAGAAAGGCTCTTTGGAGAGTGGCATTTACTCAAAGGGAACAAATGCCTGCAGGGTGTTCTTAGCGAGGCGGGGGTGGCTGGTGACAAGGTGTGACATCTGCAGAAGAAATATAGTCAAGCACTTGAGCCACCCCGTAGTTCCCAGTAGACAGAGGGCTCACTCACAAAACAACAGTAGAAATTTGTCTTATGTTCGAAAGGCTATTTACTCAGAACTCTACCCACCTGATGGTACTGGCATTTTAACTATATAATAGGGAAAGGGTCGTGAAATTTGTGTGAGGCCACCGCTGCCAACACACACTCCTGCACACATGGGCGATCCCTGGCTTAGAGCAGCAAAGACTATAAATCCATGATAAGACATGTGTGTTCATGTATCTGCATGAGAAAATGAGGAATACTTAACAAAAATGTTATTTGCTAAGTATGTGGAAGGTTATCCTTATACTCTAGGTTTTCTTTCAAGTTTTAGTTTGGGCTTTTAAAGACAAACTAGAAAGTTACTACATTCCTAAATCCCTGTAAAACAGACTTAAAACTGAGTGGCAGATTTTAAAGACACTTGTGGGTTAAGGGTGGAACACTGGGAGATATTTTAATTTTTTTTTTACAAGGGAGTACTCAAAGGTGAAGTATATTAACGCGTGTGAGAGTAGTCATAGAAAAGCGTACTTACTGTTGAATATGTTTGCCAGAAGATTTAGATTCTAAAAAGAGAAGACCTGAAAGGCAGGGTGCCAGTGCTCCTTGACTTGGGAAAAACCAGGGACTTGGAAGAGTTCAGTGAAGCCCACCACCTGATCTCCTACAATGGGGAGTGTTATGGGTTGAATTGTGCCCCCCAAAAGATATGTTGAAGTCTTGACCCCCAAAGTCCCAGAATGTGACTTTATTTGGAATAGAGTCTTTGTAGTTAGTTACAATGAGGTCATACTGAGCTAGGGTGGACCTTGATCCAGTGACTTGTCTTGTCCTCTAAGAAAGAAAACGGAGGATTTAGAAGACGCACAGGGAGAACGTTTTGTAATGATGGAGGCAGAGGTCAGAGTGACACATCTACAAACCAAGGACTTGCTAGGATTGCTGGAGGCACCAGAAGCTACGAGAGAGGCATGGGACACACCCCCTTACAGAGTCTCCAGAAGGATGCCCTTGATCTTGGTCTGCTACCCTCCAGGACTGTGAGAGACTACATTTCTGTTATTTTAAGCCACTCAATTTGTGGTACTTTGTTATGGAAACCCTGGGAAACCTACACAGGGTTAACCTGTGTAGATATCGTCCATTTTTTGGTTGTTTCCACTGGGAGAGTAAATTCAGTCCCTGCTGTTCCACCTTAGCTGGAAGCAGAGATCTACTAATGATTTTTTGATGAGTTTTTTAATTTCTTGTTATGGATACCTTCTGCATGGGCACATTATGTGAAGAAGTAAGTTTGGTGTTTAGTCCCTCAAGCATACCTTCTGAGACTTCCCAGTTTCCCCTGTTAACACTTTCATATTTCACATTTATATGTTAGATTATTTGATCAATGACTTTGTCCCTCACTAGACTGAAAGCTCAATGAGACATGGCACCAGCTATGTTTTTGTTTTGCTCATCACTGTCTTTTCAGCTTCTAGTATGTACGTTTTGTTGAATAAATGTTTGGTAAAAGAATGAATTTTCTGTCTGCAAAATGCATTGCTATTCTTTTAACACAGCATTCCAGGGAACTTCAACACTTCCTGATTTGATTATTCTATGTACTTTCACACTGTCTGTCCTAGGACACCCCTACATTTGCCCAATCTACCCGTCATGGAGAATGTTGGCAAAGGGGCACTTTTGTGTTAGACTTGCAAGATTGTGCCCTTTGCCTTCCCCCAAAGAGGAAGGACTGGCTGCTGGGATCCCAGGAGCCTTTAAAATTCAAGAGTCTCCCAAGGCTGGACAACCAGACTCTGCACAGAGGGCAATGGGCAGAGATGTTTTCCTAGAGAACTATGAGATCTTATTGGAGAATCCTGTTTTCTTTTGGAAGTAAACTCGTTGGGAGAAAGAGGAAGAAGATAGCTATATAACATGCAGTGTGCAGTACTAGATATGGACTATTCACTGGTGACTCTTCAAAAGACCACCAGAAACACTTATAGATCAAGCAAAGCTAAATTTATTAGCTCTACTGCAATATGGACAACATCTCCTGGACCATCTTAGTAGAGACGCAGAATCAGAAAATTAGGGAAGGATATGAGAGACTGAATGTACAAATGCACAAATGGCCGGACCACATATAGCAATAGAGCTCTGACCCACAGCCTCGGTGATAGCCAGCCCAGGAAGCCAAACCACAACCTCTGCAGCAATTGGCCTAAAATGGTCAAGACTGGTCAATGACTGACAGTTCCCCTAATTTTGCTCCCTCCCCCCTCAACTCAGGACTAAGCAGAGAAAGTCAAATATGCCTTCTAATTACCCTACCTCCAGCCTCTCCATGACAACAATTTCCAATTAGAGCATACCAGAAGTTGTCCATTTTTTTTTTAATTATAAAGCTTTACCACTCTTCTGCTTGGGTTTAGTCTCTACCAAATGCAAGTGAGGGTGGCTTAAATCTCTTGCTATAGTAAACGCTGAATAAATAGCCCCTGTTCTCATCTGGATTCCCTTCATTCATTCCCATAGGTATTTATGAAGTTTGTAGAGCCTGAGCTGGGATTTTTAGGCAAGTCTTGAAAAGTAGGGACTAGTTGGAATGGGCAGAGTCTATGACATAATACTTTGGAAGGCACAGCTAGCAGAAAGTCTGGAAGTACTCACTTGAGAAGTTAGCCTTAAAATGTGAGCAGTTTAATAGGCTCACAGTTTTATTTTCCAGAAGCAGGTATTCCCTGGGGCAAAGAGCTAGGATATTTTTGTTTGGTCCCAGGAATATTTAACATAGGGAGAACAAAGTTCGCCTGGTTCAAGAATTGGTTAATACAAGGACAGGGAATTATGTTGGTTCCAGTTCTTGAGGTTGATGAGGAAAAAATATTCATTTTTAAGTCCATCCTTGATTTTTTCTTTTCTTATCCAACCTAGACAACAAGGTCAGTCACTTGAATAATGCCGTCACTAGCATAAACAACTTTCTTAGCTACTGTCCTATTGTACTAACCCACAAGGTGCTAAACCTGAATTAATTCTACACTGTGTGATGAAATTGTTTTTCATCTCTTGTTCCAACAGCTATCTGTTGGTGGTGACTAGGAGGAACAGTGAACTGAGAAGGGTGCTGAGGCCATGTAAGGTCTCAGAAGGAACAAGCACGTGTCTGCTATGTGCACAAGTGGAGAGTGGAGAGAGTTTAAACTTGTATGTCTCAAAAATGTATACCTCTACAGAGCTTTGGGCCCACATATCCAACTACCCCCTGGGTAACCTTATCTGGATATTCTACAACTGTGCCAATCTGCACAAATTGTAATTGCTCTCCTTCACCAAAGGTTTGCTAATCGATCCATCAGATTGGCCCTATGATCCTTGTTGGTACAGTGTTCCAGGCAGCCATTACCACCACTCAGGTTAACACACAATTCAAGATAAACCCTCTTTGTGATCTGGCTAAGGAAATTTGCTCTGATTGTGGAGTTATAGGCATCAACAATAGGGATGAGAGAAGTTGATGAAATGATGGAAACCCAATCTCTTGAAATTTTATCTCATTTTTTCTTGCCCCTGAGTACAGAAGATCAGAAGCAAAAATTCAACCAGTACTAGATTATCTCAGGTACAGTGATAGACACTGGGGAAAAGAAAGGTAATAAAACTTTTAGACCTTTTTGGATTCATTCTTTACAATATCCTATTTAGCTTACATATACCTGCCCATCTCTCACAACTTCCTCTCCTTAACCTCCAATATTTTAATTGTCAGATGGTAATTAGGAGACAACCTTATTTATGGGAAGAATTACAATGTCAATTCTATGTAAGGTGGCATCTGTGTTTATGCAAAAAGTGCTCCCTGATAGAAACAGATATAAAACTGATTGATGTCTTAAAGCACCTAGTAGAAAAACTGGTGGAGAAAATTGAGTTCTTATAATAAATTCCATAACTGCTTAGCTGTAAATGATTTTTAAAAGTCACTTGCCTGTGCAAACTGGTTAGAATAGAAGTATTTAAATGATATTTCAAAAGCTTAATGTCAACCATCAGTGTCCAATAAATGAAAATTACTTTTAGTGATACATCTGGAAATATGATGGTTTTTTGAGCCAAAATCTCTCAAGCTTTGCATAAAATCTGGATTTTAATTTCTACTGTGTGCCTGTTATATAAACTTCTGATATTTGTTATAGAGAAAAAGAAGATAAACTAGACACTACTTGGAATATTGAAAAATGAGTAGAATGTTAAGACATGCTAAATTTATTGTTTGCTCATCAAGAGAAAGGAAGTGAATAATTTATTTAGGGAAATAATTTTACTTAAAGAAAGCGCAATATTTTAATAAGTAGAAAGGGGAAGGGAACATATTTTGAAATAGGAGCAGCATCACTGGAATGAAAAATGTAATGTGACAAAGTAGCTACCTTGAAGGAGAAAACACTCCTTTTTGTTACAGTCCTGTAAAATCCCAACTTTATCTTCCTTCTTATCTGTTCATTCATTTAACTATTATTTATTGAGTACCCACTCTGTACTGGCATTGTGTAAGCCATTGGTGATATTTCAGTAAATAAGATAGTCACAGTTTCTTCTTTCACAAACAGTGTTTAGTGGAATTTTCATTAATGATTAATTCATGCACTCATTATATTAGGTAAAATGAGGTTTAGCTCTGTGTGACAGGAAACTTGAATTAACAATGGTTTAAACAATTGCCTCATCTAAATATAGATCATCCACGGACTTCTCTGGTGGTACAGTGGTTAAGAATCTGCCTGCCAATGCAGGGGACACGGGTTTGAGCCCTGGTCCGGGAAGATCCCCACATGCCGTGGAGCAACTAAACCTGTGTGCCACAACTACTGGGCCCGCGCACCTAGAGCCTGTGCTCCACAACAAGAGAAGCCACCATAATGATAAACCTGCGCACCGCAATGAAGACCCAATGCAGCCAAAAATAAATAAATAAAATAAATAAATTTAAAAAAATATATAGATCATCCAGACCTCAAATTGAGGGTACATCATCCTAATAAACCTCAAGCATTTTTATCTTGCTGCTCTGCCATTCCTAACCAGTACAGGCATTTAGATTTTGAGTCTGTTTTCTTTCATTTAGCATAGGGCATTGGGATATAGAACGTTGTTCGTATCAACAGCCCATTCCTTTTCATTATTGAGTAGTATTCCATTCTATGGATGTACTACATTTTGTTTATCTATTTCCCAGTTGAGGGACTTTGGAGTTGTTTCAAGATTTTAGTGATTAAATTGCTATAAATATTTGTTTAGAGGTTTTTGTGTGAATTTAGGCCTATCATTTCACTTTGGTAAATATCTAGGAGTGGAAAATTGGGCCACATGGATAAGTGTATACTGAACTTTATAATAGCTGTGAAACTGTTTTTAGAGTGGCAGTACCATTGTGCATTCCCAACAGCAATATACAAGAGTTCCAGTTGCTCTGCATCCTCATCAGAATTTGGTATCATCAGGTTTTTTTTAACCATTATATTAAGTGTATAGCAGTATCTCATTGTGGTTTTAATTAGCATTTCATTAATGACTAGTAGTGACACTGAGCATCTTCTCATGTGCTGCTGTCATCTGTATATCTTTTTTGGTAAAATGTATGTTCAAATCTTTTGTCCGTTAAAGAAATTTGATTGATTGTTTTCTCCTTGTTGAGTTTTGAGAGTTCTTTATATATATTGGCTACAAGTCCTGTGTCAGATATATGATTTGCAAATATTTTCTCTATGTCTTTTCATTCTGTCAACAGTTTTGTTTGCAGAGCAAATGTTTTTAATTTTGATAAAGTCTAATTTATTTATTCTTTTATGGATTGTGCTTTGTATCTTAAAATTGTATATTTATATTAAAAGCCAAATTTATAAAAAAACCAAAAGAATAAATTCCTCCTGGCACCAATAGATTATCTACAAATAGTACATTAGCTATGTTTCCTAAATGTGACATCAAACAAGAAGAAATTACATAATTTATGCTGGGAGAACTAGATTACAGTTATGAAAGATGAGACAAGGATCTAAATATCAATTTTTAAAACACAGAACTAAAGACTTTTAGATTCTGTACCATTGTAGTATGTAAATACATGAAATAAAATGTTTCATGGGGGCTTCAAAAACCCATTCATTTATTCACCCATTTATTTCTTTAAAAATTTTTACTGAGCACCTACAATGAGCCAGACACCATGTTCTGGATGGTGATGGTACACAGATGAATATGAATGGAGATAGAACTTTGGACAAATAAACAAACAGGTTATAACACAATGTGGTAAGAACTATAGTTGGCATTTGTTCAAAGTAAACCATGCTTCTTTTTGCACAGGTGGTGGTTTCATCACACACATCTCGGTTTACAATTATTTTTCTGTGTGACGGGCCTTAATGTTTGTCTCTCTCATGGTCTGTTCCAGGAGTATAAATACAATTTATGTTTTCTTCATAGTGGCTGGCACACAATACGAGCTGGATAAACAATCATTGAATAAATAAAGTGCTTGCTATTGAAGTATAGAGAGAAAGAGTTTTGCTAAATCTGCTCCTGGGATCGCATTAAAAAAGGTGACGTTAGAAGTGAGTCTTGAAGCAGAGGTAGGAACTTGCTGGTGGGGGTGGGGTGAGGCTGGGGAGGAAGAGAAGGGCAGCAGGGCAGCACTGTACAGTCTTAGCCATGGGCAGGTGAAGTCACACAACCCCTGTGGCAAGGACAAAGAGTCCCAGTAGGGTAGAATCATCCTATGTAGGGAAGTGTGGGGAGCAGCAGGTGAAGCCGAAATGGAAGGCAGGGGTCAGGATGGGAAGGAAAGGCCTTGTCAACCAGGATAGGTTTGAACTTCATAGCGATGGAGTTGGGGAGACTGAAGGATTTTAAGCTTTTAAGTGACATGAGCAGTAGAGCAGTAAAGACTATGGCGAAGCCCGGATAAGAGATGATAAGGGTGTGGCAGTGGCAGCAGAGATGTTGAGGAGAGGCAGACCTGAAAGCTATTCCAGGAGACCAAATTTATGGGACTTGGTGATTGATAAGATGTGAAGGGTAAAGTAGAAGGAGAATTTAAAGTTTTAGCTCTTCTGATGCCTGGAGAGTATCGTAGGTAGGGAGTTGACATATTATTTTTTTTTCCTGATTAATAAGTATTACCTGTTCTTTAGAAAATATACGAAAGCATAAAGAAGAAAAAAAAATCAGCTCTTATCTCAGCACACAGAAATAACCACTGCTGATATTTTGAGTGCCTATCCTATCATTCTTCTAAAATAGATCCTAAGGATTCTATCTCCACAAGGAATTCAGGGTCTCATGAACAACATTAATATATTGAATTTAATTTTGAACCCAAATGTTAAGTTTTGACTATACTGTGAGCTGAGTCAATTTTTTAAAAAAATCAAGTGAATTAGGTACGTGGGTGGGAACTTCCAAAGAAAGAATTTCTTCCCTGGAAACTAAATAAGGGGCAGCGATAACACCCAGGACATGCCCTCATTCGTACCAGATTCTCAGAGGTGACCTGCCCAGTCACTGAGGGACATTTCCATGTTCCGTTTCATTAATTCATGTTCAATTCATTCAATGTGCTGATCCCTGCAGGAAGGCAGCTCTGCAGCGATCACCTCCCGTGTCCAAATGTTTGGAGTGCTAATTATTTTTGCCCACTTGAACCTAGAGCTTGTGTGAACTTGTGCACATAAACTAAGTAAGAGAAAAACTTTCTGAGGTCCAGGAGCTGTGAATCAAAAATTCACATTTTTTGAGATTATGAAATTATCTCAAAATTATTATGAAATTATCGTACATTATTTGAGACCCTTCCAGATAGAGGAAATGGGAAGGCAGTTAAAAAAAAAAAAAGAAATGGGGCTTCCCTGGTGGCGCAGTGGTTGGGAGTCTGCCTGCCGATGCAGGGGACACGGGTTCGTGCCCCGGCCCGGGAGGATCCCACATGCCGCGGAGCGGCTGGGCCCGTGAGCCATGGCCGCTGAGCCTGCGCGTCCGGAGCCTGTGCTCCGCAACGGGAGAGGCCACAACAGTGAGAGGCCCGCGTAACGCAAAAAAATAAAGAAAAAGAAAAGGATATTTTTATGTTGAGAGGAGCGGGGAGGAGCAGAGTCAGGAAGATTCAGAGGACGTCTGCCTGAAAAGAAGCTCGAACAATAGAAAAGCTAAGGAGGAGAGAAAGGGGACTCAACGACGGACAAATGTAGCCACTGGGGCGGGCCGTCCTAGCGAAGGTAGCCTGCAGGCCAGGTACCAGGCGGAGGTGCTGCAGCTGGGGGCGAGCTCCCGTTCCCGGACGGAACCCTTCCTCCTGACCTTCCCGGGGACCTTCCCTCGTCACGCCCGCCCCCGCCCCGGTCCTCGCCTGCCCTCAGCGGTGCTCAGAGGGTAGGCGGGTCCGCTTCCACTCTGAGGCTCTGGATTGAAAAGTCCCCGAGAGTCAAGCATGATTTACAACAGGGAAGAGAAAAATCAATACCTCCAGAGAGGTTTGGGGATGGGGGGGGCGGTTACTTGAGGGAAACGTTTGGCAGAGGGTGGGAGAATTCTGCCTTGGGCTTTTCCCACCAAACCTACAACCCGACTCCCACTTCTTCACGAGGATCTGCCATCACCAACCCCGGCTGTCTCCCCAACTCCGTCGCCCGCCCCGCGGTGTGCGTCTTCTATTGCAAACGTCAGGTGGTCTAGGTTTGCCCTGGGTAAGGAGCTCGACGTGCTTTTCAGCTCCGGTTCTTAGGTGCAGGGGGTTTCGCACGGCCCTGGGGGTGGCGGGGAGTAGGCTTTGGCTGGGGCCATTTCACACGGCCAGGCTTTCCCTCACTCAGCTACTGGCCAGGGTGAAGCGAGCGGCGCAGGGAGTCGCTCACAGGAAAGGGGTAGTGCAACCTGAGCAAACATTGCTAGTTTTGAACGCTCACCGCGAACGGGCTTCAAGGGCAGGTCTCACATCCTCCCGGTTCCGTCCGCGGAACTTGGCAGACTCACCCTGCCGGCCGAAGCGCGGAGCCGGGCACCCCAGCTGCGCCAGGCCAGCAGCTCCTGCCCGCCGGAGTTTGGACACTGGGCGCTCAGGCCGACTCTCCCGGAGTTGGGTCGCGCGCTCCGGGCCAATGAGCGCGCCCCGAGCCAATGAGCGCGCCCCACGGAGGGCTCGGCTCCCCACCCCAGCGCGCTGATTGGTCCCGCTGTCGGCTAGGCCGGGCGGGCCAGCAGTGGCTGCGGGAGGCAGCGAGTGCCCGGCGCGAGTGGGAGTGGCGCGCGCCCCCCGCCGCCCTGTCCCTCCCCGCCGCGTTCCCTCCTTCTTTCCTCCCCCACCTCGCTCGCTCGCTCCCTCCTCGCACTCCCCGGCTCCAGCCGCGCGCTGGCGGGACTCCGCATTGCACACTCCGGGGGCGCCGCAGTGTTCGTGGGATGGAGCAGCGGGCTGCCGCTGGCGGCCGGAATCCGCGTGCAGCCCGGGTGAGTAGAGGCGGGCTTCCCGGGAGAGCACAAAAGGAAACGGGGCTCCTGCCAGCGGCCCGAGCTTATGCGGGGCCTGGGCCAACCACGGAGTGGGCTGAGTCCCTGGAACTACCGAGTGCTAGGACAGTCTTTCCCCCCACAGCCCCTGGCCAGCAGAGCTGGTGACTTCGCTTCTGCATCCCGCTCCAGTGTTTTGCCCCCGAGTGGGCAGTCCGCACTGCGCGGAGCCTGGGCAGGTACGGAGGGGCGTGTGTGCGTGTGTGTAGTGCTGGTGCTCTGGGGGTGGGATGGAAATGTCGGGAGCTGCCAAGTTCACCGCTGGAGGAATCTTTCCCAAGAGTAATTCATCACCTTCCCAGGGCCAGGCGTGCGTCCACCAGAAACTCCAGCCGGAGGGAGAACCGGGGAGGCGGAGTGGCAGCGCCCCACATGTTGCTGAGGGGCAGGCGGGGGGTGGCGGTGGGCGGCGGCCGTGGCCCGGCTGCGCCCACCCAGAACCGCTGCGGTGGGGCTGTGAGCTGGGGCGCTTCCATCCGTCGCGCTAACGCGCAAGGCCCTCCGACCGCCCGCTATGGGGGTTCGGCGAGGTGGCGTTCACCCACTGAGCCAGAGCTTCGCCTGGGCTTGACTTGGCGACCCGCTGTTCTCTCCAGTAAGAGCAGTTCCATTGATTACATTTGGCTAAACATTCTATTTTAGCCTAAAGCTCTCTATCGGTCGGTCTGACTCGCTCTGACCCCCGCCGCGATCTCACCAGCTCCACTCCTCCACCCCCTGCCTCGACCCTATTCCTCACAGTGAGGTTGAAAACTTGATGTTTGAGCATGATTGTATCCGGCGTGGTCCCTGGCATCTCAGGTGTCACAATCATTTGCCATTTCCTAGGGGACTCCAAGGACTTGTTGTAATTTGGGGGGGGGGGGGCGGGGCGGGACATTGAGGAGGGAGCAACTCTTTGGTAGGGAATTAGTTGGTAGAATAGCGTTGACCTCCCAGAGCCATATGACAAAAAGAATGTTAAGCTTCTCCCTCTGGTAACTCACCCAAGGTGTGACCTCCAAAATTCAGTTTTCTTTGTGGGAGGCTAGGGAGTTTAGATTCTCCAGGGGGAAGGTTATTTCTTGTTAAATTGACTTACAGTGACATATGCTCTGTTCTGCTCTTCTCTGGCCAGCCATTGCAGATGCCTTGATATTATTAGGGCAATTCCCTTAAAGCCATTACATTTTCTTACTCGAAGTAGCTCTTTAAAATTTTAGATCTGCACCCTATTTCTCTAGAAGACGTTAATAGTTACTGTATATGTGCTCATGTGTACCAAGTTTGCAAAAGATATTTGTGCAATCGTCCATGAAATGGCTTAATACACATTTATGGTAAACCCATTTAAATGTAAAACATCTATCTGTTTTCAATCTTAGTTTCCTCCTTGACCAAAGGCACCAGACTGAAACAGGACTTAAAGAGGCTTCCTTGTTTAAAAAGAGGTTTTACAGAACTCTAGTCCTGAGAGCAAACAGTACGGTTTCGAGCTTGTAGGCACACAAAGGCTGTTAAGACCTGTGAATTAGTTTTTTGGGGTTAAAAATATCAGAAATGCTTCCAGACCAAAAAGCGTAGCTACAATGCATAGGTCTACATTTTGAAGCTGTCGACAGTCTTTATAAGATGAATGTTTATAGCACAGAATGCATAAACGGGACTGATTATAGCAAATAATGCCAAGTAAAAAACCATACTTTGCATCATATGTACAGTTTACATGGCACACTGAGATATACTATTAAAGTATCTGTGAGGAAGTCACCCTGATTTTACAGGTGGAACAACTGAGGCTCTCAGAGGTTGAGTGACTTTTCCAAGGTGAATAGCAGAGTTCAAGTCAAATTTTTTTTCCAAGTTCTTCCCTCCCTTGCTCCCTCCCTCCCTTCCTTCATGCTGGGCTTCCTTCTTTCCCAGTTCTAATTTCTGTACCTCTTTTTACTATTCAGCGCATAGCTTCCGGACCATTATGTACCATTCCCAAAAGACTTTCCTCTCTGCAAAGTACCACAAAGCTCCCTGTAAGGTGAGGGTTGATAAACATTTAAGGAGAAAGCTAATAATGGATTTTAAAGAACTATCCTTTTCCAAGGGGCATATTATTTTTATTAATGTGTTGTTAAATATACAAGTAATCAAAACCCTAAAGAATGATGGCCTTATGGTAGTGCTTCAGAAAAATCAAGTGACTAGTAGTGCCATAGATGTTTGAGAAATATGTAAGTCTCCCACTCTATAAGCAGAAACTCCTCATAAGTTCAATAGACAATTACAGTGAAGCCCTAATAAATGATTATTTCATTAGTGTCATTTGAATTTTAAAAAGAATTGACAAAACAGATTACTTAAATAAACCCAGAGCCACTCTGGAAAAAAAAAAAAAAAAAAAAACTCACTCATCAAAAATCCTGAAATCCTCGTTAACTAGTTTACAAATGCAACAGAAGACATTGATTAAAGAGAAATCATGTTTTCACTTGCATAGATAGCAATAAGGGGCTTACAGCTATTTGCCTATCTGATTATTTATTAAAAACCCATCATTTGCACATCTTTTCTTGGAAAACTATTGCTCATGATCTTTATTTATGACATTGCATAATATTTTTTAAGATGAGTAGAATTAATTTTGTTTGGATTAATGTAGGTAGAAATATTTGAAGGGTCAGCTTATTAAATTAAGCCCCTGAAGGGTGACAGATCCCAAGCATACTAAAAATGAGATGGCCAAAAATGAATGTGGAAAAATTCTTGCAATGGAGTCCCAAAATAATAATGAAAGACTCTTACATACTGTGAAAGGAGAATTGTGGAAATACTTGGCTTACATTTTATCAAACAGATACTCAGAGATAAAAAGAGAACACAGTATAAATGAATTCTTTGCTTCTGCTTTTGCTGAGTAATATTCTTATACCCAGGCTTTCTCAGGCAATAAACACACTGGAGGTAATAGATCAAGAGATGGCAAGTGCTCAGGATATTCCAGACCCAGTCAACAGACTAGATACTAAATCACCAAGACGGCCATCACGCAAGTGTGTTGAACCTTAGTGTGTAAATGACAGCTCTCTGGGGCATTGGCTGGCGGCCTCGCGGGGCTTTTGTCAGGGGAGGAGTTTCAGGGGGGACCCTGCAGCCATCAGGCCAGATCCATGTCCCTATAGATCAGTATTCAAAGTGAACACAGTTTACAGTAATACAACTTATTTTGGAGAAAGGGGGAATAATGTATTAGAGTTTAAGGAGGAAATATATTTGTGGCTAAAGTGTTGCCCAAAATATGATATTTTTAAACTTTCAGAAAGCCTGACTGGATTTCAAATCCTGGTTCCTCCCTATTCATGAATTTTTTTTTTTTGACCAAGAAACAAGAAACAGAGAGTGGAGATAGACACTTCTCTGAGTGGACAAATAAGCTCTTCCAGGAACTAGTTTGGGGATGGTTTTATTTAAACGTTTATAAATGTCTGTAGATGGTATGTAGTTCTTATGGGTAAGTGAAAACTACACTGATAAAGTTGAACCATAGGAATAACTAAAAAGACACCCTAAATGGGAAGAAAAATAATAGAAGATTAAAGTCAAAATGGAAGATTGAAGATAAGTGTACTTGGGAAAAGCAATTTGGGAAAAGCAAAAGTGTATTTGGGAAAAAAGTGTAATTGGGAAAAGTGTATTTGGGAAAAGCACATTTATAGGAGATGGTTTTGGATTCCATTCCCATGAGAGGTCAATATAGCTGGATAATATTCTCTCAGCTTTCTTAAAAAAAAAAGTGTGTCCACCAAGTTAAAGTTAATGTTAAGAAAAGGATATAAAATTCTATATTAGTGTGATACCATTAAAAGTGTGTAGTTGAGTTAGTTTGTATAAATCCTCTTTACCTATCTGTTCATCTACCTATTATAGAAGGAAATGCATCAATACATTAATAGTGACTATCTCTGGGTATTATGGGATTGCAAATGTTTTTATTATCTTCCTTTACTTCAGTATTTTCCAAATTTTCTTCAATGAACATGTATTGCTCTTAGAAGAAAAAGTATTATGAAAATAATATATAGTGTTGTAATCTCAGATTTCAAATAGTCTTACTATAACAAAGGCTCATTTGATTATCATTTCTAAGTCTTCTGTAAATCTGCATTTGAAAAATTTGCCTGTTTTTTCCCCCTGAATTCCCTATATATGAAAGGCAGCATGTTTAAATAATTTTTTTTTTTTGTATTTGGTACTAGGGAAAAGTGTGGCTGAATATGAACAGTGTGCTTTCCTTAGATAGTGAGAACTGGGAAATCAAAAGGCGTTCTGTTTTTGCTATAACTATCAGGATATGAAGAACCGAGTTAATGGAAGCTGGTATGTCTTGTAACAACTCCGTAGACAAAGCTTCCAGGATCCCATAAGGGATGTGCCCAGTTTCCAGAGCCATGGCCCTCAGAGAAGCCCCAAGTATGATGTCCCCATCAGATAATTTTAGTTTTCTCTCAGTCTACCAATTAGGGGTAGGGGTCATAGTTATAACTGGTGGCTAGCTACCATAACTAGTAGCCTAATTGACATTTTTACCCTTATGAGGTTGCTACAAAGGAAGAGCAATACAGATACTGGAAGTCAAATTCTCATGCACACAGTTACAAATTCAGTGAACTTGGATTATTTTTCCTGAAAATAAAAAGCTAGAACTAGAACACATCTGTTGATATTTGAAAGCAAGGGGGTTCAGACAGGAAGTAATAAGCTCAAAGACTATGTAATACCCTTATCTCCTGTCCTGCACCCCACTTACTCATCCTTACTCTCTCTTTTGCCAAGAGGGGCTGCAGGCTAAAATTAAAAATAGATTCCAAAAAACATTCAGTTGTATGCATGAATGATTACCACATCATGGATTGTTAGGCAAAACAGAAGTACTGGGCGTGAAATCTTCATCTTTTTGTAGAAGCCATAGATATAAGAATTCTTAAAGCCAAGATTGTCCTATCTCTGACATTTTTTTTTTAAATCATGATTGTTACTTGAGTTATCAAAACAAGTATCTCTAAGCATTCTAAATGATTAAATAACAATACAGTTAATGTGTTTGGGTGGTAGGATTTTGGATAAACATTTTCAAAAATATATTTCTTAATATTTTTATGCCCTAAAAAGCAGGATAAGTAAAGATTGCATTATTCTCATCCCATTTCCCCTCCTTTTCAAAAAGTACCAAATTGTATATAAACTAGCAAATGTACACATTATTTGTTTCCATCAAGACATCTAGAAATACTAGTTTCTTTATGCCATTAAAGCAATTTAGATAATATATACACTTACTTGCACTTACAATAATAGCATTTATTACTCTACTTTTCATTTGTATGGCTTTTCATCTGCAGGACTCTACCTGCTTATGAGGGATTATGCGAGAATCTTCCATTGGCAGAGAGGGCAGTGTAGAGCGATGTTAGAGGCCTGGGATTTCCCATGTTGTAATTCTGGCCCTGACAGTTGCCAACTGTGTGACCTTAGGAAAGCTATTTAGTTTCCTCCAGTTTAACTGGTGACCATTAACTAGCTGAGTGACCTTTAGCAAGTTAGGCACCCAGTGTCTGGGCTTCATCTGCTTCAACTATAAAATCAAGGGGTTGCACTAATTAAACTTTAAATTCCTAGGTGAGGAGGAACCAACATATAATTTTTGACATTTAAAACTACCCAATAATGCTGATCTAATAAAATGGTTTTGAGCAACTAGAAGTGTGGCATAATGTTGGTATTTAGAACAAACTAAGTTAACAAGACAGAGTTCTTGGAGATCTATAATAAAAAATTTAAGATATCTAGCATATCTCCCTGGAATTTGTTCTTTTCTTGCTATGTAGGTCTTTCCTGTTCTTTCGACTTGATTATCCATGCGGAATACATTTAATTTCTTAGAACTTTTTATCTTGAAGATAAAAAAGTTGACTTTCAAGTGTTCTAAAAATGTTAACTCTTAAAAATACTGACTTTAATAGAAGTAATATTCTGAATTTATGTAAGGTCTTTCTGTACAAGATCAAAGGAATGGTATTAGAAGTACATGGTTTTTCTTTTATGTATAACTTCATAGAAGGATTTTCCTTTATGGGATTTTAAAAATTCATATTCCCAGTCACCCAACCGAATGAATGCACAGAAACTTTTGTAGCAATTCTGACTTGTTCTTGGTCAGATGTGTCCTTAGTCAGGAGTGTCCTTTTATCCAGTATTTCCCAATCGACAATCCTTTTTGTACTAACTTACTGTTTTTTACATTCTAGCTTATCTACATCATGTCTTATTTCTCTTGAATGCTGACATGAGTATATTGTCTTGCACAGAGTAAGCCTTCAAAGAATATGTTGAATAGACTTACTACTTTCATAGAGAAAAAGCTGTAAGGGTTGGGGGTGGGCTGGGGGGTAGGGAAGGGGAGGGGGATCACAGAAGATTGACGTAGATGGAAGGGATAGGTTTGGGTTTTGTAGTTTATGACAATTGCCATCTAAGTTTAGTCTCTGGATGTCCACCAAGAACAAATAAATATCACAGGCTGTGACTGTTCTCCTCAGAGACCCTTTGCTGCTTTTGTTTCCTAGGAGTACCCTCTAGATATTGAGGGTCTTTATTGAATAGACTCGAAGCCATCAATCACCATGACCTAGGACTTGGGCAAGTTAGATGTGCCATCTTCCCACCTGGAAATAAAAAGCTGGCTGTTTCACACTTTTATACTAAGCTGTACTGTGCTTTTTAGAAGTATATAGATAATTTCTGTTAAACAAAAAACAACAGAAAGGTTCAAGGAAGAAAATAATCATTTCTCTTCCCATCACCCAGATTTAATTATTCATATGTAATTTCTTACTACCTTGGTAGCATTCTTTTTCTCTAGGTTACATGGTGGCTACCTAGCTATATGTATATAGCATATGTTCAATGTGTTTGATCTTTATCCTTAATAGAATAAAATAGAAGACAACATATCAAACTTGCCATATATAGGTAAAGATATACAAAGTCCTTCTTGGCTGTTGAAAACTCTTTGCATGAGTTTTCAACACACAGTTCGGGCTGATACTTTTTAAGCAGAGAGCTAGACAAGGCTAGATCTGTTTAGTCTCTAACAGCCAGGATTCTCCTTCCTGTTCCATTGTCATAGGTTGGAATCACAGCCAGCTGACTTAAAATGTTGTTTTGGGGGCACCAGGTGAGATGTGGCTGGATCAGCATCAACTCCACCCAGTTCTGAGAAATAACTCAGAGTTCATTTTCTACTGTTGCCAATAGTGTTATTCTTTGGTAGAGCCAAACCAGGCTAGTAAAAATCAACAGGATGCAAGAGATATTTTTCCCATCAAAGCTATTCGGAGGCTCAGCTTTCTAAATGAAAGGCAATGCATATCATATAATGGAATAGCAATTTAAAGAGAGGTACTGTTTGTAATGGTACTTTCTTCTCAGCTTGGGAACTATGTCAGAGAGACCTTTGCTAGAAGGGGTAAGTTTCAGCTAGGCCAAGCAAATTCAAGAAATGTTGAATGCTGTAGCACCTAGAAGACATTGCAGGCAAGTGGGTAAACTCATTTCCTACAGTTTCTGGGAGGTTTTGACATTGCAGGAGGGTTTCACATCTCTCCTGGAAGTGTCCTGAATAAGGTTGAACATGGGAAATGAAAAGAAGAAAAAGAGTACAGAAAAGAAGGAGCTGGAGGACTTACAATAGGGAAAGGATCACCTGCTTTATAACCAATTGAAGAAAACTTTCCAGGCCTATCTGATTCCGATCTTAATCTGAGGAAGCCCTAAAATATACAGAAATAAATTTGAGGAGAGCCACAAAGCTCTATCTGCCTTAAGTTATCAGCTGTGTTCCTGCTGCAGCTTCCATTAGGGCCACTCGGGTGCTGAGTCATAGTCTCAACTGTAGAGTCTAAAAGATTACTGTTAAAAGGCTTCCCTCAGGGGAAGCACGTGCTGGCTGATGAATGAATCCAAGCTGGTTAACAGCTGCGTATTGGGCAAGTAGGCAACTAAAAGTTGAGGGAATCTAAGTCTCCAAGGGGACCGAGACAGAGACACAGAAGAGGCAACGATTTTGTGGTGAGGTATGGGTGGAAAAGAAAGATGCTGGGATCGTTGCTTATTTCCCACTTTTAATCTAAACTCTCATCAGGCTATTTGCTGAATTATCAACCACCAATTCCTTACCGGATTTTGGCCAAGCCAGTTAATTTCTTTGAATGTTTCTTCATTTGTAAAATGACTACACGATCAGCACTTCTAGAGCAGGATCTGCAGGAAGAGACACTGGTTCCTTGGGATGCTGAGGGAAATAAAAGTACAATGGTCAAAAGTGTTTGGGAGGGCTTCCCTGGTGGCGCAGTGGTTGAGAGTCCGCCTGCCGATGCAGGGGACACGGGTTCGTGCCCCGGTCCAGGAAGATCCCACATGCCACGGAGCGGCTGGGCCCATGAGCCATGGCCGCTGAGCCTGCGCGTCCGGAGCCTGTGCTCCGCAACGGGAGAGGCCACAACAGTGAGAGGCCCGCGTACCGGAAAAAAAAAAAAAAAAGTGTTTGGGAAACAATGGGTTAAATGCTTTTCAATTGCAAGACTTTTCAGAACTTTTAGTAAGTGAATGATCATTCTAAATACCTGAAAGGTGGTATACTCTTCGGTGAAAACCAAACCTGTTTGGCAATGGAACCCATTTTGAAGGTGCATATTTTGGGTCAGTGTTCTGTGCAACACCAAATATTGGACTAGCTTTGTCTGAGGTCCTTCTGGGTTTTAAATTCTGTGAATCTACAGTTACATAGTATGTCTCTCTTCTTGTTTCTTTTCTAGCTAGCCCCTTGCCTCTTATCTTGAAGAGTTTTTATGTTGTATAAACCTTTTGATCAAAAATGTACTCTGGGGCTTCCCTGGTGGAGCAGTGGTTGAGAATCTGACTGCCAGTGCAGGGGACATGGGTTCGAGCCCTGGTCTGGGAAAAGCCCACATGCCGCGGAGCAACTGGGCCCATGAGCCACAACTACTGAGTCTGCGCATCTGGAGCCTGTGCCCCGCAGCAAGAGAGGCCGTGACAGTGAGAGGCCCGCACACTGCGATGAAGAGTGGCCCCCACTCGCCTCAACTAGAGAAAGCCCTCGCACAGAAACGAAGACCCAACACAGCCAAAAATAAATAAATAAATAAATAAATTTTTAAAAAATGTACTCTGTTAGAAAATCCCTGCGTCTACTTTAAGAAGACACTGAGAGAGCGCAAACTTGCAAGCTATGCACTTTCCCTTAACTTTCGTATTTTAGACTACATAAAGTCACAGAGAGTCAAAACACAAATAATGAATTCCCCAAATACACACACGCACGCACCCTAACAAAAATATTGAAACGTTTATTAATAGAGAGGGGATAATATTTCATAAAGGAACAATTTATAAACGACTGTTCATTCTGACAGAGGCATTTCTGAGCAAAGCAGTGCAATTAATCACAGGACTGTAGCATAAATATGAAAAGATGAATACTGAACGAATACAAAATGTGCACTGTTCTTCCCTTCATCTTCAGGATTACAGAAGACGTTTATCACACATCGCTTCACCGACACCAATCTTGGATTTTCTATTTGGCTCCTGCCAGATTCACCCTTTGCTGGACGAGGAGCTAGTAAAAGTGGGAGTGTTTTGAGGAGGGAATGGCAACAGAAGTTCAGGGCACAGCGTGGTTGGGTCTGGATTGTGCCGCCTCTTGCTGAAATAGCTCCCCTTTCAGAGGTTGTTGGGGATTGGCGGGAAACAGGCCGTAACTCTGGGTTAGAAAGAATAAGTATTCACAATGCCTGTTTTTCATATTGTCATCATTGTACTTCGTGAATTCTCTGCAGTTAGAATAATCTAAATCTCTACAGGTAACCTATAGCAGACAACTTTCAGTGGGCTATGAGTTCAGTTTTCTTGATATATTTTTAAAGAGATAATTTTTTAGATAATGTTAGGATACAAAAGCCAAAATATGATAATAATTTCCCTTTTACAATTAAATTAAATTTACATGTTACACTATTTCTAAAGTTTGGTTGTCTATCCTCCACCCTTATTTCAAAATTTTAAGAATCTTTGTCAAATGTTCTGTTATTTGGATTCAGGCTTATCTCTGATGAAACATCAATATTCCTATTTAGTTTTTCTTGTCTTGTTAAAAAAGTTGGAATTAGTTGTACGCATTTAATTATATTTTTATACTCTAAATTGAGTTTTGAAATTTGGTGAACAATTTGTAACTATTTTTTTCCCAAGTGATAATATACATATTATCATATTGGCTTGATTCATAAGACTTTCCTCACCTCCTTGCACTGTCTCCACAAGGATTCCAAGCTGCGCTGTGCCTAGATTTTTGAATTCAGCTTTCTTATTTTTAGAGGCTGCCTCTTCTCTTCCCTTAAACATACGAACAGAGCTTTTAGTTCATTGCGCGTTGCAAGCCCTGGCACAGACTAGATGCTCAGCAGATATCTGATGAGCAGACATTCTCCCTAGTCCATCAGTGTTTGCTGAATAAATGAACAGATTAGTTAACGAGCAGTGCTTCCTGTTAATTGTCACCACTGTCATTCCAGTAGTGTAACCATTACCTACCATACAAGGCTGTTTTTCTTAACAATTAAATTTTTTATAACCCACCAACATGATGCTAATTAGTGTTTAATGTTCATTTTCCTGCTTCGAAAGGTACTCAGATAAAAGAATTCTACTCAGAAAGTTTTGCACAGATTTCACAAAGCCGAACAGATGTAGTTGGTTCTGTACCACAGAAGCTCAATGAACTTTGGAGGAGACCCGAGTCTTCTCACATAGGAATGAGATGCTCTCTATGGGACTGAACCCAAGTGCCTTAAAACCACTAAGTAGGGTTTGTTTTGGCGTGTTACAGCATTCCCCCTTTGGAATGTAAAGTCAGTTTAGGGATGCTGATTTCCATAAAACTTTCAGCATAAACTTCATCTTATGTGAAAAAGAATTTGGTTTGCATTTGGTCTGTACTTGATTGTTGATGCTTTATAGGCTGTACTCTGGATGTGTAGAAAGATTGTCTTCCTAGGCATTTTTTAGACTTCTTGGCTAGTAAGTCTCCTTTGTTAAAGATTAGTTGTTTGAAAAAGGAAACAGACTCAGAGATATAGAGAACAAACAAATAGTGGTTATCAGTGGGGAGAGGGAGTGGGGGAGGGGAAAGACAGGGGTAGGGGATTGAGGTACAAACTATTATGTATAAAATAAATAAGCTACAAGGTTATATTGCTCAACACAGGGACTATAGCTAGTATTTTATAATAACTATAAATACAGTATAACCTTTAAAAATTGTGAATCACCATGTTGTACACCTGTACCATATAATATTGTACATCAGCTATAGCTCAATAAAGAAAAGAGATGATAGGGTATATATCCTCTTTTGAAACAGGAGGGGGGAAGTCTCCTCCTTTCTCTGTTGCTTTCCTCCAATATCTGTAATTTCCTACCAATTTGTCTAGGGCTTTACCAGCATCACCACTTGGCAAAGTGAAGTTGATTTATGAAAAGCACTTGCTTATTTTAATAATCAAGCTAATGACAAAACTCAAATGACTTGTTTTGGGGCTTGGCATTGAAGTTGATTTTATTTGCTGTAATCTACCCAACAAATGACAGTACTAAGGTTTCCTTTCCCATCTTTTTTGGGCAGGTATTTGTGTCATTTTTTTGGCAGCACTGAAGAAACTCTCTTATTGAGCTTTAAGTTTGAAGAGCTTTGAAATCTTGAAAAAATAGTTATATCTTTTAATACTGCCTCAACACTGTCTACATTTAACGTGTCCCCAAATTTGAATGACTGAATATTTTATACTTGCCAATGCAAACACGGGAATAATTAAGCAACAAGTACTTCTTTTCTGGGCCCTACCCAAAGATATAAAAAGAAAGGGTAAGACATGGGAACTGTCCTCATAGAACTTGGAATGGCTTCTCTCTCTGTCTTGAAATATTTGAGAACGAACTCATGCCAATCGCAGTTCAAGGTGGAAACACAATAGTGAATGAAATAATAAGCAAAAGTCTTTGGGGCTAAAGCAGTAAATAAGACTTACAAAAATCCCTGTCCTCATAGAGCTTACATTCTAGAGGGGTAGGGGCAGGAGATAAGGACATAAATAAGAAAATATGCAGTATGCCAGATGGTGATAAGTGCTGTGGAGAAACTAAAGTGGGGAAGAGGGAGAGGGAATGTCAGAGGTGAGTGGGAGGCAGTTGGCAACTTTAAATATAGTGGTCATGGAGACCCCGCTGTGAAGGTGTCACGTGAGCACCTAGACCAGGTAAGAGAGAGAGCCTTGGGGACCTCTGCAGGAAGAGCCTTCCAGGCAGAAATGCAAAGGTGCTACGGTGGCATCATGAAGTCACTGGCTCTCAAAACAGCAAGGAAACCAGTGATGGGAGTGGAATAAGCTGGGGGGAGAGTAGTAAAAGGTCAGAGACATGAGGCGGCAGCCCTTCCATCAGGCAGAGCCTTTAGAAGTTATCTGGGAGATGTTTCCTCCTTCCCTCCCTCTTCCTTCCCCCCTTCCTTCCCCTCTTCCTTCCTTCCTCCCTCCCTCCCTCTCTTTCTTTCTTTCTTTCTTTCTTCCTTCCTTCCTTCCTTCCTTTCTTGGGACTGAGTGAGTTGGGGAGCCATTGGCAGAAGTTGCACCAAGGAATGACCTGATTAAATGTATGATTGAAAAGATCACTGGCTACTGTAAGAATCAATAATAGGAGGGAGGGGGCAAGGCTGAAGGAGGCTACAGCAGTATTCCAGAGGGTGCTGGCTTAGACCCAGGTGGTTGCAGTAGAGGTGGTGTAAAGGGGCATTCTTTGTCTGTTTGGAAAGAGTGGAGGAGACAGGATTTACTGAAGGGTAGGATGTGGGGCATGAGTGAGAAAGCAGAGTCCAAGATGGTTCCAAGGTTTGGGACCAGATAACTGAAAGGGTGGGACTGTCATGTATTGAGATGGGAAGGCTGAGGAGGAACAGGTTTGGAGGAGGACTCGATCAGCTTGGGACACCTTACATTTGAGATGCCTATCAGGCTTCCACGTGGAGACAGGAAGTCAGTGGTTGAGGGTATGACTATGAGTTCAGGGGAGAGATCTGGGCTGAAGATATAATTGGGGGAATTCACTATGTCTGCAAAAGCCATGAAACGGGAGCTGATCCATAAGCATGAGGAAGGAGATCAGATTGGCCTGTCAGAGCAGAGTGCGCACAAGTAAGTGGCAGTTGTAGGGTCCTTTATTTTTTGCTACAGCTGTTTGAGGGGAATTAGGAATGTATGGGCCAGAAGAGTTGAAACAGCTTTCATGGAGAGTGTGAGAATAGACCTGGTCCTTGCAGATGGATAATATTTGCAGGGGTAGAAATAACGAGGAGAGGACATTTGGTTAAAACGTATGAGAATTAAACACACCACAGCCCCTTAGCAGGAAGGTAGTAAGGGAAAACATACCAAGATCGCGGTAGAATTTTCTCGCTTGCGGAAGGGATGGGACTTTAGTCTCTGTTCAGTCTATTTCCCGGGATCACGATATGCAAATGATAGAGTTTTGAGTTCCATTAAAATCTTGAGTGTTTCCCGACACTTGAGCAACAGCCTCTTCCGCTTATCCCTGCAGCTGGTGCGGCCTTATATTTTGTAGTAACTTGAAAATGACATGCGGGGAATTTTAAGTACATCTCTTATCAAAACAGATGTTTCATAGACTATCGGGAGGTCAGCTCGTCTTTCAGGAAGCAGCTTGGAATTTGAATTTAATTCCTCTCATAATTTTATGTTCTCCAAAGTCACTGTGTGGGAAATTTAAAATTTATTAGCAACTTTCTTTTGTTCTTGGATCTTAGAGAGATGGCAGTTTCAGTAAACCTGAAAAATTGTATGCTGTGTTACCTAGAGGCAGATTATTGAACAACTTCACTTGCCTGGTGATAAATCTAAGGCATGTAAGTATTTTAACGCTTTCATTGGAACCTTGGAGTCATATTTTATAAAGGGAAAAAAAGCCTCTGCCTTCTTTTTTGATACAAAATGATAATAAAAACGAACTTCATAAAATAAGACAAAGGATGCCAACTTCAGAACAAATGATCAGAAAAATTTTGCCTCTTGTTCCCTCTCCCTCTACTTTTTACTAGAATCTAGATGAGGATCAAGTCTCATTTTTATTCTGGGTAAAAGTTTCTCATGGAGTTGGGAAAGCTGAGGACTTCAACAGAACTCCCTGAAGTAAGAGGAAGTTGTGTATTTCTTTGTTCATTTTAGTTAAAGAATGCCTTTAAAACAATGTCTTGTTAGTGGTTTGGCATAACCTTGTGTGACATTTCTGTATCCCCACTTTTTCTTTGGGTTTCTGGGACGTACAGAGCACAGCTCCAGCAGGCTGTGACCATTTATGAAGCCCCCTAGGTGTTGGCTGGAGAGCAGCATCAGTGAGCAGCCCAGTGGACCCTCAAGCACTGTCCAGTAGAATGTTCTAGTCTCTCTTGTGGTGACAGAAATATTCTGTGTCTGCACTGGCCAATATGGAAACATTAGCCACATGTGTCTACTGAGTTACTGAAATGTGGCTGGTGCAGCTGAGAAACTGAATTTTAAATTTTATTTAATTTTAATTTACTTAAATTTAAGTGGCCACATGTGGCTAGTGTCTGCTGACTTGGACAGCACAGCCAAGCTGACGGCTGGTCTTGGGCTTGCTGGAGTGTGGAGTGGGCAGATGCTCACGCTGTCCTTGCTGGGTCCTCTCCACCACCCTGGTGAGTGTCCACAAGCATATCTTTCTCATCTACACACAGTCCCCAAAGTTGCTTCTAGTGACTGGAGACAGGGCAGGACTTTGTGAAATACCTCCTCCCTGTCTTTCACGGGAGTGGGGAGAACGAATATAAGAAGGCAGAGTGATGTTGGAAGAGATGAGGTCACTGTTATGATCTTAAAGACCTTTGATATTAAAAAGTATATTAAGGGGCTTCCCTGGTGGTGCAGTGGTTGGGAGTCTGCCTGCCGGTGCAGGGGACACAGGTTCGTGCCTCGGTCCGGGAGGATCCCACATGCCGCGGAGCGGCTGGGCCCGTGAGCCGTGGCCGTTGGGCCTGCGTGTCCGGAGCCTGTGCTCCGCGGCGGGAGAGACCACAGCAATGAGAGGCCCGCGTACTGAAAAAAAAAAAAAAAAAGTATATTAAGAATAGTCTATTAAAATCATTGAATATTTTATAACTGATTATGAAAGAGAATTATCCTGGGGAGTAGATTTTAGAGGTAACACTGTGAGATAATCATCTCACTAGTGTTTTGAAAGTAGGGATTCTGTGAGTGACCCACTTTCTTTCCTTGAGGAGGGTTGCTCATTTATGAGTGCTCTTAAGGGATTTTTTCATTTTTTATTAAAAAATTTTTTTTCAGTTTAGGAAATCATTTTAATAATTCTTATTTTATCCATATTATACCTTTGTGAATAAGACTTACAGAATATATATTTTTAAACATTTCTTTTAAAAAAATTTTTATTGGAATATTGTTGATTTAAAATGTTGTGTTAGTTTCTCCTGTACAGCAAAGTGAATCAGTTATACGTATACTTATATCCACTCCTTTTAAGATTCTATTCGCATACAGATCATTACAGAGTATTGAGTAGCGTTCCCTGTGCTATACAGTAGGTCCTTATTAGTTATCTATTTTATATATAGTAGTGTGTATATGTCAATCCCAATCTCCCAATTTATCCCTGCCCCCGCTTCCCCTCTGGTAACCATAAGTTTGTTTTCTATATCTGTAACTCTATTTCTGTTTTGTAAATAAGTTCATTTGTACCATTTTTTTTTTAGATTCCACATAGAGCAATACATACACCCTTGGTATTTATGCGAAAACACATAGCAGGCCTTCAATAATCCACTCTTGAATAACAGCATTGGTATCAATACCGTTGATAAATACCAACGGTGTGTGTATTGCTCTGGGTGGGGGTTATTAAGGAGAGGGATACAGAGCACAGGATGTTAAAATGACTAAGGTAGGGCCACTGTAGGGCAAGAAGAAGGGTTGAGTATGTGACCAGGACCCCAGTGGGCCCAGCCTCAGAACTCTCAGTTGGGATGTTGGTGTTATGAAGTGTAGTGCATTAAAATTATACTCCTGGGTCCCGATGGGCGGTAGATGGGAGAGAGGAAGGAAGGCTTTTGCCTCTCAATGATCAGTTTTCACCTCGGAAGAATTCCACATACTAGCAGTCTTACCGCTGCAGTGAGGAGCTGTCCCCACTGAATTTGTGGAGAAACGTTTTAAAAAAGATTTGTTGATTGATATTTCTGTGGTTATTCTGTTACTCTCACTCTTAAAACCAAATGGAGCCTATGTGCCAGGGACTATGCTTCACTTGCCATCTAAATGATGAGGAAAAAAATGTGTACACAGGGACTTCCCTGGTGGCACAGTGGTTAAGAATCCGCCTGCCAACTCAGGGGACACAGGTTCGAACCCTGGTCCGGGAAGATCCCACATGCTGCAGAGCAACTAAGCCCGTGCACCACAACTACTGAGCCTGCACTCTAGAGCCCTCGAGCCACAACTACTGAGCCTGCGAGCCTAGAGCCCGTGCTCCACAACAAGAGAAGCCACCACAGTGAGAAGCCCGCGCACCACAGCTAAAGCCTGCACGCAGCAACAAACCCAATGCAGCCAAAAATAATTAATTAGTTAATTAATTTTAAAAAATGTGTACACGGATGAAGAAAACTAACAATAAAACACGCTGTGAGATAGATCCCCAATGCGTGGTCAGACAGTGAATGCGTATCCCCCCGCACTTGTCCTCAAAGACATAAAGGGCTGTCGGGTGGAAGAGGTACTACACTTCCCCTCTGGGGCTCCAGAAGGCAAAACTGGTGGTTATTTTCTAATTAAATAAATGGTTTTTGAAGGCCTGTTTGTGCAGAGCTCTCTGGTGAGGAAGAATGATTTAGGACAGGAAGGCTTAGCAGAAGATGGAGATGTGACAGTGGCTGCCAGTTGTGGGGAGATTCATTTCAGTCGAGAGAAGAGAAAGCTTCAGGAAATAGAAGAGACAGCTAAGAGGAGATTAGCCCCCCTTCACTGGAGGTGTCCCCAAAGAGACTTCCTGGACATTGAATGGAAAAGAGGAGACTCGTGCTTGTAGAGCAGGGGTCAACAAACTACTAACCTTGGGCCAAATCCTCTCCCTGCCTCTTTTTATAAGTAAAGTTTTATCAGAATCCAGCCATGCTGGTCTAAGCGTGCAAGGCTGCTTTCACACTGCAACGGTAGAGGTGAGTAGTGACAAGACCACACGACCTACAAAGCCAAAATTATTTACTATCTGCCCCTGTATAGAAAAAGTTTGAGGGCCCTGAAGAGGATCAGATGCAGTGATACGTAAAATCCTTCCTAATTTTCCGAATGTAAGGGATTCAGACAAGAAACAAGCCTGTGGGAAGTGTGGAGAAGGGTTCCTGTGAGAGACGGACCTTGAAGGAAATTCTTTCTGGTCCTGGCAGAGAAGGCCATTCCATATGACCACTTGGGCAGATCTCCAGGGGAGTAAGTCAGTGTACCTGGGATGCTTCCAACAGACTCATTCCAACATCCACCCATTCATTTGTTTGTTCATTCATTCATTCATTCATTTTGCCTCTAGCATGTTGTTGGCTGGTGTAGACAGTAATCTAAACCATTTCTCTGCTTGCTCTTGGTAAAGTAAGCACAAACTCTGGCATGAGCTGTTGGCATTTTGATAAGAACTTTGCCAGTATGGAAATGCTCATTAAGTTCAATGTTTATAATCAAGTTTTATGGAGTTATTTTATTTTAAGTATAATAGTCTCACCTAGACATAACTTAGAATTTATTCACGTGTTTGGCTTAATTGTAGGATGTAAGAAATGGTGGTTCCAAAATGAAAACCTCACTGTATTGGCAGAAGATGCAGCTCGTGGTGTTAAGGATAGGATGCACATTACTATTCATGCCTTTTTAATTGATAAGCCTTTCAGGCTTCTGGAAGCCTTTAAAAGTTGTTTTGTCAACATTAGACCAGCTGCTGTGTAATTATGGTAGCTCTTCTTGCAGTTAAATTCTTTTAGTGACGTGTTCAATCTGCTGATGCCAAAGAGCTTTGAACCTGTGATATATACTATAGAGAGCTTTTGTTTTTACTTACAGATGGTTGTGCCGTTTTCTGGGCAACTCTGTAGAATTTTCACAGAAATTTTTAAGATGAATTACTTCAAATGGGAGGCAAATGAATTTGAACATCAGGTTACTCCTCCCCCTATAAAAATTGTTCATATGTGACTTGAGTTTTGAACTTGACTCATAACAACCTAAATATGCTCATTAAAAAAAAAAAATCTGCTCCTTGAAACGTTTTAAAGGCTCTTTTCACTGACTCTCCAGCTTGTAAATCAAAACTTTCTGGCACCAGTCAGATGATGGTAAAAGCAGTGGAGTTTGTGACAAAGATCGTTGCTTAAGGAGGAACCCGGTGCGGTGGTTCTGCCCTCTGTGCAGGGGACTGAAGCTTCACTCAGAAAACCAAATGCGACTTGAGCAGTGTGTTTTGCTATTTTTAAAAGGAGTTGTATCCTGAAGTCTGGCACAAGAAGGTATAACTAGGTAGGGACTGGTGTCAGAAAGATGCAAACAGAAGATCCTGTGCTTCTTTCCTCCTGGTCCCCGGTCCTCCCCACATGCTTTGTGCACCATATCTATGGACAGATCACACTGGTGCTTAAGGCAGGTAAGAGGGTGGTGATGCTGGTGGCCATGGAGGTTGCTCCTGTTAGCTCAGGCCATTTAGGTCACTTCTTCCCTATGGCATTTTAAGAGAATAAGGCAAAGCCTTTTAAAATAGAGGCACAGAGCATCAGCACCTGGAGGAACAAGAGACTTAGATGGGGCCACAGCTGGCTCTCTCTGGCCCCTTGGTCCCCTGTGTGTTAAGGAATGCATCTATGTTGGTGGAAAGCTGTGAAATGAGTCCCTCAACCACCTGTGCTCACCCTTCCTCTCCACTTTGTGGTATAAGGGGTCTGGGAGAGAAAGTGACCCTTTACTGTATGAAAAAGCCAGCCTGTTTCAAGTTTAAATAGATGTTCAGGAGTGTTAATAATTTGCAAAATCTGGAGAAGAAGCTCTCCTGGACAGTATTGCCTTTTATAATGGTAGAGTCCGCTAAAAACTGTCTCTTCCGCTTACTCACTCAGGAAGTGAAGATTTGTTTGCCTTGGGAGCTCTTGAGCCCTGAGAACTGACAGATTTGAGAGGTTTGAGGACCCATGGACAGTTAGCTATAGGGTATTTGTGTGTTTTGAAGTAGCCGTTGAGACACTGTTCTGAAGAGAACTAGAATTTGTTTAATTAAAAGTTGCCTAAATTAATTATATTTTTCCTGTGGGACAAAACTCATTCCTGGTAAATGGCTTCATCTTGTCAAAGTAATACTGAATGTTAATCCAGAGTGTTTTTAATATTTTAGACTGGTAGAATAGGCTACCCAGATGTGACCAAGAAAACTAGCATGAGTCTCAGTGTTCTATATCTAAATATCAAGACTTGTTAATATCATTATGCATTTTTTTGTGACATTACTTTTTGCTAAGGTACATAGTTTACATTGATATGATAGGAATTAAATCTGCCTTCAAGTGTCTATTCTAATTGCTCGCATGAGACCTGGTCTTCTAATCAATCTTATCACATCAACATGTTCTATGCTTTCACCTATAATGCTTATCACATTAGCATTTTATATGCTTTCTCAAAGTCTTGCATATAGTTTTAGAAAATTATAAACTATTTTTTTTTGCGTTACGCGGGCCTCTCACTGCTGTGGCCTCTCCTGTTGCGGAGCACAGGCTCCGGACGCGCAGGCTCAGTGGCCATGGCTCACAGGCCCAGCTGCTCCGCGGCATGTGGAATCCTCCCGGACCGGGGCACAAACCCGTGTCCCCTGCATTGGCAGGCGGACTCCCAACCACTGCGCCACCAGGGAAGCCCGAAAATTATAAATTTTTGAAGTTGCTCTGAGGGCTGCAAAATTGTTCTTGTTACTCCTCCACAGTAATCTCACATTATCTCTCGATTGCACTGAATCAGGGAGAGCAGATGTTGGCTTTAACTTCTGGTGCTAAGACATAATAGGCATAAACCTACATGCATATATATGTACATATATACATACACATGAGTAATCAGTTCCTAAAGAACCCCACAATCAACAAGACAAAGGACTAGTGCATGCTCAGATGGCTGTAGAGTCGTGGAGATCTTTCCTTCTCAAGCTACTCATCCCTCTTAAGTCTCCTATTATAGTCAAAGGTACTCAGGCATAAAATCTTTTTATTATTTTTATCAAGTATTTAGATCCTTGTTTACAAGCAGCAAAAACCAACTCAAATGAATTTAGTAAAATTTATTTTTCAGGGATTATCTCATGTGGAGGAGAATGGATCTTTTTCTTACCCCTAACTTACTCTTTTTGGACTCTATAATGATTCGCCTCTGCACTCTGGGTCTGTGTGCTTGAGTAAGAGTACATTTTTATGTTGTTGGACTCTGCCACCCCTCCCTTACATGAATAAATGGAGAATAATTGAAGGAAGAGTCAGACAGTGAAACTGCTGGTAGACCAAGGCTATAGCTGGGTCTCACCAGCAGGAACTTGAATGTATCCAATACTCTCTCCCCACCTCTTGACTTCTCTCACCTCATTGGTTTCATTCTTTCTTACTGCAGTCCAGGTATAGAGAAGGTGACTGCAAATGCTCCTGAGATATACGCATCTCATATTTTATGCCACTATGTGGAACTGACTCATGCTCTTCTGTTCCCAGAATCAGTAATCCTGAAGAATAGAGCTGATTGGCCCAGCCTGGGACAGATGTCAACTTAGACCGATCAGCTGTGGCTGCGGGTAGGACCACACTGTACAATACTTGTCACTGGGCTCCTTTCCTATGTATTGGTAAAAGGAGAATCAATGAAGCTTGAAACATATGAGATGTTTTCCTTGCCCACATGTGGGCACATCACCTTTTTCTTACCAACCATGACTACTGGCCTCTTCCAGATGCCTACTTTTTCCTGTCACTTGTGCTTTGCCTGCCCTTGCCTTTCATGGTTTGGTGAAGAATCTGGGACAGGACATAGTGTGGACAGAAGGAGAGTTCCTGGGTTGGTGATATAGAGCAGGTCTCTTCTGGTCTTTTCCCTTGAGCCCCAGTGATGCTCCTCTTCCTTTTCAGAATGCAGAGAGAAGTGACAGCTTGGGAGAAGGCAGATGAAAAGGTCAAATGATGAAGCTCACAGTCTGCTTTTGGCCCAGGAGATAATGCCCTTTTCTAAAGGCTAAATGTTTTCTCAGGATGAATACATCAGTCATGAGTCCAAAATTTCATGACTACCTTAGGAGATATTTGATTCTTTATGTATATATAACATATGTATAATAGTTGGAAAAAATGTACTTTGGGTTTTGACTTATTTCCTAATTTGTTTTCATTACCCAAATTCATTTGCACATCTTTTTTAGTCTAAGAAAGTTTTCCAAACCCATTTAACGTGTAACTTTTCAAAAATTTACTGGGATCCTCTGTGTGTTCACTTAAATAGAAGTCATTCTTTTGTTTCCCCCAAGTTAATGGTGCTAACTCACTTACGTTCTGCTTCTGACAGCCATTTGGCAGTAATGCATCCCCAAAGGAATTGCAGTTGATTTCTAAATCTTGTGTTTTCAGTTGCTGCCTAGTTATCCCACCCTGATTGGCATTTAACCATTGAGTTGGATTTTTCTTCTACTGAAGAGAGCTTTATGAGCTTTAACTTCAAGTGCCTATATCACAGTCTGATGTTTGCATTATAATTGACACTGAGTAAGCAATTTTTGCTGGAAAAGGCCTTATCTCCTAAGATTGAGGGAGGATTTAGACACGTTTCCGTGACACTCTTTTTCAGGGTTCATTTGAGTGTACTTCGGGGTGGCTCTGCAGGCGAACATATTACTAACAATCTCACCCAGCACACGTTAGCATGCTTCTTACTTTATTTCTGCCATCAGTGGTGATGGCAGCTGTTTCTCAGGGCTTGTTGACTGATATGGCCATAAATATATCCCTGAAGGGTAAAGCTGTAGCTGTTTCAGCACACATGGAACAAAAATAAATATCCCACTGTTTTAGTATTACAAATTATAATCCTATTGCGGCATGAAATTTAAGATGGTGATAGTTTAATTTCTACTCTTTTTTTTGACATAATGGCAGAATAAATAGAATTTTAAAATTTTAAGCAAATACGTTTTGCCGACCATATTGTGTGTGTGGTTCATTCTTTGCCCCTTAAGTCATGGAATATTTTATATTTCAAAAACAGCACTACCTTTGGACATTCTTACCTTTAATTATTGATAGTAAATAAACAAAAATTGTTCTCTGGGCCTATAAATGGATTTTGAGGAAAAGAATATATCTTTGCCTTAGAGAGACCGAATAATGAACTTGATGTTTCTTCTATCACCATGTTCATTCATTCAGTCAACAGATATCAGTTGGGTACCTGCCTGTTCTACCTCTGGAAACTTAAAACTAGGGAGATATGGATATATAAGAAACTTCCAATAAAGAGTTATAGACATCATGATAGAAGGTGCCATGGGACACAAAGGAGGGAGCAGTCAGTTGAGATCAGGGAAGGCTTAACTAGAAAATGACAGCTGAAGGGAGCCATCTGCCCTGGGGAGGAAAAGAAGGGAGAAGGAAGACTGTGAACTAAAACACAAGCATAAAGCAGAAAGCAGCATGGTCAACTGAAGGAGGTCATGTGTTTGAATAAGATTAGGATGAAGGGCATGTGTAGCTAGATGTGGGACACAAAAAGGGTAGGATAGAGGCCTAACCAGATATAACCAGGATATATATGTTTTTTAATATATTTTTTATATATATATAAAATATATCTATCTTCATTGGACACACACGTGTATACATATATACACATATACTCATGTACGTGCATACATGCATATACATGTATACACATATGTAGGAACATATGTGTGTGTATCCAATTATGGAATATTGATTTTATTTTAGGTATTAGTATTTTTCAGTCTTTTGTTATCTGTTCATAAACTTAAGAGGAGGATAAATATTCCTGTCATTCTACCTGGGGAAGTATAAGAATCTTGGGAGGCAGAGGAAAAGGATAGTTTCATAATTTGAAAAACCCACAAGATGACTGTGCAAAGTCCCTGTGTCCACCCCACTGAGAATTACAGCTAAACTCAGCGCAAGCCACTGAAGAGTTTTACGTGGGGGCTAATAGTGTCTTTTAATATTAGTGACCTCATTAGAGTACTATCTCAATTTACTATTCTTTAAATAAAAGACTTTAAAAATTAGTTGCTTGCCTCCTCCATCTCTAGGCTCTCATAATCCCCCATGTAAATTTTCAGTATCCAATAAGAGAACTCATTTGTTCTCCTGTTGGCACAAACACATTTTAAAGACTAATAGGAAAGGAGTATTTTGGGGACAGAATATAAAAATGAAGTTGGAACAGAAAATAGAAGCTATTATTTGTAGCTTCCCATCTTTGATTTTCAAGGCATCTTCTAGTTAAGACTTCCCTGATCTGAACTGACCACTCCCTCCTTTGTGTCTCACTGCACCTTCTATCTATGCAGGTTATTTCTGGACCCCTATTTGGGGTGTCCAGGCCAACTGGGAGAACCAGTGGGGGAGAGTATGGCAGGCACAGTGCCTGGTGCATAGTAGGCATGCAATGGTCGTTAGTGCCCTTATCCTCCCCTTTCAAGCTCTAGCCTTTTTTTTTTTTTTAAATCAGGACCCATCAGAGTCTCTTTTAGCTAATGTCGAGGGTGACTGGCAGAAGTGGTTGAAACTGAGAAGAAAATAATGACTCAGATGTTAGACCCGCATAAGTTAGAGTAAGAAGGGAATTTAATGATTATCTAATACCCCCACCTCTCACTTCACTGACGGGGAAACCAAGGTCCTGAGAGTTTGAGAGATTTATCCAAAGTCACAAAGCTAGTAAATATGGGGAAAGGGCCAGAGCCCAGGTCCTCTGACTCCAAATATCGGATCTTTCCAGTCTTTCAAACACATTAATGTCATTTCTGCATGC
Organism: Hyperoodon ampullatus; assembly: GCF_949752795.1. Lineage (NCBI taxonomy): Eukaryota > Metazoa > Chordata > Mammalia > Artiodactyla > Ziphiidae > Hyperoodon > Hyperoodon ampullatus. The sequence goes on from NC_136921.1 coordinate 66,724,932, forward strand.
TTTCCCTTTTCACTAAACAGAGTTAGTCCCCATAAAGGTTCAGATCAGTGTATCTGAAACATACGCTCCATCAGCTGCCCCCTCTTTTTCTGTTTGTTTGTTTGGTCATTTAGTGACATCAACATCCACCAGCTGCCTGAGCTAGTCATTTCAGCATCATTTTCATCTCCCTCTTGTATTCACTTGGTCACTTGGTCCTGTTGATTTCACTTTGGAAATACGTCTCAAATCCGTCTTTTCTTTCATTTCCTGTATTCCTTCCTTGATTGAGTCTTTCTTCTTTTCTTCTCTGGACAATTGAAATGACTTGTAAGCTGGGTCTGTCTTCTGCAATTCACTCTCGTCATTGCCTGCAGAGTGTTCTTTGTAAAACACACAAATGAATGATGGGTTCAACAGCTTTCAAGGCCTTTTCATTCTGTAAAGTCCCTCTCCCTTGCTGTGGCCCTTTATGATATGGCCTTAATGTCCCTCTTCAACATTATCTTCTGTCGTTTTTCTCCTCCTTTTGTCTCCCAGGCTTTAATCACACCAGCCTCTTCAATATTCCCAACTTTTTAATGCACTTACCCGGGATGCCCTTGACCGCAAGTTTAAGCAAATATCAATGCCCAGTTCTATGCATGCATCACTCTCTTCATGAGGCCCTCTCTTCCTTTCTTGGTTGAGATACATGGATCCATCTTCTGTTACCCCAGAGCACTTTGTTTATACTTCTCCAATAGCCCTGAGTGGCGTCTGATGTGCACTAGAATTTGTTTTCTTTTTAAAAAATGTCTGTTTTATTCAATAGTCTGTGAACTCCTTGAGCTCAGCAGTTGTATCAGATTCATTCTTGTATCCCTGACATCTGTGGTAGACTAAATAGTGGTCCCTCCAAAATGTCCACGTCCTAATCCCTGGGACCTGTGAGTGTTACCTTACATGGCAAAAGGGATTTTGTAGATGTGATTAAGCTAAGGATCCTGAGATGAGGTGATTATCCTGGTGGGCCCACTGTAATCATGGGTCCTTATTAGAAGGAAGCAGATGGCTCGGGGCAGAGAACGTGATGTGATGAGGGAAGAGGGGAGAGAGGAGATAATCAGTAGAAGCAGAAGTTGGAATGATGTGCTTTGAAGATGGAAGAAGGGGCCACCAGCCAAGGAATGCAGGTGGCCTCTAGAAGCTAGAAAAAGCAAGGAAATAGATCTCCCTTAGAGCCTCCAGAAAGAACGCAGCTGTGCTGACACTTGATTTTAGGCCACTAAGACCTATTTCAGACTTTGGACCTCCAGAACGAAGAGATAATAAACTTGTGTCATTTTAAGCAGCTAAGCATGTGGTAATTTGTTACAGCAGCAATAGGAAACTAATACTGCACATAACACACACCTAATAGGCAGAAGGACTCAGTATGTTTGCACTTTTTTTTTTAAGATTTTTTTTTGATGTGGACCATTTTTAAAGTCTTTATTGAATTTGTTACAATATTGCTTCTGTTTTATGTCTTGGTTTTTTGGCCTCGAGGCATTTGGGATCTTAGCTCCCCGACCAGTGATGGAACCTGCACCCGCTGCATTGGAAGGTGACGTCTTAACCACTGGACCACCAGGGAAGTCCCAGTACATTTGCATCTTATCTTGATTAAGCAGAGAATTGTTCTGATCCTCATAATTACAGTAGATAATATTTACTGAACCTTTTGCTATGTGCCAGTCACTGTGCTCAGCCCTTTATACATGATCCGCATAAATACTCTAAGGCTGCATGCTCTTATTATCCCCACTTGGCAGATGAGGAAACTAATGCACAGCATGTTTTAATAATTTGTCCCAAATCACACTACCCACAGGTGATGGCACTGGGACCTGAAGCGAGCAGTCTTGCTCCTTGGTCTTGGTCCCACACCTCGCTATCTTGTCTAACCACTTACTCATAGCACCAGATTTACACGTGCTCCCCTAGTGTGATAGGGCATGGCGAGAGGAAAGCTGCAGGAGCTCCATTTGAGTATTGATGCCTTCCCTAATCAATTGCCTCTGTAAATTGGGCAAGTCAGCTAACCTAGATCTCTTTGCCAAATCTTTCTGCTTGCCTTATGGGGTTAACGTGAGGATTGAATGATAAGTTACGTGTGAAAGTGCTTTGAGACGTATCAAGCACTACATGTATGCTGTTTATCATTTTATATTTGGTTGCTTGTATATCATCCACATTACTGTGGACCAGAGTTACGTGGCTCACGAGCTATGATGTCTGACTCATTTGGTGAGCAGGTGCTTAACCTACTCGATAAACACATTTGATAAAAATGCCCTTTTGCCCTCTAGGTTATCATTCTTATATTTTGGATCATTGACACTAAAAACTGGAGAGCTCACAATTTAGTCTCCGGCATAGAACTTCATTTTTTTTTCTTTTTAAAATGAATCCTTCTTATTGCTCTGAGGGAATATTTGTAACGTGTAGCTGGCAGGAAGGTAGGGCTGATGGAAGGCTTGCAGTGATTTCAGCAGCTTTTCAGTGGGGTTCTTCGGGATAAGGGAACAATGAATCCCTTGAGGATGCTTGTCATTTGTTGTGGAGAGTCCTAGGCTGGGAATGAGCTGCAAATCCTCGGGAGTCCTGACTCGAGAAGATTGGAAGTTTAAAAAGAAAGCCAGTGAGGTGAATGTGATTCTCTTTCTCCCTGTCCTGCCTTCACCTGCAAGGTTACGTTTCTTTACAATGCTTTAATTTCTCATTGTCTGCCATTTGATTTAAAAAAAATTTTTTTTTTTGCCATTTGATCTTGAGATTAGTTGAGATCACCAGAACAATGGAAGGCTAAGTAAGATATGACCTGACCAGACCTGAAATGACTGTCAGGTTCTCAACTTTTTGAAATATTGATGAGCTGCAGGGTGGCTGATTTGTGTTGAGATGACACCTGGCCAAAATATATCACCTTGTTATGATTTATTGCTTCTTTTGTTTACCCACCCATAACATAGGGTCTGCAGAGCACAAGGTTTAATGCATGTTCAAGGCAAGTCCAGCTATCCTGAATGGGATAATATCCCAACATAAAATGATTTGTTTACCCACCCATAACATAGGGTCTGCAGAGCACAAGGTTTAATGCATGTTCAAGGCAAGTCCAGCTATCCTGAATGGGATAATATCCCAACATAAAATGATACTGTGATAGGCATCCTTATGTGTACATTTTTGTTCCTATATTTGATTATTTCCTTGGTGTGGGTTCTTAGACATAGAATTAGTCAACCAAGGGGATGAACTTTAAAACAAAAGCAAAATTAAAACTGAACAAAATGAAAAAAAATTGGTACATGTTAACAGATTGCTTTCTTTAAAGATTGTATTAATTTACATTCCTACTAGTAGTGTATGAGAATGCTTATCTCACTGCAAGCTTGCCAGCGCTCACTTATTCAACAAATATTTATAGAGTTCTCACAGTCTTCAGGTTCAGACATTTTTGAAAAGTTTTCAGAAGTGCCCCAGGTGATTCGAAGTGTAGCTAGCTGAGAACCGCTGGTTTGGTTGATGGAAGAAAAATAAGAAAGGAGATTTTCTCTCATCACTTCTCTGTGGTCTGAATGTCTCTCCCTATCCCCTTATAATAGAATAGATCAGTTTTGTTAGGTCATTCCTGTTTTGTTTTGTTTTATTTACATAGGACACCCTATCCCTACGAGCAGCCGTTTCACACTCAGTCTAACACCATCTTGAAGCAATAATTCATAGCAGTGTCAACTATGGGCTTAGTAATATAATCCTCTGCTCACACGGCGCTTTCCAATGTTCAAATAGTTCTGTCGAGTGGTGTTACCTTTCAACTGAATAGGATCTTCTTGTTTGTAAAGTGCGTCACTAATATGATCTCATTTAATCGTTGCAATTACCTTGTGAATCTGGCGTTTTCATTCTTTTTACAGAAAAGAGGAAAGACCACAATTAATAATTAACTTTTCTCTAAGGTCACACAAGTATTAGTCATGCGTTAGGAGCTGACTCAATGCAGATCTTCTGACTTCAAGCTCAGAGTTTCTAATGCTGTGTCATAACCTGCCATTGGGATTTCTCTAGTTCTGCTCCTGTTTTATTACAGGATCCAGTTATTAGATTGCTTTAGGTTGCTTTATTTAGTGTCTGCAGGTTTTACTGAGCTTTCCTTTGCTCATTTTCTTCCCTATATGTTCATCTACATTTCTAAGTATCCAGAGTAGTGTTTCTCAACTTCTTTTTTCATTATTTCTCCCTCCCCAAAGGGAGAAAATTAATTTAAATTCTTTCTAATGAGAGAAATTAAATACTAAAGAATAAGATCTTGTCAAGCAGGATTGAGCGTTGGAGGGCCACCACCTATTGTTATATGTAAGATGTTTTTTTGCCTCCTAACAACCAATTTTCATCTTCTTGGGGGCTCAAAAATGCTGTTAATGGACAAACTAATTTAGATGACTACAGGTGGGCTGTAGGACTTACAGATGGAATTGGCATATATGTGTAGTTAGTGGGGCACATATGAAACTGACATTACTCTTTACCAAAGCCTGTTTAGAAAGCTCCAAACCAACTAATCACTTAAAAGGCCGCAGTGCTTTAATGTGAATTGTTAATTATTTAAATATGCATTCCACGTGATCAAATCACCTAGAATATCAAACTTGTCTTAGTTTTCCAGATGCTGTGTAGGTCATATAGATTATGTCTTCCTTTTCCACCCACTGCCTACTTTTTTTTTTAAATCTCACATACTTTTATTCATATTGGTTAAAACTTGGCAACAGCCAACATGTTCATCAAAGGATGAAATGGTAAGCAAATATGGCATATCCACTCAATGGAATACTACTCAGCAATAAAAATGAATACACTAATGATACAAGCAACATAATGGATTAATGTCAAAATCATTGTGTTAAGGGAAAGAAGCCAGACACAAAAGAGGAAACAATGGAATGATTGAGAAAGGAGAAATTAGGAAATGAGGCCATGAATGAGGAAACATAGAAATGATTGAAATGTTTTACATCTTAAATGTGATTGAGATTGTACAAATGTGTACATAGTTTAGAATTCCTTTACTTGTACATTTTAAATGGATGCAGTTCACTATAGGTAGATTATATTGCAGAAAGTTATTTAAAGTGATATATCAAATTTAATATTGCTGATTTGGGGCTCCTACATAGCTGTTCAATAATCTGAGTGCTGATTTTGGATGCAAATAATTTGTTATCTCTTAGTTTTTAAAAAATATTTAATAAACCGGAAAGCCATGTCTTCAGTATTTTATTCTAAGTCCACACTTCTCAAATGTGAACACAGTCATATTCTAGAATATCAGTGGTATGGCACCCACTGCCTACTTTTTTATGAGCTTCTTATGGGCTCTTGTCTACCTGTTGCCACAGCTCTGGTTCAGCTTTTAGATTTATTAGTTTCTGATTTGAGGCAGTTACATATGTTTCCATTTATAATTTTCAGAAATAAATACTGGCATGTTCCGAGACAGGAAAACACTGCATTGGTAGATAAGGGCCCTCTCTTGCTGGGCTTGACTGGCTGCCACCAGCTCTGACATCCTCTGACCCTTGGCATGGAAAGAATGTAAGTGGGAATCAAGGGCCCCAGGTAGCTTCTGTTTGTTTTTGTAAGAGATCCAGATCTAAGGGGTTTGAGAAGATGCCAGATTTTATAAACACAGAGCCAAAGAAAAGAACAAGGATGGCAGGGAGGGACCAGGCATCAGGGAGGTGTACTTGCAGGGAGAAGAGCTTGGCGGAAAATGAGCTTTCATTCATTTCTATGGGTAGAATTTTTAAGATTAACATGCTAATTTCCTTATTGAAGTCAAACAAGATTTTAAGTCATTTATCAGGGTTCATAGAGTGCTTATATATATAAGTCAGAATAAAAGTAAATGAACCATGAACGCTAACATGCATCTAACAAATTTAATAAGATTTAAAAGTTAAGTCAACCAATGGAGGCTGCAGTTTCCTCCAGAGCCCCTTTACAAGTTTTAACCTGGGTTACCTTTTTTTTTTCCTTTTCTTTCCCCTCTCTTCATTTTACACAATGTCTTGTGTGGCTTCTTTAGCCTCAACTTTTAGAGCACGAAAGCTTGTTTTTAGAGGGAATTTCGTTTTTAGTTATGATGCTGAGCAACGGGCTCGTGTGCCCACGGGGTGTAACCAAACTCTGATAGTGGATGTCTGTGGCAAAGTAAGGGTTTATTTGTAGGGTGCCAAGCAAGGGAGTGGGAGACAAGCCTCAGATCCACTCCATCTTGGTGTCTGAGTTAGGGATATTTTAAAAGGGAAGAACAAAGAAACTGGGATTAGTTACATCTTGTGACATTTCTGTGACAATTCTTTATTGCGGCTTCGCAAGTCAGGATGTCTCTGGTTTACGAATCTCTGGCCAGGTGGTCCATGGCTCAGGGGTCTGTGAGCTCATCTTGCCCCGGAGAAACAGCCTGTGTTTGTACATTGAGGATGATAGCAACAACAGCAATTTTAGCAATTTTAGTATTTAGTTATCGATAACAGCAATCTTAGTCATCTGACTCCGGTTGATTAGCATTCAGTTAGCACAGGATTGAGGTCACAGGGGACAAGAAATTGGTTGAGATCCTAGCTTAGGTGGGCTTACTGTCAATTTCCACAGCAGTCACTGCTCAAGAACATAGCCGAGGGTGTCTGGCCCTGCCTGGGACTTTCCCTCCCACCCATGGCTTCATTTACCAGAGGATCTGGAAGGATTGTCCATGCATCTTAAGCCAGGCTATTTGAAATTTACTAGCACAGTGGTTCAAGGGAGACTTACACAGAGAAAGGAGGAGAAAGTAGACTTATATGTCATTACAAGTTCTAAAGGAATAGTTTTTTTTTTTCCTGTAGGAAGCGCTCTGGTTTAATTCATCGACAGGAGGATGGGATGATGGAGATTTTATCCACATGACTTTCTTATCCTTTGCTTCCCCCACCCTCCCAACACTTCAGACTGAAGAGTGAGCCGTTCTTTTTCTCTTTCATGTTTAGGAAACAAAGCTGTGGTTGGTGGTAATTCCTTCAGGGTATCAGTCACCAACATTTTTTGTATGCCTTGCGTAAGTCAGGAATCATGCCATCGAAACACATGCCTGCCACTTAGCCAGCATCAGCAGGCCTCACCAGCTGATACACTTAGCACATGTTTAACTGAGGTGCCAAAGGGTGCAGAGGTACGAGACTCTAGTAGCGGAGATGCTTGGTAAGACTTGTTTTGTCAATTCTTCCAGACTTTGTTAAGTCTTCATAATACTCCCAGTCAATCCTAATTTAGGTTTAGGATTTCTCTTCTTGATCCTGGGGAGGGGTATTTGACCATCCATAGAGCAAAAACAAGTCCCTGGGACTCTGCTTCCCTCTCAAAGGCTTCAGAATTTCCAAACCCTGGGGAGGTGTCTCTCTGGATTTCAGGTCTCAGGAGAGGCTGATACATTCCAGGAGCTTGACTTCCTCGGGCTTTTTATTGGAATTGACCCTTATTCTGGACAGAGGACAAATCAGGGACTGTGCCTTGAAAGTAGAAATTTAATAGCCTTGCTCCAGGGTAAAGTTATAATGGGGAATGGGTGCTGGTGAGGCTTTATCTAGCTTTAAGCTGCCCCACCCCAGTTCATCCTTATTAATTCCTAATACTTGTAACACAGCTCTCCTGGTGAGACCTTAAGCCTGATTAAGTCCCACTCCACTATTAAGATGTAACTGTACACTTTGCTCATGCTGTCGTATTTCTGTCAGTTTGAAGTCTCTGTTTAAATCAAAAGAGTACTCTGACTGCATTTGCCTAGAAGATTAGTTATCCAGATTGGCTCAAAGCCCATGAGTAGAAGTATTAATCTCTGTGTTGTCTTAAATACCTAGGGACAATTCACGGGGACAGCTCAATCTGGAGTGCTGTGTGGAGTTCATTCTCACTTGTTAATTAACAAGCTCTTTTGGGAACTTGAGGCTCTGGAGCTGAACACCTGACTTTAGGTGACTCTGGGATGTTATCGTCTTAAAGCTGGTCTCATCGTTAACATGCAGGAGCATTTGAAGAGTTTGATATAGTTTAGAAAAAATTAATCTCTGTAAGCCAATTTATATGATGTTCAAGGACAAGCAAAATGAATCCATTGTAATAAAGGCCAGAATAGTGGTTACCTCTGGAAAGAGTGGGGACAGGGCAGGGGATGAGCTATCTGGAGTATAGGACATGTTCTATATCTTGCTGTGTGGGGGAGTTACATGGGGACATACAGATATACAAATTCATAGAGCTATACATCAGTGAAAAAGAAAAAGTATTCTCATCTAAGAGTTTATGCCATCAATCTCCAAGCTCATAGACTTTGTTAAAGATTCTCAGTGTATGGGACTTCCCTGGTGGCGAGTGGTTAAGACTCCATTCTCCCAATGCAGGGGGCCTGGGTTCGATCTCTCAATGAACTAGATCCCACATGCATGCTGCAACTAAGAGTTCGCATGCCACAACTAAGGAGCCAGCCAGCCACAACTAAGTAGCCTACCTGCTGCAACCAAGACCTGGAACAACCAAATAAGTAAATAAAATAAATATTTTTTAAAATTCTCAATGTAAGCCTTTGGAAGGTTTTAAGATTGTGTTGGGAGTAATGTGATGAGATTTGTACTTTGAAGAGCTCTCTCTGGTTGTTGCTGGAGAAAGGATGGGGTGAAAGAGTGAAAGCAGTGACAGTGGCTTGGGAGACTGGTGCAATGAGCCAGCAAGAGACAGTGGACGCTTGGATTAGACGGTGGTGGGGAGATAAGGGGATGGAGAGACGGGTGGGGTGTGGGAGCGTTGAGGATGACTCCCAAGACTCCAGAATGGGAGTATGGATGGAGAGGCCGTTGCTTAGAGATCAAGAATTCAGCTGGAGACAGGTTAAGTTTCAGATGCCCGTGAGCCAGCCTTAGAGATGACAAGTAGGTAATTAAGTGAATGAGTCTGGAGCCAGTAAATAGGTCTGGGCTGAAGTGATAAATTCATGAGTGGCTGGTGGGGTATTTAAAGCAATGGGAATGCCTGAGATCACTTTGGGCAAATGCATAGAGTTGGAAGGAAAGAGATTCCAAGACTCTGCCCTGGCGAATTGCCACATTTAGAGGTCAGGTAGGGGAGGAGTCGGAAACCGAGGCTAAAAAGGCGTGCAAGAGAGGTAGAAGGACAGCAAGGAGACTGCGCGATGCCCTAGGAGGGAAGAGTGCCGCTAGAAGCAGGGAGTGGTCAACTGTGCTGGACACTGTTGAAAGTCAGGTAAGTGGAGGATTGAAATCCTCAGTTGGATTTGGCAGCATTGAGGCCATGGTCATATTGGCAAGAATGGCTTACGTGGAGGGGTGGTGTTAGAAGCCACTGCAAAGACAGATTTGTTTTTTCCCTGCAGGACATTTATCGCATTAGCTGTGTATTCAGAATATCCATACTTTATGTAACGTTTAATAGTGTAGCAACATTTAAATTACAAGTTTAATTCTAGAGCACAATGTAAAAGGGATTAATTGGGGTCCCAATTTCTTAGTTGTTTTAGTCAAAGCAATTGAATTCAGAAAATGCTGTGGGAAATTATTTGGGAGTCCATATATTTACTCGGTAGAGTTTTTGAAGAGATTATTTTCACGGTCTGTTCCTGGCCTCCACATAGAAAGGAACTGCATGATACTCGAGTCATGCTGCTTTAGAGGACAGTCTTGAGTGAGGTTTCTTGGGACATTTAGAGTTTCTCCAGCTGATATTCAGGCTAAGTATCCCTCTAGGCTAAAATGACCAGCATTTTTCTTAAACTTATTACAGAAATCCTGATAAAGAAAAGAAACCAGGACAGTCAGTACTCATGCCACATTATTTCAAAAGTCAAAACATACTGTTTTGTTGACTTAAATACATAAGCTTAGCAAAAAGAAAAACAAACAAACAGAAAAAATGTCTCAGAATTGTGCCCAGGTCTTCAGTGTAGGAAGTATTTTGTGAATATGATGCATCGTATTGCTTTGGTCAATAACTTTGAAAAGTACAGAGGAGAAGTGTGACTCTTACATCCTGGAGGGTTGTGGTGACACAGGCCTTGAACTTGAGTGTTCCACAATTCTGGGAACGAAGGCAACAATTTGAGTATTACCTAGAGCCCGGAAAGTTGTGGCTGCCCAAGGGATATTAAATGTTGAATAATATTACATTGAATAGAAAACCTGCCCCTGACAATCTCCTTTGTCTTGCTTTCTTTCTGAGTCTCAGTCTCTTAAGAGAAATGATCTGTAATAAATTTCATATTCTTATTCCACTTAGGAGGTTCTGCTGAGAATTGCAAGGTCAAAACTCTAGTGAGGTTCTTTATACACTTATATCAATGGGGAGAGCCTTGACATCCTGTTTAATGGGACAGTGGCACATATTAGGCTTTTACTATAGGTGTTTCATATTTTTAGGATGAAATTTGATTTTACAGCACAGTCATATTTATAAAATATTTTGTCTGTCTCCCTCGTCTCCCCACTGTTTTTGCACCCGTCTCCTTTCCATATACACACGTACACCATTTTTATTTTGGGGTCCATTACTCCTTCTACATCCCTTATTGCTGCCAAAACCACATGGGCTGAAGGCTGGGCTGGATGGACAGACACCTCCCCCTACCCTTCTTTGTGTGGTTGGAAAACTTTTCTGTTTTTTGTGTGTTTTTTTTTCTGAATAAAAAAGATTCTACTAACTAAAAGAAGAAAAATGATACATATATATAAAATTATATGTTATATAATTATAGTATATAAAAATTATATATATATGTTTTTTCTTTTTCACGTGTGCTGGGATGACCAAGGTGAGAAAGTGGTGAGGAGATTAATTGGTTCTGGAACTTTGCCAGGGTTTCAGGGGAGGTTGGATGTCCAGCTTGGTCCAGGTGAACTTGAGTCTTCAAGAATCTAGAGAGACTTGGGGGAGTATCTGTAACCCATTGAAAGAGCTGGTTCACAGATCTCAGGGTTTACTTTAGATTAGAACGCACATCTTTCTTAGATGGAGGTGGGGTATGTGTGGATTTATTTTGGAGGTAGCCAAAATAGGATTTGCCTTGATTGCTTGAGGATTTTTCATTAGCGTGAAAGAACCTTGTAAGTAAGTACTCATGTATGTGGTGCTGTGATTTTTGACATACAGGTGGTATCAGACTAAATTGTTCCAAGGCTTGGTGAGGCTGAGTCACGGAGCTCTTGGAGGTAGCTGTGGGTGTGAATGGGGAGAAACTTGAGTGAGAGGTTTCTTCTCCTCTGAAGGCTGGTTGATGATGAGGATGATGCCTGCTGGTTTTGATCACATGCTAAAGATGTGGTCCTGCTCACTGTCTTGGCATGATCAAAGTAAAGCCCAGAAAATTTGTGTGTGCTCTATGACCCTGGGGTCCCAACGGTCTCAAACGAGATTTAGAATGTACCTTTTCTACATAGAGTCAGGAAAGCGGAAGTCTCCTGCTGTTTGCTCTTGGTGTACTCTTATTTTCCTCCTTTTCCACCATGCTTTCTTGCTGACCCTCTGCTACAGTTGATACCAAGACATTTGAAAGTCCTTCCCAAGAGCCAGGAAGGGATCATTTTGTTATTATTATTGCTGTTGTTATTATTACTATTACTATTATTGCAGAGAGGAGAGGAATTGGGTTTGACAGGTAGAGGGGGGACTCCAACAAGAGAATGTGGCTGGATGCAGGGAAGCCCTAGGGCTGAGATGTGAGAGAGTTATACAGGATATTACTGAAGAGAACAATGCCATAAATATGCAAAGCATACAGAATTGGGCATCTGGTTCCAAAAATGCTACCACTGCAAAATTACAATTGCAACATTTTCTTAGTACATAAGCCAAGCGTTATTGTAGCCGGAGAGGAGGCAGCTGAACTGGAGATAGTGAACACACCTAAAGGAACGTGGCCCAGGATGGAGCTGCACAAACACAAAAGGGCCGCCTGCTGGCATGGAAAGCGCCTCGGGGCTGAAACAACAGAAGCTGAGGTTGAAATGTCTGCCTGGGATGTGTGGTTTGCACTGGCTCTGTTTTGAAGGCCTTGGGAAAACAGCCCTACAGATAAACTCTCCAGATTTGCCATCCAAAACCGGCACAAAAGCAACAGCTCTCTCTAACTTGGCAATATTGAAGAGCTTCCTGGCTGCTAACTCACAGTATGCAATCTCTTTGTATGCTCTGAATTTCATCTGAATACTATTAATATAAATAGAGATAGTGGGGGGTCACTGCCCTCCCCAACACGCAGACCCTGGTACTTTTTTCTTCATTGCCTCTGGACTCTTCTGCTTAGCAGGTCGGGTCCTTCTAATCTGGAAAACCCATGGAGGAATGTTTAAAGGACCAAGACCTGAGTCAGGTGAACCTGAACCTTCATCTGTAAAAAGCTACTGTAATAACTCCTTGGCAGGGATGTTATGAAAATTAATTTAATTTACTAATTAAGTTAATTGCATGTAATTGTATTATTTAAACGTAATGTAAAAATGTATTATCATTAGATGCCTGCGTATGTAAAAGGTTTAATCATAGTATGTTACTAGGTGCTCACCGTGTCCTACCCACGGTCCTACCGGCTTTGTACACAGTATCTCATTTGGGATAAGCAACTTCATCCAAAATCACAGAGCTCATAAGGAGCAGAACTGAGATTTGAAATCCTTAGAACTGACAGCAGAGCCTCTGTGTAGCCACTGCTACTCTCCCCTCACTTGGAATCTGATTTGATAGATGTAGTACTGACTAAATTCATCTAGTTAAATATAGAGCAGTCCAAAGCTTATGTGTTCTTCTCTCTTGGTTTTATTTAAGCTGTCCATGGTGCAGTATCCAGACACTGTGCCTTCCCATCTCCTTTGTCACATGGTGTCAGGAGATGGCATTAAATCAGATTTCTACTGTACATGGTTATGCATATAATAAGCCAGCCACTTCAGGATTCCACTGTTCTTAACTGGGTTTCAGACCACTGCTGCTGAGAAAATTGATGGCCCCTGGTTCAGAACTTTGTCTAACAAGAAAGATGAAGAGTCTGTTCTATGTTGAATCAGGCAAGTGGTTTTTCTGTAGCAAAGTAAATGGCTTATTTACTTTCTTTTCTCTCTTCCTTTTTTGGAAAATGTGCTGAAACATGTGATCCCTTGGGTCCGGGTGCAAGGAGACTATGCAGGAATCTGCCTGCTTTGCTTAATGACCTGAGAAAACCACAACTGCTGAACAAATCCCCTGTGTACACTGTGGCACTGTGTACAGGAGCTGCTTTATCAGACTTTAAGGGATGCTGCATGAGTCAAGGGCACTTCTCCCAGACGTGGGCGCTAACCTTTTGAAGGCACAGTGGCTCGCACAGGCCCAGCAATATGAGTGTAGAAAAGCAAAGAAAAGGAAACTATGTTAGGGCCCCTCTGGTCCTTTCAGTCTTCACATCACCATCTTTGTTTGCTGGCTTTGTCCTTATTTTTGCCCTGGAACCTCCCTTGGCCTCTGCATTCACTCATCATACACTAAGTGTCCCCATGCACCAGGCCCTGGGCCAGGCCCTGGGGATCCAGTAAGACACAATTCATATCTACATTTTGTCTCTTCTCTTTTCTAGGCACTTTCTAAAGCTGGTGATGCCTCGTTGTACTCATTCTTGGGAATGACTCTCCTAGCTATATCTAATTCATAGTAAGAATCAAGGGAGCTTATTTGAGCAAACTTTTAATAATAATACTTGTCCTGCCGTTTGATAAATTTTTAAGTGGTCACTTGAGCAGCAAGTGCAAATACCCTGGGGCAGGAGCTTGTTGGCAAGTTTGAGAAATAGCAAGTGGCGGAGCCATCAGGTGAGAGTGGTAGGAAGTGAGATCAGAAAGGTAACGGGGCCTGGATTACATTGTGTCTCAAAGGCCTTTCTAATATCTCTGCAGTTTACTCTGAATGAGAGTCACAGGAGGGAAGACATTAACTGATGTGTCTTTTAAAAGAATCACTGCCTGCTGTGCTGGGAAGAGACTGTGGAGGGGCCAATGGTGGAAGCAGGGAGACCAGGTGGGAGGCTATTGCTGCATGCCAGATAAGAGGTGATGATGTCAGGGGAGGGGTGAGAAGAGGTCAGAATCTGGATATATTTTGAGGATTTGCAGATGGATAAGGTGTGAGGGTGGGACCAGAGTGGAGTGAAGGATTTTGCATGCATTTTGGCCTGAATGACTGGATAGATGGAGTTGTCATTAACAGGTGTTGGGCACCCTGAGAGTGTAGCAAATGCCTGGAGACAGATCAGTGGTTCTGTGTTAGACATTTTAAGTTTTCTATGTACATTAGACCTCCAGGAGGAAATGTTGAGTAGACAGCTGGATACAGAAGTATGCAGCTCAGTGGAGAGATCTGGGCTGAAAATATTTAGTTTTAAGTCATGAGCCTATAGATGGTATTTAAAGCCGGCTGTCTGGAAGAGATCACCAAGGGATAAAAGAGTATTAGAAAAGAAGAGAAGAGGTTTAATGGCTGACCTTTGGGACACTCAGTATCCTGAGTCTGGGACATGAGGAAGAAACAGCAAAGGAAAGTGAGCAACCATTGAAAAAGAAAGAAAGAAAACCAGGACAAAGAGGTGTCCCAGCAGCCCAGTGAAGATGGGTTATGAGGAGGATGTGATAAGTTGTGTCAAATGCTGAGAACTGGTCAAGTAAGATGACAACTGAAAATTGACTGTTGGATGCAGCACCCTTGAGGTCACTGGTGGCCTTGATGGGACCTGTGTTGGTGGAACGATGGGGCAAATTCTTCTTTGGAGGGAACTGAAAACAGAATGGAAGGAAAGGAGCTAGAGACAAGGATAAATGAGGATGCTTGAAGAGTTTTGCTGCAAAAGAAAGAAAATAACATGTTGGTAGTTCACAGGGGAACTGGAGTTAAGAGGGCTCTGTTTTGTTGCTTTTTGTTTGTGGTTTTACCTTTTTTTTTATCATGTTAACCATTTTTATGTGTGTAGTCCAGTGGCATTACATTCACAATGTGCAAGCATCACCACCATCTTTCTTCTCCATAGCTCTTTTTATCTTGTAAAACTGAAACTCTATACTCATTACACTATCACTCCCCATTCCCCTCTCCTCACAGCCCCTGGCAAAAACTTCTGCTTGCTGCCTCTATGATTTTGACTACTGTAAGTATCTCACATATGTGGAATCACACAATATACGTCTTTTTGTGACGGGCTTATTTCACTTAGCAGAATGTCCTCAGAGTTCACCCATGTTATGAATAAACTTATATAGGCTAAATAATATCCCATTCTATGTATATACCACATTTTGCTTATCGATTCATCTGTTGACATACACTTGGGTTACTTCCATGTTTTAGCTAATGTGAGTAATGCTGCTGTGAGCATGGGTGTACAAATATCTCTTCAAGACCCAGCTTTCAATTCTTTTGAGTATATATTTTCAGAAGTGAAATTGCTGAATCATATGGTGATTCTATTTTTAATTTTTCAAAGAACCGCCATACTGTTCTCCATAGCAGTTGTACCACTTTACCTTCCTACCAACAGTGCACAAGAGTTCCAATTTTACCTTTTTTTATAATTGAAGTATAGTTGATTTACAGTGTAGTGCCAATCTCTGCTGTACAGCAAAGTGACTCAGTTATACACATATATACATTATTTTTTTATATTCTTTCCCATTATGGTTTATCACAGAATACTGAATATAGTTCCCTGTGCTATACATTAGGACCTTGTTGTTTATCCATTCTAAATGCAATAGTTTGCATCTACCAACCCCAAACTCCCAGTCCATCCCTCTCCCTCCCCCTGTTTTTGGTTTTAGATGCATAAAACAGCAGAAAGTTAGTTTGCTGCTAGTACTGATCTGGTGGAAGACCAAACAATTAATGATATAGAGGGGAGAATTGCTAAAATGTCGATGCTGAGTAGATGGGAAGAGATAGGATCTACTGGAGGGGGTGGCCTGTTTTAGGAACAGGGACATTTCATCCCTGTAGCAGGGATGTGCACGTAACCTTGTTAATGGAAATTCTGGTTGCTTTCCAGATCATAAACACGTTTTTAGAAATACTTTTGTTAACATGGGAAGTTATAATTTCCTTAAGTGCAAAGTATTGTTATAAATAGGAATGAAGTATGAAATGATTCTTCTTACTCTGCAGTCATATCTCAACACGACGCTAATTGTGCCATATGCCTAAGTAATCCTAGGGTAAAATAGCTCTCATTTTCCCTTAGGTCTGGTTAGAATTTCTAAGGTAGAATCTATTATTTTCCTGTTGTATTAGAAGTGGTTTAATCGATTTCGACATGTATCATACATCTCCTCCTCAAAATGCCGACTCTTTAAACATACTCTGCCTTCTGAATATTTGCTCCACCTTCTTTTCACCCTCTTTTAGACCTGGGTCTGCGGCACAAATCATATTTGTGAAACTCACAATGACATCAGTCAGCATCTCAGTTCGGTGTTACTATGCCGTAAATTACTGGAGTTTCTAAGTCTTTCAACAGCTTGATTCAAATGTTGTGTAAGATTTAGTTAGTGGCAGAACAAGTTAACTATGAACAAATATTAGTCACACATAAAAACTGTGTATTGAATTGAAATCATTTCAGAATGTCTACAGAAGAGTAGCAAATGCTCAAATTGATAGCGTGATATAATGCTGTTACTTCATTAATTTAAGAGAAAGTTATGAGAATATTGTGGACTGACTTCCTCCAGAATTCTTTCAGATAGACTAGGTTTTTAAATTTTGTTAGTGCTTTACATATTGACTTTGCCTGGATAACAAGGCAGTAATAGGCTTTTAGTTAGAGAGAGTCTGTTAGCAAGAGAGTCTTCGATGATCTTTTAAAATATCCTCCAAGAAAAATGATAAGAATAAAAAACTTTGAATGTTAATATCTGGTTTATAAATTAGTGCTTTTGGGGGTATTTTTTATTGTGGTAAAAATACATAACACCGACCATTTTCAGGTGTACAATGCAGTGGCATTAACTATATCCACAGCATTGTGCAACCATTACTACCAAAACTTTTTCGTTATCCCAAGCCCAGTAAGCGTTTTTTAAATTACATGAAAATATTAAATGTTTTCTGTACCAGCTGACTCACCTTGAATAATGCCTCAAGTTTTAATAGGTCAGTCAATGTGTTTTGGGTCAAAAACTATCCAGTATGAGTGCTCATTTGTAGTAGCTCATTTCTTACTAGGCTGAGCTTAACCACATCTTTGGCCTCGTTGATTATTATTAAAATTCAGCTTTTCAGGTAAGGTGATTGCTTTCATGAGCCTCCCCTTAATCCTTTTATCAGAATACCACAAAATTAAACAAGACATCTGTTAGTTTAACATCAAAGAGATTTGACAATCATGTGTGTTGCCACATGTACAGTCCAAAGATTAAACTCAGTTCAGTTTAAAGAGACCCCAAATAACAGATGACCAAAGGAAGCAGTACATGGAAACTCAAATGAGAGAAACATTTATCTTACTCAGTCATTATGAGTCAAAGCCTTCCATGAACTGTGTAAATGCCATAGAAAGGAATCAGTCTGGTAAATTATAATGAACTCAGTCTACTTGGAGCAAATGTATAACTTCTCAATTTAAACCACTGATGCATTTGCTTTTAGATAACAGGGGTGATGATTTTCTAGAAACTGATGACATAGACCAGTAGATAATAAAACTGAGTTGTGCTTACTATGACCCCACTTCTTTCTCCACTTTTGAAACAGGTATTCATCCTTAAAGCATCCAAATTAGATGTTATTTCTTTTGTGAATCCTACCCCAACTCCCATAGACAGTCATCAAATATTCTTTATGGCCTAATAGTACTCTGCAGAAAATCCAAGTTGGAGCAAACATCCCATTAAATTCTCATTTCCTCTATACTATGAGCTTCTCAGGGGTAGGGACTATGTGTTATTCCTACTTGTATTCCCTCCACAGTTCCTAGCACACAGTGGAAGCCCATTAAATATTTGTTGACTGAATGTGTGAACTAATCAATCTAAGCATCCATGCTGGAGTTTTCATTATTGACAGTGCCTCCATTATAAGATGTTTATATTTTATTTACTAAGGCAATTGGCAAAATATATATAGGATTCAATTTTGTGTGTTGACATAAAATTGTGACATAAACTGAAGACAAAATATTCTGATCACAAATTCCTGGACATTTGCCCAGGACCATAGAAAATTCAAAATGGCATCCTCTATAGAAATTTTGAGATGACTGTGTTTGTTTGTCATGAGAATTGAGAAGGCACTAGCCAGGGATGTATCTCCTTCAGGTCCTCTCTGGCACAGTACGAAATCTCCACCATTCGCTTTGTTCCTGTGTAAAGGCCCAGCACTGGTCCCAGTCACGGGCACTGTCAGGGAAACATTCCACATGATATGGTTCTTGCCATAGTTGGGTGTCAGTGTGAGCCTTGCAACTGGCACCGCACAGGAAATTGTAGCACAAAGGGAACAGCCTGTCTTGAGGTGTCACCGTGGCTCTCTGTGACTAGGCAGTGGGGCTTCCCTCGCTCCCGACGAGGCTCTGTCCAGGTGCAAGTACAGCATCCCTCTACCTTCCTGTGGCTTCATGGGACCCATCCTCTCATTTTCTCTCTCTGTCCCTTGCTTCTCTCTTGATCCCTCTTTTGCCTGAAGGCGAGCTCCTGAAGTCCTAGGTGGCAGAGTGTGAATAAGTGAGAATGAATATTCATAAGTGCCTTGTTTCATTCACTGTGCACAAACTCAGCCTACCAATCTCACAGGGCCCTCTCTGTGTGCAGCATTCAGAGCAGAAGCATCTGAAAGGCATGTTGCTTTCACTAAGCCCCCAAGAGGACAAACCCAGCAAGGACATATTGGATTTATCTGAGTTTAACAGTATTAGTCAGAGATAAGCCCTGTTGTGCAGAAGAAATGGGCCATTTGGATAACTAGCAACAGAGTCCTGATATCTGTCATGTCTGCATAGGGCTACCTTGGTGAGCTTTTTGTTAAGAATTCAGGGATATAACTGGTCTTCTCAACCAGGGAATTGGGGAGATTTATTTTCTTGGATTGAAATGACCAGAGAATTCAGTGAAAGCAATTAGACTGGTTCTTTACATATACTAAAATTTTTCTTTTCCCGTGACTATCAAACAGAGAAATCAAGCCTTGTTTGTTTGTGCTCTTTCCAGAACAGAAGAGCTATGGGGAGGGGGAGGGAGAAAGGGTTGATTTTCTCTGGCACTTGACAACAATACAGATATATACAGAGGGGGCGAGGGGTGAGGGAGAGAAAGAACAGGAGAACCACCTGCTTTGGAGAGTGGCATGGGGTTGGGCTCCCTTTCCAGCTGTTGGACAGTTAAGGCAGCATGTGGATCTAGAACGTCGCCCCTGTTCCCCAAACCACTGTTCCCCCAGTGTGGCTCAATGAATACATCTCGGCAAAAAATCAAGAATTTTCCCCCAAACCTGTAATTAACCATTATAATCGCCTATATTTTCCAAAATGAAAATGTCCTTAAAACCTAAGCCATCTATTTTAACCTTTTGAATCTTCTGTAAAAAGATAAATAGCATGTGGGGGAAGTTACCCCTTCTTGAAGAATGAAGACAAACCTGAACTTAGTTATAATTACAAGGCAAGGCAAGTCTTCAGAACAGTAATGGCAGGGTAGGTTTTGCTTCCTGTTGCACTTAGATTTAGAGTGTCTTTGTTTCCATTACAGCTGCTTAGGAATTACCCCCTCTTTGTAAGATGATTTTCAGATTTCTCGTCTACCCTGTGCTTTAAGTTTTAATAATGCTTATTGACATGGAGGGTCCAGATTTCCTGCTTCTCACTGATCTCATCCTCTTGCCTTCAGCTGCTAGAAACTCTTCTCCAAAACAAGCCCGATTGCAACACATAGGCTTCGGCAGTGAGTGTGGAAACGGGTCCTTTATTATCAGACTCAGAGGTGAGACCCAGATGCCTGCTTCCCAGGTGGAAACTGCGGACTTTGCTTACAGACACATTCCAACCTGCAGATAGGAAGGAGGCAGTTAGTGCGGGAGGGTACCAGCGGCGAAGAACCGCGCCTTCTCTTTTAGCAAAGAGCTATGACTCAGAAAGTAGACATTTTAGAACAAATCTGAAGACTCTTGGAATTTCTGAAAAGGGAGGGGAGGGATGTAAGGGGCACTATGGTCAGCACCGAGAGGGGGGGTTCTGCTAGACCCAAACTAACGTCCTCTCCCTGTATGGCCGCTTGCCGCCAAGCCGCAGGTGGCTGTGTGCAGTCCTCATGACATTAGCTACCTATTGCGTATAAACAATGAAATAAATTGAGAACATAGGAAGATGTGTTTTATCAAGATTCCGAGTGTCTTCCAGTCACCTTTGCATGAAGTGCACAAAATCAGGGCTTATCCACCAGCCGTCCTGCTTCCCAGTTCTGAAGACATAGCGCTCTGCCTGCAGCCCCTCATAACTGCAGGACTCTGTGTTTCTGGAAAGGCTAAGGACTGTGTGGTAATGGGTGAGAACAAATGGAAAAGTCTCAGTGCCCCCAGCATGACAGTGACAGTCCCTCCAGCCACACTGAGGTGCTCTTCCAGAAAGCCAACTGCTTCTTTAGTTTGAGACTCTATTTTTGTATTAACTCTCAGTTCCTATATGAACATTTGAACGAAATGTTTCTTCGAAATGAGTAGAATCAAGGGCAGATACTGGGATTGAGTGTGGATAGTAGGAGAGGGTAGAAAATGTTTTCATACTTCTAATTCTGTGAATTTACTCCTCCTCAAGCTTCTCTCTCAGGCCAAATCATTTTGAGTAATCGAGGTCCTTGGTTGGGTTGCAGCTGGAAGGAAGGAAACTAACATCTAATTCTATTCCCTTTCGCACCTTTGCCCTTTATTCAAATAGTACTAACCATTGTTAAGTTTATTTCTTTGATTCATTCTTTCATGTATTTAATAAATGTTCACATAAGATTTACTACATGGGAGGCACTCTGTCAGATTTTGGTGATGCAAAGGTAGGTAAGAGAGGTCGCAGGCAGAGGAACTCCTGGTGGGTGTGGAGGTGGCCTGCTGACAGTGGCTACAGCACTGCTCACTCTGAGAGTGGCGTTAAGGAAGCTGGGATGAAGTGAGCAACTCAACAGGAAAAGATGGGAAGAGTTCTCAAGGGGGAACCTGCTTGGGCTGAGATGGAAGGATGAACATCCACTGGGCAGATAATGAGGATGAGACACTCCCAGCAAGGAGAACAGGACAGACAATAGGAGGTAGATGAGAGAATGTAGAGGGAGCCATGAGTGTAAATAAAGGAATAAATTGGGAAAATGGGAAGACATCTTTCATCAAGACTTGGAGCATCTTCCGGGTCATCTTTGCATGTAGTGCACAAAACCAAGGCTCATCCATCAGTCACCCTTGACCTATGGAAGGTGGGGTCTAGACTGCAGATGGCCCTGGTGCTACACTAAGGAGTTTGGATTCCTTCTAGGTATTTGATAGGGAGCATTGAAGGATTTGGAGTTGGAAATCACATGTCCATATTTTCATCTTGGAAAGTGTTCAGTTATAGATGACTGAACCTAACTTAAACTACCTATGCCAAAAGAGGATTTTTTTTTTTCTCATCTAAGTGGGAGGTCTGAGGTACCTAGCTTCAGGTACAGTGGAATCTAGGGGTTAAAGTGGTATCATCAGTACACTCTCTGTCTCTCTGTACTTCCCACAAATCTCTGTGTCATTCTTCCTCTTGATTCTCTTTCAGCACCTCCTGTATATGAATTGGCTTAATTCTTGGGAGAGCTTCTTCACATGTTAACAAAGATGGCCACTGACTTCTTCAGATATGTATATTAGCAGTATAGGAGAAAGAGCTTTGGGGCAGAAATGCTGGTTGGCTGGGAGTTTCTGGTTGGCTTTGGTTGATCACATGCCCATTCCTGAACCAATCTTTGTGGCTAAGGGGATAGGTATTTTATCTAGGTCTGGGTCCAATGCCACCCCTTCTACAGGTGTTGGGAGGATTAAACCTGTAAATCCGTAAACTACTTGGGATGGGCTTTCTACCTGCCACAGGCTCCTGTTAGTTACAAAAAAGGCAATGGGTTGGTGGGGGGGAGGAGTAGAAAAAATTCTACCTACCACAGTCCACTATAGTATAGAGGAAGGATGGAGGGAAAACAGGGAAAAGAATAAAATTGAAATGCTCTCTTTCTTCTAAATGTTCCTAAGTAACGACTTCAATTTTATTTAAATAGTTAAATGTGTTGAACTACCTTTATTTTTTTCTAAAGCTGATATGCAAAGACAAAGGGATTAAAAGTTTGAGTGAATTTCTATGAAATAGAGGATAGGGTGGATTGATACTTGTAGTGAACCACAATACACAAAGCTATAGGATTAACCTGGTGCAGTTTCCTGAAGTGTTCATTTCACATGAATTCAGAAAACAGATGCATATATTATGGAGTAGAATGTAATTGACACTTAAAAAAATAAAACGTGAGGCATCAAGTAGATTTCTACTTGCTCCCTTGAGCTGGATCTCAGACCCTCTAGGGAAGGCATTTGCTCTCCTCTACAGTTGCGGGTGGTTAAGAGGAGAAGGTTGAGAAGTACTGGGCTCCATCTTCCTGAATCAAGGAAATTCACACGCAGTGAAGTCCTCATGCAAAAGTGATGGGTCAAAAGAACCTATCTGGGAATTGGTTGGGAACTGGTTAATGCCCATGGAATATTCACAGCTCAACAGCAGGGGTGAGGAGGTCAGGAGGTGCGGTAGTCAAGGGTATGGTGGGAGGTGGAAGAGAGGGAAAGTCATGTGATTCTTGCCCGAATGCTTGTGTTTCTTTTTATAAGATGATTAGCTACATTTGAAATCTGTTCTTCACATACAGTCGTCCCTTGGTATCCACAGGAGTATTGGTTTCAGGACGCCCACAGATACCGAAATCTGCGGATTCTCAAGTCCCTTTAACGAAGTACCGAAGTGTGGTCAGCCCTCTGTATCTGTAGAGGTAGAACCTGGGGATGCAGAATGCAGACTGTAGTTTTAGCTTCACAGAAGTCAAATACTTTTTCTCCTGCTCTGTGTTGTTACTTTATGAGATGCTCAGCTAAACCTGTTTTCAATAACATTCAAGCTAATGGTACTATGACTTACATTACAAGGAAGATTAAAAATTCTCAACAACTTGGTGAATTTAACCCTTCCTAATGGTAGGCACATGATCTTTCTTCTTTCCTGGAAGGACTGGGAAAGTGCCAGAAAGTTCCTTGCCCAACAGAATGGGTTAGTACTGTTCTGCACCCTTTGTAACCCTTTACAGTAACAGTGTAGGACTTAAATGTCAATTATACCATGATTTTAGCGGGAGGGGAGAGTGTCTGGGAGGTAAAACATACTCTAAGCCTTGGCTTTTAAAGACTTATGAAATTGTAGTTGCTTTATGACATGTGATTGATCATTTTTCTTAATTTCCATTCTGATAACAGACTCCCTAACCTTTTCCTGGGAAGCTCTTTCGTGGCAGAAACACTGTCCTGCATATGCCTGAGAGAGATGGGACCACTTATATGCGGTGGGGGACAAAGGGGGTACCCCTGTCTCTTTGAATTGATTTGCTAATGTTTTCCAGGGTTTATGGAAACAACACCTGAAGAAGTTAACATTTTAAGACATAAAAACATTACAGCCACAACTAGGCATAATCCTGGCTTCAGGGAGAATGCCCAAGTAAGAGGATGAGAACCAAATTAAAGAAATATGAAAATTAGAAACAGAGAAGCCAAAATGGCCCTGTGCATTAATGAATGGCCTGAGGGAACATCATCTGTGCCTGTCTGCTTCTTGGCTTACAAACTGAATCCAGGCACATTTTCATCCAATGGCTGCATTTGAATAGCAACGAAGGTCACCCAGATTAAGGGTTTTGACCTGTCATTGCAATGGGACTTCAGCTTGGTGTCTTTATTTTTGGTCTATAAAGTCTTTTGTTCAATGCAAAGTTGATCTCTCCTTGCGCCAGGCCTGGAGTGGAGGTGGACCAACTTCATGTTTCCAATTAGTCCCTCTGTCTGCTCCCGACTGCCTCTGTCCTGTCTCCCTTTGAGGCTACAGTGCAGGGGGTACACCCCACTACTGAACTGGGGCATTTGTGTGGCTAGCTCGGTTGTTGCTCCCTCGCTCTCTTGGGATCACGCTGGCAGACCCCCTGCCCATCCCTGGCTCTTGACCAGTTAGCATTTTACCTCCTACTATTATTCCTGAATAGAATAACATATGTGTAAACACTCTGAAAAGCATTATAAGCTTCTTATTAATTAAATGCAATTGATTATAATTATTATTTTGCTTTGAATTCCTTGTCAGAAGATATGCCATTCAGGTAGCTCACTCCTATTTTGGACCCTGAGTAATTTTTAAAATGCTCTATGCTGAAAATCTGAAAGATGCTATGGCCAGTTTTGAAAATCTTTAGCCTTGCAGCTCTACTGTTTAGTCTGCTTTCTGGCCTCTTCCTCTCCCTACCCTCTTACTTCATCTCTACTTTGAATAATCTCTTGTCTGTTCTCTGGGGAAGTGGAGGATACCCTCGTCCTCAGGGGAGACCTGCACACATGTGGTAGCTATGAAGCTACGTGCTGGCTGCTTCTGACTGGTTTAGGAAATTTAGGGAGGCCTCGCTTGTCCTCTGTTCCTGCCCTCTGCTCATCCAGCTCCTCTGGTGGTTCCATTGCATTGCAGATTTTCGTGTTGGCTCATTCTTACATTGCTTTAGTGGCACTCTGCCCTACTTAGAGACAGCCTGCTTTTTTAACTGTCTGGAAAATTCCTTGGGACATTGCTACCTGGAATTGTTGCAGCCATGCCCCCCCATCCCCCCCACCCCCAGCTATGTAGACCCTGTCCCTACTGTTTGACCCCAGACCTCAGGGTACATATCCTAGTTTATGCTTTAAATCTCAGTATGTGAGGTCTTATGATAGCCGATTCTGTGTTCTAAGAACTGTGCATCATTCATGTCCAGCATGAAGTATCACAGTCCATTAAGTCAGTAGACAGTAATTGAATGGGAATATTGCTAGATGTAGTTTATAGATGATGAATAGGTTGTGATGTGATGTAGTGAGTATAATTGGATTTAAACGTGAATTCTTGTTTGGAGATACTCATCCATAATATAACCTTTCTTTGTGGAGCACATACACCGTGTTGGACCATGCTCAAGCTGCTTTATGTGTATTTCCTCTAATATTCACAACAAGCCTTTATGGTGAGCATCAGTATCCCCATTTTACAGATGAAATATTTGAGGCACTTGCCCAAGGTGAGTGGCAGAATCAGTGTCACTGTGCAGGTGTGTCTGACTTCAGAGCCAAAGCTTTTCATTATGCTAGGCTGCTATGTATTTACAAAGAAGAATCCTGGAGTGATCATTAGTAACCCACTCTCAGCAGGAGAAAACACTTTTGAGCATTCTCTTGAATGTGGCACCATATTTGTTCATTCAGTGAATGCTTGGTTGATTCTTTCTTGCTATGTGCCAGGCACTGAAATGGATTTTGGAGTTTTAAAGGTGAATAAAATTCAGGCCTTGCCCCTGAGAATCTCACAGTCTAGTGGGGGAACCTCTTGTTCAGTGTCACTGAATTAGTGTCTGGTGTCTGGTATAGAAATTTCTTAAAATCATCTTTGAGTTTTCTCTTACTTCAAACCTTTTTTTTTTTTTTAATGATTATGGAGAAAAGTGCTTGCCCTAAGGTTACGTGACTTACAGGATGGCATAGATTATTATAAATCTTGGTATGTTTGTGTGAGGCTTTTTTTTTTAAAATAATTTTTCTACTGGAGTTGTTACTGGCTTTTTGCATTGAAGTCAGATTTCACAAAAGAAGCTAAGATCCAGGTACATTATTTTATTTGATCCTTGTAAGGGGAGATATTTGATTCCTATTTCACAGACGTGACTCTCAGAGGCTGCTCAAGTGTGTATGATGGGCTGGATGTGACCCTATGTTTTCTGCCCATGACACACCACCTTTTCAGTGGGAGGAAGAGGTGTTGCTGGTAAAGGAAGCTTTCTGAAAGAAGAGAAGATATATCAAATAGAAGGAAATGTTATAAATATCCTGACTTGTTTGTGGGGAAGTTGAGAATTAGGGATGTGCCTTTAGCAGTATACCTGGAATCACAGAACTGAGCAGAGGGAAACCATAGAGGGAGGGTGTCAGCTCTGGCCACCATAACACACTGGGTGGCTAAAACAACAGATGTTTATTTCTCAAAGTTCTTGAGGCTGGGAAGTCCACGATCAAGATGCCAGCTGATATGGTTCCTGGTGAGGGCCCTTTACCTAGCTTGTAGGTGGCCACCTTCTTTCTGTGTCCTCACATGGGAGGGAGAGGATGGCAAGCTCTGTGGTGTCTCTTACAAGGACACTAATCCCATCAGAGAGCTCCAGCCTCATGACTTCATCTAAACCTAATCTCCTCCCAAAGGCCCCATCTCTACACACTCTCACATGACAGGTGAGGGCTTCAACACCTGAATTTGGGGAATGCTGTTCAGTCCATAGCAGTGTGTGTGATGGCGGAGACATAGAACTTACAGAGGAAGAGCTCACTGTAGGCCAGTCAGGGCATGGTGTATGCATGTCTGTGTGGGCATAAGAGGCACGGTTACCGTGGTTGTAGAAAACAATTTCTCCATGGTCGTTTGGACTGAAAGTAAGAGGAGGGTGAAATTTGTGACTCCTAGGCATATTCCAGCCTTTCAACATCTTGCAGATACACGCAGTGATTATCAGTCCCTCCCCCACCGACCCTGAGGAAAAGGGAAGCTGTGATTGCATAGTAGTGAGTGTTATTCCCATTTATATAAGCAGGATGCTGCCATAAAGAGGCATTATGTCATTTTTTTGACACAATACAAAGGTCTTAAATATATATCCTTTTGAAATCCTTTAGATCTAGATCTAGATCTAGATCTCACCTGCCCTGGGAAAGTTTCCTGGCAACTGGAAGGATATTGCTTTATGTGGGACCCCACTAGAAAAATAGTCCTTGCACATCGGCTCAGGGTGTGTGACGAAAAGTGTGTGGTTTCTTTTGATATACCCACCTGATTCAGGTAGAGCCTCGCATAAGTCTTTTCTTACTTCCAAAGTTAGGATGATTCAGCGATAACTATAAAAAGCCTCTTTTTATGGTAATTATAATCAGAATTCTGAATACATTTATGCATCTATAGCTTTTCAGTTTTACACTTAAATAGATGCCATCAGAAGTATTTCGAGGGCCAATTTATCTTGGAGAGTTTCCATTTAAAACCCATTCTTGTGTTTCTAGCATTTTCAGCAGCAAAACAAGTCAGTCTGGTCATAAATGCTTATGGCAAGTGGATGAATTCAAAGGTCTTCACTGTGAAGATAGTGTTATTTCGTCCTCACAACTACAGAAGCGTACATTTTCAAAATAAATAACCTCAGACTTGCTCTTTCAGGGTATTAGAAGGTGCTAATATCCAGTTTATGAAGAATTAAGGCTCATGAAGTTAACGGGCATGGGCGATGGAGGGTGGGCAGGGCAGCCTTATCAGGAAGGGGGTGAGACAAGTGTCTGGCTCCCACTGTGTGGGCAGCTGGCAGGCTGCAGACCCAGGACTGTGTTAGGGAGCTGCCATTGTGGACACGGCATTACTTGAACATCAGAAGGTATTATGCACGCATCTGAGGAAGATTAAGGGATCTGGGCTGCAGTGTACCGTGAGAGAAGATGAGATTAGCTTTCCCCAGCTAGAAAGACTGGTTACATTTTGAAAAGTATTTTAACCACAGGGATTTCTAAGTTCTCCTGGAATCTATTACCATCTATTAGCTCCTGGAGCTTTGAAGCAGGACTGCTAGAGACATGGCAGTAGCAGGGTGATTTGCTTTCCTTTGTGGTGGGGTTTGAATACCAAGGTGCCAAATGAGACTGGAAAGACTTCTCCAGACCTGATGATGGAGGTAGGGAGTTATTACACAAAGCCTGCTTACAAATCAGGTCGCTTGACGGTCTCGAATAAAAAGTGTGGTACTCAGCTTACACTGTCACGTTTCCATCAGGATGACAAGAGTACTTAAGACCTTCTGTTTGGAAAGTCAGAACCAATGTTTTTCTTCAGCTCTTAAATCACAGTGATGTCATCTCTTCTCAGTGTACAGTTGTGTGGAGGAAATGAGCCCATACTCCTTTTCCTCTTCATAAAGGTGGTTTTAGAGCCGTTAGTGATTCTATGAGCTTCCCTTCACTCTGGGTCCCTGAGGTTATACTTTTGCTACAACTAGACCTGTAAGCTCCCGGAAATAGTGGTAATAGGAGCGATCATTATTCCAGGTGTCAGTCCTGTGCTATGGGCATTCACTCTCCACCTTGTTAAACTTCACAAAAAAGAATATGAAGACCCTCTGACCTGGCATCCATTTAAAATATAGTATTTTAAAACTAAATTTATATACATACATTTGTATTTTATAATTTTGAACCCTTTTTTTGATCATGAAATTTATTTTTTTCCTGACTATATAAAGTAAAAAAATCATCTGCAATTCATGCCTCTGTGATAACCACAAATAACATTTTAGGTCCCATCCTTTCATCTCTCTCTCTCTCTCTCTCCGAACACACTGGTGTGGGTGTGTGAGTGTGCATATACATGCACACTAATAATTCTTCACAAATTAGATCACACAACAGTCGTATTTATTGTGGAAACCTTTCCAAAATTCCATTGTTTGTTCCTTCCCTCCCTTCGTATCCAGAGCTCCCCGACTCCTCCACCGTCAAGCAGTGTTTATGTATCTCTACATTTCTCTGTGAATGTTTATATATTTATGTTTTGTTCTGTTCAAAGAGGCATCCTCCAAAGCAGTGTTGTTCCTGTGCTCAGGATGCATGATCCACAATTCTAAATGGTGGACAAGACGTTCCAAAAACAGGGGGATTATTGTAACATATATTCTCTGAATCTTCCTTTTCTTGCTGAGCGGTACATCAAGGACTTCCCTTCTTGAGAATGCACACAGTTAACTCACTTTTCAGTGTCTTCGTAATGAAATATGGGCTGCACCAAGTATTCCTTTTTTCTATATGCATAGTCAGCTGTGCATGTGCCAGTTTTATCAATGAGCTGTTCTCTCCACAGTGGATCACGATATTCACTTTGTCATATAGAAGCTTCTGTTCTATGAATACTGCCATTGACCAAGTGGGGTTTACTCTAGAAGTGATACTGGGATTCATTTCTGGGCTCTTCAGTCTGTTCTGTTGTTTATTCCCCTGCCATGTTTTGATTCTAATGGATTTAAGTCTGGTATGGCCCTCCCCTCACTATTCTTTTCCACAAATTTCTTGCAAAGTTTTGGATATTTAATCTTGCCAAAACATTTATTATATCCACTTTAAAAATGGGGGATTCTAATTGGCATTGCGTTAAATGTATGTATGAACTTTGAATTTATATGCTTATTTCTAAATTTTCTTTTCATTTTAATGCTATTATGTTTAAAATTTTTTCAATTGCAAATATGGAGAAAAGCTCTGAACTTTTCCAGGCACCAGAACAAAGTTCTTCATTGATTCTAGTAGTTTTCATTTTAAAACTGGGGTTGGAATTTCTAGGTATATAAACATATCATTAGCAAAAAGAGAAAATTTTATCTCCCCATATACTCTATTTATATTCACTATTTTCTTCTCCTCAGTTCACTGTTGAATTGTAATAATAGCAGGTATCCTGTCTTATTCCTGGCATTTGATTGTTTGGAATGATGTTTGCAACTGATTTTCGATAAACAGATATTTTCCCATTTAAGAGGTTTCTTTCGATTTATATTTTATTTGAAGATTAATTTAAAATGGCCACTGAATTTTACTGAATGTTTTTTAGAACCTATTGACGTAACCCATCCACTTTTCCTCCATGCCTTTGTTGTTATCGTGAATGATGTCAATGGATTTGCTGGTGTGGAAACTTGATCATTGGCAATATTCACTTCATCTGCTTTTGCATTTACTTGCTAATGTTTTATTTAGAATTTTTGCAAATATTTATAGGTGGAATTGCTCTGTAGTTTTATTGTACTACTTTGATCAGTTTTGGTTTTAAGGCTAAACCAGTTTTATAAAATGGATTTAGGAACTTTATGCTTCTATAGTCATGAATAATTTAAATAACATTTCTATTCTTTGTGAGTTATATGGAACTCACTCTGAAATTATCTGTTTCTGCTCTCTCTTTTTTTTTTTTTTTTTTTGCGGTACGCGGGCCTCTCACTGTTGTGGCCTCTTCCGTTGCGGAGCACAGGCTCTGGATGCGCAGGCTCAGCGGCCATGGCTCACGGGCCCAGCCGCTCCGCGGCATGTGGGATCTTCCCGGAACGGGGCACGAACCCGTGTCTCCTGCATCGGCAGGCGGACTCTCAACCACTGCACCACCAAGGAAGCCCCCTTGAACAGAACTTTTGACAACAAGTTAAACCTACTGAAATTCATGGATCTCAGAGTACTTTTAGCTTTTTAAAAATCCTTTTTTTCCCTCTTTTTGAAGTACAACATGTACATTTATAAATGCATCTGTAGAGTATGTTTTTATATGTTTTTAATCTTGTTAAACACACTGGTTGTTGGTGCCAGCATGTGTGGATATTTGTGTGTTTGTGTATGTGTGATCTGTATTTGGGTGCAGTTATTAAATACACCAGTTATTTCCTGTGGCACCAAGTGCTTTGATAACCAGAAACTAAGTAGGGGTTGGAGACCATGGTCTGAGACAGGATTCCAGTGCTGTGAGGAAGGTGCAACTCATCCCCTAGGGATGTTGGAAGACAAATGAGATTGTTTATCTGAAAAGTATTTTGAACTCTTACCTCTCCAGGAGAAAGGTCCTATGTTAATTCCTAGTACAGTTAAGCCTCCAATCTCCATGTCAATGAGAAAACAAAAACAGAGCACAGATTGTCTAAAGGTCATTGATTCTTGATTTTGGAATTGAATTATAATATACTTTTGGATGTTGGCAGGAGACCAGCCTCCTGTGTGGGTAAAATGAAGCTTTTGTTAATGTGAGTCAGTATTTCGTGAATTTGCATTATCAGCCCCTGTATGATCAGCCGTATCAGAGTCAGGTGATGTGGAACACATTTGTATTAAAAAGGGCCAAGGCATGTATAATACATTTATATCTATGGCTATTCTCAAGTTCATCTTTGTTTTCTGATTAGGTCATAAGAAATCATATATTTGGGCCTCAGTAGCTTTAAAAATGCTTTCACTGGGTTACATTTCAAAGTTTTCCTGAAATACTTACGTAAAGAGTATCTCCAGGTTGTCAGTAGAACTATCGATGAAGTCATTGACCATTAAAGATTAATGAATGAATGGCTGGCCTAAAACCCCAGTGTTAGAAATTGTGGTCCCCAAACAGCAGCATCAGCATCACCTAGAACCAGTTAAAAATGTGGAGTCTCAGGCCCCACCCCAGACCTACTCAATCATAAACTCTGAAGCTGGGGCCCAACAATCTGTGCTTGAAAAGCCATCTGGGTGATTCTGATGCAGGGTCAAATTTGAGAGCTGAAGGCCATAAAATCAAGATGTTGTCAAAGTGTCTTGCATCATGTCTCTTAGAATTCACCACCAGGTAAAAAAGTCACCTTTCATATATAGGCAGGAAATCTTTTCCCAGACGAGGAGAATAATATCACCCACTCTGTTTCCATTTTTGCCTTTTACTTTAGGAAACTTGGAGCTGTGCTAGTTGCTCAGTCATAGTCAATACATTTGTCTGGGCTTTTTATTTCCCTTTCCTTTCCATGAATTTTATTTGCTTCTTTTATTTAAGTGTCTTACTATGAGTCTGTTATGATAGGCCTTCCCGAATCCATTTTGCTAGTAAGTAGGTTGGCAGTGTGGGTAGGATATAATTTGAAATAAATTGACTCACTCAGTGATTGACAGTAAAGGTATTTGACTAAGAAATGTACTAGATAGTAAGGGAAGCTAACATGGAATTAAACATATCTTGCAGAAAGCACCGTGCATGCCCTTGAATACTTACTTATACATGGTAAGAAAATGTAAACAGTATAGAAAGATATAAAATGAAATTGGCTGAAAACAATGCACAATGTGAGAGTTGTGAGTTAAGTTTTATTTGTGGCCAAATCAGGACTATAGCCTGGGAGAGAGCCTCTCAGACAGCTCTGAGGAACAGCTTTGAAGAGGTACAGGGGGAGGTCAGTATATGTATGACTTCAGTGAAGAGGGTACACGTGAAATCAAGCACATATTTTGGCAGAAAGTTGCTGCTAGTTATGAGGAGCAGATGTCTCAGTTAATGATTTTCGTGCTTTTCTAGATATGAGAAGATGCAAGAAATTGGGCTCATAAAATCTTCTTCTGAAAATATCTAACTTACTGAAGTCCTGTTCTACCAGTTTTTCCCAGAGCACAGAGTGCCTCATTCCTGATCTCCACCCTGAATTCCTTTCAGGGTGTGTTGAAAGTCAGTGACTGCAGTGGCTAGTGATTTCATTCTTGTAGAACCAGATGACGAGAGATTTTTTAGTTGGCAAAAGTGAAAACTTCCCTCACTCCTCCAGTGAAGGCTGTCTCCTCAAAGATAATCATTAACAATCTCTTGGGTATCTTTTTAGAAAATGAAGTTTATCTTTTTTAGAAATTAAAGTTTATAGGGCCCACATGTATATGTATTTATCCACTTTCCTTTTAAGAAACACAAAAAGCACTAAAAGTTCTGGTCACCGGTTATAATGTGTCTGCGGAGGGTGGGTGTTTCCCCACACCAACAAGCAGTGCTCTGACACCAGCAGGGTGTCCTGTGATTTAACTCAATTCTGACATTGTGTACCTGGAGATAGCATCAGATCCCACACGTTAAGGGCTCAGCCCTACAAGACTGTCCCCCCTCCAATAAGCACCTTAGACGCCAGTCTCAAGTCAAGGTTGTTACCTGTGCTTCTGACTGGCTATAGATTGGAGATTCCAACCACTTCCTCTTTGGGTTTGATTAATTTGCTTGAGTGGCTCACAGAATTCAAAGAAACATCTTACTTACCAGAATACCGGTTTATTATCAAAGTTTATAACTCAGGAACAGCAAGATGGAAGATATGCTTAGGGCACGGAATGGGGAAAGGGCATGGAGCTTCTGTGCCACCTCCAGGCCCACCACTCTCCCAGCACCAAACCTGAAGCTCTGTGAACTCATCCTTTTAATTTTTTCCAGAAGCTACTTGCTTAAACATGATTTACTGGTCCATTGGCCATTGCAAGTAATTCAACCTTCAGCCCTTTTACCTTCCCCAGAAGTTGAGGGAGTACCAACCCTCCAATCACATGGTTAGTTCTCTTGGCAACCAGCCCGCATCCCTAGATGTGACAGCCTACCTCATTAGCATAACAAAAGACACTTTAAATCACTGCTTCACTTAGGAAATTCCAAGGGTTTAAGGAGCTTTGTGTGGAAATGGGGGATGAAGACCAAATATATATTTCTTACTATAAATCACAATATCACAAGGACCTTAGTGTACATTCTCATCTGCATCTTGCTTTTTTTTTTCTTCATAATATATCATATGGATCCTCTCTCTTTTTAAAAGCTACACAATATTCCTTTGTAAGGTTGCACTTTAATTTATAAACCTACCTCCTATTACTAGATATTTAGGGTATCATGAACATCCTCACCTATAATATCTTGGCACACTTTTGAAATATATCTGCTAGGTGGATTGTTGGAAATGGGATTTTGGGGTTGAAGAGTATGCACATTTAAAAAATTGACAGATACTGCTTAACTACCTTCCAAAAAAGAGTAACCAATTTACTTCTCAAATGAGATCGTCTCTTTGCCCACATACTCACTAACATAGGGTATTATCAAACAGATGTTTTTGCCAGTTTTATAGCGACCGATTTATATTTCTTTGAATCATTGTTTTGATTCACCTTTGTTAACTCTGATAAGATTAGTCATTCTAAAAAAGATATATTCACTAATTTTATTTCTTTTTTGTGGACTGCTGTTAAGGATGATGTTTATCCATGTTTTTCATGACTTAATCCTAAAGTTTCCATACCTGGATTTCTTTGGTTTTTTAAATACAGCTTTTCTAGTTCTACCTTAGACTCCCTGAGTCTGTTTCTCTAACAGTGTACTTTTTTCTAATAGTGTACTGTGTGAATACAGTGTCCAGGAGAGGGCTTGCACACAGGCAGTGTCTCTGCTCTCTTTCCCAGTTAAGAGGAAATAAGTATTCCATATTTCATTGTGGGCACCATTATACTTGGGAGCCAAAATACTTTGTCAACTTTCTCCTTTTTTTTTTGGCGGTACGCGGGCCTCTCACTGCTGTGGCCTCTCCCGTTGCGGAGCACAGGCTCCGGACGCGCAGGCTCAGCGGCCATGGCTCACGGGCCCAGTCGCTCCGTGGCATGTGGGACCCTCCCAGACCGGGGCATGAACCTGCGTCCCCTGCTTCGGCAGGCGGACTCCCAACCACTGCGCCACCAGGGAAGCCCTCTCCTTTTTTTAAGCTAAAAACTTATATGTAAAAAGTCATCTCATACTGCTTAGCTGGGTCCTCCAGATATCCCCCAGCACTCAGTAATCCTGAACCTAACACCCTTGTCACACAGCCTTTTCTTGCCCCGGTGAGACTGGGGTAGGGGAAAGAGGAGGTCAAGTGTGTGAGTTTCTGGGTACATTTTCTACCTTCTTACTTATCACAACATTATGCAAGGAAACAGATGAAGAGAAAAACCACCTCCAGTTTTATCATGTGTAAAGGAAAATGAAACTTGGTTAGCAAAAAAAAGGAGTTAGAAAAAAGAACATCATCTTTCTGCGTTGTTACAGACTTACCAAATCACAGTTTCTATGGCCCAGATTCTTTTAGTCATTCTAATCCTGCTTATTTTATTCTCCTTTCCCACCTCATCTCTTTGAGATTTGTACTTTCCATGTGTTCCTGAAATGTTACCAGTTAATCTATTCCCTGGCATTAGGGCTTCCTCTGGGAGTTTACCAATTGATTGGCCTTTTAATCCAGTTGTTAAAATTCTCCCAATACTCACTGGCATGGAGCAGTTTCAATTTGTGTGTATTGAAGTATTGGCCAGGGTCGTTAGGAAAGTGAAGTTCACACAGCTGCTCTGTGGGACTGGAATGGTACCAGGAAACTGATTTGCAGTGTGATCGTGGGCTTGTGGAGGAAGAAGGGAAGAGGTGTTTGGAACAACTGCCAAGTCCACTCTAATTCTGGGCCCCATCCGTGTGCCACACCTTACAGCATAGTGAGAACACACACCAGGTTAGTGCAGATGTGCATGAGTTAGGGACAGGGCCAAGCAAGGGCCAGTTGTTTATAACGTATAGATGGGTCTTCAGCAACCAGAGACTATGGCCAAATTTCCCTAGAAAGAGCTGGTGTTGTATTTGTGTATCTTTACAAATTTACGTCGCTAGCATTAGGACTTCATAAACAATGGAACTTTGATACAGTAGATGTTCAGTTAAGAAAATTGTATTATACTTTTTGTTTTCTTCTCCCAAATTGATTTGTGTTTTTGGCCACTGTTCAAAAAAAGAAATCTGAGAGTGTGGGAATGAGGTACAATTTTGATGTGATTTTTATTTAAAAACTTACTAAATATGTATTAATATTTTAAAAATGCTCACTATCCATATTTCCTAAATCCACATTTACTTTCTACAATTTTATAGTGAAAAGATTTCTCATTCATTAAAATCTTTCAAATAGCCAGGTAATGCTTTAAGGTATTTTTTAAATTTTTTTTTGTTTTATTTTTGTTTAAAAGATGTCAGTTTTCTTTGAGAAATCGAGATGTTCACCTTAAAATAAAGATACACAGCTGAAAAAGAAAGATGTTTGCCTTTATTAGGGAATAAATGTGTTAATAAAATCTACTTATCCTCAAATAATATACCATTGTATTTTTACATTTCTGTCTTTCCTACTTAATTATGATTTTCTTGAAGATAAGGGCTGACTCTCCTTCGAATCTGAACCTCTGTGCTTAGCACAGGGCTTGGCCCATGCTTGGCCACAGCTGAAATGACCTCAGTAAATATTTTTTGAACAAAACAATGAATTAGTTGCCTCTTTGGTGAGGTTAATACAGTCTGCAGTAGCATGGGGTTATGAAACACCGCATGCAGGCAGAGGAAAACAAAGGTTCCTGGGAAGTGCTTAACTCATCACTTTGTGACTTAATTCCAGGGAAGGGAAACCCTCAGCATTCTTCCTGGTCCACCCAGTGCAAGCCAGGGTCCTTTCATTTCCTTTATTCCCTAGGTCTAAGAGTTTATTCTAAGAAAATAATGGGGAATAGACCATGTGATGTAGTGGCAAGGATGCTGCTCACAACGTTAATTAGAAAACAAAAATTTGGAAGACTCTAAAATGGGTAATTATGGAGGATTGAAAGAGGGGACGTAGCCCCTTAAAATTACCTACATTTTGATCCATAAGGATAAGATTTTACACATGAAGCAAACTGAGTTAGAGACCAAATGTCAACGTATAATAGAAACATTTCCTTCCTCTAATTCTCTCAGGACTTGTGCCGTTTTTCACGTCTCCATCCACCCTCTTGCCATTGATGTTAGTGACTTAGAAACCAGCGGATTCAGAGAAGCCTTGGGGAAAACGGCAAAGTGAGTCTCCTGGAGCCCCTGGTTCCACATTTACTTCTGTCTCTTCACCCTCCTCATTCTGTGCCCAGCGTTCCCAGGTTTCCTTTCTCCTTCTTAAAGCTGAAATGACCACTTTCTTCTAAAATGACACAGTCTTAGTACGTCCAGGATACATGCAGCAAGCCAGCCTCCTCTCAAAGGCAATTCTTCTATTCGCTCTAACTTCTAAATTACTGATGGGCCCTTGAAGCATGGCATATGAAGCCAGACTGCATGCATTCCAATGTCCACTCCCTTACTTTCTACCCAGGTGACTATGGAGCAATTGACTTATCTTCCTAAGTTTCCTCATCTATAAAAATTGGGATTAAAAAAATACCGCATAAAGTAATTGACATCTTGTCACATAATAAGCTAACATTTTCAGCCATCATCTAAAAAATGAAATGCAGGAGGAGGTAGAGTAGTTTCTTGTGGCACTCCTGAAAATATGACCCTTAGGTCTATGTCATTTCCTTTTTATCCCCTTTGACCCCTGTATCAATGATAAGGCCAAGAGTGCCTCCGTAGAAGCACCTGTGCCATATTTTCTGATTTGATGTAATTAACACTGTTATGTTGGTACTTAGCTGGGTAATCATTGTTCTACTTCACCCTAGCCCTAATTGGTTCAGAGATCACAACTTCAGTGACTGGTTTTCATTTATTTGTCACTAATGTAGAACTTCACTATCCAATAGTGTAGCCACGGTCCACATGTCGCTATTTAGTTTAAATAACAGTTAAATACAATGAAATTCACTTCCTCAGTCACACATTTCAGTTGCTCCATAGGCACATGTGGCTAGTGGCTCCCAAATTGGGCAACCCCAATGTAGAACATTTCCATGATTGCAGGAAGTCGTATTGGACAGTGTGACTTAGACCCTCGATTTTGCTTGTGCATGTAGAATCGTTGTAGCATTTAGCATCACTACTTATTAGACTCCTTTGCATAAACAGCCTGTCTAGAAACTTCAGATCCATATAATCATGAAAACAGGAATTGGAGCAACCTGTCATCTCATATCAAATCCCAGTCCTTTTAAGATCTTTGATCCAGTTCCTTTGCTTCTTGTAGGATAATTCTCTACAGTATATGCTTGGTTTTTTTTCTTTTTTTCTTTTTTTTTTTGCGGTACGCGGGCCTCTCACCGCTGTGGCCTCTCCCGTTGTGGAGCACAGGCTCCGGACGCGCAGGCTCAGCGGCCATGGCTCACGGGACCAGCCGCTCCGCGGCATATGGGATCTTCCCAGACCGGGGCACGAACCCGCGTCCCCTGCATCGGCAGGCGGACTCTCAACCACTGCGCCACCAGGGAAGCCCTCTCTACAATATATGCTTGGTTTTGTTTTTCCACCCATATGAAAGATCTGGCAGGGTACAGTGCAACTGCATAGATGGTATGGTTTTGATATTGGAAGCATGTTATCCTCACTTTACAGAGTGAAATCAGGATGAATGTATTACTACCCTTCCTGTTTATCCTCAGCTATGTTACTTTTTGCCTTATTCTCAGCCCTGCTTTCTTTCTATGAATCACATCAGAATGAGTGACTAGAAAATCAGAGAAGATGGAAAATTTGCCACCTCCAAAGAGATGGCGCCGCTTAATAATCAAGTCTTTGCCTCACAAGCATAGTCACTCGCAGTGGAAATGTCAGGGTGCGGGTCCCAACGAGTTGAAGGCAGGTGTGTCAGTGCAGACGAGAGACTGAACCACAGGGCAGTTTTCTTGCTCAAGTTCACATGGCTCTTTGCAGCAGAGCCAGGGTTTGAGCTCATGTCTGCAGTGGGCAAAAGCCATTCTCTTTCCATCATTCCATGCCACCTCTGAAAATGTTGGCATGTTTGTTTCCTTTCTCAAACACTCACCCATCTTTCTGGCTGCCTTTAGAGGAATGGTTGTGAGAGTATGTTTGTCTCAGGAGAGGCCTCGAGGCATCTTCTGTTTTGTAGTCGTAAAAACGAAGTGTGCTAAGTCTGAAAGGTGGCGTGCACTTCACCCTGGAACATTTCAAGGGCAACGTGGGACAATCACTTCATGAAGAGGATGAAAGACACTTTCGGGAAGTGATTACCAAAGAACCCAAGAGAAGCCTGTCAGGTTTGGAGTCAGAGCAGTGAAGAAACCAGGTGGGAAGCTGTGGTCATTTTACAAGTCACAGCCTGCCCACTTCTCTTTCTGAGTACTCTGAACAGCCAGGAAGGAATGACAGAGGGGACCTAGTGGAATAAATTACACTGGTTATGTTGGACTGCTTCATAGTTCCGTAACTGAGTGCTGCGGGCAACTTTGCAGCATGCTTTGCGGGTGCCCGTGGATGAAAGGAACATATTTGGAGGCTGTTTCCTTCTACCAGCAACTTGCAGAAGCATGATAAAGTTTCCCAAACGTTGCTGCAAATTAGAATCACCTGGAGGGTTTTTAATATCTCAATACCAAATTCACACCCCATAAGTGACATCCTAGTGGGTGAGAGCCAGCATCAATAGTTTGTAAGGAACCCTGGGTGATTCTAAAATGCAGCGAATTTGGAAACCTTTTTTGACCACCCCTTTCTCTCTCTTTTACCCTCTCTCCTTTTATCATCTCCTTTTATCCTTTCTCCTGCTCTTCCTGTCTCCATGTATTCACCTTAACTGTTGATCCCTGAGGAGGGCCAGCCCTGTCTTCCTGGGAGGACCAGCCAAGCCCTTTGCCCCACCCAGAACAAAGCCCAAAGGACACCAAGTCAAGATAGTCTTTGGTGGCCCCTTCCTTCCAGCAGGAGATGCTGTCCCTGACTTGGTGTCCTTCTAGCTCTCACTGAAGTTTGCCCGAACACACTCTTTTCTGGGCCTGGCTCTGCCTCCATCACCCCACCTCTGGTGTGTAAGTGCCTCCTAGGTCAAGGCTTCCCAAAGAGGTGTCTGCTTGTCTCTAGGCATCTGCAGCTGGGTCCTTGGGCACCTGCCAGTTCTGAAGAAGATTTTAAAATGTGTGTCTTTGGGCTTCCATGGTGGTGCAGTGGTTGAGAGTCCGCCTGCCGATGCAGGAGACGCGGGTTCGTGCCCCGGTCCGCGAAGATCCCACATGCCGCGGAGCGGCTGAGCCCGTGAGCCATGGCCGCTGAGCCTGCGCGTCCAGAGCCTGTGCTCCGCAACGGGAGAGGTCACAACAGTGAGAGGCCCGCGTACCGCAAAAAAAAAAAAAAAAAAAAAAAAGTGTGTCCTTATTTCTTGGTGCTCCGGTTTTCTCATCTGGAAAATGGGGCAATAATAATGCCTAGTTCATAGTGTTGTGGGGAATACAGAAAGCACTTAGTGCCTCGCACGTGTCGGGTCAAACTATATGAAATTGCCGTCTTTGTAGGGCAGAATGATCAAATAGTGGCAATTTCATAATGTTCAACCCTGTGGTAAATGTTCAATAAATGTTGTTATGTTATTTTCCCTTTTATTTATTTATTTATTTATTTATTTTTGCGGTACGCGGGCCTCTCACTGTTGTGGCCTCTCCCGTTGCGGAGCACAGGCTCCGGATGCGGAGGCTCAGCGGCTATGGCTCACGGGCCCAGCCGCTCCGCGGCATGTGGGATTTAATTTGAATGTGATGTTATTTATATTTGGCAATTTTTGTTTAGCTTTAAAGCTATGACACGGGCTTTAAAGGAACTTAACCCTAGTTTTCTATCTGTATATCTGAGTAGCAGTATAATTATTATAATAAGGGTTAATTAGTTGACAGTGGGGGTAGGAAAGGTTCTGTCTGTGAGCCTGTTTTCTCTTTAAAGGAGAAAGCATTTTTCAAATTTGAGAAATCCTGCCCTAGACCTTTCCCTGTCTGCCTCATTGAATTCACCTGCCCTCTGTTTTTATTGTCATGACAGGATGCTGATCTTAGTCTGGGATCAGCTAGAAAAATCTGACAAGCAACTTGGGCTTTCGATTTCTCCTGATAGAACACGACATTGCATAGGCTCCTTTTTGAAGACCTTTCACATCTCCTTTCT
Organism: Hyperoodon ampullatus; assembly: GCF_949752795.1. Classification (NCBI taxonomy): domain Eukaryota; kingdom Metazoa; phylum Chordata; class Mammalia; order Artiodactyla; family Ziphiidae; genus Hyperoodon; species Hyperoodon ampullatus. The sequence continues at coordinate 66,765,763 of NC_136921.1, forward strand.
GGACTGGAGAGAAGACAGTTCCGAACCAGCATCTAGACCCAAATGAGTAACCGGATGCTTCTCTAGGCCACTAGACACTGATTTTGAGAATTATATTAGCCAGCAGGCATGCGCTAGGTATGGTTCAAAGTGCTTTATGTGTATCATCTCCTTTAGTCCTCCTAAGAGCCCTATGACATAGGCAGTATGATTTCCCCCATTTTGCAGATGAGGAAACTGAGGTACAGAGAGTAAGAAACCCGCCCACAGTCAGTCAGCTATCAGGAGCAGAGTGAAAATTCTAACCTGGGCTGGCTCCAGAACCTGTGCCCTTAGCAACTGCTCCACAGTCATCCAGGCATTATCTGTTTGTCCTCAAAACAATCCTAGGTGGGAGGTAAAGGGGTCTGGGGTCTTCCTGGTTCTGGAGCTGGCACTTAACACCCTCTCTGCTCTATTGCCCAGTGCCCGGTCAGCCCTGCGTGCCACTGCTGGCTGTGGCCATGTGGCTCCCCTTAGAGTGGCCTCCTTTCCAGTCCCAGTGCCTCTGCCCCTGCTTTTGGGTGATAAGATGTTGTTTCTCTGACCTTTCTTAAAGTACTTAAAAAGCACATGTTAATTCTCTTGACTTTAATTGCCCCATCGCCTTAGAGGCGCCCTAGCATTCTTTTTCCCATGGAGTGGTTCTAGGAGATTTGCCCACGCGCAGTGCTGCAGGACCGGCCAAGAGGGATGGAGTTACTTGGTTGGTTGATTGCTTTCTCCAGCTCTAATACCACTTCCCCAATTTTGAGAAGGCCTGCCTTTGTGAATGTGCTGGATTTCCCTCTTTTTTTCTTTTTCTTTTTGTCCTTTCCCTGAGAGTAGAATGACAGACAGCATGTATTTTTATTTATTAACCTGACTCCCCGCAGGGAAAAAAGCAAGAATATTAGGAGTAATACAAGTTATTTTTTTGTATTACTCTGGCCAGGGGTGGCTGATCCAGCGTTTTTAGGGGGGACCTCTCCTTAAGAAAAAGAATATATAAATTAGAATCCTAACATTAGGAAAGGGTCTTGGCAGAGGCCCATGCAGTCAGGGACCCTGAGGCTTACCCTTCACTACATGATAAATTCACCTCTGGCTAAGACACTTGGGAATTTTAACATCTTTTGTTTTCTCCAATCCCTCTTATTTCCAGTGTCCTATAACTAGTATACTTGAATGATTGTTCGTATGAACCTAGAGGTTAACTGTATCTTTATAAAATGAAATGGGTCATCCCTATCTCCATTTCTTCCTTTCTTCCTTTTTCCAGTTAAGCTGCTTTGTTGGTAGGAAGGAATATGGACCTCTGATTGGGTTTTACCGATAATGTCTTGTGATCTCCTCCCCAAAGGGCCTGTGTAGGGTTGGTGCAGTCATTGTGTTAGCTGGCTCCTCTACTTGGCATCTTACAGGCAAGTGGCCTTGGTTATAAGGACAAAAGGTCAACATCATACCATGATCATGCTTGACTAAATGACTCAAAGATGCATCATCTCTCTTTTTAAAGAGATTTTTAAGAATTTGCATGAATGATTTTACTAATAGAGTTGAAGAATTTGTGTGTTAAGCTGGAGCTATTAAGAAGTATTGGGTTGGCCAAAAAGTTCATTTGGGTTTTTCCGTGACGACGTACAGAAAAATCCGAACGAACTTTTTGGCCAACCCAATCTAACAGAAAATGTTATCTATACCCACCTAGATGGAGGATAATGAATGAATGAATGAGTTAACAAGTGAAATAGAAAACAAGGGGGACAATTGAGGAACAGAAATAGGAAAACATTAAAAAGGAATAGGGGAGAGGAATCTTACTCTCACATGGCTGAATTCAGTGTCAGCAGTCAGGGAGGAGGGTCTGTCTAGATACCTACATTTCCTTATCCAAAAGAAGCTACTCAGTAATTTTTTTCAGTAAGAAGGGAATTCACTTAGATACAAAAACAAAAAAAGTTTCTATTATCAAGGACAATTTTATTTTATTAATAACTCCTACATCTTTTTCTGCCTGAATGAATACTGTGTAAAATCTTATTAGAGTCTGTTTTGCTACAATAGTAGACTTCTTTAATAGCTATTATTTATGGAGACTTATAAATGAAGATGGTGTGTGACAAAGGAAGAATGCCTACCTCAATGACATAGAGTTAGGGGGTCATTTGATACATTCCTGTGCCTTTAAACCCAGGGTGAGGAAATCCTTCCTTCCTCAAAATGACTGTGCTAATTTGTTGTGTTCTTGAAAAGTCAAGTTATAGTTTAGACTGTGAGTTTTAGCAGACCCCAATACCCTTTAACAAAAATGAAATTGATGATCTTTGAGCAATCTGGAGAGAGACATACTGTGTGTAGCTCAAGGTACTGGTTGATCAGAAACTTGGAGGATGAATGCATGGATAGATTTGTTTTTAAAAAACATATTACTTATTAAATGAGGAACATTGGTTAAGATTTAGTACATGTCTTCCTCGACTTACTATGGGGTTAGGTCCTGAAAAACCTATCATAAGTTGAAATATCCTAAGTCAAAACTGCATTTAATACACCTAACCTACGGAACATAATAGCCGAGCACAGCCTACCTTAAACAGAACACTTGCATTAGCCTACAGTTGGGCAAAATCATCTAACACAAAGCTTATTTTGTAATAAAGTGTTGAATATCTCATGCAGTTTTTTAGAATACTATACTTAAAGTGGAAAACATTATGGTTGTTTGGATACAGAATGGCTGTAAGTGTATCGGTTGTTTGACGACATGGCTGATGGGAGCTACGGCTGCTGCCCAGAATCAGGAGGGAGGATGGTACTGCGTATCACCAGCCCTGTCAATCAGAAGCCTGGGAGAAGATCAAAATTCAAAATTGAAATACAGTTTCTACTGAATGCTTACCGCTTTTGCACCACTGTAAAGTGGAAAAATCATTAAGTTGAACCATTGTAAACTGGGGACTGTCTATAGTTAGCTACAAAGAACCCAGTGATTTGAAAAAAATATAGCCATAGGGTTTTTACTTAAGCCATTGTTTCGATGTTGGCTGTTTGATTTTTTTTTTCCTTTTTTCCTTTTTCCCACAGGAAGAGAGAGCACAGGCTGGCTTTCCTACACTGTAAGAAATCCTGAAGGGGCTCACCACACCTATCAAACTAGCAGTTACACAGTCTTCTTAAACTTGAGTTATTCATGGCTAAATGGAAACAATCTTCAAGGCCATTTTGACAAAAACTTGATTAGGATTCTTGGAACCCTGGGCAAAACCCTATTCCATGCAAGACAGTAAATAAGATTTAAGATGGGTTGGTTCTTCTGAATCTTGGGTGAGAATCAAGATAAGTCTGAGTCATTGTTAATGGTTGATGGTGGGCCATATTCTTATTATTCTCCAACCGCTTCACAACAGCCACAAGGGCAGTTGGTTTAGCCTTTGAGAGGAGGAGGAAAACCGTTTGAAGAGGAAGAGCAATGTTTTGTAGGCTGCAGTGTGAGGGAGAGGCATTTTGGTGACCTCCTGTCCCCAGGATCCATGGGGCTTGGAAGGATGAGCACCCTCCACCACAGAAGTCCAAGAGGAAGTGGTATTTTCTCTGTGAGCCAGGCTTTAGTCCATGCATAAAGCAATGGAAGGAATAGTTCATGAAGAGGTTAGAGATGTGGGGTCATTTGTTTACATCTGGCTTTCAGAGAACATGGTAAGAGGAGGCAGGAGAGGCAGACATCACTTAATGTGGGTGAGCATGGCAGTGGCCAAAGGTAACTGGGAGGGGTGATATGAAGAATTAATAGGCCTCAAGGTCTCACAAAGAATCTTCACACCAGGTCTCTAAAACCAAAACAAAGTGACCCCAAACACCATGCAATGGTCCCTGCCAGTAAAACTTGGTTCAAACACTGCAGAACTTCTCCATGGATTCACAGCAGGCAGTGTCAGCTTTATAACTGATTATTACTGACGTTTTGGAAACACTCTAAATTAGCAGGGGAAAGATGAACGCACCACTCCAAATACGGAGAAGACTGCCTCTGTACAGTACCAAGATAACTCTTTTTTGGTCAAGAGGTGGAAGGCATATGCCCAGTAATCCAAATGTTGGATTTGGAACTGGGTTATTTTGAACCCAAGAGCAATTGTGTTTGCAATTTAATCCACTTATAACTATCATATTGTTTCTGAGTACATTTTGAACTTTCACATTTTTGGAAGGTTTCTAAGATGAAATTCCTAGAAAACAATAAATTGAAAACACGACGTTTTTAAACATAGAGAAACATTTAATAAAAGACACAAAAGAAAAAATTTCTCCAAACTGCTACTCGCTTCCAAGTAAAAAAAAAATGGCAGGCTGTAGCTGAAATGTACCCAGTGTCCCATTCCTGCCTGGAGAGTTCTTTGACTTTATCCCCTTATGGCTGTTTGCACTGGATCAGATGTCCAACCCTGGCCCAAATGACAGTGGCGTGTAGGATGGACCATGTGAGAACAAGGTGCTTCCCAATAGCAACACATGACGTATGTCAATAGAAGAGCCATTCCCATATGAAGGGGAAAGTATAGGCCAAAACTGATTCCATATGCCCACTTGACCTATATTTTCATTGTTTAAACCTTATATTTTGATTTGAACATTGTAGTGGAGTGATATTCCATTTTTACAGAAGCAAATCATGTCAATAGGTAACCTCCCCACCTTCTGGCATTTGCAGAAATGTTCATGTGAACTACTGTTAGCTTTATTTTGCACTTCCAGGCTAATGAGTTTACTTAGAAGTCTGTGTTGTTTGTTGTAGTCAACATCTGTGTGATTCTGCTAGCCTATCATCCAGTTTTTCTTCTTCAGCTGATAACACCTAGATTTTCCTTTGGGAAACCAACATCTCCTATATTCTCAAACCATGTGATTTCCATGAAGTTGACACTGTGTGCTTGTCTCAGTGACGTGCTAGTGGCCCAGCCCTGGCCAATTGGAATGCCACACTCCCCTGGCCAGTTATGGTCCAAGGATGGACCTCCCCCCTTTTTAAGGCTTTCCCTGGAACAGTTTGGAAAGGGCCTCGCTGGGAATGCTTCTGAAGCTACTGTTGGCCACAGTTTGAGAAGACCTGAATGAGAACAAAGGCAAGAGATGGGATAAAGAAGAGTTGAGGGATGGAAATGCCTGATAACAGGGTTGAAGTCCAGCTGTCTAAGCTGGACAGTCAAGTGAAACAGTAAAATTCTTCCCCCTACCCCCTTCCCCTCAGTTTTGGTTATAGCTTGTTTGATTTGGATTTCTGTACCTTGCAACCAATGTGAAAAGTGAATTATCTTCATGAGCAGAACTGTGTAGTTCCTAATTAAATCTCCTGCTCCAGTTCCTTATGTTCCAGACAAGGCAAACCACAAAACCTAGTGGCATAAAGCAGTAACCATTATTTCATATATCTCATGGTTTCTGTGGGTCAGGAATATGGGAAGGGCTTGGCTAGGCAGTTCTCACTTGGAGTCTCCATGCAGTAGCAACCAGACAGTGGCTGGAGCTGGGATAGAGGGGAGGGGAGGGGGCTGGAGCAGCTGGCAGCCAGCAGGGCAGCTGTCTCTCCTCCTGAACTCTCAATAGCTCTGTTGGACTACTTGAGCTTCCTCATAGCATGGCATTCAAAGCACTCAGACTGCTAACCTGGCTTCCATGTGAGTGTTCCAGAGCCCTGGGTGTAAATTGAATCTCTTTCTATGACCCAGCTTTGAAAGTCACACAGTGTCATTTCCACCACAAGCTGGTCAACTGAACAATAAGTTTGGCCCAGAATCAAGGGCAGAAGATGTAGACCCCACCTCTTAATGGTGACACGTCAATGAATTTGCAGATGTGTTTTAAAACCACCACATATTATGAGCAATCCCCAAACTGTGAAAAGGGTAGGGTACTGTGGTCAAAATGATATATTTCAGTAGACTTAGTTTTGTGACATCATGCTTTTAGTTTATACTTTTGGGAGCTGGATTAACTTTTTCAAGTCATTAAGGCACAAAGCATAGTTTATATATATTGAAAATTAAATAAGATTTGTCATGATCTTTCAGGCTTTAGAATTCCATTTTGTTCTTGTATTAAGGCATTTCAAATTTTAATGTGAGTAGCACTGAAAAACGTTTAGATTTGGATTAGTTCTCTACTTCACAATTGCTTATATATTGACTTACTATTGAGGCATTGTCATTTAGTACTTGGTACCTTAGTCACTGTAACTTCCAGAAGTGCTTCATTGTCTTCCAGTGACCAGTTTACGGAGTTGGGAGTAATCTCTTTTTTATGGATTCTATATGAAATAGCCATTACAATGTAGATTTGTAAAACTTGACCTGTGTTATGGTTCTATCACTTTGCCTCTCTGACTAGAGTTAGAAATCCTCCTTTATACTATCTAGTACCATGGAGTAAAAATCAGAATGCAACTCTTTTCAACTTTCTCCCAAGTGGAGGAAGTCTAATAGATCTTGAACTAATTTTTTTTTTCTGTTTCAGAGTGTAGCAAGTAATCTATTGGAATAAAACCAGCAGTTGAGTAACTCATGCAAAGGTAATTTAGAGCACAAATTAAATCTGTCAGAGTGGTATTAGATTTGCAAAAGCTCATAAATAACAAATGAAAGGTCACAAAGCTGTGAAAATGAGAGTGTACTTCTTCATAAGAGAGCTGTAGTCAGGGACGAATCCTCAGCACATATTCAAATAGCAGTGCACAAAATGGAAACACAAAATCTTTTCTAAATGTCTAGAACATTCCAAAGACACAGTGGACTCCAGGGAAAAACATCAAAGTCCTAGAAAAGACCCTTCAAATCACTGAGCATGTCCAACATGGTATTTGTGGGGTTTAGGGATTAAAGCTCCATCAACTGCTGAGAATCTGTATGGAAAAAATACATCCCCATCAGCAGAGCCCATATTTCAGTAGCAGTTAGACTAATTGTGAATGCATGTCACTCATCTTTCACTTTTCAGTTCCTAGAAAATACTAATACAGTGAGTGGTGCTTCATGATTTACTGCAGGAATGTAAGCAGTTGGGTGATATTAATAAATAGTCCTGCCCATCCTGTTTTCTCATGGAAAAGAGCGGTGGAAAAATAGCTCTGGCTACTATAAAGTAGACAAGTTCTTTTACTACGCATTTTATGCAGATCTTTTTTTGTGCGTTGTGCTGTGTTGGGCTTGACTTGTATAAGGGAATTATTTATACAAGTTATGTGTGGGCTTCATCAAAATTAAAAACTTTTGTGTATCAAAATACATCATCAAGAAAGTGAAAAGCGGGGCTTCCCTGGTGGCGCAGTGGTTGAGAGTCCGCCTGCCGATGCAGGGGACACAGGTTCGTGCCCCGGTCCGGGAAGATTCCACATGCCGCGGAGCGGCTGGGCCCGTGAGGCATGGCTGCTGAGCCTGTGCGTCCGGAGCCTGTGCTCCGCAACGGGAGAGGCCACAGCAGTGAGAGGCCCACACACCGCAAAAGAAAAAACCACAGTGCACTTCACATTCACTAGGATGGTGCTATAATAAAAATAGTTTTTTAATGAAAGTAAGTGTTGATAAGGATGTGGAGAAATTTTGCTGATGGGAATGTAAAATGGTACAGTGGAAAATCGTTTGGCAGTTCTGCAAAAAGGTAAACATAGTTACCATAAGACCCAGCAATTCCACTGTTAGGTATATACCCAAGAAAAATGAAAACATATGTCCATACAAAAAATGTACATGAATGTTAAAAGCAGCATTATTCACAATAGTCAAAAAGTGGAAACCACCCAAATGTCTATCAGCTGATGAGTGGTATATCCATACAGTGAAACATTATTCAGCCATAAAGAAGAATGATATACGAATTCACATTACAACATGGATGAACCTTGAAAACATTATAGTAAGTGAAAGAAGCCAGACATGAAAGACTGTATGTTGTATGATTCCTTTTACACAAAATGTTCCCAATAGGCAAATCCATAGCAACAGAAAGTAGCTTAGTGGTTGCCAGGAGTGGGGAGAAGAGGGAATTGGGGCTGACTGCTAATGGGTGCAAACTTTCTTTTTGGGGTGATGGAAATGTTCTAGACTAGGTGATGGTTGCACAATATTATGGACATACAAAAAGCCCTCACTGAATTGTATTATTTTTAAATGATGAATTTTATGTTATGTGAATTTTATCTCAAGGAAAAAATTTTAAATAGATAAAAATAACAGATCCTTAAAAAAAAAAAAAGCAGTGTGTTTACCAGGATTAGTAGCACATGCACTAGAGATAAACCTCGAGTGTTATCTCAGATTCCTGTGACTGGTACCTTCTTTCTCTTTCTTGGTCAGCAGTCCATCCACACGGGGTTGACCTTCCACTCTGGCTGCTGAAATACAGGTGAGTGAGTTCTTCGTGTAGTGGACCTTGATCAATAGGAGACAAGAGACAGGAAGACATAAATTCTCCCTCCCTTCTCGCTCCGTGGGCCACACTGAGTGCAGCTGTTCCTTGGAATCCTCTGTCTCTCTGTGGCTTGTTGTGAAGTGGTGAGCTGCATAGTAACCTAGGATCACATTGCTTTATATTTCCTAGCTTCATTTTACCTCTGTCTGTCTGTCTGTCTTTCCCTCCTTCTCTCTCTCCCTCTCCCTTTCCTTCTTTCTCTTTTTCCTTTACCCTCGTTGTCTTGGGCTTGCTCTTCCCATATAAAGTCTTAGCACCTTTAGTCCTTGCACAGATTCTTCTGTGAAGAGCAGCTGGCCTATGGCACTTGGTGAAGGGTGTGGCAAAAGAGGGAAGGAGGGAACATTCTATCATATATGGATTCTGTTATCTTAGAAGAGACATGGGCATTTTTAAGGTTATATTCATTGGCTTTGGGTGAAAAGCTGACTTCTATTTGTGCATAAAAAGTGAAATTACTCTGTCAAATCACTTTTTGAAAAGAATGATTTTTTCCAAAAACTGTTTTCCTCTTTATAAAAGTAATACATGCTCATCAAAAATTTTTGAGCATGCAAATTGAGCAAAAAGAGAAACATCAAAATTACCTGAAATCCCACATCATTTTGGTCTTTGTCCTTTCAGTCCTTTTTCTAATCATAAACAAGCCTAGAAATACATACATTTTTTGCTAAAGAAGGAACAATTTCATGAGTAAAATGTGTTGGTATGACAAAGTGTCAACTACTTTAAGAATTTGAAAACTCTGCATTAAACACATAAAATTCATGGTTAAAAAGTAGTTGAACCCTCCAAGTTTGAAAACTTGCTCTAAACAAATCAGGCCTAAAGAATCAAGCTGGCCAAGTAGAGGTGAATCTCTTTTAATGAATGAAATGGTTGTTTTAACTTCATCCATGATACTTCACCATGTGTAGGACCTGTGAGCACACCTGGAGATGTGGGCCTTGGCAGGGGTACAAGGTGTGCTTATGACCTGTGCTCCTTCCACGTCTTTTACACAAGTAAAATCTAACTAAGGCAGCTATGGTAGTGATCATGGGGGTGGAACATAGGCCTTGTAAATACAGGAGGGTGTAGAAGACCAGCACCCACATGTTTGCTTCATTGACAGGGACGGCAAGAAATCCCTGGGTCTGTGTGAGCCGCAGCATATTAAAATGCTGGTGGCATTTAGGCCTCTCCCCACTGGCTTTGTCCCTGCCTGGCTGGCCATGGGACCAAAGGTGGGGTAGAGGAGACATATGGATTGTGATTTGTCATACTTAGTAGTTTTGGGAATTGTCATGTTTTTCTGATTTAAGGAAAGTGTGCTTGTGTTGAACCAAAGTTAATTGTACCATGTTTACTTTAACTTAGAAAACTATACTGACTGATTTTGAACAAAACAGTAGTAGTAAAAATATTGGGAAATACTGTTAATACATGGCATTTACTGTGTGACAGACACTGTTCTTAGTGTTTTACATGTTAATTTATTTAATTCTCATAGCACATTTTTTAAAGCTGTATTTTTTTCATTGAAGTATAGTTGATATACAATGTTGTCTTAATTTCTGCTATACAACAAAGTGATTCATATATATATATATATATATATATAACATTCATTTTTAAAAGATTCTTTTCCATTATGGTTTATCATAGGCTATTGAATATAGTTCTCTGTGCTATACAGTAGGACCTTGTTGTTTATCCATTCTATATATAATAGCTTACATCTGCTAACCTCAACTTCCCACTCCATCCCTCCCCCAATCCCCTGTCCCTTGGCAAACACAAGTCTGTTCTCTGTGTCCAACTCATAGTACATTTTTAAGGTAGGTAGTATTATCCTCATTTTGAAGATGAGGAAACTGGGGAACAGAATGGTTAAGTAACTGGCTTAAGGTTGCACAGCAAGAAAGTATTGGAGTAAGGTTTCAAATCCAGGCATCTAGCTCTTCCCCTCTGTATGTTACTCACACATAGTCAACACAAGCTGTAAAATGAAGGCTCTTGGATGGGTAGCCATGCCACAGAGGTTGCAGTAAGGTTCATTTCAGATGACATTAAGTAATACATAATGCTTATGCAAAGACTGTGCAGAGGGAGACTTTTAAATTAATAACTGGAAGGAATACTGTGGTTGAGAAATGCTTTAATGAAAATGAGACACATGCAATGTTTGGTATGTGTTGACATCAAGTTTCACATTAAAAAGAACTTAGGTTGGCAACTAGTTGATATTTAATGTTAAATTATTCAAAATAAAACCAGAAAGCTTTCTTCACCATTCCTCTCGAACTGAGCCCAGATTGTGAGGACACGGGTGTTGGTGCAATTGATTTAGGGGTCCAGGGGACTCTGTGCAAATCTGTCCCTCAGGTGCAGCTTCACCCGACCTGATGGATGTACACAGAAGAACTATTGCATTCGCTTAAGATTAGATAATGTTTGTGCCTGTCACTCATAGAGGGAAAGAGATCCTTGATATTTGTTTTCTTATCACATTATTTAACCAAGTGCCTAGCACAGTGCCTGGCAGTCACATTTATGAAGTGAACGAGCAGCTCCTTCCCTTTCTGATTGCAAACCTGCTTGGGGGAACCAAATTGCAAACAGAAGAGGGCGTAGTGAGCATGAAATTGGCAAGCTGGCATCATCAAGCTGTTACAGGGTGATAAGAGTTCTCTATTTTCTAACAATTTGTCTATTTGAAAAAAGTAAAGAACACACCAATCCATCTGGAGTTAGAGTGTATCGTGCATTGTCTGGTGTCAGTTAATCTTTTCACAATTTTTAATAAAGTTATCTTACTATTATTTAATATTTTCCTGTTCTGTAATTTTTAAAAATTGCTTTTATCATGAAATAGCTCTATGTCTGAGCTCCTTGGAGTGTTTCATTTTCTGAATTCATTTTTATACTTTCTATCATCCTGTTTTGAGTAATATTACTCTGTACTGTGCTCTGATATCTGATTAGTCTGATATTGATTTTCTCTATTGATTTTGATTTGTAATATATTTACTCTTGGTCTATTTGTTTTGACAGCAAAATTTTAGGATTATCTTATTATGCTGTTTTTAAAATGTCATTGAATATTTGTATTAAAATTTTGTAGACAAAATGTCCTAATTATGTTTTTTTAGCCAGTTTAAAATAAAGTGAATATCTATCTTGACCCCTTGCATGGGTGCTAGAATGATGGTATTCGGAAAATAGAACATGAGGAACAGACTCTATAGAAAAGCAATAAGATGGCAAGCGAACAACGCATATAAATTAAGATATATATCTACATTCTAAGTAAGCTGGACAATTCAACCCTAGTAAAATTTTATTGCTCTCAGTTTTAATTGAAAAGGGCAGAGTCCAAATAAAGGATAGAATGATGATTGCTTAGTGTTACAGTGACACCTTGATCTCATTTCTTCAGGTTTTGTTTATATGCCTTGACTCAGTCTTTGGAAGAACATAGTATCACCATTAAATGTGGCCTCAGTGGCCAGACTGCCTGGGTTTAAATCAGCTCCTCTATGTATTTGCTGGACTTCAGTTTACTCACAATGGGATAACAGTGCCTACCTCATAGGGTTATGAGGAGAATTACCTGATATATACATATACATATATATATATACATATACATATATATATACATATACATATATATATATATATATATATATATATATATATATATATATATATATAAGAACTTCAACAGTACACAGACAATAATGTTAGTTATGTTAAGGAGATTTTGAGCTATAAAGACACATCTTGGTTCACGAGAGGCCAGTTTACCTACATATCCTTTTTTTTTTTTTTTCTCTCCAAATTGGAAAGTCTAGCCTGTACAGCATGACCCAGTAAGGCTGCACTCTCATACCTGGCGTTCGCTGGTATCAAGGAAATGCTTCTGAGCTTCTGTGCCTGACTTATTTATTGTTGCATTCTGGCAGCCAACCCCTTTCCTCCTGGCAAAAATAGCTGCGTTTCATTAAAATTCAATCTTTCTTGATACCATCTCTGCTGGATGTTAGAGGGGACTGCTAGCAGTGGAGCTTTAGCAACCTAATTAAGAATGGATTTGGGTTGAAATTTTCTAAGTACTCTAAAATTACAGTCTGTAAAGTTTCTCTCCATGTTTACCCACTTCCTTGTGCCCTGGGCTCCCTGTTTCTCCCCAGCTCATCCCGCCATCACAGGAGCTGGGCCGAGTCTCCGTGGCTTTCCCGAGTTGGACACTGACATGACTGTGGCTTCGTATTTCAGGTGCAAGTCCTCTTCCGTCGTCCCGAGTCCCCGCTCCCAGGCCCCCTGGATGAGTGACGCCTTGGTCTGCCATGGAAGCTGGCCCTGCCCTGGCCTGGCTCCTGCTTCTGAGTCTGCTGGCTGATTGTCTGAAAGCTGCTCAGTCCCGAGACTTCACCGTCAAAGACATAATCTACCTCCACCCTTCAAGTAAGACTCCATTCTCTTCACTGCAGAAATGTCGCTCGACTCCCAATAAGATTTGAAAGTTGAAAAATGGCCGGCAGGAGGCAGCCTTCCGCTCAGGCGAAACCTGGTGATTTAATTGCAGGGGGGCGCGTATGCGACAGAAACATGCGTTGTGTTGTACCCTCCCCTTTTTACAGGGTGTTTGTATTTGAAGGTAAATTATTAGGCTTGTTTTCTCTGTTCCCTGTGCCCTCGGTCGCTCTGATTCTGAACAGCCTTCCCTCTGACTCTGCCAGCCCTCGGTCAGTTATCAAAGTCAACCGCCAAGTCCCAAGTCCCGGGAGGAAGGTGTTTGTAAAAGATCAGGCCTTTATAAGCAAGATAATAGCTGGCCTTCCTGTCTGTGCATCTAATTCTCAGTTTCAGCATAATTGCCTTCCGCCACTTCCTATTCCCTGTCCCTTTCAGTTTCCTGTGTTTAAGAATTATCTTGGGAGTGTATAATGATGTGTGTCCCAGGTCCCTTCCCTGGAGTGTCTGACTGCATCTGTCTGGGTGGTCCCCATGGATTTTTGCTTTCAGCAAGAATTTCAGGTGCTTCCGCTGTTGCCGATATTCTAAGGATCACACTTCGGGAAACACAGCAGCTTTCCTTCTCTACTGGTCACCATCTCTGTATTTATCTCATCTCTTTTACTTTTGCTTGACTCCCTGCTGGAATGCCCCTGAGCTGGGTATGTAGTGTGTGGGCTGACCTTTAGCATTCGCCCTGAGGTGCATTACCCTTTTGAAATGTTCTGTTTGCCAAACATTTTTGAGCCTCTACTGTGTGTCAAGCATTGTGATCGGCGTAAAAAATGTAAAGGCAAATCAACCACAGTCCTTGCTTTTGAGGATCTTGTAATCTACAAGGTGAAGGAAGTCACCTGGACTCCTTCAATGCCACATGATTAGAATATTTAACGTCTCCGTGTTCTGGTTGAATGAGAGGTGGTCCAAGGAGTGCACAGGGGCTTGGAGTCCACCTGACTTCGGGTTAGGACCTCCCTCAGCTGCTTCATAGCCTTCTGACTTGAAATAAGTTCCCTAACTTTGTGAAGATTAAATAAAAGAATGCATACAAAGCACTTAGCACTGTGAGCCATAGGAAATGCTCAATAAATGTTAGGGGAACCTTTAAAGTGTTGATTTCTACATTTCTAACATGGTTAAAATGATACATACCCTATAGCGTTGTTTTGTGGACTAGAAATAATATCTGTAAAATGCTAGGCACATACATAACAGGCAATCAGATGCCTGTTACTTATGATGTTGTGCTAATTGTCTCAGACAGTAAACTGAGGATGCTGAAGGTACATCACTAATTTTTTAAATCCAGATATACATTTAACCGGCAGCCGAAAGTTTCTTTAGACTTACTGCTGTTGTACGCTCTCACCAGTATAGGCTGGTGCCTACTGGTTAGTTGTATGGAAAGCTTATCTGGCTGCTTGTTTTTGCAGGGCAGTTTATTTTAGTAACATTCATGAAAAGAAGGTGCTTTGATAGTTTCTCTGTTTTCTAAGATTGCATTTTATTCTTTTCTCCAAAGAACCATGCTTTTTTATTACAGTTGGTGAACAAAAACCTAGGTTTCAGTCTCGTGGGTTTGATTGCCAGGACTTTCAGCTTCTGTGGAATTCTTTGTCCGCTTCAGTGACAGACTCAGAAGTCACTGGGCCTCAGAACAGACCCATGCCTGGCCTTCTCTGAGGCTGTGATTGTACACGCAGGGTGGAAAGGAAAATTAAGGGGGGGTGGATTTAAGTGACCAAGAACAAAACAAACACACTCTGCTTGTGCCTCAGGGGTATGGTGGGTCAGTGCTGGTGTTGAGTGGACCTCTATTTGGAAAGTCCATTTCAGAATGGGATCTTTGAAGGATGAGCTCTGCCAGGCTGGAGGGGCAATCACCTGTGCTCTTTAGAAATTGATGGAAAAGTTCCATTCATGTGACCTATGTTGATTAAATAGAGCCATGGCCTGGTTAAAGAGAGCTCACTATAAATAAAGAATTGATGGAGTATTCTGATGTGATTTTGGAATATAGAGAAGGGTAGAAGCAGCTGTTTCTAAACTATGTTGTATGTAGATGATTCACCAGCAGGTCTGGGCTGAGTTCTCTTTCAGAGTCTCCATAACTGGTCACAAGGAATATAAGTTCTTGCAGGAATCAAGTTCCTGTCCATGGTTCCTACTTGGCCATAACTTTGTTTATTCTGACCACTTTAAAGCAGAGTTAACTTCACATTTCTCTGCACTAATTCAGAAGTTTTTGGTGTTGTTTGCTTGTTCTTACACTTTGATTTTTTAAACGGTCATGGTCGTCTGCCCTTGAGCAGCACCCGGTAGACTATGTTTAGATGAAGCGATCTCTCCACAAATAAGCAGGTTTCTGTAGAACATAGACCACAAAAAATATATGAAGGAAACATGGGATTATTTTGATTTTGAATTATTAATAAAATCGCCTCACTTTGTAGATGGAGACACAAACAGCTTTCCTAGGGTCGGCGAGTGAGCCAGATTCCATTAATATTAGATACTGCTCAGAACCTGCCCAAGGAGAAACGCGGTGACGCTGGGGATGTGAGAAGATACACAAGTTTTCCACACCAGACAAACATAAAATCATTTCTCCTGGGCCCCGAACAGCCCTCAGAGATAACAAGTGGGATGAGATTGGAACCCGGGTTGGGAAAGTTCAGCCTCCCATGACTAATCTCCTTTGCTCTCTGGTTCCCTGATCTTTGAAGTTTCTAAGCCTTTAAAAGAAATAAACTTTATGGCTTTCAAACTTGAGGCACTGTCCTCAATAACATTCTTTTCTATCGTGTGTATGGGTTTTTTTTCTTTTTCAAGTGAAAAATGATTAATTTCTTCCTAGCCCATGATTAAAGTACCAAAGCCTAATAAAAACCTTCGAAGCAGGAGTTTGTATTAAGAGACATGAAGCTACTTACTTGGCTGTTAGACCTCATACAAGATAGCAGAATTTAACATCCTAAGTGACTTCAACATGTTCTTGGCCTCCTTTTCATTCTTTGTAATAGAAACCTTTCCTGGGAAGTTCAGTTTTCCTCTGGTTGCATATTCTGAGTCTTTCCTTAATTATGTGGACCAAAGAGCTATCTCTCTACAGGGGGCTTGTTTATGCCCAGATAGTGAGCCAACGAAGTTTTCCCATAATTCTACACCACGTTAAGTCTTAGGGAGTAAGGGGACTTTCTAGAAAGGTACCAGGAAATGCACTTCTACCAGAAATATGTTCATGGTATTAAAATTATACTGACAATATGTTGTTGCCTAGTGGACTGAGAAGATCAATTTATTAGATTTCTAGAAATTTTGTATTTGCATCCAGTTTCCAAAAACAATGGAAATTAATTTGGCAAGAATGAAAAAAAAAAAAGTTTGGATGCATTACACATCAGCATACAGTTCAAAACAAGATTCTCTTCTCACCACGGTTTTGGTAACTGAAGGCCTTTGTCCTGGCAAAAGTTCCAAGGGATGGAAACAAAGACGAAATCTTTTCCGATGCCTTACAAATGAATTATGGTCGGTTGAACCATGGCTGACCAGGAGAGTTAATGGACAGATTATATTACAGGAAGTAACTGGGCACTTTGGCTTTTCTTTTTTTCTTTACAATAACCTTCTCTTGAGGGACCAAGGACTTATGCCCTGAAATACTTATGCCCTGAAATACTAAGCTTATTAACTCTGTGATCAAGAGCCAAATTAGATTCATTCGCAGCTGGGGCCACAACGATTTGAAACCCTACTTGCTCTGTAACGCTTTGAAGTAACAAAGAAGAAAACTGCACATCTCTTAGAAACCTCTTTCCGTCCTTTTTAAAAAAACTTCTTTATCAGATTCAGTATCAGTTAGCAAGTTACTGGAGATTAGTTGTTCATCTGAAGACCTTGTTTATTAGCTAAATATTTCCAGAGGGGGGAATTTGACCATTACTTGGTATTGTGCTGTAATTATCGACTGAAAGCTGAGTCTGTTTTCAGAGATTTGTCACTGAAAAGGGTTTGATTATTCACTGATCAGTACTACCTGCCAAGGTGTAAATACAAGTTCCTATAAGCAAACATTAGACTGTCATTGTTGAGAATGCAACAGATATGAAGTTGTGGATTTAAAAATAAAACTCACTGGAAAGGAGATCATTTGGTTAATTGGCAATGATACATGCTGATAAACACATTCAGAGAGAAAGATTTTTAACAGAGCTTCATTTTGCTACCATAGTGTTTTGGCTCATATTCCTGTTTTAATTTTGACACACTTTGAGTTAATTTCAGAGTCCAGGCCTACTTGTATAAGAAATGGCAGTATTTAATTTAATATGTCACTAGTCTTTCAAAAGATAATTTTGAAGAGTCTATTAATCCAAATTTGGGAACACTACAACTTATTAGTGCTAGGCTTTCAATAAGTTTATTCTTGGAACAGCTGGATCGTCAATCTTCATTCAAAGTTCTTAATTTATCTCTTTGATGGGAAAGTTTCCAGGAATAGCTAATCCAACATTCTAGCTAAAAGTTTTACAGGCTTCAGTGACAGACAGATAAAATTGGATACTCTAGTGAATTAATCACACAAGCTGAAGTATTATGGTTGGCTTGCTGTCATAAACCTTAGTGAATACGATCGTTTTTTGAGAAATGCTGTTCTTTGACAAATTATTTACATCTTTTTTTCAAAATTCCTGCTTTAATAATTCTACTTCAAATCTTACAAACTATTTTAAAGTTCTTTTGCACTTATTTATATATTAAATAATTTAAAGTGGATAGTGAAACTATTTTTAATGTATCCAATCAGGATAATTTCCTAAAATATTTTGTATGGTTTTTAATAATGGTATTTATAAAAATAATCTAATTAAAATGTCCATAAGAGTATTGAATGCCTTTGGAATATGAGGACCTATTTATTTATTTAGTTAGTTAGTTATTTTGGTTGGGTGAAGCATAGGGGATCTTAGTTCCCCAACCAGGGATCATACCTGTGCCCCCTGCATTGGAAGCGTGGCATCTTAACCACTGAACCACCAGAGAAATCCGAGAACCTATTTATTTTAAATTCTTCAGGCATGTACTTACCTAAACTAGAATCTTTAACTCGAGTATAACCCACCTATCTAGGCAGTGGGATGTGAAGACATAAAAATTTTCTATGTGTAGTTTTACAAAATAGTTGATTTCTGTTTATTATAATTACATGATAGAGCATGTTTAACCAGAGCGAGTTTTCCTCATTGGGAATGCAGTCGTTGGATGGCTATGCCTAGGCTGCTTTCCATCCCTCATTTTTAAGAGGATCCTTGCTCTCAGCATCTTTCTGTTTATGAACTTGAGTCACCAGCCACTAGGAGGAACATAGAACTCTCAAATGGGCCCATTAAAAGTTTCAGTTACCTGTCTTTTTTAGACAGTTTATGACTTTTGATCATGTTAGGTTATTGGGTATTGTCAGAGTCAGCTCTGTGAAATACTACAAACAAATGCGAGGATGGGCAGCTATTCTAAGCAAGGTGAAAATCAGTTATATCTGGCCCATAATTCTGGCCTTAAGCTGCTGCCTCCTCCTTCATTTATTTTTGATAACATACTTAATTGGTTCCATGTGGGCAAAGTAATTTACCCTGAGATGATTATTTCCGCCAGTGGGACATGCAGGCTCAGCCATCTGTGAGGGAGAACAGTTGGCTCCTGCAGATGAAGTGTTTGCATGTTTGCAGCTTTCAAAGAGGCCAGGTAGTTTTACAGATTAACACACACACACACACACACACACACACACACACACACACACAAGTTCTGTCTGTGAAAAGCGAAACGCTAAGCAACAAAGCAAGCAAATGATTAAAACTAAGCACCAAGTGAAAGTACATCAGGGAAAAGGACAGAGATGGCCTGGCCAGACGTTCCTTTTGGATCCTGGTCCTTAATTACCAAGGAGACCCTGGCATGCTGGGCACTCTCCAGAACCTGACTCCCATGGTTGCATCCCGCCTGAACACAAATGCAAGGCAAAGAATACAAGTACCTGGAGGACAATCCCTTCAGAAGGCAGGAAGAGGCAGCTCAGGAGTGGGGAATGGAGGGGAAAGATAGGAGCAGCTTCCTGGAACATCCCCATGTGCCCTCAGCACTCTGCCCCAAGACATTGGCCATGGGCCCCCGGGGCCCTTAGGAGGTTCACCTCTGCACAGGCAGCATGTATCTTAGCAATGAAGACTCTTAGCTGATATTTGCTATCCCCTGAGATTCTTAACCATATCAGGTCCAACCAGATAAAATTATAAGATTGAACCAAAGAAACTGTGTAGGTAAGAAATGATCAAGCATCATGATTGAACCTAATATTTATATTTATTTACACGATGATATGTCTACAGAAGTTGACACATAAAAGTAAATCACAGGAAATCCAGAGTGCCTTTTTTTAATTGACATTTTTATTGAGATTATTGTAGATTCATCAGCAGTGGTAAGAAATAATATACAGAGATTCCATATGTACTTTACCCAGTTTCCCCCAATGGTAACATTTTTTAAAACTGTGGAATAATATCACAACCAGGTTATTGACACTGATACATTAGTCTACTGGTCTTATTCAGACTTCCCCCATTTTACCTGTGTTCATTTGTGTGTGATTTTGTGTGTGTGTGTGTGTGTATATGTGTGTATTTAGTTCTACATAATTTTATCACATGTAGGTTTGTGTATCCATCACCAAATCTAGACACTAAACAGTTTCAATAGCACAAGGATTCCTCCTGTTGGCCTCACACCCATGTCCGTCTGAGTCTCCCCCCACTACCTGGCAACTGCAACCCCTGGCAACCCCTAATGCTTCCTCCATTTTTAAAATTTTCTCATTTAAAAAATGTCACACAAATGGAATCATACAGTATATAACCTTCTGGGATTGACTTCTTTCACTCAGGACAACTTCCTGGAAATTCATCCAGGTTGTTAAATGTATTAATAATTCATTTTTATTGCTGACTAGTGTTCCATGGTATGGATGTACCATGGTTTGTTTAACCTTCACCCATTGAAGGACATCTGGGTTGTTTCCAGTTTGGGGATGTTACAGATACAGTTGCCATAAAAATTTGTGTACAGATTTTTGTGTGAATGTAGGTTTTCATTTCTTCGGGATAAATGCCCAAGAGTGCAGCTGCAGAGTCATATGACAGTTGCATGTTTAGTTTTTTAAGAAATTGCCAGGCTATTTTGAGAATCCTTTTTAAAGAATAAAAGCGTCTCACTTCACCATGCAGGATTCTGTGCTCAGTCTAAAAAATTAATCTTCTCTCTTGATTTTTTTTTGTAGCCACACCATATCCTGGTGGATTTAAGTGTTTCACCTGTGAAAAGGCAGCAGACAATTATGAGTGCAACCGATGGGCTCCAGACATCTACTGCCCTCGAGGTAAACTCTCAGTAGACACATTGGGCTGCCCAGAGCTGTCCATGAGTGAATGGCCTGCTGACTATGATGCATGTATAGAGAGAGGCATGCTTGCAATCTCAACCACTTCTCTTGTCTAAGGCTATTAGTAGATCTTTTATGCCACATCAGTACCTTATCATCAAACATTGTCAGAGACATAAACTGATCCATAGACTTGCCCCCTTTCTTATGAAGCATCGTTGGAGCTCCAAAAGAGGTGAGTGATACTTCTCACCCCCAGGCCCAACAAATGCCAGATAAGAAAAGAACAACCAGCCTGTAATCCACTCTTCGAAGCATTAGTCATTGCCTAGTAACTTCCTTTAAGTAAAAATATGAGTTGCTGTTCATATAAAGATCCCATTTATTACGTATCTTGCCAGAGGCTTCTATCCCGAGACTGCATGAAAGCTAGAATTCTCAATGTCATCATCGCACAAATAAAAACCCTGAGCTTTTTAAACTATTAAGTTCTCTTTGAGGGATGAGATGAATGCCCAATCAAAGCATGAAATTTTGACCCAAAGGCCCATTTCAAAATGAAGTAGATGCTTCATATTCATGTTCAGATCTCTTTTATCCTATTGAATAAAAAAGATGGTTATATTTGGATATGGAGTCACTGTTCATTGGCTGTTTTGTGTTTGAAGGAAAGTCGATTCATTTGATGGGGAGGTGATAGGATGGGATATTTTACTGACAAATGTTTGAGCATGTAGTTCGATGGGCTTCGCTGCTGATCTAATTCAGTTGTTAAAATGACTGAACACACCAACACCAACCTGTTATTTTTCAATGTAATGCAAGAGCCCTTCTACTCACCCCGGCAGAAAGCACTCTGTTGCCCCTGGAGGACTGGACATCAGGAGAGCGTGGAAACTGCAGTGAAGGACAGGTGTCAGCTACCTAATCCGGTGCTATTTATTTAACCCATGAGTCTCCACCCAGACTGCCCAGGAGAAATACCTGTGGGTCTTTTCAAAACCACCTGGACCTGCGTCCTGCCTAGACTAGTGGTTCTCAAACTTCGGCATGACCATCATTCCCTGGAGGGCTTATTTAAATACAGATCTCTGCCCCTAGCTCGGCCTTCCCCCTCCTTCCTATAGGTCTGAGATGGGGCCTGAGAATTTGCATTTCTAAAGCACTCCACAGTGATGCAGATACTGCTGGTCCGGAGACCAGGCATTAAGAAACACAGCTCTAGACCAACTGAGCCTACATCTCTGAGGTTAGGGCCCTGCACCAGTGCGTTTAAACAGCCCAGGTGATTCTAATGGAGAGTCAGGGACAGAAACCACTGGGAGCTCCTCTCCCCACTCATAGAAAGCAAAATGCACTGTTGTCATTTCTAGGTTCTTCTTATTTACTTTGAGGAGTAGAGATGTTGGTAGGGTCCCAAAAGACCACATAGAAGAGAAGAATGTGGAGACACTGATGATCGGCTTATTCACAAGCTAGGTGTCCAGCCATCCAGGTAATCAAAGAGAAGTTCCGTCCGCGTTGCTTTCTGCAGTCACGCACTCACTCCGGAATCAGCGGTGTTTTCTACCATTACCACTACAGGGTGAACGTTTGGGCGGGTTGCTGACGGACCTGATTAAACCACTGCTTCTCAAACTTGGCAGCACATTGAAATCACAGGTGAAAACACTGATGCCTGGGCCCATTCCCAGAGATTCATATTTAAATGGTATGGGTGCCGCCAGGCATTTGAATTTTTGAAAGCTCCCCGGCTGGTTCGAATATGCAGCAAAATTTGAGAACCACTGTAAACAGTGACTCTGGACAAAAACAGGATAATCTGCTTGTGTAGCCAATAACCTTTGGGCTGGTTCCTGCTAGGACAAAGCTGGCAGATGAGCTATTGAAGCTGTTGCCACTGGTTAGAGCTACTGTACAGGAAACGTGACAGCGCTTTTCTCAGTATTGCCCTGGCAGAGATGATACAAAGGAAAAGGAGGTTTTGTGAACTGGTGCTCTCTTGGGCCTTGGGCTGTATTTCACAGAGGCCCAGTTCAAGTCTGAAGGTGTGCATGTCTACCTCTGTCACAAGGGGAAAACAGAGACCATGACACTCTGCTTGAATTCTTCTCTGGAAATGAGGAAGTTCCATCTTGATGTGTTCTTTCGAGGTCAAAATCTATCCTTCTAAAGTACAGACACCTGGAAGTATCTCAGGTCTTTACACAATTTCTCCTTCTCCCCTTTTTTATATTTTTGTCCTGAAATTTATAGGAATAAATGGGAAGTGATGCCTTGAGATTCTTGACATAGAACCACCATGCCAAACCCTTTGGGGGATTATGCAGTGAACGATAGGAATCAAGTTTCTTCTTTCAAGGAGCTGGCAGTTTAGCTGGGAGATAAGATCTGAACATATCAAATGTCAGAAATAGCAGGACAAAGGCATGTGCCAGAGGAAACATGGAGTTAAATGCTTGGGAGTTTAAAGGAGGAATTGCAGTTTGGGGGGGTGAGGTGGCCAGTGACAGCATCCCGGGCTGGGGAGATGGCAGCAGCCCAACAGGTGGGCAAGGCGGGTGGGAGAGCGAAGGGAGCATATCTTCCAGGAAGTCACTCAGAGCAGAGGCATGGAGTGTACCCATGTGGGTTCAGTGGACAGGGGAGACCTGAACTGGGTGTAGCAGAATATGCTGGGGAATAATAGGAGCAGGACAGGGGAGCCAGGCTATTTTTGTGGGGCCTTGAACATCAGGTAAGGAGTGAGGACTAGCGCTGTAGACTGAGAAGAGATAATTCCTTCCTGTCCAGCCACGTTTGCCATGAACCATCAACATTTCCTCTGGGTTCTCTCCAGATTTTTTTAACAATGAAAATAATGCTATTATTATTAGATTAAACTATAAAATGTGTCTACTGAAAACTATTGAGTAAGCCTACATTTTTTTTTCTGTTTATTATTAGTTTGTTTGAAGCAGCCGTAGGACTACCAACAGGTTTGGTAAGGGCAGCTCAGTAACTGCTGTGGAAAGACGTCCTGACTTTCTGGGACCTTCCTCATTTTCTGTTGGTTTATTTTGTGATCTATTTAACGAGGTTTTAGTTATCACATGATGTGAAAACAACTGGTTGAAAGTGAAAAAAACCATTTCGTTTAAATATTGAATTTTATCTCTGTGGAATAAGCTTGCATCCCAAATTGCTTAGGAGATTGATTGAATTTCAAGTTCCCTGTCACTCTGACTTTTGAAACGTGTGTTATGTAAGTACTTCCTCCTCCATTACGTTGTTATTGACTTTGGCGCCTACAGATTCATGGGACCGTACTCCCTCCTGGAAGTGAGAATTTAAGATGCCCCCCAATAATGGACTGCCATTGTTCACCTCCTCAACTTCCATTTAGTCTTTGGCCCCTTCCTTTGCAATAACCTTAATTTCATCAACTGCTTATTATAAATCAATGCAATTTTCTTGCCACTGTGAACCAGAATGGTAAAGGATCTTGAACTCATATTCTATGAGGGACCAGGTGAAGGAATTGTTGAAGGCAAATAAGAGTTGAATGTCGCGTGTTCAGGTCCACATGGTTTTGCCTGTGACTTTTCTCTGTGTTGAGAGATTAAAAGCTCCTTGAGACAGGGACTGTCTAAGTGTTTATTAAGAGTCTGTAGAATTAAATGTCAAGTCAAAAACATGCAGTTTTTTAAAAGGCTTGTTCTGTGGAGGATACCTAAGCCACTAAGAATTTTATGTTCCTGCTTAATTATGAAGTGCAGATGCCTCCCTCAAAGGCAAAATCTTCACTGGAAACTATTGCTGATATAAAGTCAGACCAAGAGAAATCTTGAGATAGAGGGACGTGTATCCTTTTAGTTCCAGCTTCTATGCTGTTCACTGTTTTTCTGTGAAAGTAAAGAAAAATCTGAGCATGTCCCTTGGTGGCTCATTCTATATTTGTTATGTGGTATAAGCAGGGAATATAAATGATCCCCAGTTCAACTGAAGACAAGCCCCGCGGTTACAGATTTTCAGGAAAGACTTCTTTATGTCGACTTCTTTCAGCCCAAGCCCAGGCTGAGACAGACAACGTTTTCATTGACTTTACTTAAGGGTGGATTTTTTTCTCTTTTAGGCAGTGTTACACATAGGATATAGCCCTTCAGGGTTTCTGCCATTATACAGGGGTCTCTACACTACCTCTACACCCCATGAGGACCCAAGGCCTTGCATCTTCTTATCATTTATCTATTAACCTTCCCCTCTCCCACCAGGGTAAAGAATTCAGTACCTTCCTCAGTGTTGGCCCCTGGGATTTCCCTTACTTTCTGGAGAGTTCATTTGTACATTTACAAAAGGTATTGGTTGTACGTTATCCAACACTTCTGCCTGCTATGTAATGAGGTAGTGTTCAGGTGACCTATCTTGTCATATTGCTAAATGGAAATCTTAGACTTCCTCCTTTTTTATAGAGCAAAAAATTTTAAATTAAAGTTTAACATACATTCTGGAAAGTCCACAGATCATAAGTGCACAGCTTGTTGAATTTCCCCAGCATGAACATGCAGTGTATCTGCCACTCATGTTAAGTCGTAGGACCCCAGAAGGCCACTGGGGTCCACCAGGCTTTACACCCCACCTCCCAAAGGTAATGCAACTGTGACTGCCATGCAGATTTATATAAATGGAACCACACAGAATGTCCTCCTTTCTTTCCCACATTCTATATGTCAAATTCATCAGTGTTTTTTTGAGTAGCAAAGTCGTTCTTTCTCCGAGAAGTACAACAGATCATTTTATGAATCTACTAAAATCCATCCATTCCACTGTTGATAGGCATTTGGATTGCTTCCATGCACAGCAGTCTTGTACATGTCTTTTCGTGCACAGATATATGCATTTGTGCCATGTCTATCCCAGGTCCCACACCCCGGACAGGCGGTACTCATGCTTTACCTTTACTGGATTTTTTTTTTTTTTTTTTTTTTTTTTTGCGATACGCAGGCCTCTCACTGCTGTGGCCTCTCCTGTTGCGGAGCACAGGCTCCGGACGCGCAGGCTCAGCAGCCATGGCTCACGGGCCCAGCCGCTCCGCTGCATGTGGGATCCTCCCAGACCGGGACACAAACCTGTGTCCCCTGCATCGGCAGGCGGACTCTCACTGCGTCACCAGGGAAGCCCCCTTTACTGGATTTTGCCTAACAGTTTCTAGAGTTGCTCTACCAACGTGCAGTCTCCCCAGCAGTGCCTGAGAGTGCTGGTTGCTGCACAAGCTTGCCAACACGTAGTATGGACAGAAGCAATAAAAGCTAGAAGTAGATGGAACGATGCTTTTAAAGCACTGAATGTATATAACTGCCAACGTAGAATTCTATCCTGAGCCGGTCCGCTCCCCTCCTCCTCCAGACTTCCCTTGTCTCCTGGCTCCCCCGCTCACTCTGCATTCCTGTTTGCGACTCCCAATTCCCACTAGACTGACAAAGGTTCTGCTTAGCTTCTGGGCCCCTCAGCAGGGCTTTCTGCCTGTCTTCTCAGCCTCTTCATGTGTGCCACTTCTGAATCAGCAAGTGCCTCGAGGGCAGAACAGGTACAGGGTGTTGGGCTCAGCTTACTGTGTTGCTGGTTTTGCTGGTATCTTGTTCTTCAAATCCTATCTGCCTTGGTAGCTCACCTATGCCTTCATAAGATTTTTGTTGCTATTTTCATTTTATCCTACCATTTCTTGGTTCTTCTCAAGTGGCATTGGAATTCTCAGAATCACTCTTCAGTTAGAAATTTTCCAGCAACTTTTTAAAACAAAAGTTCTTCTGTCAGCCTAAGCAAGATTTTTTTTGGTACCCTGAGAGCATCTGACCTACTCTAATTCAGTGTTTTTGTCTAAGTATTTTCTGTTAACACAGTTGCCTCAGATAGGAAGCATCCATTTGATGCTTTTGCCTGTTGCTTTGATTTTAACTACTGTCCACCGTAAAGTCCTGTTTATCCTCACTAGCTTTGCATCCTTTTCCAGCCACCTCCTTGGCCTTTGTCTGGAAATAAAAACATTGCTTTCTGAGTTTCAGTGATTTGCTTTAAAAGAGAGATTCCTCAAGTGAGCCTGTCACCTGTCCTTAAGAGCTGTGGATGGTGTTTTTAAAAAAGAGAGAAGTATCTGTTTGATGGTTTCTTCAGGAGTTGCTGACTGCAGGGTAAAGGGGAGCAGTTATGAGTCAATCTGGTTGATAAGTATTTAGTTTTAATTTCTGCCTTGAGAAATTTCTTACTTGGGAAAGAAAAGAAAAAACTAGGAACTACTAGTCACTCAGTATTATGGGAGATTCGTCCATTTTGTTAGATCTACTTCTAGGCCATTCATTCTCATTGCTGTGTGAGTATATGCCATAACTTATTTATTTATTCTACCATTGGGCATTTTTGTAGTTTCCAAGGGGTTTTTTTTGTATAAAGAATTCTTCTATGAACATTCTAGTACTTATCATTTTTGTTGGCTATATATGTAAGGGTGGAATTGCTGATTCCTAGAATATGCATAGGTTTAGATTGAGTAGATCCTGGCAAATAATTTTCCAAAGCAGTTATACTGTGTGAAAGTTGCACAACTGATTGAAATATAGTATTATTTCACTTTCAAATTTGAAGACATCACTCAAACTACAAAAATGGAAGAGGTGTTATAGATATCATAGAACTAAGTTAAAATGTTTTGATTTGGTTCAATCTTGAGTTGTAGAAGTCAGGTACATGTATTCTTCCCACCCATCTATCTCTATTCTTAATACATTAAGCACCTGCTATATTGTGCAAGGTCCTGTGCTGTATTTGGGGAGGGGACGTGGCAGGGAAATGCAGACATGAACAAGAATGGACTTTATTCTCAAGAGGATTATAATCTTGAACAGTAGATCTTAACTGGGAGTGATTTTGCCCCTCAGGGGACATTTACGAATATGTGGAAACATTTTTGGTTGCCACAGTTGGGGTTGCTACTGGCATCTAGTGAGAAGAGGCCACAGATTCTGCTAAATATCCTACTTTGTACAGGTCAGTCCCTCAAAACAGAACTAGCTAGCTCAAAGTGTCAGAAGTGCTGAGGATTTTTGGAAAGACAGAGCAGATGTATTTTTCTATTCTTCCTTCTAAGTACAACTAAATTCCTGAATATTATATATATGAAAAAAAAGAAGAAGGCTCTGAAAGATGGAGAGAAAAAGGCACGCTAGCTAAGGACCTCAAGACCCAAGGAGGTGAGTTCTCTGGGTTTTCTTTTTGTCCCATATTTTCCAGACTTGGAGATGAAGAAGCTGGGAACCTGGAAATGCCACAAGTACCAAAAAAATAAATTCCAACGAGAGTTAGTCCTCCGTAGCCAAAGGACCAAGAAGCGGGTAGCCCAGAAAGACAGAAATCTTCTAGACAATGATCACTCTACTCCAGCCAAATACCACAGAAAAAAAAATTATAGGTCTCTCCCCCCAAGCTAACAAATTCTTACACTTCCATACTCAACAGGCTGTGATGAGACACACCAACCTCTCCTGAGATGCTGTCAGAAAAAAGTGAATAGGAGAGAATTTTATCCCCCCTAGGTGGTAATGAGGACTCCCCCATGGTGTCAGTAGAAACTATGTCTGGGGCCTGGATTCTACCCTCATCCAGCAATAATGACATTGTTCTCCCCCTCCCTGTTGGGGTTGTGTCAGAGGAGGCCTAGTGGAGAGTCAGGACTCCACTAGTGCCCAGTGGTAATGAGGCCACACACACATCAGTAGAGTGGCATCAGTTGAGGCCATGTGGGGATCATTAACAAGGCACTCCTACCACTCTCAGCCAGCAAGGTATCATAGGAGACCTAGTGAGGAACTGGAAATCCCACTTCCACCCAGAAATAATTAGGAGAGCCCTCTCAGCTGTGAAAGGAGACAGAGTAGGGAACCTGGACTTGAGTCACTGCTACCTAGCAGTAATGAGGCAGGAGCACCCCTTCCCCTACTGGGACTGTGTCAGAGGACGTTAGCTAAAACAGAAGGTTTAAATAAGATCCAGATGACTATACTACCCAAAGCAATCTACAGATTCAGTGCAATCCCTATCAAACTACCAATGGCATTTTTCACAGAACTAGAACCAAAAATTTCACAATTTGTTTGGAAACACAAAAGACCCTGAATAGCCAAAGCAATCTGGAGAAAGAAAAACAGAGCTGGAGGAATCAGACTCCCTGACTTCAGACTATAAGACAAAGCTACAGTAATCAAGACAGTGTGGTACTGGCACAAAAACAGAAATATAGGTAAATGGAACAGGATAGAAAGCCCAGAGATAAACCCATGCAAATATGGTCCCCTATCTTTGATAAAGGAGGCAAGAATATACAATGGAGAAAGACAGCCTCTTCAATAAGTGGTGCTGGGAAAACTGGACAGCTACATGTAAAAGAATGATATTAGAATACTCCCTAACACTGTACACAAAAATAAACTCAATATGGATTAAAGACCTAAATGTAAGCTCAGACACTATAAAACTCTTAGAGGAAAACATAGGCAGAACACTCTATGACATAAATCACAGCAAGATCCTTTTTGACCCACCTCCTAGAGAAACGGAAATAACAAAAAAATAAACAAATGGGACCTAATGAAGCTTAACAGCTTTTGCACAGCAAAGGAAGCCTAAACAAGACGAAAAGACAACCCTCAGAATGGGAGAAAATATTTGCAAATGAAGCAACAGACAAAGGATTAATCTCCAGAATTTATAAGCAGCTCATGCAGCTCAATATAAAAAAAAAAACAACCCAAGCCAAAAATGGGCAGAAGACCTAAAAAGACATTTCTCCAAAGAAGATATACAGATTGCCAACAAACACATGAAAGGATGCTCAACATCACTAATCATTAGAGAAATGCAAATCAAAACTACAATGAGGTATCACCTCACACAGGTCAGAATGGCCATCATCAAAAGGTCTACAAATGATAAATGCTATAGAGGGTGTGGAGAAAAGGGAAACCTCTTGCACTGTTGGTGGGAATGTAAATTGATACAGCCACTATGGAGAACAGTTTGGAGGTTCCTTAAAGTACTCAAAATAGGGCTACCATATGACCCAGCGATCCCACTACTGGGCATATACCCTGAGAAAAACATAATTCAAAAAGAGTCATGTACCACAATGTTCATTGCAGCACTATTTACAATAGCCAGGACATGGAAGCAACCTAAGTGTCTATCGACAGATGAATGGATGAAGAAGATGTGGCACATATATACAATGGCATATTACTCAGCCATGAAAAGGAATGAAATTGAGTTATTTGTAGTGAGGTGGATGGACCTAGAGACTGTTATACAGAGTGAAGTAAGTCAGAAAGAGAAAAACAAATACCATATGCTAACACATATATTTGGAATCTAAAAAAAAAAAAAATGCTCTGAAGAACCTAGAGGCAGGACAGGAATGAAAACACAGACATAGAGAATGGACTTGAGGACACGGGGAAGGGGAAGGGGAAGGGTAAGCTGGGATGAAGTGAGAGAGTGTCAAGGACATATATACACTACCAAATGTAAAATAGGTATCTAATGGGAAGCAGCCTCATAGCACAGGGAGATCAGCTTGGTGCTCTGTGACCAACTAGAGGGATGGGATAGGGAGGGTAGGAGGGAGTCACAAGAGGGAGGGGATATGGGGATATATGTATACATATAGCTGATTCACTTTGTTATACAGCAGAAACTAACACAACAATGTAAAGCAATTATACTCCAATAAAGATGTTAAAACAAAAAAAGATCCAGAATGTCATAACATAATACCAAAATGGCCAGGTTTCAATAAAAAAATCACTTGTTGTACCAGGAAGATCTCAAACAGAATAAAAAATGACAATTAATGGATACCAACAATGAGAAAGCTATAAAGATGTTAGAATTACCTAACAAAGATTTAAAGCAACCATAATAAAAATGTTTCAATGAATAATTACAAACAAACTTGAAACAAATGAGAAATAAAGTCTAAGCAAGGAAATAGAAAATATAAAGAAGAACCAGATGGAAAGTTCAGAACTGTAAATACTGTAACTGAAGTTAACACTGAGTGGATGGGTTCAACAGTAGAGTGGAAGAGAGAGGAAAGAATCAGTGAACTGGAAGGTAGAACAATAGAAATTACCACATCTGAACACCAGAGAGAAAATAGATTAAAAAATTTAAACAAAAACAAAAACAGAGCCTCAGTGATCTGTGGGAGTATAACAAAAGATTTAACACTGTGTCACTGGAGTCTCAAAGAACAGAAAAAGTGCAGAGCTGAAAAAAGTACTCAAAGAAATTATGGATTAAACCTTCTAAATTTGGTAAAAGATGAAATCCTGCAGATTCAAGAAGGTGGGTGAACCCCAAAGAGGATAAAACTAAAGAAATCTACACAAAGACACACAGACACAGAAAGGAAATTATGAAAGAAGGAAACTTGGAACAGCAGAAAGGAAGAAAAAACATGGTAAGCAAAAATATGTCTTTGACAATACAATATGACTGTCTTTTTTCTCTTGAGTTTTCTAAATTATGTTTGATGGTTGAAGCAAAAATTGTAATGCTAATGTGGTTCTAAATGTATGTAGGGGATTACTGAAGACAATTATATTACAAACAAGAGAGGGTAATAAGACATGAACAGAGGTGAGATTGCTATACTTCACTCGAACTGATAAAATGATGCCAGCAGACTGTGATAAGTTATGCATATAATTTAATACCTGAGCAACCATGAAAAACACACACACACACACACACACACACAAAAACTATACAAAGATATACACCCCAAAACACTATAGGTAACTCAAAATGGAATTCTAGAAAATGTTCAAGTAGCCCACAGGAATGCCGGAAAAAGAAAATAGACAAAAAACAAACAACCCAAAATAGAACAAACAGAAAATAAAAATTTAAATGGCAGAATTAAGTGCTACATATAAATAATCACATTAAATGTAAAAGTAAAAGGAATGGATTGGCAGAATGTACTAAAACACATGACCCAACTATATGCTATCTGCAAGAAACTGCGTGTGTGTGTGTGTGTGTGTGTGTGTGTGTGAATTTCATAAAAATTGTATTCTCCAATAGTTGATTAAGCTCTCTTACCCAGTTCTGATTTTAGTTGAATGCCAGTGAGTCTCACAGTAAAAGACTTTTGTTTCACAGCCTCTGGGAATTCCATGCAGTTGTGGAATATGAGATTTAGAGGCTGAAAGTAAACTGGTAGAAATTCAAATCCATCTTTTATCTTTTAGATAAAAGTCTTTGAAATCCTTTTAGTGTGAAGTTATCAGCAGGCTTGATTCTCATATAACCTCATTACTAACCCAAGGATTATTCAAAATGCATGGCAAGCAGGGCTCTGGGGCTGAAACTCAGTTTTTATCAATCCTACCACCAGTGATAAGCCACATGTGGTCCACCTAGTTCTGCTTGGGAAATTCTGCCTGCTTGCCCCGTCCTCTCACCCTGCCTTGGAGATCACAATACAAATTCAAGGCTTTTGTAAGTTATCCACTAAAGAAAGCTGCTCAACCTTGAGCATTTCCAAAACTTATTGAACCACAGAACCCTTTTCCACGTTAACATTTCACAACTCACCTTGGGGTTTTGCAAGGTAAGAACGGATATTTTCAAGTGATTGATGCTTCAGATCTGAGGTCTTTACTGTTGCAAGTAATGGGGTATTCTCAATATTTCTTTGCTGTATGGATTGGACTTGGTGAAGTGTAAGAAAAAATTCTTATCCAGTCTCATCACCGATCACCATTTTTGCCCTGGAATGGCAAGAATTGGCTTACTAGGTATTGGGCTTTTGCATATCATCTTGAAAAAAAAAACAAAAACAGGTTCATCAATTGTTTCTACCTTCACATAATGGAATAAGCTTCCAGTTCATAAATTAAAAGAGAGTTTGTTATGGACATAAAAGTATGAACAAAAAGTGGTTATATCATGTTCACCAATTGTTATTTTAAGGCCTATCCTTAAAACAAGATAATTCAATACTTGAGGGACAAACCTAATTTCCAAAACTGAAACCATTAAATGATTTACTTATTCCATAAATGTATGGTCTTATCTGCTCAGATTTACGCAATAAAACCTCTGGCAGCTGCTCCAGCTGCGGGAAGAGGAGACAGGAGATAAGAATGTTCCTGTATTTATTGCTTTCTTGAATGTCTGAAGTGGGAGTGGGGCTAAGAAAGGCGTCCCTAGCATGGCCATTAACATCCAAGTCTGATACTAAAGAAGTAAACCAGTCCTCTTTGAAAGATGTGGTAAAGCTTTCAGGGCACTGGCCTCCATTTGTTAAACTCTGCTAAAGTCTTTAAAAAAATCAATAAATAAATCATGCCATCTCCTCTTCATCAGAAAAACAACCACTCCAATTTTGAAATATTTTTGAGCTTTGGGAGAATCATTGCCAGGTGCAAAACTTTCAGGTTTTCTTGTGAGCTCATAGGGTGACCTTACTTTTACCCGACTCCAAAGAGCCCCCAGGATCTTGAGCAAGCTAGGGACTGCCCTGACCTGATCCCAAGTGACGAAATTCTGGTCGGGGGGCAGTGTGGAGACAGCGTTTGGGGGAAGGCATTGACACAGACTCAGTTCAGGTACACATACCAATGTTGGGCAAGTCTTCGCCCTTAGCGAGACTCAGGCCACTCAGGTTCTGTCGGGTGGGGATGTCTAGGAACAGTATTAAAACCCCTGATTTTCATGACTCCCAAGGTGTGTCTGTGTGGTCTGTATTAGCTCATTCTCAGGGCCAAAAATTCCTGAGCTTTCTTCTCTTGATGTTAGTACTTTGGTGAGGGGAATTTTTATTGCCTAATAAATAATATTATAGAAGGTCATAATTCCATATTAGCCACTAAATATCCAAAATGTATAAAGCATGAAAAGTTCAGTCCAAGATATGGATGAAAAACAGCTCAATGACATTTCTTAAGAATTATTCTTTTTTTTCTTTTCAATCTAAAAGTGGAGCAGGAACTTTCTCCTAAATCCCAGACTTAGAAAGCTGAATACCACCTGGAGGCCTTAAAGAATTACACTGACAAAGCCATTTTTCTTTAAATTGCAAGTTAAAAAATTCTCCATAGAATTTTGGAAGAAATCTCAAGTTTTCAGACTCCTAAGCTTAGAGGGACTCTAGAAACTCACTTCATGGTCTTCGTCTGCCTTTTTGGAAAGATACTGAAATCACGCTGGGGAGAGATGGTGAGACTCCTCAATCTGGAATACCTTTATTTTTGGGTTAGTTTTCTCCTGTCATGAATTGTAGGATCCAGCTATGCTCATAGGCAAGAAGTTCTCTTTTGGATAAAGTCATTTTCTCCAGATACAATGAATCTATATTTAATCATTCTGTCTTACTTGGAAATAGCTGTTTCCCAGTCGTGTGTGTGAGCACACACACACACTTGGACACACACACACACACACACACACCCGTCTCCCCTATAGTCTTTTCTCTCTTTGAAGATCTTTGTTACCTGCCTCACTTTTTTTCTTTTAACCTTGTGTTCTTTGAATGTTTTCACCCCTTCATCTTCCTGAAAATTACTATGACTCTCTCATCCTCAATCATTGCTCCAAACCTCTCCTCCCCTAAAAATAAAAATCAACACAGTGGCAAAATTTGTTGGAAGGCAAAGAGTAATACCACTGGGTTTTGGTTTATGGAGATTTTATGGGAAGAGAGACCAGTATTCTTCAGAAAACCTCCTTTCTACCACGGTGAAGTGGATCTCTCCAAGGAGATCTTTGGGACCAGACATCAACTTAACACAGTATATGTTCCGGATGCTGTTAGATCCTAGTGTCCACACTCCTGTTTCCCTTTCAAGCAGGTTGGGCTAACATTTCCTGTCTCAATTAAAACATATTTTCTCTGTTGACAGAGACTAGATACTGCTACACTCAGCACACCATGGAAGTCACAGGAAACAGCATCTCTGTCACCAAGCGCTGCGTTCCGCTGGAAGACTGCTTGTCCACTGGCTGCAGAGACTCCGAGCATGAAGGCCACAAGGTCTGGCAACAAAGCACGTGACAGGACAGTATAGTCAGCCTTCCTCCTCTCCAGACGCCCACCAGGGTTCATGAGCCAATCCTTACTCCCCGACGTAGGCTGGCTTTTGACTGTCTTTATACTGTTATGACAAGATGCTTCCTTTCCTGTTGGCGCTAAAAGAATAAAAATTTATACTAGGGCACAGGATAACTGGTATAAATTATGTAACCACAAGACCAAGAGGGCGTTGAAATTACTGTAAGCGCTTTCTTCACTCAGAAGAAAGTAATAAAGTTACCAAAAGGGACGGGAGCAAGGGGCCAGTTATGCCCTCATGGTAGAGCATTGCAGATGTGCTAACAGTTCAGTCAGCTGAAGATGGCCAAGGCAATTTAGCTTTGATAACTTTCTGTAAAGTGGGGTTCATATCTTTATTGGGATGCTGATTTGGGGAGGGTATCCATTGGCTCCTGAGTCATTTGAGCAGGTGACAAGAGGACCATCTCCTTGTGGGATGCCTCCCTCTGGTGCCTGGTCAGAAGCACTCAGTGTAAAACAAACTTAGAAGGCAGTCTTGCCTTCTATGGAGGAGGAGAATATAGAGACTCAGACAAAGGCAGCCTGACTCATGGCTGGAGTGGGGGGATGTTCCTGACTCTCTCGCCCGTCGTTCCGAGCTGGCTGTACCTGTGATCTTGTATATCAGCCCTCTTGACCTTTATTTGGAGGCTGCCCACTTCTCCCCATCAGGCTGCCTTCCTGGTGGTTGGGGTCAACTCCCACTCTTACTGTTAGTAGGGGCTTCTTTCTCTTAAAAAGACACCCAATTTTCAAGTAACTTGTCAAAAACACAACAAATTAATTTTTTTTCAGTTTTATTGAGAAATAATTGTCATACATAATAAATGAAATATGAAAGGTAATCCCAAGGGTCTTACTTGACCTCCCCCCTCCCCCAAGCTAAGCTTGGCTCTCAGGTTATAGTGGCTACTTTAGCAAAGTGGAAGATATAGATCAGAGAAGTGATGTCATGTGCTCAGATGATACAGCTAGTGACAGAGACAGAATCCAAAGTCACTTCTGACCTCTAGTTTCTCTCCTCAACATTATAATGTCATCTTAGCCCACGTCAACTGTGACCAAACTCACACCTCTGCAGGATAATGACTGTATAGGATATTAAGCATCACAGAGTTTTTAGAACATTACTGTGCATATGAATCACTTGGGGATCTTGTTCAAATGCAGATTCTAAATTGCTCAGTTTGGTGCAAGTTTTGAGATTCTGCATTTCTAATAACTTCCCAGTTGAAGCTGAAGGGACTGTACTTTGTGTAGCCAAGGCCTAAAATAATTCTGTCAATAATCCTTTTGGGTTTATTTTTTCTTATGATGCATGAGGAAAGCAGTATAATGCAGGAGTAATTGCGTAAATGAAAACCCTTCAAACTTTAACTCACCCACTGGAATGGAGCTAATTATGCAGACAATTCTAATGAAAGTAAATACTTAAGTTTAAATTCACTGCGTTGTAGCCACTTCACTTTCACTGTGAAAACTTGGCAAATGAACATTTACCATGAGAGTGTCTCTGAGAAAGGCAAGTATTACAATTCCCATTTCATAGATGGAAGGGCTGAGACCTAGGAAGACTGTAAAACTGTGTAATAACCACATGGTAGGATGTCAAAAACAGAGTGCACATTCCTAGAATTTAGGCTGGGGGATGGGGGTTTATTGTGATAAACCAGGTGAAATTTCATCCCACCCCCTTAAATGCAAGGTTGGTGTCTCCTTTGTAAAACAGGTAACTCTCATTTGAGTCTTGCTGTGAGGGAGACAATTCCTTCAAAAATCTCTGGCCCCCTCCCAGACCTGCCAGCTTCTCATCACCCTTCTTTTTCTCTTCCTTTCTTTCAGGTCTGCACTTCCTGTTGTGAAGGAAATATCTGTAACTTGCCGCTCCCCCGAAATGAAAGTGACGCCACATTTACCACAACGTCACCCATAAATCAGACAAATGGGCACCGAGGCTTCATGTCAGTGATAGTGTCCTGCTTGTGGGTGTGGTTGGGACTCACATTATAGCAGCTCAAAGGCACCATGTGTCGTAGCGATCCATGGGGACTTTGAAGGTCCATAGTCATGCATGAGGCATTGGCCTGACAGTAGTCACACGTGTGAAACCATAACACTCACGGATGTCTTCACGGCCAAGCACTTCCACTTACCACGGGGAACAAGCATTACTCCAATGTAGTCATTTCAAGTCCAAGACCTCATCAAAGCAGCCTGCCCCCCAAACCGTCCCTGGATTCTATACCATAAACCTTTGTTTCCCCTCCAAAAAAAGCTCAGCATTTACTGAGATTTGGGGCTTTTAGTTTGGAATACATGCACGAGGCACAGGAGGTCCTGCCGCCCTCTGAGATGTTAGGCATAGGTTATATGGACACGTGTAGATCTGTGTTCTTCAGCAGAAAGGTCAGTGACCCCTGATTTGAGTGGTCCAGTCATGAATTCATTTATAGCTTTAGAGTTTTAAAACTTTGATTCCCAAATGAATGGACTATTTCCTTGGAGAGTCTGACCAAGTCCCTAGAAAACTAGTAAGCAGTTTGTCCAATTTAATTGTCCCAATATTCTTCTCCCAAGGGAGGGACTCATGGGACATTAAAAAAAAAAAAAGGCAATCATAAAAGTTTTTTTGTATGGGAGGAGAGGTGGCTGGAGAAGGATTTTTCCCAACTTAATGGAACTAGCACCCATAAGGTGACTGTTTATCCCTTCATATAATTGGTGAGATTGGCCTTGATTTGGCACCTAACTGTGCTCCATGAAATCCCGGATTCTACCTGGACCAATAGGTATCCAAAGAGGCTGACAGCATATGGGGCTATTTCCTCCAGCCATGAGGTTCTATCCAGGCCTAACTAATTGAGACAGAGAGAGGATTTCAAAATGAAAGGCAGATGTGAGGGGTTGATCCAAGTTCATTGTGAGGGCACAGTAAGTGTCTCTGCCAAACCTTTCATCTGCAGTTTACACTGCCCCAGAGAGCTCTTTGTTCTCCCTCTTCCAGATCCCCAGTGACTTCAGGGAGAAGGTTCTGCATTAAGTTGTCTCAAGATTGATAGGAAAAGAAGATGTAATATCCTAGGATGAGAAGCAGGTGGTCCACTGGAGTGATGGTGAGATTAGTAAAGAGACCCAGTGAGATGTTTTTATTTTTTTCAGATGATTGCTTTTGAAGTAAATGGTAAAACTTTCACCATCCTTCCTATATTTTTGGCACCTCCAATTTTTTCTTCTTCCTTATAAATCAGTTATACAATATTTATTTTTGTATGGCATAACTAGAGACTAAAATATATTGTAAAAGATTCTTTATTCTGAACAAAACGATCAAATTAGAATACATATTTTTCAACAGTGGTAGAGCTTGTAATATATGTTTGTTGAAAGTTATCTATAATACTTGCACCAGTGTTGAAAAAACTTAATTTATGTTGTGAGCAAGAGTAATATGTTGGCCTCAAGGTTTTTGCTCGTGGTTTTCTCAGCGGTATTGTCCCAGAAGTATTCGGGTGGTGACCATCACTGGTATGAGTTTCTCTGCAGGGTTAGGGGGCATATTTCCATGAACTTTGGTGGAGTCGTTGCTGATCAGGAGGCCAGTGTTGTCAGGGTCCATCTGCCCTGCAGAGAAAAATGTCTCAGGCTCATAAAATGAGCCCCCCTCAGGGACCAAATGTGAACTGACAGCAGAAACTCTGAAACAAAATAATCTAAATTGCATCAAATAACCTTAATTCAGAGTTTGGTAGGTTTATCAATATGTTGCTTACAACTGGGGCACGGGAAGTAGAGGGAGAGAGAAAGCAAGACATTTACTAAGCACTTCTTATGTGCCAGACGCCACACTAAGCACTTTACATGAGTCGGGTCATGTAATCCCTGCAAGAACCCCGTAAGGAATGTTACTAGTATTTACACATTACAGATGAAGGTACTAAGGCTCTAAGAAGTAACATGAAGCCTTTCCTTCCAGTGTAGGTTATATGGGATGAGGTGGGATGGAAGACGAAGGGAAGGTGGAATTGCCAACCCTAGGAAAACTTCCAGGCCTGACATCATGGGAATTTGTCCATTTTATCATGTGGAGTTTGTCTAGTCCTGCTTCTATAGGATGCCATTTGTGTGTGTCCCCAGACAATGTTTTCTCTTTAGGGGGTGTGGGTATGGCTTCCTCATTCACTCCTTTTGCTATCAAAGAGTAGGCAGGTTGATCTTCCATCTGAAGATGCCATAAGACAATGACAATTTGATGTATATACCTACAAATACATTTTTGTGCATGGATCACTCTCCACTGACACCTTCCAAGTACTGCATGTGATTAATATAAGAGATAAAGTCCAAATCTTGGTTGTTAATGAGAAGGCACCACTCCAAGCCTCCCTGGCTGGTGTGTAGGGACCAGATCCACAATGGTGCAGACTCATCTGCCACCCAGGGGGTGGGTCACTGCAAATTCCACACAGATGTGGCTACGTGCACCCCATGTACCTGTCAGAATGGCTGGTGTTTCATTCTCTTCAAAGAAAGTGGTTTGCTCACCATTCCCAGCCTCAAGAAGCCAAGGAAGGGCCGTTCATGTGGAAGGCCCAGGACTAGTCATCCATCTGACTTTTCTACCGCATTAAGCCTTCCATTAAATCCTACGGTTGGTGACAGCTTGAAGTGCAAAGAGCCGCGATGTGTATATCAATCTGTGTGCCATTTATTTATTTTTAGACTCCCCACAGCCTTCATGTCAATATGGGATTAATGCCTAAATTTTGTAAATATTGTACATTTTGTAAATCAATGAATAAAGGTTTTAAGTGTATCTCACCGGGCTCCTCCCTACAAATGCACATGCCAGTCAGTGATTAAGGCATCCAGGTTATGTACAAGGCATTGATTGGGCTTAGTGTCAAAGGGAACTTCCTTCCAGGAGCTCACTTTTTCGTTGTATAGACAAGAAATACAAGCATGAAAAGACACAAGACAATTCGCCCGTGCCAATTGATTCATGCAGACAGTAAGTGCTGCAGAAAGTCAAAGAAGGAAAGATTACAAGACCTTTTGATCAGATCTGCACTTTCCCTAGAACATTTTCTTTGTTAAATCAGGAAATATAAAAAGGGGTGTGTGTTTGTGTGTATCTATATATTTAAGTACTATCCCATTAGCAATTTATTTTCAAATTTTATTCTATTCTTGGGGTCACTTATGTTAGTGCTGATACAATAGAAAACACTTTCCCTTGATGGTTTCTTCTGCCACAGGAAACAAATATTTGACTAGCGTAAATGTTATTTTCATCTATGCAACGAATTTATTACATTTTTCTTAGTAAAACGATAGGGCTTCCCTGGTGGAGCAGTGGTTGAGAGTCCGCCTGCCGATGCAAGGGACACGGGTTCGTGTCCCGGTCCGGGAAGATCCCACATGCCGTGGAGCGGCTAGGCCCGTGAGCCATGGCCACTGAGCCTGTGCTCTGCAACGGGAGAGGCCACAACAGTGAGAGGCCCATATACCACAAAAAAAAAAAAAAGAAGAAAACGATAGACATTGAAAATGACCTTGAAAAACTCCAGCTCATTTATGATTCCTGGTTATTCTTTAACACTTTTTATGTTGAAATTTCCAGAGAAATGCATGTTTTCCCCACAGTTAGAGGTTTTCTATTAGGCTATGGATGGGTGCTATGGCTGGTGCTTGTTAAAATGTCCTATTCACATGAACATAGGTCTTATCACTAGCCTCTGTGAATAGCTCTGTGTTTACCTGCAGTAAACAGCACTGCAGGTCTACTGTGCTTTTATAGAAATCTGACTTTTGAAAACATAGATTTACATGGTAACCCAATTTGGGGGTTCAAAAAGGATCCTTTGCATTAGAAAGGCATTTAATATTCCTTTCCTAACACATTTGTAAGGTTTTATTTATAAACAACATTTAGGGCATATCAGGTATGTAAAGCCAGATGTGGTACCTTGGCTGCATTATGATAACTTTTATCTGAAATACCAAAAGCAATTTCCAAATAATTTTTTAATAGATCTTTATTGGAGTATAATTGCTTCACAATACTGTGTTAGTTCCTGTTGCACAACAAAGTGAATCAGCCATATGCATACACATGTCCTCATACCCACTACCTCTTGAGCCTTCCCCCCATCCTCCCTATCCCACCCCTCTAGTTCATCGCAAAGCACCGAGATGATCTCCCTGTGCTATGCTGCTGCTTCCCACTAGCTGACTATTTTACACTCAGTAGTGTATACGTGTCCGTGCTACTCTCACTTCACCCCAGCTTTCTCCTCCCACCCCATGTCCTCAAGAGCATTCTTTATGTCTACCTCTTTATTCCTGCCCTGCAACTAGGTTCATCTGTACCTTTTCTTTTTCTTTTTCGTTTTAGATTCCATATATATGCGTTATCATACGGTATTTGTTTTTCTCTTTCTGACTTACTTCACTCTGTATGACAGACTCTAGGTCTATCCACCTCACTACAAATAACTAAATTTCGTTTCTTTTTATGTCTGAGTAATATTCCATTGTATATATGTGCCACATCTTCTTATCCATTCATCTGTTGATGGACATTAAGTTGCTTCCATGTCCTGGCTGTTGTAAATAGTGCTGGAATGAACATTGTGGTACATGTCTCTCTTTGAATTACGGTTTTTTCAGGGTGAATGCCCAGTAGTGGGATTGCTGGGTCATATGGTAGTTCTATTTTTAGTATTTTAAGGAACCTCCATACTGCTTTCCATAGTGGTTGTATCAATTTACATTCCCACCAACAGTGCAAGAAGGTTCCCTTTTCACCACACCCTTTCTAGCACTTATTGTTTGTAGATTTTTTGATGATGGCCATTCTGACTGGCATGAGGTGATACCTCATGGTCATTTTGATTTGCATTTCTCTAATAATTAGTGATGTTGAGCATCTTTTCATGTGCCTCATGGCCATCTGTATGTATTTCTCGCTGAAATGTCTATTTAGGTCTTCTGCCCATTTTTTAGCTGGATTATTTGTTTTTTGATATTGAGCTCCATGAGCTGTTTGTGTATTTTGGAGATTAATCCTTTGTTTGTTGTTTCATTTGCAAATATTTTCTCCCATTTTGAGGGTTATCTTTTTGTCTTGTTTATGGTTTCCTTTGCTGTGCAAAAGCTTTTAAGTTTAATTAAGTCCCATTAGTTTATTTTTGTTTTGGTTTCTGTTACTCTAGGAGGTGGGTCAAAAAAGATCTTGCTGTGGTTTATGTCAGAGTGTTTTTCCTAAGTTTTCCTCTAAGAGTTTTATAGTGTCTGGTCTTATATGTAAGTCTTAATCCATTTGGAGTTTCTTTCTGTATGGTGTTAGGTAGTGTTGTAATTTCATTCTTTTACACGTAGCTGTCCAGTTTTCCCAGCACCACTTATTGAAGAGACTGTCTTTTCTCCATTGTATGTTCTTGCCTCCTTTGTCGTAAATTAGGTGCCCATATGTGCCTGGGTTTATCTCTGGGCATTCTATCCTGTACCATTGATCTATATTTCTGTTTCTGTGCCAGTACCATACTGTCTTGATTACTGTAGATTTGTGGTATAGTTTGAAGTCAGGGAGCCTGATTCCTCCAACTCCGTTTTTCTTTCTCAAGATTGCTTTGGCTATTCGGGGGTCTTTTGAGTCTCCATACGAATTGTAAAATGTTTTGTGCTAATTCTGTGAAGAATGCATTGATAGTTTGATAGGGATTGCATTGAATCTGTGGATTGCTTTGAGTGGTATAGTTATTTTCACAGTATTGATTCTTCCAATCCAAGAACATAGTATATCTCTCCATCTGTTTATGTCATCTTTGATTTCTTTCATCAGTGTTTTATAGTTTTCTGAGTACAAGACTTTCACATCCTTAGGCAGGTTTATTCCTACGTATTTTATTCTTTTTGTTGTGATAGTAAATGGGAGTGTTTCCTTAATTTCTCTTTCTGATTTTTCACTATTGGTGCATAGGAATGCCAGAGATTTCTGTGCATTAATTTTGTATCCTGAAACCTTACCAAATTCATTGATTAGTTCTAGTAGTTTTCTGGTGGTAACTTTAGGATTTTCTATGTATAGTATCATGTTGTCGGCAAACAGTGACAGTTTTACTTCTTCTTTTCCAATTTGTATTCCCTTTATTTCTTTTTATTCTCTGATTGCTGTGGGTAGGACTTCCAAAACGATGTTGAATAAGAGTGGCAAGAGTGGACGTCCTTGTCTTGTTCCTGATCTTTGTGGAAATGATTTCAGTTTTTCACCATTGAGTATGATGCTTACTGTGGGTTTGTGATATATGGCCTTTATTATGTTGAGGTCGGTTCCCTCTATGTCCATTTCTGGAGAGTTTTCATCATAAATGGTTGTTGAATTTTGTCAAAAGCTTTTTCTGCATCTATTCAGATGATCATATGGTTTTTATGACTTAATTTGTTGATGTGGCATATCTCATTGATTTGCATACATTGAAGAATGCTTGCTTACCTGGGATAAATCCCACTTGATCATGGTGTATGATCCTTTTAATGTGCTGTTGGATTCTGTTTACTAGTATTTTGTTCAGGATTTTTGCATCTATGTTCATCAGTGATATTGGTCTATAATTTTCTTCTTTTGTGATATCTTTTTCTGGTTTTGATATCAGGGTGATGGTGGCTTCGTAGAATGAATTTGGGAGTGTTTCTCCCTCTGCAGTTTTTTGGAAGAGTTTGAGAAGGCTTGGTCTTAGCTCTTCTATAAATGTTTGATAGAATTAACCTGTGAAGCCATCTGGTCCTGGACTTTTGTTTATTGGAAGATTTTAAATTACAGTTTCAATTTCATTACTTGTGATAGGTCTGTTTATATTTTCTAATTCTTCCTGGTTCAGTCTTGGAAAATTGCACCTTTCCAAGAATTTGTCCATTTCTTTGTGGTTGTCCATTTTATTGGCATCTAGTTGTTTGTAGTAGTCTCTTATAATCCTTTGTATTTCTGCAGTGTCAGTTGTGATTTCTCCTTTTTCATTGCTAGTTTTATTGATTTGCATCCTCTCCCTTTTTTTCTTGATGAGTCTGGCTAAGGGTTTATCAATTTTGTTTATCTTCTCAAAGAAACAGCTTTTAGTTTTATTGACCTTTGCTATTGTTTTCTCCATTTCTATTTCATTTATTTCTGCTCCAATCTTTATGATTTCTTTCCTTCTACTGACTTTGGGTTTTCTTTGTTCTTCTTTCTCTAGTTGTTTTAAGTGTAGGGTTAGATTGTTTATTTGAGATTTTTTTGTTTCTTGAGGTGAG
Organism: Hyperoodon ampullatus; assembly: GCF_949752795.1. Taxonomy (NCBI): domain Eukaryota; kingdom Metazoa; phylum Chordata; class Mammalia; order Artiodactyla; family Ziphiidae; genus Hyperoodon; species Hyperoodon ampullatus. Next base: position 66,809,577 of record NC_136921.1, read on the forward strand.
ATAGAATTGCTATAATCTTCCCTCTTAGAACTGCTTTTGCTGCATCCCATAGGTTTGGGGTCGTTGTGTTTTCATTGCCATTTGTTTCTATGTATTTTTTTATTTCTCCTTTGATTTCTTCAGTGATCTCTTGGTTATTTAGTAGTCCAGTATTTAGCCTCCATATATTTGTGTTTTTTTACAGTTTTTTTCCTGTAATTGATTTCTAGTCTCATAGCGTTGTGGTCAGAAAAGATGCTTGATATGATTTCAATTTTCTTAAGTTTTCTGAGGCTTGATTTGTGACCCAAGATGTGATCTATCCTGGAGAATGTTCTGTGTGCACCTGAGGAGAAATTGTATTCTGCCAGTTTTGGGTGGAATATTCTATAAATATCAATTACATCTATCTGGTCTATTGTGTCATTTAAAGCTTGTGTTTCCTTATTTTCTGTTTGGATGATCTGTCCATTGGTGTAAGTGGGGTGATAAAGTCCCCTACTATTATTGTGTTACTGTTGATTTCTCCTTTCATGGTCATTAGCATTTGCCTTATGTATTGAGGTGCTCCAATATTGGGTGCATAAACATTTATAATTGTTATATCTTCCTCTTGGATTGATCCTTTGATCATTACGTAGTGTCCCTCCTTATCTCTTCTACGCGTCTTTATTTTAAAGTCTATTTTATCTGATACGAGCATTGCTACTCCAGCTTTCTTTTGATTTCCATTTGCATGGAATATCTTTTTCCATCACTTCACTTTCAGTCTGTATGTGTCCCTAGGTCTGAAGTGGATCTCTTGTAGACAGCATATATATGGGTCTTGTTTTTGTATCCATTCAACCAGTCTGTGTCTTTTGGTTGGGGCATTTAATCCATTTACATTCAAGGTTATTATCGATATGTATGCTCCTATTACCATTTTCTTAATTGTTTTAGGTTTGTTTTTGTGGGTCTTTTTCTTCTCTTGTGTTTTCTGCCTAGAGAAGTTTCTTTAGCATTTGTTGTAAAGCTAGTTTGGTGGTGCTGAATTCTCTTAGCTTTTGCTTGTGTGAAAAGCTTTTGACTTCTCCATCAGAGATCCTTTCTGGGTAGAGTAATCTTGGTTGTAAGTTTTTCTCTTTCATCACTTTAAGTATATCCTGCCACTCCTTTCTGGCCTGCAGAGTTTCTGCTGAAAAACCAGCTGGATTCCTTTGTATGTTGTTTTTTGTTTTTCCCTTGCTGCTTTTAATATTTTTCTTTGAATTTAATTTGTGTTAGTTTGATTAATATGTGTCTTGGTGTGTTTTTCCTAGGGTTTATCCTGTATTGGACTTCCTGTGCTTCCTGGACTTGGGTGACTGTTTCCTTTCCCATGTTAGGGAAGTTTTCAACTATAATCACTTCAAATATTATTTCAGACCCTTTCTTTTTCTCTTCTTCTTCTGGGCCCCCTATAATTCGACTGTTGGTGCATTTAGTGTTGTCCCAGAGGTCTCTGTGCTTATCTTCAATTCTTTTCATTCTTTTTCCTTTCTTCTGCTCCTTGGCAGTTATTTCCACCATTTTGTTTTCCAGTTCACTTATTCATTCTTCTGCCTCATTTATTCTGTTGTTGATTCCATCTAGTGTATTTTTCATTTCAGTTATTGTGTTGTTCATCTCTGTGTATTTGTTCTTTAGTTCTTCTAGATCTTTGTTAAACATTTCTTGTATTTTCTCAGTCCGTGCCTCCATTCTATTTCTGAGATTCTGGATCATTTTTACTATCATTACTCTGAATTCTTTTTCAGGTGGATTGCCTATTTCCTCTTCATTTATTTGGTCTTGTAAGTTTTTACCTTGCTCCTTCAACTGTAACATTGTTTTTTCCTGTCTTTTTTTTTTTTTTTTTTTATGAGTGGGTTTTTGTTTCTGTCTTACTGGTTGTTTGGCTTGAGGCTTCCCACACTGGAGTTTGTAAGCTATTGGGTAGAGCTGGGTCTTTGTGCTGAGATGAGGAACTCCATGAGACCTCACGCCAATGAGTATTCCCTGGGGTCTGAGGATCTCTGTTAGTCCAGTGGTTTGGACTCGGACCTCCCACCGCAGGAGCTTCAGCCCAACCCCCAGCTCATGAACCAAGATTCCGCAACCTGTGTAGGGCAGCAAAAAAAAAAAAAAAGAGAACAATAACAAAGTAAAAAATATTAGACTAGGAAACTAACAGATATGTTAGAAATAATATAAAAATTAAAATGTAGATGAATCAACAACCAGAAGGTACATCAGTGCCACAATAGTAAAAAGAGGAGGGAAAAGAAAAAAAAAAAAGAAAGAAAGAAAAGGGGGAAAAGGCCTTGTCTGTGGAGCGTGGCACCTAAGCAAGGGTAAGGTTTGGGCAGTGGATGGGGCCTATGTTTAGGGCCCAAAGGGCTGGAAAAGGCCCTGGGGCTGTGGGGGGTGGGGCTTAGGCTCAAGGAACAGAAGGGGCCCAGGCGTGCCCCCCACCCCTGGTCTCAGAGGGCAGGGGACCTCATGTGGGAGCCCAGCAGGCTCCCCAGGACTGAGTGGGTGGGGCAAACGCCCTCCGCTCCTCTCTCGCTCCTTCAGATGGCTCCTCCCGCCTGCCTCTCCTGATCTCCATGGTCTCCCTCCTATGCCCCCAGGACCCACACAGCCTGGATGGGGCTTTGGAGGGGGGGTACTGGCTTGGGAGCTCAGCAGGCTCCCCGGCCCTAGTGGGCCAGGCGATCGCCCTCCACTCCTCTCCCACTCCTCCTGGAGGGCCCCTCCCTCCTGTCTCTCCCGTTCTCCCCAACCTCAGGGACACCAATTCTGGCTGGCCTCCACTTCTCCTCCCTCCTCAGTCCCCCTACGTCCTACCGGTTCACTTTTGGTTTCCTCCCGTCTCCTTGAGTGTCAGAGTCTGCCATCAGTGGCCAGCAGGCGCCCTAGTTTGGGGAGACGCTAAGTCTGCGTCTTCCCACACCACCATCTTGACTCCCCACAAATGTTTTTAATTAAATTACCTTTAACTTACATACTAGGAGTGAAATATGTGAAAACTCTGAGCCTCTATTATCAATCCACATTGTAATTGGGAGAACTTGACCTTAAAAGATTCAGACAATTTTCTAAGCTTGAATAGCAACTTGGGAGCAGGGCTAAAGCATGAATATTAGGCAGCATGACTTTGGCCTGGCATGTTCTCCACTGGAATCTGCTGGAAAACAGGTCTCTGAATTTTTTGAACATATAAATTTCTAACCTATAATTTGGCGTTACAAAACCAACGCGGATTTCCAAAGTGTCTTTCAAATTAAGCCTTCATTTTCAGCACTTACTCTCTGTAGCTCGTGTTAGAATCATGGCTTTTCCCATTAGCAAATTACTATTGTCTTGCTCTTCCCTTTGGCAAATTTTAATCCATTGCAGTTGTTTAAATTGGATGGGGCACGTTAGGTGGGGTTGGCGGAATCTCTATGTAGCTGTATTATAAGCTGACTAGAGACCTAAAATCCAGAAGCTGAGAAATGATTTCTGAGGGAGCCTCCTTGCTATTCTCTTAATAGCAACCCCTGATTCTTATATATTAGTTTATTGTCAAAGCACTTTCAGTGTTGCTTCAGTGTTGTTTCAAAGTTGCTTCAGTTGGTCAACATGACCCCACTTACAACTTTCACAGCTAAAGTTTTGGAGTGCTTATGGGAGGTCTCACTGGTAGTTTATACCACAAGGACTTTGATTCCTGATCCAGGACTCTTTGTTCCACACACACTTGTCACCAGGATGACATGCGTGATAGCCCTACCCTTCTCTGGCACTTTTACTGAAAAGCCATCTCTCAGGTCACAAAGTTAGAGGTGACTAGGAACTTAGAAAATATCTAGTCCACCCCCTTTATTTTATATAGGAGGGAAAAAGAACCCAGGCTATTTGTCTTTGAGAAAGCCACAAACCAAGAGGCTTCTTGTCAACTTGTGTACCAGAAAGAGAATATTTGCTACAACTAGCCTTGCAGAAGAAAAGAGGCCAACCTATAGCGAAGTTCCCTCTCACCTTCTACAGCGCACTTGCTGTTGGTAGCAGAAAGGAGTCTGAGTGGTGCCTGCTGTTGTGTAGGGACATAATTTTAATTTATTCTAATTTTTAAATTCACCATTGGTCATCTTTTAGTAGGTTATGACATGGTAACAAACAACCCTAAAATCTCAGTGGCTTCAAAAACATAGGGGTTTTGTTTCATTTTGTTTTTCTCCTTGCTCACATTATACATCAGCTGCAAGTGGGCTCCGTGGATCTTCTTTATTCTGGAATTCAGGCTAAAAGGTCGCCTCTTTCTGCAACATACTGTTCCCTTGGTAGCAGGAAAGGTGAGCAAGCAGGCTGGAGGAAAGACCAGTGCCTCTTAGACCTTTCTTCTGGGACTGGCACCTTTTTACCTCCACTCACATTTCATTGGCCAAAGCACGTCTCCTGGCCAAACTGCTGCCCACAGGGGAGGGCAGTGCACTCCCCACGGGGGCTCTGAGCCACGGGACAGGCGCCGGCCGAGTGTGGGCAGGGACGGTGAGCACTCAGGAAGGACTGCACAGCCTACTACATGGTCTCAGACTCAGCTGTGTGTCTAGGTCCCGGAAACACTGTGTTCCTCAAAAATCAGAGTGGAGTTCATGCCTTTTGACATGTTCTGACCAGTAACTCTCAAGCCAAGGGCATCAATATTAAGTTACAGTTTTAAAACTAGGAATGGGTTAAGGTCAGTCTTGCCGGGAGTGTGCGCGTGTGGTTTTCCCCAGTCATATTTTCCCCATTACTTATAGTGAATGGGTCTGATGTGGTTCCTACATTTTCCAAAATTGGACAAGATGGCAAAAATAGGAAAATGTCTATTGGATGTTTTCTGTAGTGCTGAGGCTTGGCTTTTTTATGTGGAAAAATGTTACATAGGGGATTTTGAGTGGAAACTATAAATGAAAAATCCAATTTTGAATGATTTCTGAGCCAACGTTCCCTACTTGTGTGTTTAGATAAAACAGAGGAAAGGCAAGCCTGACAATCAGCTGCTTTTTAAAAATTGAGTCTACTTTTTCTTTTCCATGAAGATGAGCTTCAGACATTAATGATTCTGAAATGCAAATCCAGCTCCAGGCAAAAGATTTTCAGTAGATGGTTTGCCTTGAACATTTCCTGCTGGCATCTTCAGGCATCAGTACCCTCGTCCTGCCCTCTGCCAGCAGAGAGCCCACTACAGTATCCTGTCTGGACCCAGAATCTACAAAATTCAACAAAAATGTAGGAAGTATGTACTCAGGGCTGGGAACTGTGCCGGCCACAGCTTTCCACACAGCCCCTCCCTAAAGAGCCAGCGATGTCAGAGGGGAGACAAACAAGTAAATGGGAAGTTATCCTAGAGTGCTAACCACGGCAAGGTGGGAACACACAGACAACTTGTCAAGTGCAAAGGAGAGGAGTATAACTCACTTGTGCAAGATAGGAAAAGCGTTCTTGAGAGCAGGATGTGTAAACTGAGAAATGAGGGATGAGGTGGAGACAGCCAGGTAATGGGTGGGGGAGGGGGGAGCAGAAATTCGTTCTGGGGCTCCGGCAGCAGGCGGAGTGAAATGGTGAAGCATTCCTCCCTCTGCTAGAACACTCCCTAACACCATACACACAAATAAACTCAAAATGGATTAAAGACCTAAATGTAAGGCCAGACACTATCAAACTCTTAGCGGAAAACATAGGCAAAACACTCTGTGACATAAATCACAGCAAGATCCTTTTTGACCCACCTCCTAGGGAAATGGAAATAAAAACAAAAATAAACAAATGGGACCTAATGAAACTTCAAAGCTTTTGCACAGCAAAGGAAACCATAAACAAGACGAAAAGACAACCCTCAGAATGGGAGAAAATATTTGCAAAGCAACTGACAAAGGATTAATCTCCAAAATTTACAAGCAGCTCATGCAGCTCAATATCAAAAAAGCAAACAACCCAATCCAAAAATGGGCAGAAGACCTAAACAGACATTTCTCCAAAGAAGATATACAGGGCTTCCCTGGTGGCGCAGTGGTTGAGAGTCCACCTGCCGATGCAGGGGACACGGGTTCGTGCCCCGGTCTGGGAAGATCCCACATGCCGCCGAGCGGCTGGGCCCGTGAGCCATGGCCGCTGAGCCTGCGCGTCCGGAGCCTGTGCTCCGCAACGGGAGAGGCCACAACAGTGAGAGGTCCGCGTACCGCAATAAAAAAAAAGAAGATATACAGATGGCCAAAAAACACATGAAAGGATGCTCAACATCACTAACCATTAGAGAAATGCAAATCAAAACTACTATGAGGTATCACCTCACACCAGTCAGAATGGCCATCATCAAAAAATCTACAAACAATAAATGCTGGAGAGGGTGTGGAGAAAAGGGAACCCTCTTGCACTGTTAGGAATGTAAATTGATACAGCCACTATGGAGAACAGTATGAAGGGTCCTTAGAAAACTAAAAATAGAAGTACCATACGACCCAGCAATCCCACTAGTGGGCATATACCCTGAGAAAGCCATAATTCAAAAAGAGTCATGTACCACAATGTTCATTGCAGTACTATTTACATTAGCCAGGACATGGAAGCAACCTAAGTGTCCATCGACAGATGAATGGATAAAGAAGATGTGGCACATATTGACAATGGAATATTACTCAGCCATAAAAAGAAATGAAATTGAGTTATTTGTAGTGATTTGGATGGACCTAGAGACTGTCATACAGAGTGAAGTAAGTCAGAAAGAGAAAAACAAATACCATATGCTAATACATATATTTGGAATCTAAAAAAAAAAAAAAAAGGTTCTGAAGAACCTAGAGGCAGGACAAGAATAAAGATGCAGACATAGAGAACGGACTTGAGGACAGGGGGAGGGGGAAGGGTAAGCTGGGACAAAGTGAGAGAGTGGCATGGACATATATACACTACCAAATGTAAAATAGCTAGCTAGTGGGAAGCAGCCGCATAGCACAGGGAGGTCAGCTTGGTGCTTTGTGACCACCTAGAGGGGTGGGATAGGGAGGGTGGGAGGGAGACTCAAGAGGGAGGACATGTGGGGATATATGTTTATGTATAGCTGATTCACTTTGTTATACAGCAGAAACTAACATACCATTGTAAAGCAATTATACTCCAATAAAGATGTTGAAAAAAATAAAAGAAATAAATAAAAGTTTTTAAAAAATGGTGAAGCGCCTTTAGTTCGCTCACCGCAGCATGGTCCCCGCCCACCACAGGTCTGTGCTGAGCTTTTGCGCTGCTTGAGGTATCTTAGTTCCCTGACCAGGGATGAACCCCGGCCCCCAGCAGTGGAAGCGCGAAGTCCTAACCACTGGACCGCCAGGGAAGTCCCTGTGCTGAGCTTTTTATATTGGTGAATGCTGCCCTGTCGTAGTCCTTAAAAAACCCATCTCAGCTCCAGTTTTAGTGTTTTGTGAAAGACACTTGTAAACTTTCATAATTTATTTTTATTTTGAAAAAATAATTTAACCAAAAAGTTCTCTTGGAAAAGATAATAAGATTCAGCTACCACCCAGAATTAACAAATATTATGTCACATTTTATCTGATCTTTTAAGAAATAAACTATTATCAATAAAGTTGAAGTCTCCTATAAACCTTTCCCTGGTCACATTTCTCTTTATTTCTCTCTTCAGAATTAACTGCTATCATGAATTTTCTGATCCTAGTCCTTGTTTTTATATGTTTTCTAAATATAGATTAATAAATGACATACATAGATTGTTTTATGTGTATGTTAGTTTTATGTAAATGATTTACTGGACTATAAATAATCTTCTGCAACTTGAATGTTTCTCAACATTATGTTTTCAAGATTCCTTCTATACAAATGAAGTCCATCATGTAAATATACCAAAATTAATTTGGCTGTAACACTGCTACAAGCATATAGGTTGGCTTTGATTTTTTGCTCTTACTAGGAGGACTGCAGTAAAAGTCTTTGTATGAGGTTTATTTATCTATATATTCATGTTTTCACATTTCACTAAGGTATTACCTGGAAATGCAGATGCCGGGTCATTGAAAACATATGTTTTAAATTTTGCTAGACATTAATATCTCTTACAATAAATTATCAGTCTCTAGTTATTTTCTTCTTAAAGTCTTAGTGAGGATACTTTCTCTTGATTCTCAGTGATTGTTTAAAGTCCCATGTTAATTTAATTTAACTTGCAAATTATATTTAATTTGCAAATTCTCAAATGAGGGAAGATCTTTGCAGATGTACTCTGTTAAATGATTGGATATGTCCCTCCTCACCCCCCTTCCCTCTGGTTTTCTCAAATTCATTTCTCATATCTGCAGATCCAACACTCTCTCCTCTTCACACTCCATTTGGATGACTTCACTTCTTTTTTCACGGAAAAAAATAGAAATAATTAGAAGAGGACAACTTGGTAAACCATCTCCAGTTTTACTAACGTCCCACTGTTTGTATATTCTACCTGCCTTTACTCTAGTCACACAGGGAAGATACCCCTGCTTGTGCCTCCACTTGGAACCAAGATTCCAGCCCTTGTCATGTCTTCCGGTCCAATGTTCCTCCAATTTTCTCCTTATCTGTTATAGCAAGGGTCAGCACACTTTTCCTGCAAAGGGCCAAATAGTAAGTATTTGAAGCTTTATGGGTCTAATGATATTTGTCACTGTGTTCCAATGAAACTTTATAAAGGTAGGCAGAAGTCCAATCAGGCTGGCAACAACAGCTTATCCATTCCTGTCTTATATCATCAATACATTCCCCAGCTCGACAGAAGTTTATCCCCCCAGCATTCAATGGTGGTGCTGTAATACCACCCATCTTAGCAAATGCTCTTCCTACTATGAAACTGGTCCTAATTTCTCCTCTGACTTAAAATGCAATGAGAATCTGCATAGTAAAAAGGAAAGTGCATTTTTAATCTTGCTCATCTCACTAAAGCTTTCCCCTAACCTTCACATTGGCTTCCTACCTCATTTTCGACTCTTTCCTCAGGAGGATGTCACCTCCTCAGGCCTTTTTGGACCCCACCTCCACTTTCTAATTCAGATTTAATTTTCTTCATAGCATTTGATGTTGAGTAGCAACATTTGTTTATTATTTATTTTATTTCCCACTTTGCAGGTAAGCTCCTTGAGGGCCAGTTGTTTACCCAGTGCTGAGAATAGTCTGGCATATAGTATCTTCTCAGTAAACGTTGGCTGAGTGAATGAATGATTTTGCCCTTGAAGGATGGAAGGATTTTATGCATAGCTCCAAGACCAGTTCCTCATACCCTACATGTTTCCATTCAGTGTGGCTCAGCTGGACTGTGGCAAGGTGTTCTGTCACCCTGAACATCCAGAATACATGAAACCCTACCACTCCCAGCAGGCAATGCTCTTATTGCCCTTATCCATTCATATCCTGCCATCATCACCATCATTCAATACAAGCCCTTTCTCCCTCCCACCACCTCTGTGGTGTGGAGACAGTTCCCCATATCTCTGGCTGACTCAGCTTTTACCTACTGGGCCAGGGACAACAGGGAGGGCGGTAGAAAGGTTGCCAGATTTGCCCTCTTTCTAGAGGTGAAGAATTAGAAGACCACAAAACGTGTTTCTCAATCCAATTCCACCATCCTTATAGTTCATGGAAATTCCTCCTAGATTTTGGCAATAGCTTGACTATCAGTACTAGCTCTGGCCAGTGTAAAAAATTTACATCTATTTCTGGGTTTTCTGAGATTTTAGTGGAAAGTTGGGAGAGAATTGCATTGGAAGGGTCTTCAGACCCTTCTGTTGTCAAATGCAACCTCCTCTCTCCCTTTATTTTAAAATGCGTCGCCCCAGCCAATGAATATTTTTTTGCCTTCCTCCACAGCCCTCTCATATCTGGAAACTAGAATGCAAAGGTAATGATTCATTAGGCAGAGTTTGTAATTTTCATTAAAGTGTTTGTTTACTCATTTCTTGAAAGCTACTTTCAGAAGTTTGAGGTTTACACTAAAAGGAAGTTAATTCTGAAGCTCATTTTTTTATGCTTCTAGATTTGAACTGAACACACATGGTGAGAATGTGAAATGACAGGCGGCCCCTTCTGGGGAGACAGGCTGTGTTTCTGCCTGTTTGCCCTTCCTCACCCCTACCCCCAGCTATGAATATAGCAGCTCTGTCCTATAAATATATATGACGAGCAGAGACGCGGCTGTTCCAGGGCTCAAGACTGAGGGTTTCTCCAGCCACGGATGCATTTCTGCAGCTGGGGGACCCAGCTGAGGGCGGGGGCAGCTCATTCGAGGGGAACAAGTTCTCCTGCTGTAATGGGTTTGGAATGTAGACGTGGGATCTGTCAAAGGAGCTTCTCTGTTCTCCATGCTGACAGCTTGTGCTCGCGCCATGACACGTGCGCTGCAGAAACATGACCTGGAACTGATGTGTCCTGGCAGAAACAAGCTGGGAGCTTTTAGCCTCTTTCTGTCTGCCTTTCTCTCTCCTCCCAGATGGCACTGAACTGTTGAAGGGGTGGAGGGGGCATGTAACTGTCAGAAGAGGGTTCCCAGCCCCACCATCGAAGCCGGCTCCATAGCCCACTAAATCCATGTGGAGGCCGTACCCCGATTCTTCAAAGATGGTGCTGTCGTCTGCATGTGGGAATTTGCTAAACATCCTAAAAACTCTGGGATGGGATACCTGCAAAATAGCGACTGAAAGAATGGAAAAAAAAAAAAACTTTGTAGACACAAGCAAATGTGACCACTAAGTTAACAAGAAAGTAATACAGATATATCCAATCAATCTTGATGTTGGAAGATTGAGTCTATTATGATCTGGCTCGATTGCCTATCTAATGAAATCCAACTCTTTCTGTACAGCTTTAAATTTTCTTTTGGGGAGTGAGGAGGAATGTAATTTAGCCTTTGAAAATCCTACCCAGGTCATCAAGCATTATAGTCATCAATTCACTCAGCAAATATTTTAAAGAGTATTTACTCTGTATTAGGCACTGGGGACGCAATGGTGTAGAGGAAAAGATGATTCCCAAGGGGGCTTGTCTTTATAAAAGGCAGAGACTGATAAAAACAGGTACAGAAATAAAGTATCTGATAGGTATATGAAGTATAAGTATATGAAGGAATCCAGTGAGGGGCTGAGAAAGAGAATATGAATGAGGGGAAAGAACGTCTTAAGTGGACATGGACATTTAAGGTGAAATTCAAAGGATGCAAATGAGATAGTCCTCTGAGGATAGTCAGGTGAGGAATGAGGAAGAGTATACAGGTAAATGGAAGAGTATATTCAAAGGCCCTGGGCTTCCCTGGTGGCACGGTGGTTGAGAGTCTGCCTGCCGATGCAGGGGACGCGGGTTCGTGCCCTGGTCTGGGAAGATCCCACATGCCGCGGAGCGGCTGGGCCCGCGAGCCATGGCCGCTGAGCCTGCACGTCCGGAGCCTGTGCTCCGCAGTGGGAGAGGCCATAGGAAAGAGCATGATTTATTTCAAGGAACTGACAGAAAACCAGTGTGGCAGAAGTTTGGAAGGGTGAGAGGGGTTAAGGGGGCTGGAAAGACAACCAAGGGCAGAATCCATTTTACGTAAAGTTAGCTGTTAAACACTCTGTTCTCTCATGCATTTTGCATTCATGTTGCTACGGCAAATATTTGATTCTGCTTTTTGATTATAGTTAATTATTTAAAATTCAGTCCTCTTTACTTGATTGTGAAGTCCTTGGGGGCAAAACCATGTCCGATTCTGACATGGCCATTTCTATGAATCCTACAGCATCCAGTAACTAGTACCTTGCAAATTTGTAAAGCAGGAGAAAATAATAGTGGCTCACAGGGTTGTTGTGAGGATTAAATGAGATACTACATTTAAATAATGATGGTATAACTAACATTTATTTTACCTTGTTTTACAATTGAAGTAATTGGCTTAAAGTCACACAAATAGTAACTGATATAGCCAGGACACAAGCCAAGCCCCACGTGCTTAGCCACCATGTTATTCTGTCTTAGTTAACTGCTTTACCCGTAGGAAGCGCTCAGTAATTTGTGACTATTATTGTCACTTAACGAAAGGGTGTTGGATCAAAACAGAATGAATGATTTGGCAGAAACTGTAGATTACCTGTAAAAGCCTTTGTATCTAGGGATAATTCTATTCATCATTCTGCTATTAGTTTGCTATTTAATCTGCTGTTTTCTTTTTCTGTATGAATGGTTGTGACTATATGATTAAAAATCACCAGATCAGGAAAATGAATTTACTGTCTTCAGTAGACATAAAACCACATCAGATTAACTGTAAGACTAATTCAACTACACACAAGTTAGATATTAAGATAGATGAAAAGAATCCAATTTGACCAAAAAATGATCTTGAGACTGCATAGATCAAACTAATTTTCCTCCTTTGTGCAATTCAGTTCAATTCAAACCTTCAAATATACAGTGCAAGGCACTGCAGAGGACAACAAGAAAAATAAGCACCATGCCTTGTTGCCAAGGAGTTTGTAATCAAGTGTGAGTATCTTGGGGTTGGGCGTGGAGGGAATAAGATGTCTATACAAATAGCCCTAACATAAGATTTGTTTCATGAGGTTTCAATGAATCCTGAGATTCCCAGGAGGAATGGATTGTTTCTCCAATAAGGAAATTATAGAGAGGAGGAAAGTTGTTGAAAGACTGGAGATGGGCAAGTGTGATTCTGCGTCTCAAAATGAAGAAGATGAGGCATTTTCCTCACTACAGTTTCATGGAAATTTTATGATTCTAAGTAAGATTCTAGGATTACTAATTAACAGGATGGTAGGGAGAGCTTATACACAGGAGGAATCTGGTGATTACTAAATATCATAGAAGAGGTCATGTCAAATGAATCTTTTTTTTTTCCCCAGGGTGTCATGGTTATTAAGTTGGCACAAGTGAGAAATGTGATACATATAGAGCAGCCGAATTTCAGGATAGCCCTGGAGACAAAACAGAAGAGAAATGAGGTACATTTAAATTGATGAATTGAACAATTGTATTCAAAGGATGCTGATTCATAGATAGATGTTACCCTGAAGAACACTCTTTAGTGTCTTTTCATAAGTCTCTAACTTTAACACTGTTTGATTCATATTTAACCAGAAACTTGGATAAAGATATAGAAGGCACATTCATTAATCTGCAGATGAACTGGAGCTGGGAAGGATGGCAAACAAACATTGAAATCAAGATCTAAAAAGATCTTCATTAGGTTGAAATGATGGCTCAGATACACTGAGATAAAGCTCAGTAGTTTTGATCTTGATCCAAAAAGTCAACAGCACATGAAAAAGATTGTAGAGATGTGACTTAGCAGCAGTAAAACAAGCTTCTAGTTTTAATTAGTTGACTGTGATGGATCAATGGTGTTACATGATCCCTGAAACCATCACTACCATCCCCCCCCACCACTGCTGCCTCAACCATTGCCACCACCATCATCACCACCACTGCCTCAACCACCATTACCACTGTCAGCATCACCATCATTACAACAACAGCTTAATGAGGTCTTAGCCTGCATTCATGGAAAGACTGTGTCTTGGAGGTGGGGGGAGGGTAGTTCCACCAATCACATCACACCTAGATCAATGTGTAAGTTTGGTGTGCCACATGCACAACCTGAAGAATGTTCTGGGGGAGGGCAATGAAATGGGAGATGAAACTCCAAAATGTGTTATGTTCAGAAGATGTAAAGGCCCTGGACTGGTTAGCCTGGAGTAGAGATGACAGAGCAAGAAGGTGATAAAAGTTTCTAAATGGTCCAAGAGCTGTCATATGGAAAAGCAATTTAACTTCTTTTGTAGAACTTCAAAAGCCAAAACGAGAACCAGTAACGTCAATTATAGGAATACGGACCTCAGTTTATTAAAAAATGGTCCCATAGCTGAAGTTGTTTAAAAATGGAAATCATGGCTTCTGCTACAGCGTTTCCTAATGCCAGGTGCTCAAGTACAGGCTGATCATTCTTTGGGGGATTCAAACAGCTGACAGGTAGTTTGAGTTTGGCAATTTTAATTCCTAACCTAACCTCACTGAGCATGGTGGGAATCTAGGGGCTTGGAGGAGAGACTCCTGAGGGAATCTCCTAATTGGATGGTGGGGCCATCAGATGAGGCAGCTGAAGAAAGGCAGTGGGATGATAATCTGGAGGTGGGTGTAAGGAGTTTGCTGAGCCCGGCTGAGGGCCTGGAGGTGGGAGGAATGGAGAAGTAGAGACATCCCCACAGTTTATGGGGGATAAAGAGAAAGGCAGGTTTTAGTAGAAGATATATATGGACAAAAGATTGATCACACAGGAGACTGTTTACAATAGAATGGAGGTATAGGAAGTAGTGGAGGGAGGGAGGAGGGATCTGCAGTGTGGGTGTTGCGGACAATTTGAGGGTCCTGGAGCAGGTGGAGGGCCTGAGACAGTAATCAGACAGAATGAGAATTAAGAAAGCAGGGGTTGACCAAAGACATAGAAAAAACTATGGCTACTAAAGGGGAAAGGGGTGAGGGGAGGGATAAATTAGAAGTTTGGGGTTAACCTATACACACTACTATGTATAAAATAGAAAACCAACAAGGACGTACTATGTATAAAATAGAAAACCAACAAGGACGTGCTATATATAAAATAGAAAACCAACAAGGACGTACTATATATAAAATAGAAAACCAACAAGGACGTACTATATATAAAATAGAAAACCAACAAGGACGTACTATATATAAAATAGAAAACCAACAAGGACGTACTATGTATAAAATAGAAAACCAACAAGGACGTACTATATATAAAATAGAAAACCAACAAGGACGTACTATGTATAAAATAGAAAACCAACAAGGACGTACTATATATAAAATAGAAAACCAACAAGGACGTACTATATATAAAATAGAAAACCAACAAGGACGTGCTATGTATAAAATAGAAAACCAACAAGGACGTACTATATATAAAATAGAAAACCAACAAGGACGTACTATATATAAAATAGAAAACCAACAAGGACGTACTATGTATAAAATAGAAAACCAACAAGGACGTACTATGTATAAAATAGAAAACCAACAAGGACGTACTATGTATAAAATAGAAAACCAACAAGGACGTACTATGTATAAAATAGAAAACCAACAAGGACGTACTATGTATAAAATAGAAAACCAACAAGGACGTACTATGTATAAAATAGAAAACCAACAAGGACGTACTATGTATAAAATAGAAAACCAACAAGGACGTACTATGTATAAAATAGAAAACCAACAAGGACGTACTATGTATAAAATAGAAAACCAACAAGGACGTACTATATGTAAAATAGAAAACCAACAAGGACGTACTATATGTAAAATAGAAAACCAACAAGGACGTACTATATGTAAAATAGAAAGCCAACAAGGACGTGCTATGTATAAAATAGATAACCAACAAGGACGTGCTATGTATAAAATAGAAAACCAACAAGGACGTGCTATGTATAAAATAGATAACCAACAAGGACGTGCTATGTATAAAATAGATAACCAACAAGGACGTGCTATGTATAAAATAGAAAACCAACAAAGACGTGCTATATATAAAATAGAAAACCAACAAGGACGTACTATATATAAAATAGAAAACCAACAAGGACGTACTATGTATAAAATAGAAAACCAACAAGGACGTGCTATATATAAAATAGATAACCAACAAGGACGTGCTATATATAAAATAGAAAACCAACAAGGACGTGCTATATATAAAATAGAAAACCAACAAGGACGTGCTATATATAAAATAGAAAACCAACAAGGACGTACTACATATAAAATAGATAACCAACAAGGACGTGCTACATATAAAATAGAAAACCAACAAGGACGTACTACATATAAAATAGATAACCAACAAGGACGTACTACATATAAAATAGACCAACAAGGACGTACTACATATAAAATAGATAACCAACAAGGACGTACTATATATAAAATAGAAAACCAACAAGGACGTACTATATATAAAATAGATAACCAACAAGGACGTACTATATATAAAATAGATAACCAACAAGGACGTACTATATATAAAATAGATAACCAACAAGGACGTACTATATATAAAATAGAAAACCAACAAGGACGTACTATATATAAAATAGAAAACCAACAAGGTTCCCTGAGTGTAGCACAGGGAACTCTACTCAATATTCTCTATAAGGGAATAGAATGTGAAAAAGAATATGTATGTATAAACTGAATCACTTTGCTCTACACCTGAAGCTAACACAGCATTGTAAATCAACTATACTTCAATTTTAAAAAGTTATAATTCTGAGGGAGGAATGGGGAGCTATTGTTTAATGGGTACAAAGTTTCAGTTTTGCAAGATGGACAGCGTTCTGGAAGTGAATAGTAGTGATGGTTGCACAACAGTATAAATGTACTCAACGCCACTGAACTGGACACTGAAAATGATTACGATGCTAAATTTGATGTTACATATATTTCACCACAATTTAAAAAATAAAACATATAAAATAATTCCTAAAAAAACAAAAAAGGAAAGAAAGGAGGGGCTGGAAGGCCAGTTTGAGTGCCATGTAGGCAAGAACGGGAGTGTTGAGAGAAGGACTCAATTAACAGGGATGTCTCTAGGACCCGGTCCTCCTTGCTCCCTGACTCTCACCCCCCCTCCCCCTCCCCCTCCCCCCTCCCCCCACCTCCTCCCCTCTGTTTCTGTGCACCAGGACGGTGGGGCTCACTTTGCATCAGTTTGCACAGCGCTCTGAACTCTAGTGCTGTGTAAATCCTGGAACAGAAAGCTGGCTTCAGAGGCCTCCCTTCCCTCTCTTACAGCAGTGGTCCCCAACCTTTCTGGCACCAGGAACTCGTTTCATGGAAGACAATTTTTCCACGGATGGGGGCGGGGGATGGTTTCGGGATGATTCAAGCGCATTATATTTACTGTGCACTTTATTTCTATTACTATTACATTGTGATATATAATGAAAGAATTCTAGAACTCACCATAATGCTGACAGGAGGCAGAGCTCGGGCAGTAACGCGAGCGATGGGGAGCGGCTGTGAATACAGATGAAGCTTCGCTCGCTCACCTGCCGCTCACCTCCTGCTGTGCAGCCAGGTTCCTAACGGGCCACGGACGGGTACCGGTGCATGGCCCGGGGGTTGGGGACCCCTGTCTTGCAGGATTCACGTGTGCTCTTCGGTGGTAACCTGCCATTCCAAGAAGGTTGATTCCCATTTGGCCATCTCCACCTGACCCTTTCCCATTCGACTTCAAACATACATGGTCTCCACCATCGTAAATGCTGGACTTAAGGAAAATTTCTGTGCCTGAAGCATAGATTCTGAAACAAAAACTCACAAGTAAACAGGAATATATATTTTTTTCAAATCATGAGAAATTCTATCTTAGTGATAGCTGGCTTTAGTAGCAAGTAGGGGATATTTTTATACCATCTGTCTCAGAAGGGTCTCTAAACATTTTAACATACATGTGATCTTCAAAATTCCTTGTGCAGTGTGTGACTGCAAAATAGCTGAAGGCATGCTAGAAGCCATCAGAAGATGGCATTTAAAGAGAAGTTGAATTTTCTTCTCACATTTGATGGGGGAGTTCAGTTCTTCTTAGCCATAGGGCAGCATCTGCCTTCTCTGCTAAATTGCCATTTTTGCTCGTCATAGAATCTGAAATAAGATTACTTCGTGTACAACCCGTAATGTAGTTATCTGAGGCTTTCATACGTTTTCTTTAAAATACTATTTTTACAGATTGTCCCCATCATTCTTATGGCTTCAAATTGTCTAATTTAAAAGTACAGAAAGATCTTAGGAAGACCTTTTGTCATTTTAATTTTCTTCAAAAGCTGTTTACATAAATGCTTCACAAGGGTATTCTGTTGTATGTGCTGGGCAGGCAGGGATCACTATAACAGCTTGGCTGTTAGGAAAACAACATTTTTCCTAATGTCACTTCGCCTCTGGCAGAGCAGGGACAGTACAAAAAATTACCCTGTCTCTCTTCCATCCACGCTCTTTTCACTGAAAGAAAATTATTTTCTCCTCCGTGTCCCAGACTATGGAACACTAATAGTTGCAGACTGTATGTAGTCTGCCCATCACTCTATACCCACTGCCTGACCTGGTGCTTGGCACTTAGTAGGCCTTGAGAAATCTTGATTTATGTTGAGGGAATCCTAATAGATCAGGTTCTACAGAGGAGCTTTTCTGATTAATCAAGAAACTGTTTTCATTATTAGATTTGTATGAAAACTAGACTCCTCATGAGACTTAAATGCGAGAGAGAGAGAAAATGTATCCTCTTACTTATGTGGAGTCAGAGAGGCCTGACTTGGAACAAACCTAATAAATACCATCCCACCAAAAGTGGCTTTGTTGGCGGTTACTTTGAATCATCTTGTGACTGCTAGGGAACCCAAAGCTGCACATGTAGAAAGAGCCTAATAAGATGGATAACAGGGAAGGAGGAAATCTGATTAGACAGACAACCCTGCCTAATCAGAAAATAACCATATACAAACGTGCTGTTCTCAGCTGATTGCTGCTGAAAGCTGCTTCCCCGGGAGCTTGTTTTTTTTTTTTTTTTTAACTTACTCTCCATCCATTTTCTTTCTCTCCCGTTTTCTCTCTCCCTCAATATCCTGGTCTTAGGTTTCTAACAAAGTTGGCCTGTGATAACTGTGATTTTGTTACAAGATGCAAACGCATCCTGGCTGTGTGCAGGGCTAAACAAGACATCTGTGTAAATATGTTTGGATTTGTAATCTCATCCCACTCCCCAGCCTACAGCCTTTGATAGGATTAGCTGTAAGACTAGTGCCCAGGTAAATTTGCACTGACTAAAGCCCGTGTGAGCCCCCGATGAGTTAATCAGACCATTATAATCAGGTCCGCAAGGCTTAGAGCTGTGCTCTTTGGAGAGCACGGTGGGAGAGCATTCTCTTTGTGCAGAAGCCATAGAAAAACCTGAGGTGAATTCCATGTCTTTCATCTCTGCATCATTTTCTGAAATAAACTATGTGCAAAGTGATCCAGAAAAGCTGGGAAACAAGCTGAGCCGTGGATTAGACCATGGCCAGGGATGGGGAAGTGTTTAGTGTCTGGTAGTGATAATGACCAGGGTTCTTGGCCTTCCCCAATCAATAGAAATTGATCAGAGGCCAGACAAGAAATTCAGGCAAGGTTTTATTGGGGCCCCTGCTGCAGCAGTGGGGAGCGAGAACAAACAACATGTTCCCCTGCTTGCTCACTCCGTGAGGGTGGCGTGAGCTTGTTCCTTATATGGGGTGAGGGCAGGGGTTTGTCCAGGGGTTGTGCCAGAGGGGTGCCTTAGGTGTTTTGCCCACCCCTTAGGTGATCCAAACTGGAAGCAACCGAAGTGCCCAGTAACAGGTGAATGCATAAACAAAAGAGATCTAGCCATATAATGGAATACTACTCAGTGCTAAAAAAAGAATTAACTACTGGTACATATAATAACATGGATGAATTTGCATACATTCTGCTACACAAAAGAAACCAGACAAATGATTCCATTTGCAAGGATAGCTCGTTTTACTCACTTTGCTTTATTATGCTTTGCAGATATTGCATTTTTTACAAATTGAAGATCTGTGGCAACGCTGTGTCAAGCAAGTCTATCAGCACCATTTTTCTAACAGCATTTGCTCACTTCGTGTCTTTGTGACATTTTGGTAAGTCTTGCAATATTTCAAACTTTTTTATTATTGTTATATTTATTGTGGTGACAGTGATCTTTGATGTTACTACTGCCACTTGCTGAAGGCTCAGATGATGATTAACATTTTTTAGCAATAAAGTCTTTTTTAACTAAGGAATGTTCATTTTTTTTAGACATAATGCTGTTGCACACTTAAAAGACTATAGTATAAATTAAATGCCAGTTTTGTAAGTAGTGGGAAACCAAAAAATTCGTGAGGTGTTTTATTGCAATATTTGCTTTATTGAGGTGGTCTGGAACCAAACCCACATTATCTTCAAAGTCTGCCTGTATACAATGTTCTAGAACCGGTAAAAATAATTTATGGCACTATCTATTAGAATGGATAAATTATTTTAAAAGCTAGAACTCTGATGGGAGTGCAAAATGGAACAGTTACTTTGTAAAATATTTTGACAGTTTCTTATAAAGTTAAATACTTCCCACACAACCCAGCAATCCCAACTCCTGTTTAACCAAGGGCAATGAAACCTCTGCTCACACAAAATTCTGCACATGAATGTTTAGAGTGGCTTTTTTCATAGTAGCCCTAGGCTGAAAACAACCCAAACGTCCCTTACTGGGGAACAAATAAGCAAACTGTGATATACCAACATAATGGGATATGATTCAGCAAGAAAAACGGTATAGGGCTTCCCTGGTGGCACAGTGGTTGAGAGTCCGCCTGCCGATGCAGGGGACATGGGTTCGTGCCCCGGTCCAGGAAGATCCCACATGCCGCGGAGCGGCTGGGCCCATGAGCCATGGCAGTGGCCTGCATGTCCGGAGCCAGTGCTCCGCAACGGGAGAGGCCACAACAGTGAGAGGCCCGCGTACCGCAGAAAAAAAAAAAAAAAAAAAAAAAGGTATAGATTGCTGATACATGCAACAAGGTGAGTGAGGTTTACATGCTTTATCTTAATGAAAGAAACCACATCCAAAAGGTTACATATATGCTCTATGTTTCCATTTATATGATATTCTAGAGAAAGCAGATGAATAGCTGCAAGAGGCTGAGGGTTTGGGGGTCGGTCGGGGGGCTGGTTACAAAGACTATGGGGGAAATTTTTAGAGAGACGAAAATGTTCTGTATCTTGAACGCTGTGATGGTGGTTACACGACTCTGTTTATCAAAACTCACAGAATTGTGGCCTTGACTTTCTGGGTGTGTCTCCTTCAGCAGAAGCTGTATACATCCTAGAAACCATGAGAGAAACAGCCTGGTGGGGAGAAGATCGATGAATTAGAATCAGGGAAAATATCCACCAAGAGAATTAGGCAGCAGCATCCACATCAAACTCCTTCCCATCTCTTAAAATCTCTGACTCTGAGGACTGGCAATATTAAGAAGCAGTGTCCTTTTCTCTCCAAGAATTCTACTGCATGGCTTGACAGCCTGGGCATCTGCTTATTAGATTAGGGAAATCATCCCTCTTTGCTGAGAGAGACCTGACTCTAAGGGAGATAATTCCTTTTACATGTCAGGTTAGACTAAGTTGAGGGAAGAAATAGACCAAATATTCAATGGCTCACCACAGTAGAAGTTAGCTAGAATTCATCCAGTTGGCCCCTCTGAACCAGAAGGGAGGCTGTAAAATGAAGTTGAGGTGTGTTCTCCCCAGTTAAAGGGGGGAGATGCATTTTGGTGGCCAGCTAGCAGTCTCCTTCACACTCTGAAACCATCCAAAGTAAAAAAATGACTCCTTCAGCAGCTTTGCTTACCAAGGATTTGACTTAAATCTGGGTAGCTATTCACAACTCTACTATTTTTATCGGTGCTTTTGATAGAAAGATAAAGGATGGGGGCTAAGAAGGTGATAAACTGTAAGTAAGAGCATGTTCAATAGTGAAGGATCTTATACTTATGGCCTTCAGTGAGGCTGATGAATTATTTGTGGGCTTAATGATGACATAGCTCTCTTTCTTCTCTATGATCATAGATCATTGATAGGGGTTGAAAAATTATTGGTAAGGCAAAATTTTTATTTGATGCAACACTAAATAGGCAAATAAGGAACCGTTAGGTTTAGCTGCCTTTGAGTTGATTTGAACTTCGATGGAAGAATAGGATGAAATCTTCCAGACAGTAAGATGCTAATTGGTGAGATCTTTTTAGGCTTTGCACAAGATTTTTTTAAAATATCAAATGCATTTCAGTTTGATCGAGGGGAAGGTAGTGGCACTGGGGAAAATTATCCAAAGGAGTGATACTGATAGACCTAAACACACAGGCATTAATTTGGAGCAATTCTAATAAGTGTAGTGACAATATAAAGTAAACAGGTACAGTTGCAACAAAAGACCAACAAAATGTAGGCCATCATTAGCATGAGCAGTGGAAACAAAACATAGAGTATTACCTTATCTTTGCATCAAAATATAGAAGTCTACACCAGTGGAAGGTGCTGGCTGCCAATCATTGAGAAAGACAATGCTACTTGGGACGCATAGCTAAGGACCAGTAGGTAAGCAAGGAGAGAAAGCATCTAGGATATACATGTGAAGGTAAACTACAACAAAAGAAAATACACCTTTTTAGTCATTATGAGAAAGCGCTCAATAAATGTTTATTATATAAATGCATACATGAATCAAGCCCTATAGGGCACAGAACACAGATTTATTAACCAAGTACTGGAAATAAGGATCAAAGAGATAAATTTAGCACACTCACAAAAAAGGAAGAAGTACTTTACACAATAGTAAACCTCTTTCCTTAAGAGGCAGATCATGAAAAACTTAGTGGGACTGGGTATAAATAAACCCATGTATAATATAGCACTAATGGTTATTAAGGGAAGCAAGGGGTGTTGGAGACTTTTGAGACTGCTGCTAAAATGTAATTAAGCAGGGGAAAATTCTCCAAACCATGCCTTTCTACAAATTGTCCCTTGAGGTCACCATCAGAAAGAGGATGATGGGATGAGTGGCCCATGTGTCCACTATGCTTGTTCCTTTATAAAAACAAGCATTTAAAGTAAAACCAGGCTCACAGACAAGCAATTGCTTCTCTCAGCATTCCTGGGTTGGGCGGCCTGCTCTGAGATGCCGAGGAGGGTCCTGTGATTGATGACCTCCGAGCTAAAAAGACATCTATGATAATGGAGGGGTGGGGCCAGTCAGGAATTGTCTGTGTGCCCATTTGTGTCACAAGACAGTCCCAGGAATAATCGTGATGGAACTTCTCCAGCCTGGGGGCTGGGGGTAGGGTGGTGATTAATGCTCAGAAGATTGAGAGTAAGTGCACTGGCTATTTTTGGTTGCTATGTCTCTCTGGAGGAGAGGGCTGAGGGGGGAAGGAAGCAGAAGGTGGAGAAAATGGGAGCAGAAGGCAGCAGGAACCCCCCAATGACAACGAGATTTTGTGCCAGAGAGCAGGTCCCTCAGGGCAAAGTGTGACAGTTTCCTACAAGCAGAAAAATGCACATGAGCCCACCAGAGCCCACATACCCGATGCCAGAGGATCACAGACAGAGGAGGTCTGCATGGCATCCTGGAAGGGCCGGGGTGGGATTGTGAGGATAAAAGAATCAACCTGCCTATCTGCACAGCTCTGGCGACATCCTTTCAAATCTGGTCTCCTTTCTGAGATTTCCTCTTTGATCTCTCAGTTGAAAAGTCTGGTCGCCACAATGCACAAATGCCCAGTGCTGGGATATTGTGTGATGCATCCAAGTTCCTCTTTAGGGCACCTTGTCTCAGGACAAAGGTGTCAGCAGTGACCACCAGCAGGCTGACCCCTGGGTCTTCCTGGCATGAATGAAGCTGTATCGCTTGGACATAAGTATCAGCTGGATGCTATATCGTGTGGACAAATGTGCTTTTCCTCGCCCTGTTCTGGGACTTATTTCTGTTTGTTCTCTGCCTTTCTCTTTGTGCACCTGTGTCTCTTTTTCCCTCCCACCCCTCTGCCTGCCCTCTCTCGATTGCTCGTTCACGCAGGACATTTTTCAGTCTACAAAATGTAGCAACACATTTATTACCCCTGGATAACTCTACAGACAATCAAGAAAATGCATTTCAGCATGATGAAGTGTCATGAACAATGAATGTATAGCAACATAAATTGCTCTGTAAATGAAGAAAAACATCTCACTAATGCAGAGTGCAGGAATATCTGAAGGTAACAATTTACTTCAATTAGCAGTGATTTTAAAAAAAACCCATGCATCAAACCCAGATATTTATAAAGGGTTTCAGACTTGTAGAGGGCAATTATTTAGCCAGTGGGTTTGTTGAGAGGGAGGTGGGCTGCCGTCACTGAAGTCCTGCTTCATCCTTTATGTCAGGTAGCCTTCTGTGACCCCAGGCCTGGGTTGATGCCCTCGAGTTCTCATTACCCAGGTGCATAACTTTATCTTGCACTTGGCACATTGTCTGGGGATTGCTGTCTCATGCACATGCCCCTCTGGCTAGATTGCAGGCATCTGTATCCTGGGCACCTAGTACACACCCCTAACATGGTGGATGGTTAATACATGTTTGAGAAATGAATAAATGAATAACTGATACTGACTCCAAAATCAGTTTTACACCCCACATGATAGCAGGATGTAAAGCCCAGTGTGTAGCTTCATGCCTCCTTGTGACCTGAGCAATGCAGGCTGGGCCAAGTGACCTGCAGGATCCCATTATGGATTGCCTTTAGATAGACTCTAGGTCAACCTTGCATAGGGTGGGTCTCAGCAGCAAACTTTACCATGAATTCATGCACCATCATTGTTGCCCTGGGTCACCTTCAAGCCTTTGCTTAAATATCAGTCTCTTCTTGAGGCTCCCTCTGATGATGCTATTTACAGCTGCACGTACCCCGGCCCACACCAGGATCCTGATTCCTCTTACCCTGTTCTCCACTTTCTTCTGTAGCTCTTATCTCCTTCTAATGTATTATGTAATTTATTTATTCATTTTGTTTACTATTTATTGTTAGTCTTTCCCATTAGAATGTAAAACCCCACATGTGCCTGGCACACAGTAGGTATTCAATAAATATGTGCTGAATGAATGAATGAATACTACCATGTGACACTGGCCTTGAGACATAAACTACAGCCTAAAGCAATGGTTTTCTGTGTGTGTCCTTTGGAAACTAGAGTTCCCACTGAGATGTTTCTGGCTGAGGGAAGCTGAAAGGGAGGCTAAGTGTGTAGGGTTTAGGGGATCTGCCCTTTGTGCAACCACTTATCTGTTTTATATAGTGAAGTTTTATAAAACATTTCTTTTGTGAAAGGAGTTCTACTGCTTTTAAGAAAACATGTTTGATTCCACTCTTTACCTCCCAGGAAAAAGCTGAGAGCTGAGATTTTTCATCTGCTTGCTCTGGGCTGAGCAGGGGGGATATATGTCACCTACTAGCTCAAGCTGCCATCTCTATTTCCCCCAGGCAGCTAGACTGTGCTGTACCCATCAGAGCTGTAGTACTGGCAAGACAGAAGCCAGTCCTCTGGGGAGCCCTCTTGGAAAAGCTGGGGTGCTAGGTGCATGTACCAACACCTTCCTTTCCTTGGTGAAGGTGTAATATAAACACGCAATGGAATACTATTCAGCCTTTAAAGAAAAAAGATGGAAATTCTGCAATATGTGACAATATGGATGAACCTTGGGGACCTTATGCTAAATGAAATAAGCCAGTCACAAAAGACAAATACTGCATGATTCCACTTATATGAGGTAGCAAAATAGTCAAACTCAGAATCAAAGAGTGGAATGGTGGTTGCCAGGGGCCAGGGGAGGGAGAAGTGGGGAGTTACTAATCAATGGGTGTAGAGTTTTAGTTAAGAAAGACGAAAAAATTCTGGAGATTAGCTGTACAACATCATACGTAGTTAGCAATACTGGATTATACACTTAAACATTTGTTAAGAGGGTAGATCTCATGTTAAGTGTTCCTATCACAATAAAATGTTTTTTTAAAAAGGAACCATGTTTGAAACCCACTGATTTATAGCAAAACATACCTCTTTCTGTGTTTAAACAAAAATACACCCTGGAGGATCTTTATTACCTCTACCCTGAACTCTATGTAAAGTAGAATGAGTTCTTATTTATTGTTTATCAAGGTCTACCACAGGTTTTCTAAGCTTTTTCTACTCAACATGTGTGGGTCCCTAGGCCAGCAGCAACCGTGTTGCACGGGAGCTTGTTAGAAATTCAGAACCTCAGGTTTCACCTCAGACCTACTGAGTCAGTATCTGCATTTTAACTAGATCCCCAGGAGATTCTAAGCCATCCCATGCTGCAGTTTCTTACACTTCTTAGAGTGATGTGAGTGCAGTGGGCAGCTAGGTTTTCCTTGCGCTGACTGCTGACGAAGTTGGGTAGATAGAGCAGGTGAAGAGGTGGGAAGCACGGTATGTGGACACCCCACAGTTGAGATAATTAGACTTGAGCAGCTGACTGCATGCCCAGGACTGGCTTGTTTGTCTAAAGAGTAGAGTGAGAGCGCGAGTAATTGAAATATACCATCTTCCCTGAACTTCATTCCAGCCAATACTTTCTACCTCTTCCTGTAATACATCTTCTGCCATGGCTGCTAGCAAGGAGGTAAAATGAATGGAATTACGTTTCAGCTCCTTTCTCTGCTCTCTTGCCAAGTGGAATTACTAACAAGGGATGACATAGCTTGAAAATGGGCAAAACAACAACAAAAGGTGGGGCGAGGAGTAAAAGAGGAAGAGAAGCAGAGGGCCTATACAATCCAAAAACATGATAACCAAGCTATAGCCTCTGAAAATGTAAGGTCTGACTGCAATTAATTTGAAAAGCACACACAACCTAAAAGTCAAACTGTGTTAATTATACTTGGAAAAAGGAATTTAGTGAGGCAGCTTAGATTTTACCCACAGTAGATTTTTAAGCTGTATGCAGTCAAGCAGAAATATACTATTTCTTGAGTAATTGCAAGGGATCCTATAAACAGCTTTCAGTTCTATTATTTTATCGTCTATGTAACTTAGGGTTGTGGTTCTTGATGAATGATTTGTGTCTCTTCCTATAGGATTTTGATCATATCATTCAGCAGCACTGCAGGAGGGCACTTATGTGGCTTAGCTCTGAAACTACCCATTAAGAGATGAATAAAAAGTCAACAACATTATCCACATCATTAGCTTATGTAATAAAAAGTGATTAAATATGGCTAGCTTTCAAACGCGTGTAAAATAGATCTAGTTGAAAGTATACATTTTTATAATGTTTATGTTCTGCTTGGATTGAATTACCTTAAATAACAGAAAATTGCCATCCTACCTCACTGATAACCATCAACACTGAAGTCATTATTAGATTATGAAAATTTTACCAAAACAGTTGTACAATGCTGTAATTTACATTGCCGGTGTTGTTGCACAGCTCATTGGATAACCACTCATCCGGCCCCGCCCCAAAACTGACCAGTTACATCTTCAGCAAACAGGAGTTAGAGCATGAGCTTTTAGGCTGCTGGAGATGGGAGTGGGATGTATGAAAGAGGGAAAGATACACTTATTACTTAAGAAATACATATGTTTTTGTGTTACTGAAAGATTTGGTGAGTCAGATGTGGATGTTTTCCCTCTGATTTCAGGCACTACCAGAAATGATGGTGAATTCCCCCACTTGTTTCCACATTCCTGGCCTTCTTTGGATGGAGGTTCTGGAGAGGGAGGACCCAGGGGACTATGGGTTTGAAACTACACCTCTCAAATACCTTCCAGGTGGTTGAGTCATGTCTTATTACTGAAGCTACTTAGAAGGTCACCAAGTCTCAGTTCCCTAATCACCATCACGAACTCCTCTGAACATTCACAAGCCATGTTCAACAATAGTCAGCATTGGTCACACCTCCTCCCTCAAAGGTTGTATCCAGATTTGGGTTTCGTAATGTCATCTATTTATGGTACAATTTCACGTGGAATTATATCAAATTTTTACAACTGACATTTTTCAGTCTTTATCCTTACTGATCTCTTAGCAGCATCTAAACCATCCATCCTTGATGATTACCCCTTTCTCTTTGAAACATTTTGCTTCCTTGGTTTTCATGATAGAGGATTATCCTGGTGTTCCTTCTGTTTTTCTGACCAGACCTTCTCTCCTTCTCTTACAGTGGCTCAGTCTACTCAATCTGAACGTGAAACATTGATGTTCTTCAAGTTCATCGTGGTCTTCGGTCTGTAGTCTCAGACTGGTTCTGTTAGCTTCTTACTCTGTTCTCTCTCCCTTATCAACCTCGTTCACTCCCTGAGTTCAATGACCGTCTACATGATAACGACTCCCAAGTTATCATCTTCAGCTCAGAGCTATCTATTGGGCAGCAGTCTTATGCATACAACTTTCTTCTCAATAGCTCTGCTTGGATTTTGATGAACACCACTTCTCCCCTCACAGTGGATTTCTCTTCTATCCCATTCAAAGGCACCACCACCTAATGAAAGTAAGCCAGAAAATAAGTCATATTCCTGGACACAGGTCTCTCCCTCACCAGAGACATTCAATCATCACCCACTTGTCATTTCATCTCTGAAACCTCTCTCAAGTCTCTCCACCTACACAATCACCATCGTAGTCCAAGTTTTCATCTCCCACCAGGATTATTTTGATTGAAGCCTCTCCAAACCATTCCTCACAATACAGCTGGAGTGATCTTTTAAAAATGCAAATCTAATCATGACTTTTCCTGTTTAAGACCTTCATTTTGTTCTTTAGCTTAAGGATCAAGCATCCTCAACCCCGCCTATGAGATTTATACAAACTCACCTCTGGTGACACCACCAGTCTCGTCTTTCCTGTCGTTTACCTCTGGGCTCTGCCACACTGGCCTTCTATTTCAGCTCTTCACATTGTTTCAGGCTCCTTCTTTCTTCAGGCCTTTTTCCAAATAGTTTTTCTTTTCCAAATAGTTTTCTTTTTCCAAATAGTTTTCTGGAATTCTGTTCTCTCCCTTGCTGCTTTCCCATAGCATTTATCAAGATTTTATATTGGACTTGATCACTTCTCTTCACTTTTTCACTCAAAACATTCAACCTCTCCCAGGGTTTTAGTAGTCATTTCTGTGTAGACAATACCCAAATACACCTCTTTTAAAGCTGTGAATGAGTATTTACAATAATGGATATTTACACCTAAATGTTTTATAAATGTTTTAACTTCACTATGTCCCAAACTCATCTTGTCCCCAGATCTGCTCCCCTTCGTGTCCTCTATATCCTCATAATGGTATTACCTGTCTTAAAGTCACTCAATTTTTAAAATAACATTTTTAGCAAGATATAATTCACATACCATAAAAGCTACCCTTTTAAAGCATGTCATTAAGTGGTTTTTAGTATATTCACAGAGTTGTGCAACCTTCACTTCTATCTATTTTGCAACAATTTCATCAGCCCCAAAAGAAACTCTAAACCGATTAATAAACTCTCCTCACCCTTCCCTCCCCCAGGCCCTGGAAACCATTAACTGACTTTCTGTCTCTATGGAATTATCTATTCTAGACACTTCAAATGAATAGGATCATACAATATGTAGCTTTTTGGCCTGGCTTCTTTCATTGAGCATATGTTTTTAAGATTCATTCATGTCGTAGCATCAATTAATGCTTCATCCTTTTTTACAGCTGATTAATATTCCATTATATAGATATAACATATTTCTTTATCCATTCATCAGGTGATGGATATTTGAATTGTTTCCACTTTAGGCTGTAATGAATGATGCTGCTGTAAACACTCCTGTACAGATTTTTGTGTGGACGTGCTTTTCCAATTCTTTTGATTTTTTTCCTAAGAGTGGAATTGCTGGGTCTTTCAAAACTTCTTTCTCCGTTGCTTCTTATTATAGTTCTTCCTGCATCAAATTAATAAGATTAATAGCCAAAATCAATTCCAATTCTGTCACTTCAGTGGTCAAAAATCCCTCAGCGACTTGCTAATGCCCTCCATAGTGTGGTCCTTGCCTAATATTTTGGTCTGAATTCCAACTACTCTACTGTAAAGTTGACTTATTTGTAAAGTCTTTCCCGACCCCCCCCAATTAAAACCATATGGACTCTACAAATCCTTTCCTATGACTTCTATAAGCACATCCATTTGTACTTGGATATAAGTCCCAGAACAACCAAGGGGAGAAGGGGAGGTGGGATGAACTGGGAGATTGGGACTGACATAGATACACTACTATGTATAAAATAGATAACTAATGAGGACTTACTGTCTAGCACAGGGAACGCTACTCAGTGCTCTGTGGTGACCTAAATGGGAAGGAAATCTAAAACAGAGTGGATATACGTATATGTGTGACTGATTCACTTTCCTGTATGGCAAGAAACTAACACAACATTGTGAAGCAACTACACTCCTCTAAAAATTAATTTTAAAAAAGTCCCAGAACAATGTGCAAGTGCTAGAACAATGCACATAGTAGATACTCAAGAAATGTGTATTGAATGAATAAAAAAAGTATTATGTATAAATATTTGTTTTCATATCTCTTCCCCATGTGTTCATTGAATTTGTTCAACACTACCTATCAGGCAGTAAACCTCATGAGGGAAAGGACTGTATTTCAAACATCTTTGAATCTTTAGCTGGTAACATGCTACTTGGCCTATACTGTTTTCAATAAATAATTGTTGAATGGCTGAATCAATCACTCAATCAAAACCAAATTACTATTCTTCAGTCTTTGGACATGCTTTGAATTTCCCCACTGCTTTGTCTTGGAGAGCACAGTTTCTTCTGTCTGGAACATCATCTCTCTCTTCTAAAAGACTCATGTCAAATAATACTTCATCTGTTATACTTCTTTCCTCTCTTAGTCCAGTAAGAAATAATCTCACTACACTCTTATAGCACTTTATTTGTAACCATCTCATGGAAAATCCTATCCTGCCTTCCTCCCAGTTGTCTCTGAACTCCTCTTATCCAACACCTCCCCCAACTAGCCCTTCCCTCAGTTATAGGCTACATAAGAAGAGGGAATATACATTTGACCCTTGAACAATGGGCAGGAGGGGGCGCGAAGTTGAAAATCCAAGTATAACTTATAGTCGTCGGCCCTCCAAATACATGGTTCCTTTGTACTCAGGTTTCCCCATCCACGGATTCAGGCAACGGGGGGTGGTGTAGTACTGTAGTATCTACTATTGAAAAAATTCCACATATAAGTGGACCAGTGCAGTTCAAACCCGTGTTGTTCCTAGCACAATGTTTTACACATAAGTGGATACTTAAGGACTGAATCAGGAAAAAAAACCTTATTGATTTTTAATTGATTCATTGAACTTAAGAGGACATGATAGAACTCCTGCTTTGTTCCACCTTGAATTTTCCCATTTCAGCTTATGGTACCATTAAACCCAAATCTGGAATAACCTTTGATTCCTCTCCTTTCTTTAGCCACACATCAACCTATCAGCAAGTTCTACTGATTATGACTCCAAAGAAGAGCCTGAATTCCTCCATCTTTCTTTAGCACCTTGGCTATCACCCTTGTCCAAGTTGCCATCATCTCTTTCCTCAATTCCTGCAACGACCTTGCAACTGGTCTCTTTACTTTCACTCTTGTGTCTCTACAAGACTGAATTTATATATTCATATTATTACATTTATGTTAAATTTAAGCATTTAAGAATATACATCTGATTTATGGCTTCCTCTTGAACTTAGATTAAATCCATAGTCCTATGCTTGGGTAGGATCCCTAGGCTGGACCCGATCCTCTCCAGGGTCCCGTGTCCTCCCTGTCTCTCCCTGGTTCCATCTGCCAGTGCCATCAGCCTGGAATACCAGGTGGGAGTTGTATTTTACTTCCCATTCTGCTAAAAACTGTGTAACTCGGGACGTGTCACTTGACTTCTGGGACTCAATGAACTATCTCTAAAATGAAGGGAGTAGACTAAATGCTTGTAAATGGTCCCTTTAATTTCATTATCTTCAGAGTTCCTGAAGTCACTTGTCTCTACAGCCAGGATGGGTTATTAGTAGGAATCTTTTTTTTTTTTTTTTTTTTCCGGCACGCGGGCCTCTCACTGTTGTGGCCTCTCCCGTTGCGGAGCACAGGCTCCGGACGCACAGGCTCAGCGGCCATGGCTCACGGGCCCAGCCACTCCATGGCATGTGGGATCCTCCTGCACCGGGGCACGAACCCATGTCCCCTGCATCGGCAGGCGGACTCTCAACCACTGCGCCACCAGGGAAGCCCAGGAATCATTTTTAATACTGCTAGAGAACAACAAAAAATACATGTTTGTAATGCTCTAATACAGTTGTATGCTGTAACAATTTATTATGCTCAAAAAAATATATCTTCTGAGACCTGGAAGATGAAAGTGAGTGCTTCATAAAGTATATAAGTGTCTGAATTATTTTTCTTTCTTTTTAATAAATGGGGATTTCAGACAGTCCCTAAACTGACTGCTGCTGGTTCATACATGCCGTGTTGATTTATTTTGTTGACGTATTTCTTTCCAGAAAAAGTTTAAAGTTTTTTCTTTTATTAAACATTTTTTTGTTGTTGGGAGAGAGGTGTGCTGTTTTCCTATTGTTGTTGTAACAAATTACCACAAACCTGGTGGCTTAAAACAATACAAGTTTATTATATTTCTGGAGGATGGAATGGATGTCACCATTTAGGGTGGTGGTTTCTACACAGGGCCTATGGAGCTCTGAAGTTCCTCTGCTAAGGGGGCTCTGCGCAGGATTATGAGGGAATAGAAGAGGCTTCAACACTCTCCCACTGCTTAACCAAGGCTTAATATAAGAATTACATTTTATCTGTTTATGCTCCTATGTAAGTATGCAAATAAAAGTTTTCAAGGCTAAACTGATTACAAGCTGGAGGCAAAAGGAAGCTATAGGAGGATTTTGAGTAAGACAAAATCAGGTGCATTTTAGAAAAATCATTCTGAATCCAGACTAGAGTATTAGTCTCCAAGTTGGCTTGGTTGTTGCCAACTGGCACCAAACGTCTAGTCTCTTCGAAGGCTGTGAAATGGATTTCCCTTTAACTGCCTTCTCAGTAGTTATGCATTAGTTTCTGATGAGAGAAACTTGTGGAGATTTAACGGGCAAAGGTGAAGCACAAGCCATTATACTCGGCAGCTGCAGCGGTCATGGGGGTGGTCCCACAGAGTTTCCTGGGACCTTTGCAGGAGCTCCCACTTCCCAGTCCACTTTTGCTGGACTGTTGCTTCTCAGACTTCTGCAAACTCCAGCTTTTCTTCTTCAAGTTGAAGTGGTGACTCTTTCTCTAATCCTCTGACTACCCACCCTTGCAGACCGACCTTCGCTTCCTAGCTTCTCCCTCCTTCAGGTAAGTCGAAATTCTCATGTTAAACCCCTTAGTCCTGTAATTGTTGTAGCGTCTCTTATCCTGACAGACCCAGACTGATACGTGATTATTCCTGTGTGCCAAATAATCCATTGCATGGGGAAGATCATTTTAGAACTTCTATTTATATTTGTTGTAATCTTTCCTCATCATGCCATTTTATGACATCCATAAAGAGGAAAGAATAAGTAGACACCTTATAACTAAATCAATGTACGTGTATTGAGGTGTGTGCTCAATTTTTTCACTCATAGTGGTGTGAAGTCTTAAAAGTTTGAGAATATTGGGAAAGAAAATGGCCTTGGGAGAGAACGTTCAGTCAGGAGGCTATTGCAGAAGTAGTCCAGCGGAGAATTGATGAGGATCTGAAGTGAGGCAGTGGCAGGGGCATTCGTGATTTAAGTGGTATTTAGGATGTAAAATAAATAGGAAGCACTAACTAGTAGATCCCTAGTTCCTAGTGAAAGAGGAAAAGAGAATGACGCTTCAAAGATGACTCCTAGGTTTGCAGCTTAGGTCCTTCCTCTCACAGAGCAAGAGCTGTTGGTTGGTTGGTTGGTTTGCTTTTCCTCTCACCCTGCTCAACAATTTAGAAACACATGCACCTACCAAAACCAAGTAAGATTCACCTCAGGAATGTGAAGAATGAGGTAATAATAAGAAAACTGTCCCCAAAACATATTGCATAAAAGCTCTAAGAAAATACATGATTGTGGTAGATTCAGCTAACCATCCACCCAATTTTGTGTTTTCCATTCCACTATATAGTGCTGTTACTAGGAAATGGTGGCAATGTGTGCCACCTCTGGGCAAAAGCTGTTTAAGAAGCTGGCAGGCATCCTTCACAATTTCTTTCCCTTCCATCAGCATGATTTAGGCAATGGCAAGGCCCTAGGAGCTAACGCAGCCACAGATGGAAGGAATCTGTGTCCCTGAATTACCTTATGGAGGAGAGCCACCTGCCTTAGTGTTATATGACTGAGAAATAAGACTTCCTTTGTGTTATGCCCCAAAATGTGTATTAGCTCCATTTGTTATAGCAGCTTAGTCTACTTTAAATACTACAAGGATTATTATAGAAGCCCCAAAGTATGAAATAAGAATAAATAATAATTGCTGATACAAACCTTTAGAAACCAGATTAGTTACAAGCTTTCTTAATGTGGGGGGCATGTGTAGAATAAATGTGGTTGGAAAAAAATATATTTTTATTTTCACTAACATTCAACGAAATTTAGCATTTCTTTTCATTATGAATATAGGCAACAAATTGTTATTAGCAGCTCCCTTGACTTGGCACCAATAGAAAACACAGATCTTTTCCTATCACATTATAGTTGTTGCAGATATCTCATAAAACTATTTATAGTTATCACTAATTCAAAATTACAGTATCTATTAGACCTGCTGCTAGATCTTATAATTTAAAGCATTAATATAAAGCACATGTATTCTATCACAAGTTAAAAAGTATTTTGATAAATGTATTTCAAAATAATTGATTTTAATTTTTTGGTTGCTCCGTGCAGCCTGTGGGATCTTAGCTCCCTGACCGAGGATTGAACCCGGGTCCACGGCAGTAAAAGCGCCGAGTCCTAACCACTGGACCGCCAGGGAACTCCCAATCGATTTTTAACAATATATGTATTTTATGTATTTAAAAACATTATTCTGGAGAGGAACCCACAGCATGAAAAAAGGGTAAGAATCCCTGAAATATATATCCTCAATGTAGCAATGAGTATCTAATTTAAAACAACAGGGCTGCTGCTTCCAAGTGTTATATTTCTAGTTTGAATACTAGCTAAGATATGATAAAAAATATAGACAGAATTATAACATGTTAAGAAAAAATCTCATAGTAATCTTAAGCATCAGAATATTATTAAATAATGTAATAAAATAATATAAGGAATAAAACAAAGCTGTGCACGTTTGCATATGTGTGGACATACACATGTAAAGGTCTGTAATCTTTTTTATTGAGGGCAACCAGAGCCATGTAGACCACTTAGATTACTTTTAGGATGTTTCTTTCTAATTCATTCCTATGATCATTTTATAAATAGCAAAATTCTTGTTAAGGTATTTACAAACTTTTTAATCTTCATTAAACCGTATAAGCAGGTGCTTATATTGAATAATACATGACATATATGAGTAAAGATATTTCACCTTATTCATGAGTCATGCTCGGGATTGCAATATTAAGAATTTTAATTTCAGTTAAACTTTATTAGTCAGCCTAAAAATAGTGGTCTTTTTCTAAAACCAGAACTCAAAGCCTTCTTGAACTTTAAGTTTCCAAAGGCAGTAGAACATACTTTGAACCACCTGCCATATAATCTTGTACCATCAAGTCTTCCCATTTATGACATCTAAGTACCTAAAAATAATCACTTTTCAAAATCACTTTAAATCATATTTAAATCACTTCCTCATAATCAAGAGCCCTTGCTTCCAGTAAACTATTCAATAGCTATTTCCCAAAGTGAGAAGCTTGACCAATGATTTTCACAAGATAATGCAGTGTGAAAAATTGGGACTTTCACATGAAAAAGACTTGAGTTTGGGTTCCTAGTCCATTACTTAAAAACTTTGACCTTAAATATTTCTTGTTTTTTTCTGAGTTTCAATTTCCTCCTTGTGAATAGAAGATACCATCACTTACCCCATACTGTTTTTGTGCATATTAAATAAGATACTTATGTAAATTTCAACAGATTAATGTCTGTGCCAAAAAAATATTGTTAATTCTAATCTCTTACTGATTTATGAATAGAATTGTCACAATAGATGTGACTAAGCAGTTTGACCTTTACAATGACTTAACAAAATCTCTGCCTAGGAAACTTTTTGCGCCAGGGTAGAACTTTTTAAAACTTGGCTCTGCAAAAATGCAGCATCGGGCCTCCCTGGTGGCGCAGTGGTTGAGAGTCCGCCTGCCGATGCAGGGGATGCGGGTTCGTGCCCCGGTCTGGGAGGATCCCATATGCCGCGGAGCGGCTGGGCCCGTGAGCCATGGCTGCTGGGCCTGCGCGTCCGGAGCCTGTGCTCCGCAACGGGAGAGGCCGCAGCAGTGAGAGGCCCGCATACCACAAAAAAAAAAAAAAAAAAAAAAAAAAAAATGCAGCATCTGTTACTACAAATATTGATACTTTAAACATCTCTATTTTTTTCTCACAGTGTGTGTATGTATGCATGTATCTTTCTAAATTTTGAGACGGAATTCTGTTGGATCCAGTGTTTGCATGTTGGGTTTTGAGGTACTGCCCACCCAACTAAAGGAAAACTATTTAAAATGCCAGTAAAAAGTTTCTGGCAGATGTCTCTGGGCATGTAACAACAGATTAAGTCTAAAGCAGTGGATTCCATGATTACCTAAGTTAACACACTATCTATGTATTAACAGCTAGTGGGAGTATTCCTTTTATTTGCTTTGGATGTTATGAATTGTTTGTGATGGTATTATTTTTCCTTCTCCAGAGTTGTGGTTAGATTAAGTACTAGAGTGTTAAGCACACCTCCTTTTGAAGTGGTTTTATATTTTTAGGGAAATTCATTTTTGGGGTAATTTTTATTGTTTAGATGTTTACAAAATTTGTACACAGAGATCAGATAATAATAGCAGCTAAAAGTTACTGACCTCTTCCATAGGAAATGTTAACAAATGACTTGCATATGTCATTTCCCCTAAACCACGCAATCTTCCCATTGGATGGGTGTTATCAGAGACAGAAAGTAACTTGTCCAAGGTTGGAAAACTTGTAAGTGGCAGAACTAAGATCCAAACCCAGGTGTCTTCCAAAGCCTGTCATTTAATAACCACAATGCTATAAAGATCTTTGATTTTCTAATGAGTGTCTAGATATCTGAACTCAATGATATTTCATGGCATGTTGTAACGCTGAGAATTTCAGAAGCCCAAAACAGGTTGGAACTTTTAAAATGAGCATGAAAATATTATAAGCCACTTGATTTCCTAGAAACAAATAGAAATGAATACAACACATGATCAAATATCAAATTGTTAGAAAACATGAGAGAATAAAAGATAAGCAGAGCATCACTCCTTAGAGCTCTGGTGAGGAAGTCTGTCAGCATTATTTCCAATGAAGCTGAAAATCTTTGTCTTGATCCCACATCCAGCTGCATCCCCTCCCCTGGACAGTGGAAAGTCAGCAGGTTAAATTCTAATCTCAAATTCAGTAATGGAGTGTTTTGAGTATTCAAGTTAGTTGAGTAAAGTACACATAGCATTCAATACTGACTATTCTCTGCATTCTAGATTCCCACCTCCAAGCACCTGCTAGGTATTCCCATTTGGATATTCACCATTATTTCACCTTCAATGTGTCTAGATTTAACATGGCCAGCTGTAACCCACAAACTAGTACTTATTAATGAGATCATCAGAACAGGTATTAGACTCTGGGGCCCAGTTGCTTGTGTTCCTGTCCTGGCTGTCACTCATTATTCGTGTGACTGAATACATCATCCAAGCTCTCTTTGCTTCAAGTTTCCCATCTGTGCAGTGGAAATAATATTTATTTCATGGGGTTGTTATGAAGATTAAATGAATTGTTACATGTGAAGCACTTAGACAAGTTCTGGGCACATAGTAAGCACCATGGAAAAGTTGGTGGTTACTACTATTCTTATCCAGGTTGAAAACTACAGTCTTTTGTTTGGATCGCTCAATGTGGGAAGGACATGGAAGCAAGGCCAAGGGAGCAGTTAGCCACCAACTCCTTTTAGTTCTTCTTTTGGAATATTTATCCCATTTCAACAGCCACCATCTTAATTTAGGTCTTCTCCATCCCAGTAGTAGTCTTCTTGCTGCCAGTTACTTCTCTCCTACAATTTATGCCCTATACTACCAGAGGATCTATCTTTTTATACATTAACAGAATTATTCTCTTACTGAAAAACTTTCAATGTTTAATGCTATAGCATATAGTGCAAATTCCTCATTCTGGGGCAGAAAATCCCTTCAATCAAGTCCCAACCTATTTTTCTAGCCTCATCTCTCTCCCTTGCATGTCAAGTAAGCTCTAGGCAAACCAGTCTGTTCAGTGATATGTGCTCTTCTTCACGCAACATTCCTAGGGCCTGAATATCCTCTTCTCACTCTTCAAATCCTACCTGCGCTCTTGGGTCAGCTCAAATTTTGTCTCCTCCAAAGACCCTAGGCATGCCATAAGCTCTATGACTTGGAGCAGTCATAAAGGGCATCAGAATAAAAAGTCAAATTTTACTAATTCAGAGTGTACATATATGGGGGATGATGCAGTAAAAAGCAAAGAGAAGTTTGGTGTTTGAGAAATATTTAATGGACTATAAAATTTTAAAACTATTCAGTTATTTTCATATTTATATAATGATACAAGTAATGACTGAAATGACTAGCAAAGGGCTTGCTGTAACCTATTTTAATAAATGGATCTTGTGCATAATTGAACGCTTGAAATCACTGTTCAAGATCAAATTAACAGCCCTCACCCCCTCCCTTGTCCATTCTGCTATAATGGGAGTTACACTCCTAAGAAATCTTGCATGCTCAAAAAGAACGAAAGAAAGAAAGAAAAAGTCAATGGAAAAAACAGGAGTTTCAGATTCATAACATTGTTGAGCAAGGAATTTCAACAATGAAAGTGCTTTCTTATAGCCATAGATGTATGTTTATAAAATGTAAACACTACTGAGCAAATACAGTATTTTATTATATTAAAGGTATTGGACTTTCTCAACTAATTCTTGCACCATTGATAGCCAGAACTTTTTACCATTCCTAGCATCTCTGACATGACAAATGAAGCAGAGCTGTTCCAATAAAGCAGGAGTACCGTGAGCAACTTAACAGTTTCCTCTTTGAGAATGGGGCAGGTTCCTAACTAAGACTGCATTACAAATAGATGATCATGTAATGCAAATTGATATTATAAAAGCCCATACTGTACTTGAATATTTTTTTCATAGAAAAGAAAATATTAATTTGAGAACTACCTGGCTGAATTATCAGAAATTGCCAATTAGAGAAGTAGTTCCAAAGACTGAAGACCCAGGAAATCTGGATTCTAATGTGACCTTGGTCAAATCACTTAAGATTCTAAAGACTTGAGTTTTCTCATCTAAAAATAAAAGACAGGAGAGATGGTTTCAAATACCCCAAACACACCAATATTTCTATGCCATTTTCTCTTCTTACCTATACGGCTATAAATTATTTATGTAAGGTTCTATTACTCACTTACCATGACCTTAAAGTTCAGTGAGTGTGTCTATTCCCACATACCTTACCTTTCAAAGAACTAGAATATAAATTCTTAATATTAAAATAATTATAAATTTTGCATTTTCTTTTAGATTCAAAAGACGTTTTAGACTTTGAATGCCCTGTTCCAAAGACTGCATAGTAACGTTAAAAAAACTCAATAGGTTCATTTTCTTATACTTTTTTTTCACAGTATTTTATATTTTTAATGACTCTAAAATCATAGCACATTACTATACTTCCAAAACCTAATAGTTTACCCTTATTAACTCTTTGCTTTCCTAATATTTCAGAGACACGGTCTCTATTACTGGAGACAGGAGGCATCAAATAATTGCTTACCAAATGGAAATTAATTTGAAATCCGAGCCCCTATCAGATCTTTTGGCTAAACCCAGAATCCCCTGACTACTGCAGGATTTCTTGGTTGCCTTGATGGTGAGGATAAATTGACCACCTCCCGCTAGGTCTCATGCTGCCCCTTTCTTTTCCTATTAGTAGCTAGGAGTCCTTCTCCCCATCTTTCTTTTCTTATTCAAGCCACTAGATTGCACTGTGACAAACTGATACTTTTATAAGAACTCACAATTTAAAAAATGAAAAAAATCATGTTTATAACAATTAAACAATTTGACTTACTGCACTGGAGATTCTGTTTCTATTTTAAAGATAATCCATTATTTGGTTAGTTTCACAGACCAAATAATGGCATCTGGGTAATAGCATTAGGAAAAAAAAAAAAACCAAGGCCAACAGATGAAGTGATTAGCAATGTACAGGAACCTCTCTTTCTAAACAGAATAGTTTAAATTTCAAACTGGCAGAAATGATAAGGTAGAATATTCTTCTTTACAATATCAGAAGCCCCAAATTCTGCAAAACTAGAAATCCCAAATTTGAGCAATTCTAGGTAATTAGATGGTGACACCTATTGGCCAAATGTATCACTGCAAACCTATCATTTTAAACATCTATCAGCTGAGAGTTGAATAAATTTGGTGAAGTCCCAGGGACAATATTAGAGGTTATTATCCATTTGAGATATTCACATTGTGGACACATTTTAACGTAGTATTTTAAATTAGATAAATGTACCTCACATATATTTTGCTCTTAGAAGTTGTTTTGTTCACAGGGTATGTGTGTGTGTGTGTATGTATGTATATAAAAGGACACTCATTATTACATTAGCTTACTCTGCGCTATGAAATGGAGGGGCACAGTGGAAAGGCCAAGAGCTAAAGGCAATCCTGGACATCCAACCGCTCCTTCTGCTGGCTGGAACCAAACAATACAGTACCAACAATAGAGATCTACCATCAGAAATGACTGTAAAGTATGAGATTGATTTTTACATATAACTTGTGAAATTTATTAATCTCAGTGCTTTTCAGTTATCCTTAATATTAATGATTATGTCAGAAAAGGGCCTATATTAAGCTTCTACAGAGTCTTTAACTTGCCACTGAAAATAAATCTAATTTTAAAATGAAAAATAGGAGTAATCACACAACTAGGGCATCTGCCGGCCACTGGTGGGGAACTCTGATGCCCAAGGATATGGGAGGAACTCCAAAGTGAAGCAGTAGGATATAGGGGGACTGAGGAGGGAGGAGAAGTGGAGGCCAGCCAGTACTGGCATCCCTGAGGCTGGGGAGATCAGGAGAGGCAGGTGGGAGGGACTCTCTGGGAAGAGCGGGAGAGAAGCAGAGGGCGATCGCCTGGTCCACTAGGGCCGGGGAGCCTGCTGAGCTCCCAAGCCAGTACACCCCCCCCCAAAGCCCCCTCCAGGTCAC
This sequence comes from Hyperoodon ampullatus, assembly GCF_949752795.1. Lineage (NCBI taxonomy): Eukaryota > Metazoa > Chordata > Mammalia > Artiodactyla > Ziphiidae > Hyperoodon > Hyperoodon ampullatus. Next base: position 66,850,696 of record NC_136921.1, read on the forward strand.
GTGGGTCCTTGGGGGCATAGGAAGGAGGCCGAGGGGAGAACAGGAGAGGCAGGTGGGAGGGGCCCTCCAGGAGGAGCAGGAGAGGAGCAGAGGGCATTTGCTCCACCCACTCGGGCCCCGGAGAGACTGCTGAGCTCCCAGGCAGATCCCCTGCTCCAAAGCCCCCTCCAGACCGTGTGGGTCTCTAGGGGCATAGGAGGGAGGCTGGGGAGATCAGGAGAGGCAGGTGGGAGGGGCCCTCCCAGACTGGAGGAGTAGGAGAGGAGAGGAGGGCATTTGCCCCACCCACTCAAGCCCAGGAAGCCTGCTGGGCTCCCAGGTGAGGTCCCCTGCCCTCTGAGACCAGGGGTGGGGGCACGCCTGGGCCCCTCTGTTCCTTGAGCCTAAGCCCCATCCCTCCAAAGCCCCAGGGCCTTTTCCAGCCCTGTGGGTCCTGAGCATAGGTCCCACCCACCACCCAAACCTCACCTTTGCTTAGGCCCTGCTCTCCAAAGCCAAGGCCTTTTACCCTCCCATCCCTTTTTTCTTTCTTTTTCCTCCTCCTCTTTTTTACTATTGTGGTACTGATGTACATTCTGGTGGCTGATTCATCTGTAGTTTTATTTTTATATTGTTTTTAACATATCTGTTAGTTTCCTAGTCTAATTTTATTTTTTACATTGTTATTGTTCACTTTTTTTTTTTTTTTTTTTTGCCACCCCACAAGCCTTGCAGGATCTTGGTTCACGAGCTGGGGGTAGGGCTGAAGCTCCTGGGTGGGAGCTCCGAGTCCAAACTGGACTAACAGAGAACCTCAGACCCCAAGGAATATTCATCAGAGTGAGGTCTCACAGAGGTCCTTATCTCAGCACCAACTCCCAGCTCTACCCAATAGCCTACAAACTCCAGTGTTAGAAGCCTCAGGCCAAACAACCAGTAAGACAGGAACACAATCCCACTCATAAAAAAAAAAGAAAAAGAAAAAAGAGATGGCAAAAAAAATATTTCACTGGGACCTCCCTGGTACCGCAATGCTTAAGAATCAGCCTGCCAATGAACGGGACACGGGTTCAATCCCTGGTCTGGAATGATCCCACATGCCGCGGAGCAACTAAGCCCATGTGCCACAACTACTGAGCCTGTGCTCTAGAGCCCATGAGCCACAACTACTGAGCCCACGTGCCTAGAGCCCATGCTCTAACAAGAGAAGCCACTGCAATGGGAAGCCCGTGCACCACAATGAAGAGTAGCCCCTGCTCACTGCAACTAGAGAAAGCCATGCACAGCAACAAAGACCCAACGCAGCCAAAAATAAATAAATAAATTAATTTAAAAAGTAAGATATAAAAATTAAAAAAAAATTTCACAGGTGAAGGGGCAAGGTAAAAACCTACAAGACCAAATAAATGAAGAGGAAATAGGCAATCTACCTAAAAAAGAAATCAGTGTAATGATAGTAAAGATGATTGAGACTCTCGGAAATAGAATGGAGGCACAGATTGAGAAAATACAAGAAATGTTTAACAAAGATCTAGAAGAACTAAACAACAAACAAACAGATGGACAACACAATAACTGAAATGAAAAACACACTAGATGGAATCAATAACAGAATAGCTGAGGCAGAAGAATGAAAAAGTGAACTGGAAGACAAAATGGTGCAAATAACTGCCAAGAAGCAGAATAAGAAAAAAAGAATGAAAAGAATTGAAGACAATCTCAGAGACCTGTGGGACAACACTAAATGCACCAACATTCAAATTATAGGAGTCCCAGAAGAAGAGAAAAAGAAAGGGTCTGAGAAAATATTTGAAGAGATTATAGTCAAAAACTTCCCTAACATGGGAAAGGAAATAGTCACCCAAGTCCAGGAAGCACAGAGAGTCCCATACAGGATAAACCCTAGGAAAAAACACACCAAGACACATATTAATCAAACTAACAAAAATTAAATTCAAAGAAAAAATACTAAAAGCAGCAAGGGAAAAACAAAAATTAACATACAAAGGAATCCCCATAAGGTTATCAGCTGATTTTTCAGCAGAAACTCTGCAGGCCAGAAGGGAGTGCAGGATATACTTAAAGTGATGAAAGAGAAAAACCTAAAACCAAGATTACTCTACCCAGCAAGGATCTCATTCAGATTTGATGGAGAAGTCAAAAGCTTTTCACACAAGCAAAAGCTAAAAGGATTCAGCACCACCAAACCAGCTTTACAACAAAGGCGAAAGAAACTTCTTCAGGCAGGAAACACAAGAGAAGAAAAAGACACACAAAAACAAACCTAAAACAATTAAGAAAATGGTAATAGGAACGTACATATCGATAATAACCTTGAATGTAAATGGATTAAATGCCCCAACCAAAAGACACAGACTGGTTGAATGGATACAAAAACAAGACCCATATATATCTGTCTACAAGAGACCCACTTCAGACCTAGGGACACATAAAGACTGAAAGTGAAGCGACAGAAAAAGATATTCCATGCAAATGGAAATCAAAAGAAAGCTGGAGTAGCAATACTCATATCAGATAAAATAGACTTTAAAATAAAGATGGATACAAGAGATAAGGAGGGACACTACATAATGATCAAAGGATCAATCCAAGAAGAAGATATAACAATTATAAATGTTTATGCACCCAACATTGGAGCACCTCAATACATAAGGCAAATGCTAATGACCATGAAAGGAGAAATCGACAGTAACACAGAAATAGTAGGGGACTTTATAACCCCACTTACACCAATAGGCAGATCATCCAAACAGAAAATAAATAAGGAAACACAAGCTTTAAATGACACAAAAGACCAGATAGATTTAATTGATATTTATAGAACATTCCACCCAAAAGTGGCAGAATACAATTTCTCTTCAAGTGCACACAGAACATTCTCCAGTATAGATCACATCTTGGGTCACAAATCAAGCCTCAGAAAATTTAAGAAAATTGAAATCCTATCAAGCATCTTTTCTGACCACACACTATGAAATTGGAAATCAATTACAGGAAAAAAAACTGTAAAAAACACAAATACTTGGAGGCTGAACAGTGCGCTACTAAATAACCAAGAGATCACTGAAGAAATCAAAGAAGAAATAAAAAATACATAGAAACAAATGACAACGAAAACACGACGACCCAAAACCTACGGGATGTAGCAAAAGCAGTTCTAAGAGGGAAGTTTAAGCAATTCAGTCTCATCTCAAGAAACAAGAAAAATCTCAAATAAATAATCTAACCCTACATTTAAAACAACAAGAGAAAGAAGAACAAAGAAAACCCAAAGTCAGTAGAAGGAAAGAAATCATAAAGATCAGAGCAGAAATAAATGAAATAGAAGTGATAAAAACAATAGCAAAGATCAATAAAACTAAAAGCTGGTTCTTTGAGAAGATAAACAAAATTGATAAACCCTTAGCCAGACTCATCAAGAAAAAAAGGGAGAAGACTCAAATCAATAAAATTAGAAATGAAAAAGAAGAAATCACAACTGACACTGCAGAAATACAAAGGATTATAAGAGACTACTACAAACAACTATATACCAATAAAATGGACAACCATGAAGAAATGGACAAATTCTTAGGTACAATTTTCCAAGACTGAACCAGGAAGAATTAGAATTAAACAGATAAATCACAAGCACTGAAAATGAAACTGTGATTAAAAATCTTCTAACAAACAAAAGTCCAGGACCAGATGGCTTCACAGGTAAATTCTATCAAACATTTAGAGAAGAGCTAACACTGATCCTTCTCAAACTCTTCCAAAAAATTGCAGATGGAGAAACACTCCCAAATTCATTCTACGAAGCCACCATCTCCCTGCTACCAAAACCAGAAAAAGATGTCACAAAAAAAGAAATTTATAAACCAATATCACTGATGAACATAAATGCAAAAATCCTGAACAAAATACTAGCAAACAGAATCCAACAGCACATTAAAAGGATCATGCACCATGATCAAGTGGGATTTATCCCAGGAATGCAAGGATTCTTCAATATACGCAAATCAATCAATGTGATACACCACATTAACAAATTAAGGAATAAAATTTATGATAAAAGCTCTCCAGAAAATGGGCATAGAGGGAATCTACCAATGGCATTCTTCACAGATTTAGAACAAAAAATTTTACAATTCGTATGGAAACATAAAAGGCCCTGAATAGCCAAAGCCATCTTGAGAAAGAAAAATGGAGTTAGAAGAATCAGGATCCGCGACTTCAAACTATACCACAAAGCTACAGTAATCAAGACAGTATTGTACTGGCACAAAAACAGAAATACAGATCAATGGTACAGAATAGAATGCCCAGAGATAAACCCCCACACACATGGGCACCTAATTTATGACAAAGGAGGCAAGAACATACAATGGAGAAAAGACAGCCTCTTCAATAAGTGGTGCTGGGAAAACTGGACAGCTACGTGTAAAAGAATGAAATTACAACACTACCTAACACCATACACAAAAGTAAACTCCAAATGGATTAAAGACTTAAATGTAAGACCAGACACTATAAAACCCTTAGAGGAAAACATAGGAAAAACACTTTTTGACATAAACCACAGCAAGATCTTTTTTGACCCACCTCCTAGAGTAATGGAAATAAAAACAAAAATAAACTAATGGGACTTAATTCAACTTAAAAGCTTTTGCACAGCAAAGGAAACCATAAACGAGACAAAAAGATAACCCTCAGAATGGGAGAAAATATTTGCAAATGAAACAACAGACAAAGGATTAATCTCCAAAATATACAAACAGCTCATGGAGCTCAGTACCAAAAAAACAATCAAGTTAAAAAATGGGTGGAAGACCTAAATAGATATTTCAACAACGAAGACATCCAGATGTCCAAGAGGCACATGAAAAGATGCTCAACATCACTAATCATTAGAGAAATGCAAATCAAAACTACAATGAGGTATCACCTCATGCCAGTCAGAATGGCGATTATCAAAAAATCTAGAAACAGTAAATGCTGGAAAAGGTGTGGTGAAAAGGGAACCCTCCTGCACTGTGGTAGGAATGTAAGTTGATACAAACAGTATGGAAAACAGTATGAAGGTTCCTTAAAATACTAAAAATAGAACTACCATATGACCCAGCAATCCCACTACTGAGCATATACCCTGAGAAAACCATAACTCAAAAAGAGTCATGTACCACAATGTTCAGTGCAGCATTATTTACAATAGCCAGGACATGGAACCAACCTAAATGTCCATTGACAGATGAATAGATAAAGAAGATGTGGCACATATATACAATGCAATATTACTCAGCCATAAAAAGAAATGAAATTGAGTTATTTGTAGTGAGGAGGATGCACCTAGAGTCTGTCATATAAAGTGAAGTAAGTCAGAAAGAGAAAAACACCATATGCTAACACATATATATGAAATCTAAAATTAAAAAAAAAAAAGGTACTGATGAACCTAGTTGCAGGGCAGGAATAAAGAAGTAGACATAGAGAATGGACTTGAGGACATGGGGTGGGAGGGGGAAGAGGGGGTGAAGTGAGAGTAGCATTGACATATATATACTATAGAATGTAAAATAGTTGGCTGATTGGAAGCAGCAGCATAGCACAGGGAGATCGGCTTGGTGGTTTGCGATGACCTAAAGGGGTGGGATAGGGAGGATGGGAGGGAGGCTCAAGAAGGAGGGGATATGTGGACATGTGTATGCATATGGCTGATTCACTTTGGTGTGCAACAGAAACTGACACAGTATTGTGAGGCAATTATACTCCAATAAAGATGTATTTAAAAAAAACAAAAAAAACCCCAAAACAAATAAAAACAGGAGTAATTTGAGAAGCAGGCCAGGAGTTCTAATAGTATATCACATCTTTTTTACTTTATTGCCACAGTCTAATTTGCTTGGAGGAACTTGTATTAACTGTTATAAACAAAACTTCCAAAACAAAATCCATAAAGCTTTCCATAGTATCAATTATAATATTAGTTCTATCTCCATAGTAGATTCCTTGACCAACTCTTAGGTTTTTCCCAGTATGCTAAAATGATTTTTGCCACCTGGAGACATAATTGTCTTGAATCAGTGAAGAGCTTTGGGGTTATTTGCATAAAAGTACAGTGTGTGTTGATCTACATTTGATTCTAAGGGAACTATAAATAGAGAGCAATCTAAAAGCCAAGCGCTCATCCATTTGAGATTAACTGCCTCTTCCAGGTCACTAATTCATACCGCAGTATCCCAGACAAGTTAATTTATTTCCCATGAGTGACCGCTTGACTCTGCAAAGGTATTTTAATGCACACAGCTTAATACGAGACAAATCTTATTACTATAACTTATTTACACTGCAATAAACATAGTTTCCCCTTCTCTTTCCCAGCTTGTTTACTCAGTGTCAGAACTAAGTCTTCCTTTTGACCCTACTGGTGATTTTACTCAGTTTGAACTTTTCCAAATCCAGTAATTTACAGTTAAGATTGTGTGACAGTAGAGATGGAATTCATATTATTTAAAATAACTTTAAATGTAAATGAAGTCTCATACTCTGTAAGCAAATTACAAGTGGATCTCAATCCTTCTGTGATCAAACAGGACTGTGTCCAAAAAATATTGATTTGAATGTTAAGGATCTATTTTAGTCACAGTTTTAAAATGAATAAGAGAAATAAGTAGCAATCAATGAAGAGTACTGTTAACATTCTAAGGTAAAAAACTGAAATTAAAAAATGATGACCAGTCATGGAGGTTTAACCCTGAAAGCGCTAATTTTTCAGGGTGCTCAAAGCTTGTACCTTTTTCAACTTTAGTAGGTATTTGTATGTTTAAAAAATTTAGTTTGTAATTCTATTAAAGTCCCTCTACTATCTCACCATTAAAAATAACTATTGTTTGATAGCAATGTTGTCATTCACATAGAGTAAAAATAGAGGATACTCAGATAAATGTGAATTTCAGAAAAAAAGCAAGTAACTTTTTAGTATAAATATGTACCATGCAATACTGGGGAGGTGGGCAGTATATTCATTAAATACACTTCCAATTGCACGGAAATTGTAAAACAGATTGAGTTAATCTGAAACTAATTGGAGGATCTCTCGATACAAGGTTTTTCAATGAAAATGGACACAGAGTTCCAGTTTGACCCCATCAAATCTGGATTACTGTTCTGAACCATCATTAAATTAGTCAGCATCTATTTTACAATATCTATTACAGAACATCTGTGTGCAACGCACTGTGCGGAAGCATTCTTCCAGTAACAAAACTGGACCTTTGGCGGGCACTTTTTCATGAAGTAAGTTTGTGACAAGGATGGCATTTTACTATTCAAAAACTATTGAAAATTCAATTTACAGCAGAATGGCCTAGACTATGAGTACAAAACAGTGTTTAAAAAGCTTAATACCTATTTTTGTAACATTAAATTGCTATTCATTTTAAATATAGGAACATTGCTCCTTTAGACTAGGATGTGTTAGAAGTTGTAACTTAAATACAATCTTACACAAAACAAAATTAGCAATTAGAGCCTCTATTTTTACTTAGGACAATAAGATCAACGCAGAATATAGCATTGCAACTTTATCTGTTTAGTCTGTTTTAATTTTAAGGAAGCAAATTTAATGACTATGGCATTGCATGTAAATATACTATAGTAAAATTGTAAATATGACAGAAATTAAACATTTCATGAAATAATCAAATATGATGAAACAACTGTTAGATCAATTAATAGAGAAAATCTACAAGGATGACTCAGTGTTAGGAACTCCTAAAAGAGAATGATTAACTATCCAAGGATTAAGATGTTCTTGGAAAACTCTCTAAGCTCTTTGCAAAATTGATCATGTTATAAAAAATATAAAGTGTCTAATATAATAGTATAAGAAAGGTTAAATGGTTGAAAATGTGATTCTTTGTTTAATCTAGAAATTAATGTACAGTTGAAATTATACCTAAATATTTAAAAAGAAAACCCATAATTTTGTTTCAAAATTTCTCAGGGTTAACTATAAATTTTAATTCTTTTCTTTAAAAGTGGATTCAATTTTCAGGGTCTTTTTATGGTATCACTTTAAATAGGTTTTACCAGTACTCTATGAGTGGATTTGGTTGTATTTTTAAAAACTTTTAATTTAAGTATAATATGCATACAAAAAAGTGCACGTAACTGTACAACTCAAGTTTGTACAATTAAATTGCCCATGCAGTCAGCACCCAAATTAAAAACACAAAGAATATTACCAACCCCCACAGAAGTCCGTCTTTTCTTCCTTCCTGTCACTACCCTTCCCCTCACCCTGACTTCTAGCAGCAGTTTTGCTTTTGTACTTCATATTAGTGGAATTATACAGTATATATATACTCTTTGGCGTCTGGCTTCTTTCACACATTATTAGTGTCATCACTTTGTTGCAAGTAGTCATAAAACATTCATTTTCATTATTGTATAGCATTTCACTATGTGAATATGCCACAATTAATATATCCATTCCAGTGCTTTTGGGCATTTGAGCAGTATCCTATGTATCCTATACATAGGATATGCATGATTTTGGGGGAACAGACGTGTGCATTTCTGTTGGATCTATATCTCAGAGTGGAATTGCTAGGTCCTAGGTGTAGGGTATGTTAAGCTTTAGAACTACCAAACAGTTTTTTCAAGTGTTCATACTATTACATTTTCCATCAATAATAGTTGTAGTTGCTCTACATCTCTGCCACTTGGTATCTTCCTTTTCATTTTAGCCATTCTGGGGACATGTAGTGGTGTGGTATTGTGGGTTTAATTTGCATTTCTGATGATTAATGCAGAGCACCTTTTCATGTTTATTGCTCATTCGGATAGCTTTTTTTGTGAACGTTTAAGTCTTTTATTTTTCTGTTGGTTTTATGCGACTGATTTTAGGAGTTCTTTATATATATTTTGGAAATAAGTCCTTTGCTAGATATAAATCTGGATTGTTGGATATATATATATCTTCAATTCTATTGGTTGCCTTCTCCTTCACGATGTCTTTTGATGAATTAAAAAGTTCTTAATTCTAATATTCTATAATCAATTTTCTCCCCTTGTATGGTTAGTGTTGTGTCGTTTTAAAAAAAATCCTTGCCGGGCTTCCCTGGTGGCAGAGTGGTTGAGAGTCCACCTGCCGATGCAGGGGACACGGGTTCGTGCCCCGGTCTGGGAGGATCCCACATGCCGCGGAGTGGCTGGGCCCGTGAGCCATGGCCGCTGAGCCTGCGCGTCTGGAGCCTGTGCTCTGCAACGGGAGAGGCCACAACAGTGAGAAGCCCACATACCGCAAAAAAAAAAAAAAAAAAAAAAATCCTTGCCTACTCCATCGTGACATAGATCTTTTTTCCCCCTAAAAGTTTCATTTAATCTTGCAGATCTGCAACACATTTGGAAGTAATTTTTGTGTATGGTGTAACATAAAAGCAAAAATACATTCTTTTCCTATGTGACTATCCAATTGACCCAGCAATACTAATTGAAAAGATCACTTTTCTTACTGCACTGCAGTGTCACCTTTGTCATAAATCAAGTGACCACTCGTGCAGGTCTGTTTCTTGGACTTTTTCTCTTCATTGGTCAGTTTGTCTATCCTTGTGTCAATATCACTTTGTCTTAATGACAATAGCTTTATAGTAGCAAGATGGTTTTAAGTGATTATAACTTCCAATAATATGACTAGAAGGCAAATGCTCAAAGCCTGAATTTGAATCTTCTGGATAATGAAGTTATAGCTTACATATATCCTGTTGACACAAAGAAGGGAGGGCAAAGAAAACTTATGAAACAGTTGAAAACATCCTGGGTAGTAAAGAGATTAGAATAAAGATTATTACTGGGTGTACTGCAATGCTTATTAGGGAACTGGATGCCCACTTTCCAGGTACAGGAGGAAAAAAGACAAAAAATACAAAAGAATTATGTACAAGTAGCAAGTGCAAAATGGTGTGGTGTAAACCAAGTGCTATACAAATGAAAGGAAAAGAAAGATCAATGAGGGATGTAGTAGTTAGGAAAGGTTTCATAGAGAAAGAACCCTTGAATTTATTTGAGCCTGATTAGGTCACTCTTAATGCAGAACATTAGAGATTTCATTTGTTTCCTGTATCTCCTTAGTGCATTAAATCAGTTATCATATCCTGCCCTTATTTCTTTAGATACCTCTTTAATCTCTGAGTTTCAAAACCAACTAATGGTTTTAATCCTGACTGTACATCTGAATCATCTGGGAAACTTTTAAAAAATAATGATGCCCAAGGCTCTTCACACTAATAAAACAATCTGTGAGTGTGGAGGCCAAATTATCAATGTTTCAATGCACTCCCACTTGATTCAAATGTACAGCTGAAGTTGAGGACTGCTGAGTTAGAAGGTACATTCAATCAGTGTTTTTCAACTGGTGATATGATACTGTCAGATAACATACAGGACACTTGGTTAAATTTTTTCAGATAAACATTTGGCTTCCCAGGGGAAATTTGGTAATTTTTGGAGATATTTTTTTGTCATGACCAGGGGTTGCTGCATCTAGAGGATGGAGGCCAAGGATGCTGCTCAACATCCTATAATGTACATGACATCCTCCAGAACAGAGAATTATCTGGTTCAAAATGTCAACAGCACAGAGGTAGATAAATTCTGCTTTGGAGCAACAAGAGAACCAGTCATAAGAACAAGAAATAGAGTTGGAACTAAAAGCAGAATTTTGTTCAAATGTAAGGATTATACTGATGTTAGGAGTGACAGAAGCCCAAGAAAGAAATGTTTTATTTACTTATTTATAATGAGGGCAATTTCTTCCTTCCTTCCTTCCTTTCCTTCTTTCCTTCTTTATGGCTGTGTTGGGTCTTCGTTGCTGTGCATGGGCTTTCTCTAGTTTCAGTGACCGGGGCTACTCTTCCTCATGGTGCGCAGGCTTCTCACTGCGGTGGCTTCTTGTTGTGCAGCAGGGACTCTAGGTGCGCGGCTTTAGTAGTTGCAGTGCGTGGGCTCAGCAGTTGCGGTGCACGGACTCAGTAGCTGTGGCGCACATGCTTAGTTGATCTGCAGCATGTGGGACCTTCCTGGACCAGGGATTGAACCCGTGTCCCCTGCGTTGGCAGGCAAATTCTTAACCACTGTGCCACCAGGGAAGTCGAAATTAGTTTTAATCTTGAAGTCAGAGAGAATTACTGTGTGAAGTGTAGGATCTATAACTGAATTTTTAGATACGTTTCAGTAAAATTTCAAAGAAATTCAGAGCATGTAGAGTTCAATGGAATGAACTCAGAAGTTTATTTATGAAATGTGGTAGCACTATTAGTTAATCTGAAACTTAAATTCTGCAACTCTTTGGTATTTTTAATCACTATAAACTTCTTGATAATGACTATGCACTGGGTCTTAACACTAGCTGTGTGACCTGATGCATGCTCCTGTTTCCCATTTTGTCTATTGTAAAAAGAGGGAGGTGGGTCAGATGATCTGAAAGACCCCTTCTAGCATTTATCTTCTATACAATAGTTCCTAAGTTCTTGTCAAAATACAAATTTTACAACAAAAAGGCGTTTTTCAGTGACAGGTCTAAAATTAATTTCAATGGCTCAGGCTTACTTTAAAAGGTAGCAAATTTATGTTTAAGATAATTTTACCAATTGTTTCTTAATGGGGTCCTAATCAAATGAATATGATGAAACTGGTAACTGTAATGTTTTCTTACTGCACTACATAATAGTTAACTATTTTCTACTACTATTAGTAAGAATCCCTTGGATTATATATCCCAAACCTAAATCTGGCCATTCCTACTTTTCAAGGAAAAAAAAATTTAACTGGCAGTTACTGCTTCTCATACTTTGTTTCTGCAAATCCTGTTAGAAAGCGAGATGATAAAAGGAGTCCCAACATTGTGTATCCTACCCGCTAATAGAGTATGTAACCATAGCCACCTATAAGGAGGAAGTATCCTTTTCAACCAGTAGATGGCACTTCAGAATTGTTAAAGCAAATGGTGAAATTTCAAGGAACATGGCTCAAAGAATGATGCAAAGTAGGAAAGGCCTGAATAAGCAATACGCATACAAGAAATGAGTGGACCACATAATTTTTTTGTGGGAACTGTCCTTTGCATTGTAGGATGTTTAGTAGCATCTCTGGCCTGTAACTACTAGATGCCTATAGCACTCTCCCACCCCAAGTTGTAACAATCAAAAAATATCTCCACATTTCCTCTGAGGGGCAAAATTGTCCCAATTCACCGAGAAGGCAAATGCTATGCAAACAGGTGATCTATAATTATGCACAGTAAGGGTGAATCTCACATTGCTGAGTGAAAGAAGCCAGAGTGAACCTAGTATATATGACTTCATATATGTAAAGCATCAAAACACACAAAACCAACTTATACTGTAGGAATTCAGGATAGTGATTGCTTGTGGGAGGGGCAAGTAAGGGCAGGAAGTGCCTGAAAGGGAGTCGGATGAGCCTCTGATGTACCAGTAATGTTCTGTCTTGATCTGGGTGCTCCTTACATAGATGAAAATTTATTGAGCATATATACTTCAAAAATTTTTTTCAAAATGTTTTGGAAGTCAAGACTTCACCTTTTTCATAATGAATGAAAACACTGTAGCTCTTATTCTTTGAATCATAAGCAACACTCATTAGCAAACTATTGATACATGTTAAATAAACAAACAGTATTAAATGAAGTTGTAAACTAAATTAAAAAGCTGGTCATCTCCTTGTGATCATTTAAAAAAACAGGCAGTTAATTTAAAAAATACAGAAAAATCCATTTCAATTAATTCATTTGGTAGAAGTTACTTGTTCTCCTGAGATTTATCTACATTCCAATGACAAAAGACAAATCAAAGATGAGTCTAAGTTTAAAATGCTGTAAAAACAACTCTGTCCCACATGAGACATCTCTGTAAACTACTGCAGTTTCCATCTATTGCTAAATTTGGAGAAATATGACTTAGCGGCTGAGGCACAGTTTTGTCTTGAGAATAAACTACATTTATCTGTCTCAACCCAGGAGTTAAGAATTATTTTTCATTATGTATAAAGATGAGATTCATATTCTTTTATATGTAAAGTTTTAGTATTATCCTTATTCTTCTTTTCCTGTACATACACTATTTCAAAGTAATACTCAGATGGTACCAGGACATCTAACAAGTAATATAGTAAAAAGAAATTTTAAAAAAAGTTAAATCTACACTGAATCCAGATTTCTCAACTGCATTTATTTTATTTTTTTGCAGTACGCGGGCCTCTCACTGTTGTGGCCTCTCCCGTTGCGGAGCACAGGCTCCGGATGCGCAGGCTCAGCAGCCATGGCTCACAGGCCCAGCCGCTCCGCGGCATGTGGGATCTTCCCGGACTGGGGCACGAACCCATGTCCCCTGCATTGGCAGGCAGACTCTCAACCACTGCGCCACCAGGGAAGCCCCTCAACTGCATTTATTAAAAAAAAAAAAAAAAAAAACAAACTTAAAGAAGATTAATACTGTAGTTTCTTAGGAATCTTTAAGAATTATATTTTAAAAATACTGCAATGTAAAAACACGTATCATAACCAAATGTATGATTTATTTTTGGAGAAAAATAATTAAAACTGAGGTTTTTCCAATTAAGGAGAGAAATAACAATATGAGATCATACCCTGGTTACATGTTAGTTATCACATTCTATACAATGTGGATGTGCTCAAGATGTATTTAATGATATTATGAACGAACATTTGAAATTTAAAAATCACAAACCACTTGCCAATATAGTAAATTCATAAATGTTGAAATAAATACCTACAAGGAAGTAAATTTTTAAAACTGCAGGCTTCGACAGTGTATAGATCATCCCAAATGTTACAAATAGCAGAGCAAATAAGTTGACATTACTGGTAGTTTCCACTTAATTTCTTCATAATATGGCTCTCTGGTGTTGCATTAGTGAAGATACTTCCTACAACCACATGGGTACCCCAGAGACTGTGACGAATCACTTTGCAGCAACCAAGATCATCAACAGAGAATCCTAAATGTCGATAGCGTTCATCTGTCTCAAAAAGAGTGTTGTTTGTATATGGTCCAAAAAACTGGAGGAAATAAAAAAAGTCATATTTTCATTAGCTAGAAAGATAATGAAGTAATAATTTTTATGCAAATATGAACACAGATCTATATAAATACTCTGAATATTTAAAAAATTAAATAAGAAATGAAAAGGTCACATGGAACACCTAACTGCCCTAATACCTCCTCTCCCCTCAATACCTGTGCATTCTGGAAATGTGAAATGAATGATCTAGCAGACTGCATGTTACCTAGAACCAAATGCATAATATTATATGACCTTTAGAGATGAAATAAGCCTTAGGCAATCATCTATGGTTCACCTTTGTAATTTTTAAGATAAGAAAACTATCAGAGTAAGTTTTGCATTTCCAGTACTCACTAAATCTTGACTTTGAAAAGAAACAGTATATATTCCTATTTTAAGATTGAAAAAATTACTATTTGTAGCTGAAAGATATACACAGAATTTAAAATATGACCACAATAGTGATTCAGTTATTTTCTTTAAAGTATAGCTTTACAAATGTTAATTTCCAAAAAGTTACTTTTCTAAATATTTCTTTACCATCCATATTTTCTTAATTCTAAAAATAAGTGTTTCTTCCTTAATGAAACTATTGGATACTAAGTTTTATTAACTAATGAACAGTAAACACACTAATTCAATGTAATTCAAGTAATATCTATCAATGAGGATGGAAAATAAATTTTAAAATTATTTTTAATGAAAAAAATTTAAAGTGATGGAGAAGCTTAACTATGAGTGTCAGAGGTCCCTCAAAGTTGTGAATTCAACAGACTCTTGGTACCTCTTTGCATAAAATTGTGAGGTTTTCAAAGTCTTAAGTGGTCTTTTACCAAGGTTATAATTATAAACAATTTTATAATAAAAATAATTCCTACTTCAAATTATATAATCTGGCTTTCAAAATGTATTTAATTACTCACTGCCAAACCAGATGATGGGTCAATAAAGTCAGCCCAATAGCCTTCAGCTCGAAGGGCGTAGCAAATTTCTTTAGCACCGCTGATGAACTGCATAGAAAAAGGCACAAATTAATATGCTCAAAGCAGCAGCACAGAGTGTTTTATTTCTCAATAAATTTTCAAGATAAATACTTTTTGCTTCAGATAGAGAACACAATAAGATTAATAAACAATTAAAACTAATGATAAATTAAGACTGTAAAGTCCTAAGATTATTTTCACCAGTCCAAAAGATTAATGGTTCATATAACATTTTCATTTCTTTTAAAAAGTCTAAATTGTATATTTTTTTCTTCTAGATTATTTCCTATTTTAGGAACTACTTCTAATCACTTCTGGGCTATTAACTCCCAAATTTGTCATGGATTATAACCTACAGTTGCTATTTTGTATCATTACAGAGGTATTAGAAATAAGGTAAGAAAGGGAAAACAAAATATTCTTAATGAAAAGATATAGACCATTCATTAATTTGAATGAAAGTTGGTTAAAAACATGTACTTGTTTGTGTGTCCTTCAAAAACACATCTATCCACTCACATAGTCATGAAATATTTCTGAAAAGGCACATAAAAATAATAAGATAAATGGATAGATTGGGTACAGGGCTGGACCGCATACTTCCTTTTCACTATACACCTCTCTATCTTTTGTATTGTGTATAAACATTACAGACCACGTGCATGTATTAAAATCCTGGTCTTACCATCCTAATTCATACGATGTCTTTATTAGCTTTATCAGAAGTCTAAGCAGTAAAAAGACTAGAAGCAAATATTAGAATCAGATTGGAATATTAAAAAAAAAAAAGACAGACCATAAGTGTTTAAAGACAAGGGCACAGTTCCGCTCACAGCCATAACAAAGTAAGAGTTATCAAACTTGCCACTTGCTGAAAAATATAAAACTGACCAAAATATATGAGGCAACTGTTTTTAGACACTGAACAATAAGCAGACAAAACTGCAGCAGAGTAGGGAAACAAATAAGGTGATCCCCATATATGCTCCAGGCTTCTGTCTGGGGACACTCTCTTGTTGCAGGGCAAAGAAGTGGAGCCTAAGCAAAGTGATAGTGTCACTGAGCTGAGGATGTAGAAAGCAAGAGTTCTGAACTGTTGAAGCATCTGGAATTTCTGGCGTAGGGTACTGGAGCAGAGGGAGATGCACAAATGGGGTTCCCATGTGGTCCGCAGAGCAATTTGCCCTGGTTCAGTAGCCAAGGGTTGAGCTGCGCAGATACAAGGTGAGATTCCTCAAGGTCTAGCAGAGAGTGCCAACTGCGAGGCTGAGAGCTGAATGGTGATATCAGGGGTCATGCACTACAGGGTAACGTGAATTTCTGGCCCACCTAGAGTGATGAGACCTCACTGAGCATCTCTGGCACTCACCTGAGATGCTCAGGAGTCCAAGCCTTAGGGCCACATCCTAAACAAGGGGTTAGCAAGTGATAGCCCGAGGGCCAAACCTGGCTGGCTGCCCGCCTGTTTGTGTAAATACAGTTTTGCTGGAACATAGCCATGCCTGTTCATTTATATATGGTCTGTGGTTGCTTTAACAATACATGGTAGAATTGAGTAGTTGAGAACCTATCATCTACAAAACCTAAATATTTACCATCTGGCTCTTTACAGAAAAAGTTTGCTGATCCCTGCTATAGAGATATACAACTTTAACCTATTTTCTCCAAATACAGGCATATCTCATTTTTTGGGGCTTCACTTTATTGCACTTTGCAGATAAGTTTTTTTACAAATTGAAGGTTTGTGGCAACCCTGTGTCCAGAAAGCCTATTGGCAACGTTTTTCCAATAGCATTTGCTCACGTCATGTGTCTGTGTGGCATTTCGGTAATTCTCTCAATATTTTAAACTTTTTTATCTATTATTATATTTGTTATGATGATCTGTAGTCTGTGATCTTTATTGATGTTTTACTACTATGACTCACTGAAGGTTCAGATGATGGTTAGCATTTTTTAGCAATAAAGTATTTTTAAATTACGGTATGTACATTTTTTTAGACATAGTGCTATTGCACACTTAGACTACAGTACAGTATAAACATAACTTTTATATGCACTGGGAAACCAAAAAATCTGTTTGACTCACTTTATTGCAATATTTGCTTTATTATGGTGGTCTGGAACCTAACGTGCAATACTTCCAAGGTATGCCTGTACTTTCTTGTAAACTAATGAAAAACATTTAGATAATACTGTACTCTATAGGTTATTTTCATACTTAATATTTACACTTACTGCTGTATTTCATTAATCCTCATAATTCTTAAAAATAGGAAAACTGAGTATGGTTTAGGAAAGTCATTAGAATTATGTATCAATTTAATAAAAGATGTGCCATACACAAAAACTACAAGGTGAACAAAACGATGCATTTAAATGTTTGCAAAGGTTAACTAAAAGAATCCCAAATGATCACAAAAAGAACCAGTTTAAGTATTTTTCTTAAAGATTTCTGCTTGGGACTTGCCTGGTGGCGCAGTGGTTAAGAATCCGCCTGCTAATACAGGGAACATGGGTTCGATCTCTGGTCTGGGAAGATCCCACATGCTGTGGACCAACTAAGCCTGTGTGTCACAACTACTGAGCCTGTGCTGGGAGCCCGCGAGCCACAACTACTGAAGCCAGCACACCTACAGCCCATGCTCCACAACAAGAGAAGCCACCACAATGAGAAGCCTGCGCACTGCAACAAAGAGTAGCCCCCGCTCGCCACAACTAGGGAAAGACCGTGTGCAGCAACGAAGACCCAACGCAGCCAAAAATAAATAAATAAATTTAAAAAAAAAAGATTTCTGCTCATCAATAGCAAACACTGACATCTGCTGAAAAAAACTCGAAATAGAGTTAAACCATAAAACATACAATACTTACTTGGACAGTAAGCTATGTGTGGTTCTAAAATAACCACTAACATGTCTAAAATAAAAAATGTTTTATTCATAAAAAAATAAAATAGCTTCAGTCATTATAAGTTTAAAATACCCATGATAAAGCGTGTTGCCATTTCAAAAGCTAGAATTTTTTTTTTTGGCTGCGTTGGGTCTTTGTTGCTGACTTACATCTATACTGGGGTCAGTATCAAATGAGGCTCAGAATCTTGAATGGTTCAAAAAGTACGACTTACTAATGCAATGCACTGTCAGAGCAAACTCTCTAGTGTCTAAATAGTAGTATACATTTACTAATCATTGTCTTAATATATAAATAGAAAATGTTTATTGAGTTATTATGTATTTAAATTTCACTTCTCCAAATTCAGATCTTTTAAAGATCAGAGAGAATGTCTTATGCCTCTCTGTAACTTGTTAGCTGGCATATATAACTTGCTCATGATTATTAATTACTACATGAAATTTATTAGTAAAGCTATATGTGGGACATTTAAGTATGAAGTCATTACCATAAAATACTCTATTGAGTATGTAAATAATATTTTTATAAACGAAGAGAACCATACATCCAACCCTAAAGAAAATATAAAATAATTCCAAATATTATCCTGTATGTAAATTAATAAAGAGAATTTTTTCAACTATAGTTAGCTGAGGTGTCCAAGTGAGCTAATCCCAACATGTCATACAGGCAAAGGAATATTCCTTTCTATCTTGTAGAGAAAGAAATTGATATAACTGAACATCAAACTCTTAGATAAATAATTATATAGTTTTTAAATATAAGGCTTTAAGTTACTACTTATCATTTCTCAGGTTGGTAAAAATGAAAAGTAATGCTAATATCCAGGGTAAAGGTGAGAGCATATATACTAAGACAGGCTTTTTGGTGGGCAAATTGGCAGTATCTTTCAAAACTTAAAATGAATATACCCTCTGATTCAGCAATTCCCTATTTAGGAATATATAAGTATGTGCAAAAAATATATGTACAAATATATTCACTGCCTGTAATAGCAAAAGTTTGATTTTCAACTTATAAATGACTAAAAAAATTTTTAAATAATTTAAAAAATTTACGGTTTGCCCATGCAATGTAATATTACACAGATTTCTACAAAGAATGAAATAAAATCTATGCGTAATGTTATGGAAATGTGTCAAAACATATCTTCTAAGTTAAAAGCAAAGGATGGGAAAAAAATGTGGGTATATACCATTATTATATTATTATTGTACTGTACACTGTTATTGTTTACTCCTTTAAGAAGGCTGAGGTATTTTCACTTTTTACTTGACACGCTTGAGAGAGAGAGAGAGAGAGAGAGAGAGACATGGAGGGGGAGAGAGGATCAGAGAGAAGGAGAGAGAGATGGGGATGAAAAGTTAATTTTACATTTTTGTTGTTTACTATATTCCCAAATTTCCTAAAACAGACATAAATTTTAAAAAAACTGAGGAAGTACTGGACAGAATCTAAGTTTTTCAAAGACACTAAAAAAAAAAAATTGTGGTATTTTTATTCTCAGAAAACATTTAAGTTTTTTAGTACTGGAATACATTAGCAGAGAATTAATAAAGGCTAGAAAAGATAGCCATCATTTTAAAACACTGGTTCATTGGTATTTAAATAAGATCATAAAATTAAATTGTCAGCAGCTGAAAGAATTACCTTTTCTAAGAGCATTTCTCTTTCATTTTCTACCTCCTCACTCCAAACAGTCATATCATTCTTAGTTTTCTGTGTTACAGTCAGAATCATTAGTTTGTTGGTGGCTACTTCTGGAAACAGTGATTCAAAATCTATAAGTGAAATAAGAATAAAACTCCAGAAAAAAATAAAATTTTTAAAAAAAGAAACAGTTCATAAAATACTTTAGAAAAATGATGATTAAGTTATATTATGGTACCAAGTTAGGTTTATAAATTCATATTAGTTTTGAAAAGGATGAAATGAATTTAGTTTTGGTTTACTTCTGCTCTTTTCGGATGAACGAAAATATATTGCCAACGATTCTGAAGAGTAAGTTGGGTTACATGTTGTTGGTCTTGTAATTAAAAAAAAAGTTTATTATTAAGATTTTTCTCAGTAGTACTAATGTATTAGCTCATGGAAATTATGGCTGTAATAATCCCCCAGGAGTGGGATGACTTTAGGGAAAGATTCAGGAAAAAAGTTATTAAAAATTCTACTATTCCTATCTAATGGCAGCATGAGGTCAGATGTCAGGGGACACTTGAAAGCCTTATCTTGGCCAGGCAATCATCACTTCCAGCTAGACATATTAAAATACTAAGTTATAAAGCATTACGATTGCTATGGAGTACATTATTCAACACATTAAAAAATTAGTGACATTATCTAACACACACTAGTGTAAAAATGAATAAAGCACAACATACCTCTTCGCAGCAATTCCGGACATGTTTGGATTGCACACTCTACTTTGGCACTTTCAAAGTAAGTTTCCGCACTGTTAATTTCTTGCTCAACAGGTACATCATTACCCTAAGGTGGAATAAGAAATATAAGTAAACAAAATCTGGAGTTCAAGTAAAATATCTTGCCTGTTATAAACCTATTTTCCCTAGAAAGTTTTTTCAGTAATCCTAACCTAGCTGGTGATGGGGTAATAGTCAGTGTTTTCTTACATACTCAAACTTTTCTCTATGATGAATGTAATATTTGAAAATTAAAAAAAATGAATTAAAAAAAGAACATATAAATACCCTGATATTCTGACTTAATACGAATAGAAGTTGGCTAAAAAACTAACTAAAACATGCCATGATTGTGTCTTACCTCTTCTGATATTCTGTTATATCTAATTATCCTTCCTTTTGTTCTATAATCTGTAAAATGGGGATAAGAACACTAACTTACAAAGCAACATGATTAAATATATAGCTTCTCCAACAGGAAGCACTTAGAGGCTTTTATTCAACAGAAATTTACTGGGTGCCTATTATACACTAGACATTATAAACAGGAACAGGCACTACAATGGTAAAAAATCCAGTCTTCACTCTTAGGTATATAAGAGTTAGTAGAAGAAAAATGCATGAACAAATAAATGCAATCCATATCAGAAGTGCTATAGAGTTATAACGGAAGTCTTCTGGAGGTATAGATGGGGAAGAAACTTGCTTTGCTGGCAGAAATCAGGAAAAGGTTGAAATCACGTTTGAGTTACATATTAATTAACATGTGTGTCTGACAGATAAAGAATAGACAGACTATAGGTTAAGAATTCCAGAGGAAAAAAACAGTCCAGCAAGAGATAATAACAGTGCAAAGGCATGCAATGGTCAAAGAGAATGGTATAATTAAAAAAAAATGAAAATATGCTGTGACTGGAGAACAGAAGGAGTAGGAAGTAGTGGGAAGTAAGGTGAGAAAGATAAGGGATCAAAATTGTGGAAAGCCATTTATGCCACATTACAAAATTTTGAAAAAGCAATGAGGAATATCAAGATGCGATATAAAAAGCTAATGACAGTATTACTGTAGAGGATATATGGTAATGAGGAAGAGCAGGTGACAGACCAGTAACAGCCAACAATTACTGATCACTTAGTGTAATAAGTATTTTACATACATTTTCACGTTTAATCCTCATAGCAACTTTGTAGACCAGGGATTATTATTATCCTCATTTTACATATAAGGAAACAGAGGCTCAGAAAGGTGAAGTAACTTTCTCAAGGTCACAAAATTAAGTAAATGGCTGAGTTAATCTCTGAATACAGATTTATCCTATCTCCACAGTCCATCATACTATAATGCCTCTAAAAACTGAGGTAAGATAAGGAGGCGCTGAACTTTGGCAGTATTAGTGAGAACTGAAGGTACGCAAATAATGTAAGAGCTACTTTCAGAGACAGAAGCAATGTAATTCTGTCACTATTTACGGGGGTATGATGAAAAGAGGAGTCAAGGTTGGCACTATAATTTTTATTTTTGGGACAGTGGGAGGATGACTAAGTCACATACTACTGACAACATGGGAATAAGGACAAGTTTTGAGAGAAAAAAGGACTAATTCAGTACTAGACGTGTAAAATCTTGGGACTTCTGAGACATCCAGATAAAGATGTTTGGCAGGCAGATAGTAATATAGAACCAGAAATGTCAGAAACAGAAATAAGAAGCTAGGAAATATGAAAACACAGCCTGTGGAGAAAGCCAAGGACTTAAGTGACCAGGGAGCAAGTCAAATGAAAAAATGAATATCAGAGACATTTGGGAAATATTATGTAACTGGTAGACAGAGGAGGAGCCAAAAAGACTGCAAAGGAATATGTGAGATAAAAAGTCAGGGGAGGTCAACTGTGTCCCAGTGTTAGGTTATCTGATATCACCCATAATTGTGAGGGGTTGCTGCTTTTAATAATATGGCTTTGATCAAAATCTCAACCTGAAGCTATACAGAAATATGAAAAATGATAAGGATCGGGGTTTGAAAGAAACTCTGAAATGCATGTAACTTTCCATTTGAGTGAGCAATGATGCAATACTAGTTTTAAAATGCATTTAAAAAATTCATATGCAATACCAGTTTAAAAAACGCATTAAAAAAAACCCTCAGGGGCTTCCCTGGTGGCGCAGTGGTTGAGAGTCCACCTGCCGATGCAGGGGACACGGGTTCGTGCCCCGGTCCAGGAAGATCCCACATGCCGCGGAGCAGCTGGGCCCGTGAGCCATGGCCGCTGAGCCTGCGCGTCCAGAGCCTGTGCTCCGCAACGGGAGAGGCCACAACAGTGAGAGGCCCGCATACCGCAAAAAAAAAAAAAAAAAAAAAAAAAAACCCTCAGGAATTGTTTTTACAAAAGCTATTTAAAAATCCTCCTCTTCAGTCTACTGTATCCAGAGTTTCAGAGTTCTCAAAATTTTCTTAAGTTTTTAAATGGCTAGGGGAATATAAAACTAGTCGGAATTTGGTCCATATATAAATTACAACTACCATTAATAAAAGTGAAAAACAGGGAATATAAATTTCCAGTTATAGAATTAAGTTATTTATATTTGAAATAAACATTTATTAAAAAAGATATTTTTGAAGAATTATTTAATTACCTAAAAGAGACTGCAATGTAGTTAAGTGAAAAAAATTATATAGCAAACGCTATGTACAGGACAATGCCAAGGTTTTAAAAGCTATATATGTTGTTTCTGTTTATACTGGACTTAAATAGATTTTTTTTTTAACTTTTTCAATGAAAGTAGTATGTTCAGTTATCAGAAATTAATATAGCATTAATAATTAGAAAAACAGAATGACCTTAACAACTTACCTGAAATTCATTCACATATTGTGCCATAACAAACTCATGTCTTTCGCTCGATAAAGGTTCTGCTAGAACATCAGGTAAAGTTTTATAAACCTGGCTTTTCTTCTGTGATGCAGTCCCACTGAGGTGACAATCAAAACCTATGTTCCCAGGAAGCTGGAATCTCTGATCCTGAGGTCCAAATGGTCCCATAGTTTCATCAGGCCAAACTGTTCGAGAGCCTAAAGAGGAACGACAAAATGAATAATTTTCTCCTTACTAGTTAAGTACATTGGTAGACTGAAAGAATGTTCTTCTTCCAATTAGATATTTTTTTTAGTTAACCAATAGTTCTTTGAAGTTTGCTTTCCTATGTATTTGTTTCATGTTATTCCAGAAGACTAATCAAAGCAACCAGGTGTCAGCTCATTGGTAATTCCATTACCAGGGAAAGAATTCAATAAAGTACTGTAATCTATACTATGTAATTCTTTTTCTTTTTTTTTTTTTGGCCATGCTGTGCGGCTTGTGGGATCTCAGTTCTCTGACAAGGGACTGAACCCAGGCCATGGCAGTGAAAGCCCGGAATCCTAACCACTAGGCGACCAGGGAACTCCCATACGATGTAATTCTTGACAGTCATTAAAAAGAATATGGTAAATCTTTACTGATAGTGAACGAGGTCCAGGACATATTACATTAAAAGAAAAAGCTGAGTCAAAGAACAGCATATATGACATTTATTTTTCATCCTTATATTTGTGTTTTTAAATACAGTAAAAAAACATCTGTAAGGAAAGACATAAGACTTAATGGTGGCTACCCTTGGGGAGGGGCATTCAACTGCTGTTACCTGGTGGCACAAAACATTAATGGACTGGAAAAAAATCTTGTACGAACCAATGTGACATAATGCCCTGTTTACCAGCTACATAAGTTAATATGGATTTAATACTTACAGAAGAATAGACATTACTTTCTTAAAAAAATCCTAACGTGAAAAATTCAAAAAGATCCAGAAAAGAATAAATTAGAAAATCAAATGAAGAAATACTCAGAGTAGGAATTTTGTTTAGGGAAAGGAAGGGACAACTGCTGCACACTTTAGTTGGCAATAAAAATATTTATAAATACTCTGCCAGAACTGAGTGACTAAAAACGGCCATGTCAATATGGCTGCCCCCATGTAACACCATATCTCTCTTCCATACCTATGACAGACATCACCCCATCAATCACAGAACTTTTCCCTGCTGAACAGACATTGTCACATGATTCTCAACCTAAACACTCTAGCCCAGTATGTTTCAAACTTTTAATTATTTAAGAATCATCTAAGATATTCTCAAAGTGCAGATTCTGATTTACTAGGTCTGCAGTGGGGCTAAAAATTCTTCGTTTCTAAACAGTCCCAGATGATGCTGATGCTATGCCATGCTATGCTATGCTGGTCTGCAGATCACACTGAGTAACAAGGCTCTAGACAGCCACTAATGATTGACTGGAGTCAGTTCACAAACATAAACTCACCAGCTATTTTGAAGAACATGGGTTCTACAGATTATTCAGATCTGTTTCTTTAAATAAATATCCCATATTAACGGTGAATTTGAGCGTATTTTCAAATGTTTACCAGTCATTTAGGTTTTCTCCTACAGAAATAGCCTGTTCAAATCCATTTTTGAAATTTTTTGTTTGGTTTTCTACTGGGTTTTCTTTTTCCTATTGATCTACAAAAATTCTTTATATAGTTGTCCCTAGTTATTCACAGGGGATTGCTCCCTGGACCCCCACAGATACCAAAATCTGCATATGCTCAAGTCCCTTATATAAAAGGGCATAGCTCTACTGACCTTTGAACAACTGAGGGGTTAGCTGTTCAAACCCTGCATGCGGTCAAAAATCTGAGTATAATTTATAGTCAGTTCTCTGTATAGTTGGTTCCACATCCTCAGATTCAATGAACCGAGAATTGTACCGTACTTATTTATTTTTGAAAAAAATCTGCGTATAAAGTGGACCTGAGCAGCTCAAAACCATGTTGTTCAAGAGTCAACTGCATGCACATATACTGTAACCTTCGTACATCACATCCTCCTGTATACTTTACATCATCTCTAGATTACTTACAATATCGAATACAATGTAAATGATATGTAAATAGTTGCTGGTGTGTGGCAAATTCAAGTTTTGCCTTTTGGGACTTTCTGGAATTTTTTTCCCCAAATATTTTGAATCCTTGGTTGGTTGAATCTGAGGATGCAGAACCCATGGATAGGGAGGGTTGGCTGTATATTCACAATACAAACCCTTTACATATTCTGAGTGACAAATCTTTCATTTATGATAGATGTATATTTAGCCTTCAGATCATGAAAATTGAGGAGTAATCAGAGATGGAGTTAGAAAACTGGAGCAAGAAAACCAGGGGAGGCTTTGCATGCCCAAGTGAATTTACATTACACTGTAAGTAATGTGTTGCATGAAAAAGGATTCCATGGGCAATCCCTTTAGAATACATTAGGTAAAGTTTCTAAGAGCTCTCCCTGAATATTTTAGTGTGTATTATAAACCTCTAAGATAGGACTATGGTATAAAGCATTTCTCCAAGTTAACTAATCACAGAGCTTAAAAAAATTTTTTTTCATCCTTGAACAATGATTCATAGCTTGGGAATAGTTTAGGAACTGCTACTGAAAGCACTGGGAGATAATCAAGGCTTATGAAGGAAGTGACATGATTTAAAGTATTTTAGAATGATTGATAGTGGTGCACAAGATGGATAAGAAAAAGCAGACTTTGATTTAATAAACACTCAAAGTGACAGCTACATTTAAGAAATTCAGCAAAGAATGGCAAGAAGTAGTAACATAGTTTAGTATGATCAAAAGAAGATTTGTTTCAGGGAGGACTGTGTGTTCAAAGATAATTAGAAAAACACTAAAGTTCAAGAAAATAAGTTTTAGAAACCAATATTCATCTTTTTTTAAAAAAATATTGTAACTTTCTGGTATAAATATTTAGGCAAGAGCTCTGATTTTATTTTCAATGGGATAAACTCAACTTTAGAAAATCAGTAAAACCTCAAGAAGAAATACAGTAAGTCCCCTACACACGAATGAGTTCCATTCTGAGAGCGTGTTCGTAAATCCAATAAAGTTAGCCTAGGTACCCAACTAACATAATCGGCTAGCATATAGTACTGTACTGTAATAGGTTTATAATACTTTTCACACAAGTAATACATAGAAAACAAACACAAAAAATAAAGACCTTTAAATCTTACAGTAGAGTACCTTGAAAAGTACAGTAGTCCAGTACAACAGCTGGCGTACAGGGCTGGCATCCGTGAACAGGCAAGAAGAGTTACTGACTGGAGGAGCAAGAGGAGGTGGGAGATGACAGAGCTGAAGGATCATCAGCAAGGAGATGGAGGGCAAGCTGCAATTTCACTGACGCCCGACGTGGATGGCACAGGCTCTGCTTCCTTGCTGGACTCAATTCTACCTACCCTCTTGAAAAGACAGTCCAGTGATGTCTGGGTAGTAGGTCGTTTTTTCTCATCATAGATGACATGGTAGCAGTGGATTGCATTCTGAATGGCTGCTGCAACCTTTGTGTACTGTTCTACATTTTGGTCCTGTGCCTCAAAAACTAACAGTGCCTTCTCAAATAAAGAAAACCCCCTTGCCACTTCCTGAATCATGAATCTCTTTGGTTCTTCAGTTACTTCTTCTTCCTCTCGTCTCTTTTTGTCCTCTCTTGCCCTCCAACTCCATCAGGTCTTCATTAGTAAGCTCCTCGTGTTGCACAGCAAGGATTTCAATGAAGTCGTCCTCTTGCAGATCTAGCTCCAGCTTCTCGCTGAGGGTCACTAAGTTGTTGAAGACCTCTTTGGACTCCTCATCCACCTTTCAAATCCACAAAAATTGTGAACAAGCTGCGGGCAAAGGTTCTTCCAAACCCCATTCATGGGGACGGCCGTAACCTCATGCCAAGCAAAGTCAATGTTTTTTATGGCCTCGTGGATGTTACAGTCCTTCCAAATTGTCAAATTAGGTTGCTCCTAATTCGTCACTTGCCTTTACTGCCTGATGAAAACTGTGACGTAAATAATATTTCTTGAAAGTTGCTATAACTCCCTGGTTCGTAGGTTGGATGAGAGACATGGTATTCAGTGGCAGATGCACTACTTTGATGTTGGGATGAAAGTCGTCCATGCATGTGGGGTGGCCCGGAGCATTGTCGAGCAGCAAAAGAATGTTGAATGGGATGTCCTTCTACAAGCAATATTTCTCTACCTCTGGGATAAAGTGGTGGAAAAACCAGTCCTGGAAAATGGCCTGTGTGACCCAGGTTTTGGGGTTACTCTTCCACACAACAGGAAGAGAGCCCTTGGCTATGTTTTTAAGGGCTCCTGGGTTCTCTGAGTGATAAACTAAGAGAGGCTTCAGCTTCAT
Organism: Hyperoodon ampullatus; assembly: GCF_949752795.1. Classification (NCBI taxonomy): domain Eukaryota; kingdom Metazoa; phylum Chordata; class Mammalia; order Artiodactyla; family Ziphiidae; genus Hyperoodon; species Hyperoodon ampullatus. The sequence continues at coordinate 66,878,385 of NC_136921.1, forward strand.
ATCGCTGGAAAGAAGCACTGCCACCAAACAACAGAGTTAGCCTATCCTTTGCTGCTTTATAGCCTGGCATCAACTTTTCCCCCTTACTGATGTAACTTTTCCTCTGGCACCCTCTTCTAGTACAGTCCTGTCTCATCCACATCAAAAACCTGCTCGGGTGAATACGTACCTTCATCAATAATTTCTCGAAGCATTTCAGGAAATTCCCGGTCAGCTACCGTATCTGCACTTCCTGCCCTGACACTTACTTTTACATTATGAAGGTTGGCTCTAGCCTTGAACCAATGAAACCAGCCATGGTTGGCATTAAAAGATGCGCCCTCTGATTCTCTGCCGTGTTTCAAGTCTTCATAAAGGCTTTTAGCTTTCTCTTGAATCAGCATTAAGCTGAGAGGGACTTGACGCTGATGCTGATCCTGCCCCCACATAATGAGAAGTTTCTCCAACTCCTTCATCACTTTTCTACGCTTCTTCGATATTGTCAACATCATCGGAACAGTTAATGTGTTCCATGATCTTGTCCTTGTTCTTTAGAATCATGCTGATGGTTGAACGATTCATGTTATAAGAATGAGCAACGTCTACCTTCTTTTCGCCTCATTCCGCTCTCTCAATTATTTTCACTTTTGTTTCCATTGTTATTGCTTGGTGCTTCTTAGCAATACCAGCTATACGCTGCTTTTACGCTTGTTTCCGGACATCCTGGGCTTGAAATAAAGATACTGTACTACTGTACTCTATACAGTACCATAAAGTACACAAAAGCACAACCACTTGTAAAGAATGCATGCACGTGACAATGTACACCAGACACGTGAACTAAACTGCGTGACTGGTCATGCGAACTCATGTTCGCATCTTTGAAAGTTCACAACTTGAAGGTTCGTATGTAGGGGACTTACTGTATTACAGGAAACACAACTCAGAATGTTATGAAACAATTATAAGTAAAGCAATAATAACTTTTACATACAGATATCTGGAGGTGCAGTGGCCACATGAGACTCATCAGAACCTGAAGATCCTGCAGTTGAAAAGGCTCTGGGATTGACAACCCTTTTAACTAAAGAGCAAAATCCTGGGAGATAGGAAACCAGTCTGGCTCTGTTACAGAGCACCTAAGAAGGACACAAAAATCAAAATTATTCTGGATATAAATGCTACACTAACACAGACAATCTCTGGCAAATCCTCACATTGCAATATATCTTTTAAAACCAATGTTTATTCTACTATTATTGAGCAGCTACCATAGGATAAACATCATGTATATTTATAATTTTAGAAATAAATACAAATATTTAAAAAACAAGTAATAAGGGCTTCCCTGGTGGCGCAGTGGTTGAGAGTCCGCCTGCCGATGCAGGGGACACGGGTTCGTGCCCCGGTCTGGGAGGATCCCGCATGCCGCGGAGCGACTGGGCCCGTAGGCCATGGCCACTGAGCCTGTGCATCCCGAGCCCGTGCTCCGCAACGGGAGAGGCCACAACAGTGAGAGGCCCGCATACCGCAAAACAACAACAAAAAAACAAACAAAAAAACAAGTAATAAGTTACTTCAGGTAAAAATATATGGCTTTCCCAAGGCCAGAATTAAGAGTGCCATACAGAAAGAATGGGAACCTCTAAAAGTTGCCCTACTTAGTGATGACACTAAAAAGGTAGCACAACTAATAAGATTCTATTCTCAAAATAAAGAACTTTCAAAACCTCTCCAGAAACAACACCTATTTACTTTCTAACTCTTCTCTTCTTTTACTGCTGTAAATTGTACTAATTATTTACCATACCATCTTTCCTCTTTTTTTTATGGCAATGTCCACTTTCCTCCATTTTAGCACACACCTTTGTGATACATTTTCTGCTCTTACGTTCATTCCCTAGACTCTGAGGTCAGTTACAATGGATGAATGTGTAAACATCTTTCACGTATAAACTTTAATCAAAATACTTAAGTCAGAATAATTTAATGCAGGGGTTGGCAAACTATAGCTGAATATAGCCTTCTGTCTGTTTTGGTGAATAAAGTTTTATTGCCATACCCATTTATGTATAGTCTGTGGCTGCTTTCATGTCATAATGGCAGAGTTAAGTAGCTTCACAGAGACTCTACGGCCTACAAAGCCTAAAATATTTGCTATCTGGCTCTTTGTATTAAAAAAGAAAAATCACTGACTCTTAGATTAGTGGAAAACATTTAAGAACAAATACCATATCATCTGTGAAATGCTATTAAAAGATTTGAACAATGAAGAGACCCTTGAGGACATAGGCAAAAAGTTTCATGGAGGACATACTTAGTTGTGAAGAAACAGAAATTTGCTGGGGAAAGGGCATTTCAATGAGTGACTTTCAGGAACAAAGGGATGGAGTCATAAAGGATGTAGTCAGAAGAGTGACAAGTTCACTGAAGGTGGATATAAGGTAGTGCAGTAAAAAACAAGCTTGAAAGTTAACTTGTGGGCAACTATAAAAGGCTTTATACTTGACACAGACAGGAAAGGGCCTGTTACGTCAAGATAATAAATCAGAATTTTAACCTGTAGGCAGGGAGGAATAGAGTAAACTGATAAAAATAAAGGATGTTTTAAGGAATGTACCACTAAGGGCAGTGTAGAGAATGGAATGGGATTAGAGAGGTGGTATGAAAAATAGTTACCAGGATGTTGAAATAGTCTAGATACTGTAGAATCATTCTTTTTCCCTTTCACATAATATTCTGAAATCCAGCCCTGTGTTCTTTCTGACTTTCTCATCCTAAGTACAAGAATACATCCTAACTGGTCGTTCTACTTCTCTGACATAATTTATTACTCATTTTATCCCCCCTTCTCTTAGTCCACTCTTTAGTCGCATAAAAATATCTACCCAACTTTTCCCATATTTCTCTGCCTTCTTTTATACTGCCACAAGATTTCTTCTGCTAAAACGCCCTTTTCCCTCTCCTCCTAGGCCTGACAAATTCCAACTCTTTCTATAAGATCTGGATAGACAGAACCTCCTTTATATGTCTCCAAAATGCAAGGCCTGTCTCCAGAGCATTCTGCCCACCTGAAAATTTAAGCATCCTCCCTTGGGTGTGTACCCAACCTGCTCAGAGACAAAAATGGTAATTCTCAGTGGTACAAGAAATTTGAATTGTATATCAACATTGAGCAATTGTGATATTTCACACAAAAGATCCAGACTTTCACCTGTTCTTACAAAGTCCAAAGATCTGGCAGCGCTGGATTCACATTCCCAGATGACATTAGTTGGCAACACATCACTGTAGCTAAGGAAAGCCTGCTCCCTTTATATCAGAAATGAGTATTTCAGTTTGTACAAGTCCCCACCAAGGCTTCTTAATTAACCTGTTCAGCCTCTGAAGCATAGACATACCTGACCCATGCTATGTATGCAAACTAAATTGTTGAAGACATACATATCTATCTTCATGTTTCATTAGTAACATCCATTCAGCACTTAAAATGCACATAAACAAACACAAATTTTTAAACATATATTTGAATATTGTTTTATGTAAACTTCTTTCCAACAATAAAAGGATTTATAAAAGTATCCTTCAAAATACCTACTAGATTCATTTATTCATTGAAATCAAAATAAAGCCAGGTCAAATATTAGCATACCACTCTAACTAGTATCTTTCCTTTGAGAGTAGCACATGCTTCTTTTACAACATTCCCTTCCTATGATTATGGCTAGGTATAAATTCACCTTAACACACGGGATACACTAGTGGTCTACTTTTACGACTTGGCCCTATAGTCTTACCGTTACACTATTACTTAATATATCATATTTGACTACAGGAATACTCTCCTGGCTAACTGTTGCCATATTAGTCTTCCTAACACACAGCTCTAATTAAATCACCAAAATTTAAAGAATAAAGTCCAAATTACTGGGTTTGGCATTCAAGACTCTCTATTACTTGATCCCAAATCCACAATCCAACCTTATTTCTCACTAATCTCTTTCACACATCTTACATTCAAGAAGACAGAACTGACTGCCTGATTTTTGAAAGGGGGGGGTGTCTTTGAATATACCTCCTGCTCTGCCCAACCAAACCTCAGATTATCTAATCCCACCCATCTTTCAAACCTCAAATGCTTCTCTGATTAAGTGAACACAAACCCCTACTTTTCTCTCTCCACAAAGCTCTGAATCTGCACCGTACCTTTGTGTAGCTTTTAAAATTAGTTTCTACTCTTATTGTAATTGTTTTAAAATATGTCTTGTGTTCCCCATGGCAGGACGCGTTTGAGTAATCGCTGCACAGTTACAGTGAATAAATCTCTCTGGCCTGTGAGAATAATATCTCTTGCGCCCACTTTGTAGTATCTGGAAGGTGACTTCCTATACTGAAACTGCTACAAAACCTTCAGTTTACCTAACCAAAGAAACAGAAAACGGCTTAAAAATAATTCTAAATATTTACTGAAATAATGCCTTTTAAAACTACTGAAAGTGTGCTGGCACTGAATTTATTTCTAAAAACGAATTTATATAAATAAATAGACGTGTATTGAGAAATACGTTGTGTTCAAACTACCCGCAAAGCATATCAACCTAATTCACACCCCTTGCTTCCCTTGCCATTTCTGGTACACTAATTACGAGAAACATTATGCCATCAATGCCATTATCAATAACCCGTCCTTCCTAACGAGTTCCCAAACTATTTTATTACTATACTGCTTCTTAAGAGGCTAATTTACTCACATTGGCCATTTCTGGCGGGAAGGGCAGGCGAAAAATATCTTCCCTTTTGTAAAGTTATTCCTGGGAAAGGACAAAACAAACAGGCCGGTGACGGATTAAGCTCTAACAACAGATCACTGGGGTAACGTCCACCACCGCCTACTGTGTGTCCCTCCACCGAGACAGGACCAAAGTCCAAGCTCTCCCCGAACCCCAAAATTCGCCCCCCTCCCCCACAGGGCACAGCTCGCTGCCCAGAGGAGGGCATGAGGCTCTCAGCCCGCCCGGTTCGAGTCCGCGAACGGGACTCGACTCCGACAAGATCGGGGTGGCCAATGAGAAGCTCCACCGGGATGGAGTCCTGAGGCTCGAAGTAGGTATTTTAACACCGGTCAGGGCTGCCCGACGACAGAAGCAAAGGTGCCAGCAGAGATGAAGAATGAGGAAGCGAAAAGGATCCTAAAGACAGAGTGCCAGGACGACTGGGGACAGCGATAGGGACCCTGTGCGAATAAGGGCAACACCGAGAGCTGCAGCCCGAAGATGGGCGAATTTGGAGGGGCTAACGCGGGCGGAAACCATACGTACCAGTCAACGCCGCCGCCTCCAGGTGTTGGAGACCCGGACTCTTCCCGTCTTCAAAATGGCGGCGCGACGGCAGAGTGGGTAGCGCATAAGCTGGCAGTGCCCAGACTGAAGGAGTTGCTTCTGAGCGCATCGATGGGAAGGATCGTCGAGCCGATGATGCGCACGCGCACAGGAGGCCCACGTAGAGCCGCCCTTCCATTGGATAGTGCCCCGCCGCGCCGTGGGCGGAGATAAAGTGACGCGCGGGTTACCTGGGAGCTTGGAGGCTTGAGCTCTGGAGGTGGGTTTAGGCAGCCGTTTAATTTCGTGCATTAACTCACTGAACTGAGGTAATTGAAAACCTCCTCTCTCCCTAAGACTTTCTTATTGCCTCCAAGAGGTACAGTTTTCTGTTCTTTGTATGTAGTTTTTTTTTATTTTTCAAGAAATCACTGTTTTGGGGGACTTCCCTGGGGGCGCAGGCCGATGCAGGGGACACTGGTTCGTGCCCCGGTCCTGGAGGGTCCCACGTGCCGCGGAGCGGCTGGGCCCGTGAGCCATGGCCGCTGGGCCTGCGCGTCCGGAGCTTGTGCTCCGCAGCGGGAGAGGCCACAGCAGTGAGAGGCCCGCGTACCGCAAAAAAAAAAAAAAAAAAAAAAAAAGGAATCACTTTTTGAGAATAGGGCACTTAACGTTTTTCTTTATGTACCAGGCCTTTAATAGGCTCAATAAATATATATCCCCTTATTTATAAAGAGGATATAATTTTCATTTGTCAGTTACATTAAAAAAAAAAACTGAAGTCCATACTTTATTCATACTCATATATTTAGTTGGGTCATGTTGGGCAAGTTAGTCTCTTTATTTTAGTTTCCTCACTTCTAAAATGGGAATAAGTAGATAAAGAAGATGTGGCATATGTATACAATGGAATATTACTCAGCCATAAAAAGAAACGAAATAGAGTTGTTTGTAGTGAGGTGGATGGACCTAGAGTCTGTCATACAGAGTGAAGTAAGTCAGAAAGAGAAAAACAAATACCGTATGCTAACACATATATATGGAATCTAAAAAAAAAAAAAAGGTTCTGATGAATCTAGGGGCAGGACAGGAATAAAGATACAGACCTACTAGAGAATGGACCTGAGGACATGGGGAGGGGGAAGGGTAAGATGGGACGCAGTGAGAGAGTGGCATGGACTTATATACACTACCGAAGGTAAAATAGATAGCTAGTGGGAAGTAGCCGCATAGCACAGGGAGATCAGCTCCGTGCTTTGTGACTACCTAGAGGGGTGGGTTGGGGAGGGTGGGAGGGAAGCACAAGAGGGAGGAGATATGGGGATATATGTATGTGTATAACTGATTCACTTTGTTATAAAGCAGAAACTAACACAACATTGTAAAACAATTATACTCCAATTAAGATGTTAAAAAAATAATAAAATGGGAATAATAATAGTGGCCAACTCATAGTTTGTGAAGATTAAATCAATTGATATGTAACTAACACATATAGCACCACACGTGCACATGCACAGCTCATGGCTTGGGAGTCACAGAGGCTTCTGAGTGTTGAAGTTACTTACAATTTGTTATTTCTTCATGACTCATAATTTCTCCTTCAAAGCGGTGTACTTGTCTAGGTTATATAACAAGGTTGAATGATGATCCTAAGCTTTTTGAGCCTGGGAACCATATGTTATACATCTTTGCCAGGATAGAAAATCATCTGTCAGGTAGAGGTGGGAGATAAGAGGAGGAATGGCAGGAGGCTGTCAGGAATAACTTCATAGTGGAGGTGATGCTTGATCAGTGTTTTGAAAGATGAGTAGTTGTTTGCCTGAATGCCAAGAAAAGACATTACAGGGGTGAGGGCATTTCAGTCAAAGGAAGCAGTTGGGACAGAGATACAGAATCCAAAACGCTATGGGCAGTTGGGGAGATCCCCAAATAATCAAGGGATTAAGTTGGAAGTAGACAGGGGCCAAATCATAGTCAGCCTGCAGTGCAGTACTAAGGTGGATGTAACCCTGGAAGCAACGAGAAGCAACTCGGCAGATTTAAGCAGTCATGGCATTATCAGATTTGTGTCTTGGGAAGATTCTCGGGTTTCAGTATAGAGGATAGGTTGGAAGGATGTGGAATTGGAACCACTGAATCAAGTGCTTAGGGGACTATTGCTGTGTCCATGAGAAAGAACATGCGAGCCTGAATTAAGGGCCACAGGGTGGGGGGGAGTTGAGGAATCAGTACTGCATAGCTATCCATTGGTTGCAGATGAGGAAAAGGACGAGTTGAAGGTAACTCCTAAATTTTCGACTTAGAATACTTGGTGAATGGAGTTGCTTTTTCTGAGATTTGGAATCCATTAATATTAATTTGTGGAATGTATGCTATGTGATGGCACCTGTCTAGAGATTTTCCCATTATTTATTTTAATTCTCATAACAATCCAGAAACTGGACGTATTATTATTCTCATGTTAATATGAAGAAATTAAAGCACATAGCTTACATATATTTATGAAGCTTCCAGGGCTGGATTTAAATCTATGTCTGTTAGGTTTAAGAATAGTGTTTTCTTTCCCATAGGTGTTGTCTCCTAGGAGGAAAACAGGTTTTAGGGGAAAGATAATGAATTTGATTTGGGATGTTTGAATTTTAAGATGCCGAGGGGCATTTGAAAGCAGGCCTGTTGCTCAGGAAAGTGATTTATGCTGGAGACAGATATTTGAGGTCATTGACATATGAGTAACAGTTAAAGCCATAGGAATCCCTTAACCTGGAACTCAACAATGGGCTTTTAGGGAGGAAGGTCTGTGAGACTCCTGAAAATGTATGCAAATTTTTGTATATTTGTAAGCAGATCCATTCTTTCCCCGCTAGGGAGAGGGCACATAGCTTCTTCAGATTCTTAAAGGAGTTCATGACTCTGAAAAGATCAAGATCTACTAGTGTAGAGTATAAAAGAAAAAGAGCAAAAGTCAGAAGAGTAGGAAATATTAATTAAAGGGGTAACAGAAGAAGAAAAAACTAGCAATGGAGACTGAGAAATTTCAGTCAGAGGGTAAAAGGAAATCAGGAGAGAGTATTCTAGGCATGAAGAAGATAACTGCTTAGTTTTACTGGATGCTACAAAAAGGTGTTATTGAGGACCAAAACCAATCCATTGTATTTGATAACTAGGGCAATGGTAACTTTGCCAGAGGAGTTTCGGTGGAGTGGGGGTGGGAGGATGGAATTTTGATAACTGTGGATTCGAAGGATGAAACAGCCTCTTAAGGGAAGAGACTTCACCTGTTTGTTCACTGTATTCCTGGGACTTCACTGTATTCCTGGGACTTCACTGTATTCCCGCCACAGCGAGGTGATCAATAGTATTTGTTGAAAGTTGGACAGATGAAGAAGTGGTGACCATTAATAACCAGGTACCATTAGTAACAGCTGCTTTTTCTTCTGTTTCCAGGCTCCATCCTTCAATAGCACTTATCTACCCAACAACTGGGCTGGGGGAGCAGTAGTGTCTCTGTGGCATAAACGAAGAAGCTGTGACTCAGAGAGGCTGAGTGAACTGCTTGATGCTGTACAACTACATACAGTGATGAATGTGAGATTCAGACTTGGATTTGTCTGGCTCCAAAATCTCTGTTCCTTCCATGACAATAAAACAAAGGAGAAGAAGAGCGAGAGGTGAGTATGTGTCTCTCAACTGTTATTAAATTTTCCCTTATCTATTCGCCTTCTTCCTTTCACTCTCTCTTGGATTGTTCTTATTCTTCATAGACAAAGCAATGCCTTCACAGAACTATAAAGATTGATCAAAGTACCAGATTATGAGATTATTCAGAGGCCAATATGTAATCCTTGGGGCTTTCATTCTCATCTCACTCTCACAGCTGCCTGCACTAATACTCTCTGATAAACACATGGCTTCCTTTTTATTCTGGAAACCATAGATTCTCAATAACAAAGGATGCGTATTTAAGCAAACTGAGGAATATAGAGTCATCACTGAATGCTCAACTTGGAAAGACTATTGTATTGCAGCTAGCTCTTTCTGTAAAGAGAGTAGGATTATAAAACCAAAAGAGACAAGAGGGAATATTTTCTGCTCAACCAAGCATATCTAAAGCATATTAGAAGTTTGGAGACAATATTCTGTGTTATTTTTTTTTAAAAAAATGTTGCGGGCTTCCCTGGTGGCGCAGTGGTTGAGAGTCCGCCTGCTGATGCAGGGGACACGGGTTCGTGCCCCGGTCTGGGAAGATCCCACATGCCGCGGAGCAGCTGGGCCCGTGAGCCATGGCCGCTGAGCCTGCGCGTCCGGAGCCTGTGCTCCGCAACGGGAGAGGCCACAACAGTGAGAGGCCCACATAACGCAAAAAAAAAAAAAAAAAAAAAGTGTTGCATGGAACTATTACCTGGTTGTAAGAAAATAACATGTAAAAAAGGATAATGTTATGAATAAAAAGGGTATGGATAAAAGAAAAGATGTGTGTTGGGGGGCTTCCCTGGTGGCACAGTGGTTGAGTGTCCGCCTGCCAATGCAGGGGACACAGGTTCGTGCCCCGGTCCAGGAGGATTCCACATGCCGCGCAGCGGCTGGGCCCGTGAGCCATGGCCGCTGGGCCTGCGTGTCCGGAGCCTGTGCTCCGCAACGGGAGAGGCCACAACAGTGAGAGGCCCGCATATCGCAAAAAAAAAAAAAAAAGAAGAAAGGAAAGATGTGTGAACACTTGGTTTTTATTCTTTGACTTGGTCAGAGAACTCAGCCATTGAGAACACATCTTTTTAAGTTGCCTGCATCAGTGCTGTGATAGCTCTTTAGTGTTTGATACATTAAGCCAGGTATATGTTTTGGCCATTTCTAAAAACTCAAGATTTTCCTGGAAACCCCTTGTATGTTCTAGCCATCCATTGCTAGGTAGCAATATGTGGATGTTATAGAGAAATGTTACAGAGTGAATGTTATTTGTCTCTAGGACATAATGGAGGAGGAGGAGCCCACGATTTAATATTTTGATTTTTAGTTTGAATGTGATTCATACAGTCTGTCACTGGACTGTAATTGTGATATTAGATATAGCAGTTGCCTATCTGCTCTTCTTTCTGTCTTTCTCCTCATTGTTATGATGAAGACAATGATATTACCTACTTCATAGATATATGAAGAAAATCCATGTAAAGAATTTAGCGCAGTGCGTGGCACTCAGCAAGTATGCAATAAATCTTAGCTGATATCGCCTTCCTCCTCTTCCTCCTCATCAGCTACATTATTGTCATCATCACTGAACTCCTCTGAACTCCATTCTCATAGGGAAGTGATAATGTGGTAAGGAGCTTTGGTTCCCTTATATGTGCACAAGGCTTATCAGAGGTGATAATACTGCCACGACCTTCCTATCTCTTTGTTACTGGGACATTGTTTGGTCTAGAAAGGAACAGGCATGGGTTTAGGTGGGACTCCCCTCAGGATGTTGGCCTGCTTTGTTTTGAGCTACTTTACCTTGAGGTGATTATGCCTGTATTTTAGAACGCAAAGCATGTAGACAGAGCAGAGAACAAGGATGAGGAGATTTAAGCAAAAACTGATTAACCACTGAGTGAGAAGCATCTATAAGTCACATTTGGTAAACTTAGCATTCAGGCTGTGGTGATCTGGCTCCATAAAGAAGTGGAAATACTTAGACTTGAAAGGAGGGTATAAAGCTACCTGGGAGCTTGTTAAAAATGTAAAATCTCTGGCTCCAATCCAAAACTACTGCCCCAGAATCTGTATTTTAAAAAAATCCATAGTGATTCATATGTACAATTAAATTCTCTTGAATGAGATTGACTAGGAAGTGAAAGAGAGATGGTAGCATTGGGCCTTGCATAATGTAAATTGCCCCATATATATAGAATCAGAATATGTAAGGGGGGCTTCCCTGCTGGCGCAGTGGTTGAGAATCTGCCTGCCAATGCAGGGGACACGGGTTTGAGTCCTGGTCTGGGAAGATCCCACATGCCACGGAGCAACTGGGCCCGTGAGCCACAACTACTGAGCCTGTGTGTCTGGAGCCTGTGCTCCGCAACAAGAGAGGCCATGACAGTGAGAGGCCCGCGCACCGCAACGAAGAGTGGCCCCCGCTCGCCGCAACTAGAGAAAGCGCTCGCACAGAAACGAAGACCCAACACAGCCAAAAATATAAATAAAAAAAAAAAAAAAAAAAAAAGAATATGTAAGGGGCTAAGGAAGCTGCATTTTAAGAAACCCTTCAGGGAATTTTTATGAACACTAGAGTTCGAGGACCACAAGTAAAAGATAAATACTGTCCTGGGGAGAAGTACAATATACACTATGAGCAGTAGATGTCACTGCTGTACAATTTGAAAATGACACCGTTGGCAGCCAAAAGAATTATTACAAGAACATTCTCTAAATTTGCAATGTAAAGATCTAGGGAAAATGAACTCTAATTTAAACAGAGTTGGATTTCCCTGTGATTTTATTAAAGATCTCTAGGACATATGAACAGCTTACAAAGAGTGGTTGGAGATTTAGAAATTTTGGGTACATGTAAGTAAACCTATTCTAAGGAATAACATCTCAGTGTACTTGGGGAAATAAAGTGAATGTTTTGTGGTTTAAAAAACAAAACTAGATTCCACAGTCAAAGTATATAAGGCACTCAATGACTCTTAGAATATCTTTTCCTCTTCCTGGCCTTATATCACACTGTTAATTTTATACTGGGTTTGCCAGATATTTAATTTTCATCTGCAGCTCAGGGGTTGAAGCCTTGTGTGCTGTCTATGTGAACATTGTCTTTATCTGTAGACACTGCAACATGCTGGGGGACTTGGATTCAAGTTCTGGCTTTTCTGTAAAGCTCCATGTGGATCACCACGACAATTCCTTAACGTCTGTGAGCCTTGAAACAGGCATAAAAAATGCCCACATAAGGGGTATCATGAGGAGAACCCAGATAATAAATGTGAAATACTTTATAAATTTTGAAGTGTTAAATAAATGCGAAGTATTATTTGAATGCTTATAGTGTTGGACCTTTGCTTTGATATTGGTCTTTGAAACCTCACCAAAGCACCCTTTCCATAAAAATGACTCTGGTTCTGCTAAGAACCTGGTTATTTTCCCCGACTACATCTTTTGTTCCGCATGTAAGGTTGACTGATAAAATGTAGGATACTCAGTTACAGTTGAGTTTCAGATAAACAATGAATAATTTTTTAGTGTAAGTATGGCTTAGATATTGCGTGGCAATCTGGCAAATCTAACTCAAAGGCAAACTAAGGAAGCTGTTCCATGTTTATATTTCTGTACCCGAAGGTCATCTAATTGATCAAATCTTCTATTCTGCCTTGTATGGAAAAAGTCTGGCTCAAAAAATGCAGGTCTAAAAATGCTTTTGGAGAGTTATTGCTAACTGAAAGCTCACATCTTCAAAAATGTTTATACTTCCTGTCTAGAAATGGCTTGCTTGGGCTTATACACTAAAGACTGCTTGGAGGGAAATAGGGCCACTTAATCCTTGGAATTATTTTTCATTTCTATTATAGTGTGTTATTCTTTTGATTTTTGATTATTCATTAGCATGTCTTTCTCTCTCCCACTGTGTGGTTGTGGGACTAGAAGGAGGGAAAGCGTGAATCTCCAAAATGAAAGCCACTCAAATGTTGGTGTTATTAAAAATTCTGATGCATTTCTGGCACAGCCCTCTCTTCCCAATTATATTTCATGCAGCAAATGATGCTATTAAAGTGTATAGACTCTACATAGAGAGTCCACATCCCAATAATGGACAAGAGTAAGGAGAAGGAAAGGTGGGAGTGAGGTATATGCTAAGTGTTGAGAAAGAGTTATCCTGGGGAACAATTTGCAATTTCAAAGTACTTGAGGATAATACACAAAATGGGGGTTAACAAAATAAAATAAATCCAGAATTACACTTTCATGGGTATGCCCTGAAGTAGAATGAGGAATAACCCTAGGAATCCTGATGTACTGAACTGCCAAGTCTAACCGGAAGCCCTTGGAAGGGGACTGCAGAAAAATGGCACCTTTTGGCTCAGCTAATAGTAACATTAGCCTCTGGACACTAGGTGGCGATACAGGGCAACGTGAGGATTTTCGAATTGGTGGTGGAGATGCTGAACTAGTGGGGGAAGAGCTGTGAGATGAGCTTTGCTTTCCTGCTGTTAATACAGAGCCCTTCAATTTACGGTAGAATGTTCCTTCAGCTGTGATCTTATGAAACTTCAATGGGGCAGGGATCGGGTCGGATCCACTTCTAGTGTTTTCCTTCCTTTTATTTTCTTCCATTTTAAGACTGGTTACTTCACACTTCTGCAAAGTACTTAGTCTCATCGGGCATCCAAACTTGATGCCTGTGTCTAAATTTAGATACAGAGATGGCAAAGCTGTTTAATTGGTATTTGGGGCAATTAGAGGGAGCCAGGAGAGGAGAGCGACATTGCACTGAGGTGATTTGAGCCACCAATGAGGGTTCCTGGGCTGTGTGTTCCTGTCACTAAGAACATTTGCTAATCTGCTGACAAATTGCAATGGGAATATTTCCTGGACATGCTGAAAGCCCAGTGCCCTGTCATTTGAGTAGAGTAGGCTCTTCACCAGCCCACGGGAGTATCAATGATTAGCCTACGCTTTGGCACAAGGTTCCCGTTTTCTTTACAGTTTGATGATGTTGGTGGCATCAGTGATGCATGTTTGTTCATTGCTTAAAGAAGCTTTTGTCTTTAAAAAAAATCTGTAAAAGCTTGGATCAGGTAAGCTTTTCTCTATTTTAATTTGTATTGATATTTCTGAGTTCCAAGGAAATTACATGCGTATCAAATGATCATTGAAACCTTTTTATCCATTGTTTTGGGAATTCCCTCTTGTATTTATGCCCTTTCTCCTGCCTAAGTAAAACAGAAGGGTTTAGTTAGAATTTGGGGATGAAATTTACAAAGCCTATATTCTCAACGAAAATTTGGGATTTAAGTTAATTTTCACGCACCAGTTTGTATCCCTCTTGCCCCCTGTACATGGTCAGTTTTGTCTTCAGCTATCTTCTAGCATTACCTATGGTTAGCTAAGCAAACTATACTTATTCCTACCTGAGTCTTTGTCATCCTGTTAATACCTGCTGGTATGCCCCTTCTCCCTCCTTTTCAGTATTCAGCTCCAAGGCGTCTCCTTTAAGAAGTTATTTCTGGGTAATTCATACTAATCTGCTTTCCTGAACTCATATAATATTACTAAGGTTAGCTCATGATTATAACCTAGGCTCAGTTGCTTTCTGATTGGTTTACACATGCACATGTGCACACACACACACACACACACACACACACAGCTAACTAGATTACAAGCTTTTTGAAGGTGAGGACTGCACCCCAGTGCCATCTGGCAGTATGGTATGTATTGAATATACATACTCAATAGATATCCATCTTTTATCCGTCTCTGTGATCCCAAAGCCTGAAACATAGTAGGTGTTCAATAAATGTTTGTTGAAAGAGCTGAAAAATTGATTTAAACTACTCTGCTGAAGTACTAGATCTCTGATAATATTAGATTGTGACATCTATTGTGAAAAACTTAGTAATCATCAGTGTAGACCTTACAAGAGCTAGTTCAAGCCTTATCTCCTCCATGAGAAATTTCCAAGGCCAGCACAATCCTGATTTCTCCTCCTGATTTCTCCTACTGATTCTAAAGTACTAAATTATCTTATCTACCATCATCATATCTATGTTGGGCAAGTGCCTAAGGTTCATATCTGTAGTGTAGGCTTAATACTGGTGTCTACCTGTTACGGTTGTGATGATTAAATGACTTAATATATATAAAGTACTTAGAACTTTTCCTGGCATATAATAAGTGATTGATTGGTATTGTTTATTATTGTTACTGATATAAGATTGTTCTTTGTTTTATGTACTTAGAGCTTGTACTACCAACTAGATTATAAACTTTCAGGGGCAGGCATCTTCATTTTAATATCTTAGAGAATATAATTATGTCCCTTTTTCTTTTCCTTGTTAGTCTGACTAGAGATTTATCAATTTCATTGACTTTTCTCCTAGTAATAGTTTTTGGTTTCATTGTTTTTGTACAGCTTTTCTGTTTTCAATACCATTGATTTCTGCTCTTTATTATTTTCTTTCCCCTGCTTACTTTGGGTTTAGTTTTTCATTCTTTTTCTAGTTTCTTATGGTAGAAGCTTAGATAATTGATTTGAGAACTTTCTTGTTTTCTAATATAAGCATTTGCTATAATTCCCCCTCTAAACCCTGCTTCAGCTGCATTCCTTAAACTTTGATATGTTTTTATTTTTATTCAGTTAAAATTTTTTCTATTTTTCCTTATTTCTTCTTTATTCATGAGTTATTTAGAAGTGTGTTGTATAATTTTCAAATACTTGGGGATTTCCCATACTATATCTCCTGATGATTTCTAGTTTAACTCTTTGGTAGACATAGAACATACTTTAAATGTTTTCAGTTCTCCTAAATTTATTGAGACATTTCATGGTCCTGAATATGATCTAATTTGGTGAATATGCAGCAGTGTGTGCTTGGAAAGTTTGTGCATTCTGCTGTTGTTGAGTATAGTGTTTTATAAATGTTATTTAGGTCAAGTTAGTTGATAGCCTTGTTCAAATTTTCTGTGTCCTTCAGACTTTCTGAATGCTTATTCTATTAATTTCTGAAAGAAAGGTGGCAATCTCCAAGTATAACTAAGATTTGCTTGTCTCCTTTCAGATTTACATTTTGTAGTTTAAAATTGTTAGTAGGTATGTAAACATTTAGGACTGGTATGTCTTCTTGATGAATTAACCTCTCTATCATTATGGAATGTCCTTCTTTATTCATGGTAATATTTCTTGTTCTGAACTATTTTTTTGTCTCATATTGCCACTCAAATTTTCTTTTGATTAGTGTTAGCATGTTACATATTTTTCCATCCTTCTACTTTTAATCTACCTATGCCTTTATATTTAATGAGTCTTGCAGTCATTTTTGGAGGGGTTTGATATGGCAATCTCTGCTTTTTAATTGGAATGTTTAAACTATTTATATTTAATGTCATTATTCATATGGTTGGATTTAAATCCACCTTCTTGCTGTTTGCTTTCTATTTTTCCCACCTGTTCTTTGTTCCTTTTTCCTGTTGCCCTTCCTTTTATTGAGATTAATTGACTATTTTTTATGATTATATTTTATTTACATTGTTGGATTATACCTCCTTCTTTTGTTTTTTATTAGTTTCTCTTGGGTTGACAATATGTACATTCAACTTATCACAGTCTGCCTTCAAATGATATTGTACCTTTTCACATGTAGTATAAAAACCTTACAACAGTATACTTCCATCTCTTTATCCTTTGTGCTAGCATTGTTATATATTTTACATCCACAAATGCTATAAATCCCAAACTATAATGTTATCAATTGTTCTTTAAACAGTCAATTATATTGTGAAGATAGTATAAAAGTGAGAAATTTATCTTTTACAGTCCTCCACATATTTATCATTTCTGACTTTTTTCTATCTTTTGTGAAGATTTCACTTTCTATCTTGTGTTATTTTAGGGCTGCCTAGGAAACTTCCTTTAAGATTTTTGGAGTGCTGCTCTACTGGTGATGAAGTCTCTTAGTTTTGTTCATCTAGAAATGTGTATTTAGTCGTTGTTTTTGAAAGGTATTTTCCCTTGGGAAAGAGCTGTAGGTATACAGTGTTTTGTTTTGTTTTTTGTTCTAATACATTTGGCTTCCATAGTTTCTGATGAAGAGTCTGCTGTTATTCTTTTCTTTATTGCCCTGTAGGTAATGTGTCAGTGTATCTTGTTTTTCCTGGATAAATTTAAGATTTTCTTTTTATCATTAGTTTTCAGCAATTTGATTACATTGTGTCTTGACATACAATACCCTTCTGAGGATTCTACTTGATGCTCTGTGTATATGTGTGTGTGTGTGTGTGTGTGTGTGTGTGTGTGTGTGTGTGTATTCCAGTTTGGCTTGAGGGGAGACAAACTATTTCTAGTCCTCTGTGACTCACAGGGGTTTATCTGACTCCTCCTTTCTTGTGGTTCTTTCTCTAGCCTTGGACCATTTTGTCTAATGCATGCACTGATAAGTAGCCACAGTCTCAAGTGGATCTCACTGCAGATCTCTGGAGTTCTTTCTTTGTGCAGCTAATTTCTCTGTAGAGCTATGTTCCAAAAATTCTAACTTTCTTGGTTTACCTGCATTCTGATCTCTGCTTCTTCAACTCAGGAAGACTGCTTGACTCTGTGTTATTGCCTTAAAACTGCCCCCAAGAAGTGATCTGGTGCATGTTGAGGTTCCACTGTGTGTTTTCTAGCTCTCAGGTCTCTTCTCTAATGTCTGTAAGCCATTGTTTCTTATATTTTTGTCTGATTTTCTAGTTGTTTTTAACACAGGGGGTGATTGTGGTGCTAAATCCATTCTTTTTTTTACTCCATTTTGGCTTGAAGACAAAGTGTCTGTGGATGTACTGATGGAGCTGGAAGGTGAGTCTTACTTCTTGACACACTGCTATTAGAGACCAAATGAACACCCCAAAATTTATGATAGAAGAGAATAGCCAGCAAATTACTGATCAGACCAGAGCATGTATGAGTAGTCTAGTAATTCTCAAGCAATGATAAATAAAAGAATCACAAAGATCCTCTGAATTAGATTGTTCTTTAAACTGTACATCAACTGTGGTGGAACAATGGCATGAAATGTGGAGTCCTTTTCTTCTACGATCTCTGAAAGGTCTTAGAATTTTAAAATGTATTGCTTTCCTTATTTTAGATGGAATGCCTGCAGTTCAAACAGGTCATTACCTTTCTATCTGGCCGAGAGTTGGCAGGAAGGGCCACCAAGTAGATCTAATATACCAACTGCCTTGATAATGTGTGCATAGGTATAGGTAAATGAAAAGCAACTTTAGTCTTCTGACTTCACATTAGACAATTATATGTTTAACTTCCTAATAGATAAACAATTTATTGCCTTTCAATTCCTCTTGCTTAAAAACAGCTCCTGCTGGAATTTTGCTTTTGTATGTTGCTTTAGCTTTGGCAAAAATCCCCAGTGATTCAGTGTAAAACTTTGTATCTAAATCTCCCTGAAAGAGAGTACAGTATTTTTATGAGCATAGTAGTACCATTCAAAATCATGTAAATGTACACATGCGTGAATATGTATATATAGCTTTAAAATTCTAGAAAGGATTATACTTTTAACATTTTTTTTGATTTGTCTTTCAAAATGTCATGAATTTTCAAATAAAACTGCTCTCTATTATTGTTCAGTTAGAGATATTTTTCTAGGGAATAATATGTAAATTCTTTGGTTCTTCAGAAGTTGTTATGGTTTCCCAATGTTATATGGAATAATATATTGGGAGAATTTTTCTGTTTTGTGGCAGCTTTTACTATCTTTAAAAAATGGTTCAGGGGCTTCCCTGGTGGCGCAGTGGTTGAGAGTCCGCCTGCCAATGCAGGGAACACGGGTTCGTGCCCCGGTCCGGGAAGATCCCACATACCGCGGAGCGGCTGGGCCCGTGAGCCATGGCCGCTGAGCCTGAGCGTCCGGAGCCTGTGCTCCGCAATGGGAGAGGCCACAACAGTGAGAGGCCCGCGTACCGCAAAAAAAAAAAAAAAAAAAAAAATGGTTCAAATCCCAAATCACAATATCTTAGTGTCAAATAATATTAAAAATGTTCTGTAAAAGAAAAATCTTAGGAATAATAGAAAAATTTTCTATTGGCCAATTGCAAATTTTAACCATGATTCTTAATAAATTTCTCTTTGACATGAATTTCTAAATACCAATCTGACTTTCTAAATCAAAGGAGTTGTTAAAACCAAATGATCCAATTACAGGTTTATTTAAAAAATGAATAAATAAAGAAAGCTTTCTAGCTGCTTAAGATGCTATTGCACTTTTAACAGAATGTCAAAAAAGTAATCAGTCTTCCTTTGATTAGGCTTATACCTTATCTTTCTCTCAAACTTCTAGAGACTTTTCTTTTTAAAATCTTTATTGGAATATAATTGCTTTACAATGTTATGTTAGTTTCTGCTGTATAACAAAGTGAATCAGCTATGTGTATACATATATCTCCATATCCCCTCTCTCTTGTGCCTCCCACCCATGCTCCCTATCCCACCCCTCTAGGTGGTCACAAAGCACCAAGCTGATCTCCCTGTGCTATGCAGCTGCTTCCCACCAGCTATCTATTTTACATTTGGTAGTGTATATATGTCAATGCTACTCTCTCACTTTGTCCCAGCTTCCCCTTCCCCTTCCCCATGTCCTCAAGTTCACTCTCTATGTCTGCGTCTTTATTCCTGTACTGCCCCTAGGTTCTTCAGAACCATTTTCTTTTGTTTTTTAGATTCCAAATATATGTGTTGGCATACGGTATTTGTTTCTCTCTTTCTGACTTAACTTCTTCACTCTGTATGACAGACTCTAGGTCCATCTACCTCACTACAAATAACTCAATTTCGTTTCTTTTTATGGTTGAGTAATATTCCATTGTATATGTGTGCCACATCTTCTTTATCCATTCATCTGTCGGTGGACACTTAGGTTGTTTCCATGTCCTGGCTGTTGTAAACAGTGCTGCAGTGAACATTGTGGTACATGTCTCTTTATGAATTACGGTTCTCTCAGGGTATATGCCCAGTAGTGGGATTGCTGGGTCATATGCTAGTTCTATTTTTAGTTTTTTAAGAAACCTCCATACTGTTCTCCATAGTGGCTGTATCAATTTACATTCCCACCAACAGTGCAAGAGAGTTCCCTTTTCTCCACACCCTCTCCGGCATTTATTGTTTGTAGATTATTTGATGATGGCCATTC
Source organism: Hyperoodon ampullatus (assembly GCF_949752795.1). Lineage (NCBI taxonomy): Eukaryota > Metazoa > Chordata > Mammalia > Artiodactyla > Ziphiidae > Hyperoodon > Hyperoodon ampullatus. Next base: position 66,898,555 of record NC_136921.1, read on the forward strand.
TGACCAGTGTGAGGGGATACCTCATTGTAGTTTTGATTTGCATTTCTCTAATGATTAGTGATGTTGAGCATCCTTTCATGTGTTTGTTGGCAACCTGTATGTCTTCTTTGGAGAAATGTCTATTTAGGTCTTCCACCCATTTTTGGATTGGGGTGTTCTTTTTTTTTGATATTGAGTTGCATGAGCTGCTTGTATATTTTGGAGATTAATCCTTTGTCAGTTGCTTCATTTGCAAATATTTTGGGCCGTTCTGAGGGTTGTCTTTTCTTCTTGTTTATGGTTTTCTTTGCTGTGCAAAAGCTTTTAAGTTTCATTAGGTCCCATTTGTTAATTTTTGTTAATTTATTTCCATTTCTCTAGGTGGTGGGGTCAAAAGGGATCTTGCTGTGATTTATGTCATAGAGTATTCTGCCTATGTTTTCCTCTAAGAGTTTTATGGTGTCTGCCCTTACATTTAGGTCTTTAATCCATTTTGAGTTTATTTTTGGGTATGGTGTTAGAGAGTGTTCTAATTTCATTCTTTTACATGTAGCTCTCCAGTTTCCCCAGCAACACTTATTGAAGAGGCTGGCTTTTCTCCATTGTATATTCTTGCCTGCATTATCAAAGATAAGGTGGCCATATGTACATGGGTTTAATTCTGGGCTTTCTATCCTGTTCCATTGACCTATATTTCTGTTTTTGTGCCAGTACCATACTGTCTTGATTACTGTAGCTTTGTAGTATAGTCTGAAGTCAGGGAGCCAGATTCCTCAAGCTTCATTTTTCTTTCCCAAGATCGCTTTGGTTATTTGGGGTCTTTTGTGTTTCCATGCAAATTGTGAAATTTTTTGCTCTAGTTCTGTGAAAAATGCCATTGGTATTTGATAGGGATTGCATTGAATCTGTAGATTGCTTTGGGTAGTATAGTCATTTTCACGATGTTGGTTTTTCCAATCCAAGAACATGATATATCTCTCCATCTGTTTGTATCATCTTTAATTTTTTTCGTCAGGGTCTTATAGTTTTTGGCATATAGGTCTTTTGTCTCCCTAAGTAGGTTTATTCTTAGGTATTTTATTCTTCTTGTTGCAGTGGTTAATGGGAGTGTTTCTTTTATTTCTCTTTCATATTTTTTGTCATTAGTGTCTAGGAATGCAAGAGATTTCTGTGCATTATTTTTGTATCCTGCTACTTTACCAAATTCATTGATTAGCCATAGATGTTTTCTGGTAGCATCTTTAGGAATTTCTATATATAGTATCATGTTATCTGCAAAGAGTTACAGTTTTACTTCTTCTTTTCTGATTTGGATTCCTTTTATTTCTTTTTCTTCTCTTGTTGCCGTGGGTAAAACTTCCAACTATTCAACTGTGTTGAATAATAGTGCTGCGAGTGTGCAACCTTGTCTTGTTCCTGATCTTAGGGGAAATGGTTTCAGTTTTTGACCACTGAGAATGATGTGGGCTGTGGGTTTGTCATATATGGCCTTTATTATGTTGAGGTAGGTTCCCTTTATGCCTACTTTCTGGAGGGTTTTTATCATAAATGTGTGTTGAATTTTCTTGAAAGCTTTTTATGCATCTACTGAGATTATCATATGGTTTTATCCTTCAGTTTGTTAATATGGTGTTTCACATTGATTGATTTGCGTATATTGAAGAATCCTTGCATTTCTGGGATAAACCCCACTTGATCATGGTTTATGATCCTTTTAATGTACTGTTGGATTCTCTTTGCTAGTATTTTGTTCAGGATTTTTGCATCTATGTTCATCAGTGATATTCGCCTGTAGTTTTTTTTCTTTGTGTGGTTTTGGTATCAGGGTGATGGTGGCCTCATAGAATGAGTTTGGGAGTGTTCCTCCCTCTGCTATATTTTGGAAGAGTTTGAGAAGGATAGGTGTTAGCTCTTCTCTAAACGTTTGATAGAATTCTCCTGTGAAGCCATCTGGTCCTGGCCTTTTGTTTGTTGGAAGATTTTTAATGACAGTCTCAATTTCAGTGCTTGAGATTGGACTCTTTATATTTTCTATGTGTTCCTGGTTCAGTTCGGAAGGTTGTGCTTTTCTAAGAATGTGTCCATTTCTTCCAGGTTGTCCGTTTTATTGGCATAGAGTTGCTTCTAGTAATATCTCATGATCCTTTGTATTTCTATAGTGTCAGTTGTTACTTCTCCTTTTTCATTTCTAAGTCTGTTGATTTGAGTCTTCTCTCTTATTTTCTTGATGAGTCTGGCTAATGGTTTATCAGTTTTGTTTATCTTCTCAAAGAACCAGCTTTTAGTTTTATTGATCTTTGAGATAGTTTCCTTCATTTCTTTTTCATTTATTTCTGATCTGATCTTTATGATTCCTTTCCTTCTGCTAACTTTTTTTTTTTGTTCTTCTTTCTCTAACTGCTTTAGGGGTAAGGTTAGGTTATTTATTTGAGATGTTTCTTATTTCTTGAGCTAGTATTGTATTGCTGTAAACTTCCCTCTTAGAACTGCTTTTGCTGCATCCCATAGGTTTTGGGTCATCGTGTTTTCATTGTCATTTGTTTCTAGGTAATTTTTGATTTCCTCTTTGATTTCTTCAGTGATCTCTTGGTTATTTAGTAATGTATTGTTTAACCTCCATGTGTTTGTATTTCTACAGTTTTTTTTTCCTGTAATTGATAGGTAGTCTCATAGTGTTGTGGTCAGAAAAGATACTTGATGTGATTTCAATATTCTTAACTTTACCAAGGCTTGATTTGTGACCCAAGATATGATCTATTTGGAGAATGATCCATGAGCATTTGAGAAGAAAGTGTATTCTGTTGTTTTTGGATGGAATGTTATATAAATATCAATTAAATCCATCTAATCTAATGTGTCATTTAAAGCTTGTGTTTCCTTTTTTATTTTCATTTTGGATACTTTGTCCATTGGTGAAAGTGGGCTGTTAAAAGTCCCCTACTATTATTGTATTACTGTCCGTTTCCCCTTTTATGGCTGTTAACATTTGCCTTATGTATTGAGGTGCTGCTATGTTGGGTGCATAAATATTTACAAATGTTATATGTTCTTCTTGGATTCATCCTTTGATCATTATGTAGTGTCCTTCTTTGTCTCTTCTAATAGTCTTTATTTTAAAGTCTATTTTGTCTGATATAAGAATTGCTACACCAGCTTTCTTTTGATTTGCATTTGCATGGAATATCTTTTTCCATCCCTTCACTTTCAGTCTGTATGTGTTCCTAGGTCTGAAGTGGGTCTCTTGTAGACAGCATATATATGGATATTGTTTTTGTATCCATTCAGCCAGTCTATGTCTTTTGGTTGGAACATTTAATACATTTACATTTAAGGTAATTATCAATATTTATGTTCCTGTCACCATTTTCCTAATTGTTTTGGGTTTGTTTTTGTAGGTCTTTTCCTTCTCTTATGTTTCTTGCCTAGAGAAGTTCTTTTAACATTTGCTGTAAAGCTGGTTTGGTGGTGTTGAATTCTCTTAACTTTTGCTTGTCTATAAAGGTTTTAATTTCTCCATCAGATCTGAATGAGATCCTTGCTGGGTAGAGTAATCTTGGTTGTAGGTTTTTACCTTTCATCACTTTAAATATGTCCTGACACTCCCTTCTGGCTTGCAGAGTTTCTGCTGAAAGATCAGCTGTTAACTTTATGGGGATTCCCTTGTATGTTATTTGTTTCTTTTCCCTTGCTTCTTTTAATATTTTTTATTTGTATTTAATTTTTGATAGTTTGATTCATATGTGTCTTGGCGTGTTTCTCCTTGGATTTATCTGTGTGGGACTCTGTGCTTCCTGGACTTGATTGACTATTTCCTTTCCCATGTTAAGGAAGTTTTCAAGTATAATCTCTTCAAATATTTTCTCAGACCCTTTCTTTTTCTCTTCTTCTTCTGGGACCCCTATTATTAAAATATTTTTGTGTTTGATGTTGTTCCAGAGGTGTCTGAGAGTGTCCTCAATTCTTTTCATTCTTTTTTCTTTATTCTGCTCCGTGGCAGTGATTTCCACTATTTTATCTTCCAGGTCACTTATGTGTTCTTCTACCTCAGTTATTCTGCTATGGATTCCTTGTAGAGAATTTTTAATTTCATTTACTGTGTTGTTCATCACTGTTTGTTTGCTGTTTAGTTCTAGGTCCTTATTAAATGTTTCTTGTATTTTCTCCATTCTATTTCCAAGATTTTGTGTCATCTTTACTATCATTACTCTGAATTCTTTTTCAGGTAGACTGCCTATTTCCTCTTCATTTGTTTGGTCTGGTGGGTTTTTACCTTGATCCTTCATCTGCTGCATATTTCTCTGTCTTCTCATTTTGCTTAACTTAATGTGTTTGGGGTCTCCTTTTTGCAGGCTGCACATTCATATTTCCCGTTGTTTTTGGTGTCTGCCCCCAGTGGGTGAAGTTGGTTCAGTGGATTGTGTAGGCTTCCTGGTGGAGGGAACTGGTGACTGTGTTCTGGTAGGTGGGGCTGGATCTTGTCTTTCTGGTGGGCAGGGCCGCATCCAGTAGTGTGTTTTGGGTTGTCTGTGAACTTAGTGTGACTTTAGGCAGCCTCTCTGCTAATGGGTGGGGTTGTGTTCCTGTCTTGTTGATTGTTTGGCATGGGGCGTCGAGGACTGGAGCTTGCTGGCTGTTGGGTGGAGCTGGGTCTTAGTTTTGAGATGGAGATCTCTGGGAGAGCTCTTGCTGATTGATATTATGTGGGCCTGGGAGGTCTCTGGTGGCCCAGTGTCCTGGACTCGGCTCTCCCACCTCGGAGGTTCGGGCCTGACACCCGGCCGGAGCATCAAGACCCTGCCAGCCGCACAGCTTAGAAGAAAAGGAAGAAAAAAAAGGAAAAGCAAAAAAACCCCCAGAAAAATGAACAGATAGAACCCAAAACCAAATGGTAAAAGTAAAAGTAATCAGACACAATCACCCAAACATACACACACACACTCATAAAAAGGAAAACATAAACATCCCCCAAAAAACCAACAGTCAGAACCCTAGGACAAATGGTAAAAACAAACCTAAACAGACAAAATCACACAAAGGATCATACATATACACACTGACAAAAAGAGAAAAAAGGAAAAAAAATTTTTTTAATTAAAAAAAGAAGAGAGCAACCAAACTAATGAACAAATCTACCATTGATAACAAGCACTAAAAACTAAACTAAGATAAACATAAAAAGCAGAAACAAATTGATGCAGAAAAGAAACCCCAAATCGACATTTGCTCCCAAAGTCCACCGCCTCAGTTTTGGGAATATTCATTGTCTATTCAGGTATTCCACAGATGCAGGGTATGTCAAATTGATTGTGGGGATTTAATCCGCTGCTCCTGAGGCTCCTGGGAGAGATTTCCCTTTCTCTTCTTTGTTTGCATAGCTCCTGGGGTTCAGCTTTGGATTTGGCCCCACCTCTGCATGTAGGCCAGCCTCAGGCATCTGTTCCCCACCTAGACAGGAGGGTGTTAAAGGATCGGCTGTTTAGGGCTCTCTTGCTCACTCAGGCCAGGGAGAGGCAAGGGTACGGTAGTCATAATTTGAATGCGGGCCGAGCCTGAGGTGGCAGAGGCTGACGTGACATTGCAACAACCTGAGGCCTGCCGTGTGTTCTCCCAGGGAAGTTATCCCTGAATATCAGGACCCTGGCAGTGGCGGGCTGCACAGGCTCCTGGTGGGGGTCTGGGTGGTTACCTGTGCTTGCACACAGGATTCTTGGTGGCAGTGGCAGCAGTGTTAGCATTTCATGACAGTCTCTGGGGTCTGAGCTGATAGCCACAGCTAATGCCCATCTCTGGAGTTCTCTTAGGTGGTGCTCTGCCTTCTGTAGGCACACGGAGCAGGAATCCCCTCTCCTCACACACTCGGAAACAATGGTCTCTTGCCTCTTCGGGAGGTCCAGACTTTTTCTTGGACTCCCTCCCAGCTAGCTGTGGTGCACTAGCCCCCTTCAGGCTGTGTTCACGCAGCCAACCCCAGTCCTCTCCCTGCAGTCTGACTCCTGAAGCCCGAGCCTCAGCTCCTAGCCCCCACCCGCCCCGGCGGGTGAGCAGATGAGCGTCTCAGGTTGGTGAGTGCTGGTCGGCACCAATCCTCTGTGTGGGAACCTCTCCGTTTTGCCCTCTGCACCCCTGTTGCTGTGCTCTCCTCTGTGGCTCTGAAGCTTCCCCCCCACTCACCCCGCCCCCAGTCCCCGCCAGTGAAGGGGCTTCCTAGTGTGTGGAAACTTTTCCTCCTTCACAGCTCCCTCCCAGAGGTGCAGGTCCATCCCTGTTCTTTTGTCTCTTGTTTCTTTTTTCTTTTGCCCTACCCAGGTATGTGGGGATTTTCTTGCCTTTTCGGAAGTCTGAGGTCTTCTGCCAGCGTTCAGTAGGTGTTCTGTAGGAGCTGTTCCACATGTAGATGTACTTTTGATGTATTTGTGGGCAGGAAGGTGATCTCCACATCTTACTCCTCTGCCATCTTGAATGTCTCCCAGACTTTTTACTTATAAGGGAAAGAAATTAGAAAGCTAAGGGGGCAGTGAGAGGTAACAGCTAAGGATTTCCAAAGGATTTAATGATAGAAAAACAGGAATAACTCAGATAGCCATTGCACTCAGAATTCTAGTGTGTGGGCTGTGCTCCTACAGTCTTACCATGGTCCTGATGATTAAAGTGTTGGATTCTGGGCTTGCACGTAGGGAAAGGTTGAAGATGCAAATGTACTTGATAAAAACAAATGCTCATAAATAGAAAGAACAGTGAGATTTTCAATAGCTTTCATACTGACTTATTTCTCTTTATTTTACTTGACCTTCCACCAGAAAACATGGTCAGATGATATCTTTTAGTTATATTTAAAGCTTATGTTTTCTTATGTATTATAATTCTTCTGTGAAGAGAATACCATAAGCGGAATTGCAAAAGGTATTTCTAAATTTTAACATGTACTTTCAAAATATTTTCTTCAATCCATAACTACTTCTGAGGAAACTTTTACATAAAGTTAAGGTCAAACATTTTCATTTTGCCTGACAGTGTATAATTCCTCTTCAAATAAACAATTAGCTAATGATTTACTGTAAAATGTTTTCCATAGCATCTATTATATACTCAACATTGTGCTGCAACTATTGGAACACAGAGAAAGTATGAGCACTTACAAAGTCAAGGGAAAGAGACATTTAAGTGGAAAATATTTTTGGCATTATATTTTGACTTAACACTCTGGAGGATGAAGATTTAATGCTTTTCAGTTACTTGCCTTGACTGTACTTAGTCCACTTCTGGTCCTCCCCACCTCCCAAGATGACTGTTGCTTATTATTGCTCATGGATGATCTAAGTAGTGTACCACGATCACTTTCATTTTCCTGAACAACATTTTGTTTTCCCTGAAATCTGGTTTTATTGTTTTTATTCTTTTAGTTTTCTATGATTTTATCCCTATCTTAGACCAAACTCTCCCCCAGTTGTGGAAATATCATCTCAAAACTTTCAGACCTGTTGGGGTTCTATCAGATTCATCTTCTTGAGTAAATCTCTCCTGATACCTTTCACCTGCTCCAGTCTTAGACCAGTTGCTCTCTAGCTCTGTAGCACAGCTATGATCCTGGGATTTTCCTTCATGGGCCTTGTCTTTCCTATATTATATCCCTTGTTTTCTATCTTTCTCTTTTTTAGTTCACTCTCTTTTATTGGAGGAACACATCTTCCAGTATCTTCTTGAGAAGGCTTAAATGCCAAATAAATTTGATATTTTTGATAAACAAATGGGACTTAATTAAACTTAAAAGCTTTTGCATAGCAAAGGAAATCATAAACAAAATAAAATGACAACCTACAGAATGGTAGAACATATTTGCAATGATGCAACCAACAAAGGATTACTTTCCAAAATATACAAACAGCTCATACAGCTTAATATAAAAACAAACAAACAAACAAACAACCTAATCAAAAAGTGGGCAGAAGACCTAAATAGGCATTTCTTCAAAGAAGACATACAGATGGCCAAAAAGCACATGAAAAGATGCTCAATATCACCAATTATTAGAGAAATGCAAATCAAAACTACAATGAGGGGGACGTCCTTGGTGGTCCAGTGACTAAGACTCCATGCTCCCAATGCAGGGGGCCCAGGTTTGATCCCTGGTCAGGAAACTAGATCCCACATGCTGCAACCAAGATTTCACATGCCGCAACTAAAGATCCCACATGCTCCAACTAAAGATTCTGCATGCTGCAACTAAAGGTTCCGCATGCCACAACTAAAAGATCCCACATGCTGCAATTAAAGATCCTTCATGCTGCAACTAAAGATCCTGCATGCTGCAACTAAAAGATCCCACACGCTGCAACGAAGATCCCCACACAACAACGAAGATCCCTCGTTCTGCAACTAAGACCCAGTGCAGCCAAATAAATAAATTAAATAAATAAATATTAAAAAAAAAAACTACAATGAGGTATCACCTCACACTGGTCAGAATGGCCATCATTAAAAAGTCTACAACAGGGCTTCCCTGGTGGCACAGTGGTTGAGAGTCTGCCTGCCGATGCAGGGGACACAGGTTCGTGCCCCGGTCCGGGAAGATCCCGCATGCCACAGAGCGGCTGGGCCCGTGAGCCATGGCCGCTGAGCCTGCGTGTCCGGAGCCTGTGCTCCGCAACGGGAGAGGCCACAACAGTGAGAGGCCCACGTACCGCAAAAAAAAAAAAAAAAAAAAGTCTACAACTAACCCCATTCATGAGGGTCCATACTCATAACCTAATCACCTCCCCAAAGCCCCACCTCCTAATACATCACACTGGGGATTAGGATTCCAACATATGAATTTTGAGGGGACACAAACATTCAAACCATAACACCTGTCTTGAGAAGTGACACTCCCATGGCCATTGTTTCTAACTAAATTGTGTGAACACTGTGTACTGAAACAATCTCAGGGTGTTTGGTAGAAAAGGCAGGTTTCCTGAGGCCCCACCTCATACCTATTAAAGCAGAGTCTTTGGTTGTGAGGCTCAGAAAATCACGTTTTACCCTATTTTCATGTTGGGATGATCAGTATAGTCTGAAAATTGGTATACCCAGACTATCCAGAGACAAGAGTAAAACCCCAGGTCCTGTTATCACCCCCCTCCATCACACACATACACACAAACATATACTAATGTCTATCCTCCCTCAATGTATTACTCAGTGTTCTCCAGAAAAACAAAACCAATAGGATGTGTGTATAGAGACAAAGAGGAAGAGAAAAACAGAGAGATTTATTTTAAGGAATTCGCTCATGCAATTGTAGGGGCTGGCAAGTCCAAAATCTATAGGATAAGCCAGGAGGCTGGAGACCAAGGGAAGGGGAAAAAAAAAAGTCTACAAATAATAAATGCTGGAGAGGAAAAAGGAACTCTCTTATACTGTTGGTGGGAATGTAAATTGGTGCAGCCTCTGTGGAAAACAGTTTGGAGGTTCCTTAAAAAACTAAAAATAGAGCTACCATATGATTCAGCAATCCCACTCTTGGGCATATATCCAGAGAAAACTCTAATTCAAAAAGATACATGCAACCCAATGTTCATAGCAGCATTATTTACAATAGCCAAGACATGGAAGCAAACTAAATGTCCATTGACAGATGAATGGATAAAGAAGATATGGCATATATATACACAATGGAATATTAGTCATAAACAAGAATGAAATAATGCCATTTGCAGCAACATGGATGGACCTAGAGATTATCATACTAAGTGAAATAAGCCAGACAAAGACAAATATCATATGATATCACTTATATGTAGAATCTAAAAAATGATACAAATGAACTTACTTACCAAACATAAATAGACTCACAGACATAGAAAACAAACTTATGGTTACCAAAGGGGAAAGACAGGGAGGGACAAATTGGGAGTTTGGGATTAAAATTTATAGACTACTATATATGAAATAGATAAACAACAAGGACCTACTGTATAGCATGGAGAACTATATTCAATATCTTGTAATAACCTATAATGGAAAAGAATCTGAAAATGAAGATATATATATATATATATATATATATATCTGAATCACTTTGCTGTACACCTGAAACACTACATTGTATGTCAACTATACTTCAATTAAAAAATAACTTTTTTGATATTTTTGTACCTCTAAAAATGCCCTTATTCTACTTCACATATGATTGTTAGTTTTTTACTACATATAGAATTCTAGGTTGCAAATAATTTCCCCTCAAAATTTTGAAGACAAATTCCCACCATCCTGTGATTTCAGTGTTGGAAATTGAAAATATCTCTTTAATTGTGATTCTTGAAACTTTGTATGAAATTCCTTTCTCCTCCCTTTCTGGTCCTGTATTAGATTGTCTGTTTTTTTCCTCCCATGTTCTGAAATTTCACAGTGATGGTGTTTGGTGCGTGACCTGATTTCATTCATTATGGTTAGCACTCACTGGGCCCTTTTAATCTAGAAACTCATGCCCTTCAACTCTGGAAAATTTTCTTGACTTTTTATATGATGATTTTCTCCTCTCCATTTTTCTTTTTTATCTTTTTATGACTGCCTATTAATCAAATGTTTGACCCCTTGTATTGTTCTTCTAATTTTATGATTTTTCTTTCCTATTTTCCGTATTTTTCTTTTTGTCTGAGTTTTGGAATATATCCTTGATCTTTCTTCCAACCCTTTATTAAGTTTCATTATGAATGAATATTTATATAAGTTAAGAAAATTGCAAATTTTAAAAAGCTGCCAAATTCTATAAATGCAATTTTTTTGCCATTTTCCAATAATGTATGTTGGTAGTTTGAAATAATAGACTAAATTAATGAAGATCATAAAGATAAGTCAAGTATATTGTTTTATTGACATTGCTTGTGAAATCCAATGGTCATTTTATTTTCTTCTTACTCCATTGCCCAGCAGCATTTGACATAATTGACCATTCCCTAATTCTTGAAACACTTTCTTCTCTCAACTTCAATGACCTCATGTTGTTCTTTCTTTTACTTCACTGGTCGATCCTGCTCAGTATCTTTTGCTGTCTTTTCCTTCTCTGTTAAGTTTCTAGAAAATACAGTGCCCCAGCAATTTAATCCTGGACCTCCTTCTCTTTTATTACTAACTCCTTGGGGGATTTTTAAATTTAATAGCAGCTTTATTGAGCTATAATCCACATACCATGAAGTTCACCCTCCTAAACTGTAAAATTCAGTGTTTATTGTGTGTATGCAAAGTTGTGCAACCATCACTATCTAATTTTAGAACATTTTCATCACCCCCAAAACAAACCACCTACCATTAGCAGTCACTCCCCATTACTCTTTCTACTGCAACCCCTGACAGCTACTAATGTACTTTTTCTCTCTATGAGTTTGCCTATTCTGGACACTTCAAGTAAATTAATCACATAATATAGTCTCTTTGTGTCTGCTCTTTCACTTAGCTTAATATTTTCAGGGTTCATTCGTGTTGTAGCATGTATTAGTATTTGTTTCTTTTTTTTTTTTTTTGAAGGATATCTGGTGCATCTTTATTTTTTTTTCATTTTTTTATAATAATTATTTTTTTATTAGTTTCTGCTTTATAACAAAGTGAATCAGTCATACATATACATCTGTTCCCACATCCCTTCCCTCATGCATCTCCCTCCCTCCCACCCTCCCCATCCCACCCCTCCAGGCGGTCACAAAGCACCGAGCTGATCTCCCTGTGCTCTGCGGCTGCTTCCCACTAGCTATCTACCTTACGTTTGGTAGTGTATATATGTCCATGCCTCTCTTTCGCTTTGTCACAGCTTACCCTTCCCCCTCCCCATATCCTCAAGTCCATTCTCAAGTAGGTCTGTGTCTTTATTCCCGTTTTACCCCTAGGTTCTTCATGACATTTTTTAAAAAATTCCATATATATGTGTTAGCATACGGTATTTGTCTTTCTCTTTCTGACTTACTTCACTCTGTATGACAGACTCTAGGTCTATCTACCTCATTACAAATAGCTCAGTTTCATTTCTTTTTATGGCTGAGTAATATTCCATTGTATATATGTGCCACATCTTCTTTATCCATTCATCCGATGATGGACACTTAGGTTGTTTCCAGCTCTGGGCTATTGTGAATAGAGCTGCAATGAACATTTTGGTACATGTCTCTTTTTGAATTATGGTTTTCTCAGGGTATATGCCTAGTAGTGGGATTGCTGGGTCATATGGTAGTTCTATTTTTAGTTTTTTAAGTTTCTTTTTACAGTCAAATAATATTCCATTTTATGGATATACATTTTTTGTATCCATTCATCAGTTGATAGACATTTGTGTTGTTTGCACATTTTAGCTATTATGAATAGTGCTGCTGTAAGTATTTTTTTTTTTTTGGCGGTACAACGGGCTTCTCACTGTTGTGGCCTCTCCCATTGCGGAGCACAGGCTCCGGACGCGCAGGCTCAGCGGCCATGGCTCACGGGCCCAGCCGCTCCGCGGCATGTGAGATCTTCCCAGACCGGGGCACGAACCTGTGTCCCCTGCATCGGCAGGCGGACTCTCAACCACTGCGCCACCAGGGAAGCCCTGCTGTAAGTATTTATGTGAACGTTTTTGTATAGTTTTGTTTCTATTGGGTGTATACCTATCAGTGGAATTTCTGGGTCATGTGGTTACTCTATGTTTAACTTTTTGAGGAACTGCCAAACTATGTTCTAAAGTAGCTGCACCATTTTATGTGCCCATCAGCAATGTGTGAGGGTTCAAATTTATCCATATCTTTACCAATACTTGTTATTATCTGTATTTTTTGTTATAGCCATCCTACTAGCTGTGAAGAGGTATCTTATTGTGGTTTTGATATACATTTCCCTAATGAATAATCATATCAAGCATCTTTTTATATACTTATTGGCCATTTGCATATTTTCTTTGGAAAAATGTTTATTCAATTCCTTTGCCCATTGCTTTATTTGTCTTTTTATTGTTGAGTTGTAAGAGTTCTTCATGTGTTCTGGATATAAATCTCTTAAGAGATGTATGATGTGCAATTTTTTTTTTTCACTTCTGGAATTGTCTTTTCACTTTCTTGATGGTGTCCTTTGATGTATAAAAGTTTTTTTAAAATTGAAGTATAGTTGATTTACAGTGTTTTGGGTGTACAGCAAAGTGTTTCAGTTGTACATGCATATATATATGTATATATTCTTTTTCAGGTTCTTTTCCTTATAAGTTATTACAAGGTATTGAATATAGTTCCCTGTGTTATATAGTATAGGTCCTTGTTGTTTATTTTATATGTATGTACAAAAGTTTTAATTCTGATGATCTGCAGTTATTTATTTATTTATTTATTTTTGTCACTTGTGCTTTTGATGTCAAATCTGAGAAACCATTTTCTGATCCAAGGTCATGAAGATTACCTGTTATGTTCTCTTCTAAGAGTTGTTTAGTTGTAGCTCTTACATTTAGGTTCCTGATCCATTTTGAGTTAATTTTTGTATAAGGTGTGTATAGGATTCATTCTTGTGCATCAGGATATACAGTTGTTCCAGCACTATTTGTTGAAAAGGCTACTCTTTTCTTCATTGAATTGTCTTGATCTATGAAGTTTTAATTATGCTATCACTTTTAATTTCCAAGAGCTTTGTTTTAGCTTCTGAGTGTTCCTATATAGTAGTATCCTGTTCTTATTTTTCTCTGATTTTTCTTAGGATATCAGTGGTAGGTTTTTTTTTTTTTTTTTTAAGTCTCTCTCTGCAGAGACTTTATCCTCATTGTAGAATCTCTCAGCGTGACATCAGCAAGATAGTGGAATAGAACCCCACTGTATCCCCCCTCAGCAACAATAATTTGACAGCCATCCATAGACAAAAGTACCTTTGTGGGAACTTTGGGATCCAAGCACAGGCCAGGAGCAGTCCTGCCCTCCCAGAGACCTGCTAGTCATACCCGTTGGAGCCCTGGAGGCAGGCCCACCAATCTCAGTCTGTTAGCAGATCCTAAGACAGCTCTGTAACTTGGCTTTAGGCCCTGTCAGCCTCAGACTGGGAGCAGTTCTGCCTATCCACAGACCAGGTGGAATACATGCCTTTCCCTAACCCAAGGCTGGACCGTCCACCTCGGTCTGACTGCAGATCCTGAAACAGCCTTGTAACGGCTCCGCCCTACTCAGCTGTAGGCCGGGAGCTGTCCTATGCGTCCAAGTACCCATCTGGAGACATGCTTGTCAATTTCCCCAAGGCAGGCCCACCAACTTTACTCAGACTACAGATCTTGGAGGAGCCCTTTTGCCTGGCTTCAATCACTACAAGCTATGATCTGGGAGTGGTCCTCCCTCTCAGGGACACAGAAGGAGACTTGCCCATCCATGCCCCTGTAGGAAGACCTGCTGACATTGGTCTGTGAATCCTGAGTGACCCTGTGACTCAGCTCTATCCCCACCCAACTATGTTCAGGGAGTTCTTCCCACCCGGAGACCTGGCAGGAGACATGCCTGTCAGATCCACTGACCTTGGCCATCGTGGAGCCTGAAGTGGTCCTGTGACTCGGCTCAGTCCCCTCTCAGCAGCAATCCAGGAACAGTCCTGTCCACCCAGGGACTAGGTGAAAGACACACTCCTCATGTCTCTGAGGTCAGGCCCGTTGACCTCTGTCAGACTGCAGATATTGAAGCAGCCCTCTAACCTTGCTCCAGCCCTGCTCTCCTATGGTCCTGGATAGTCTTGCCCACACAGGAACCCAGCAGCAAGCATGCTCATTGATGCCCCTGGAGGTAAGCCTGCAGTCCTGAGTTCCAGCTCTGGATCCTGAAGCAGTCCTGCATCTTGATTTTAGCCTCTCTTAGCTGTAGTCCAGGGCCAATTCTGGGAGTCCTTTCAGGGACTCAATGTGAGCCACACCTGCCTGTGCCCCTGGTAAGAAGCCTGCTGTCTGTGGATCCAGCTGCAGACCCTGAAGTGGACCCTTGTCCTGATACTAGCTCTAATGACTATGGTCCTGTAAACAGTCTTGTCCACTCAGGGACCAAACAGGACCTGTGTCCACCTGAGTCCCTGGTAACAGGTCTGAAAACCATGGACCCCACTGTGGACCTAGCAGCAGTAATGTGATCTGGCTCGGACCCTACTGAACTGCAATTCTAGAGGCAATACCATCAGCCCAGGGACCCAACAGAAGAAGGTCTTTACTTGCTAAAACAAGTTTGTAAAGACTGGAAGAGGGTTTGCACCTCCCAATGCATAGACACTAACACTAGGCTACATGGATCATGAAGAATCAGGCAAACATGATACCACCAAAGGAAACTAATAAAACTCCAGTAACCAATCCCAAAGAAATGGAAATCTATAAATTGTCTGACAAAGAATTAAAAATAATCATCTTAAAGAAGCTTAATGATATGTAAGAGAACACAGATAGACAAAAAAAATCAGGAAAACAATGAAGCAGCAGATTTGAACAACATTATAGACCAAATGGAGCTAACAGACATTTGTAGAACATTTCATCCAACAGCAGCAGAATATACATTCTCCTTAAGCATACATGGAACATTCTCCAGGATATTTCATGTTAGCTTACAAAACAAGTCTTAACAAATTTAATAAGATTGAAATCATAATAAGTACATTTTCTGACCACAGTGGAATAAAACTAGAAATCAACAGCAGATAGAAAACTGGAAAATTCACAAATACATGGAAATTAAACAACATACTCCTGAACCACCGCCAAAGGGTCAAAGAAAAAAAAATCTAAAGGGAAATTAGAAAATATCTTGAGACACATGAAAATACAACATACCAAAGCCTATGGGATGCAGCAAAATCAATACTAAGGGAAATTATTAGCGATGAATGCCTACATTAAAGAAAGAAAGATCTCAAATAAACAACTTAACTTTACATCTCAAGGAACTAGGAAAAAAAAGAACAAACTAATCCCAAAGTTAGCAGAAAGAAGGAAATAATAAAGATTCAAGCAGAAATAAATAGAAAAGAGAATAGAGAAACAATAGAAAAATTAATGAAAATAAGAGTTTTTTTTAAAGAGAAACAAAATTGACAAAGTTTAGACTAAGAAAAAAAGAGAGAAGACTCAAGTAAAATCAGAAATGAAAGAGCAGACATTACAACTGATGCCACAGAAATAAAAAAAATCTTAGGAGACTATTGTGAACACCAAAAAATTGGACAACCTAAAAGAAATGGATAAATTCCTGGAAACATACATCTTACCAAGACTGAATCATGAAGAAATAGAAAGTCTGAACAGATCAATAATGAGTATGGAGATTGAAACAATAGTCAAAAACCTCCCAAAAGAGAAAAGCTTAGGACCTGGTGGCTTCACTGGTGAATTCTACCAAACATTTAAAGAAGAATGTATGCCAGTCCTTCTCAAACTCTTTGAGAAATTGAAGAGAAGGGAACACTCCAAATTTATTTTATGAGACCAGCATTACTCTGCTACCAAAGTCTGATAAAGACATCATTAGAAAACTAGAGACCTATACTCCTAATGAATATATTCAATAAATGTAAGAATCCTCAACAAAATACTATCAAAATGAATTCAAAAGCAAATTAAAAGTTTGAACCTCATGATCAAGTGGAATTTATCCCTGGGATGGAAGGATATTTCAACGTACTACAATCAATTACTGTGATACACTGTGCTAACAGAATAAAGGGTAAAAGTCACATGATCATCTCAATAGATGCAGAAAATGTGTTTGACCAAGTTTAACACCTCTTCATGATAAAAACGCTCAATGAACAAGGAATAGAAGGAAATTACCTCAACATAATAGAGGCCATATATGAAAAGCCCACAGCTAACATCATATTCAATAACAAAAAGCTGAAAGTTTTTCCTCTAAGACTAGGAGCAAAGCAAGGGTGCCCACTCTCACCACTTCTATTCAACAAAGTATGGAAGTCATAGCAAGAGCAATCAGGTAAGAAAAATAAATGGCATCTCAATTAGAAAGGAACAAGTTAAATTGTCCCTGTTTGCAAGTGACATGATCTTACATATATAGAAAACTCTAAAGACTCCATTAGAAAAACTGTTAGAACTGATAAACACATTCAGTAAAGAGTCAGGAAACAAAATCAACATATAAAGATAGTTGCATCTCTACACACTAACAACAAACTATCTGAAAAGGAAATTAGGAAAACAACCCCTTTGCAATAGCAACAAAAAAGAATAAAATACTTAGGGATAAACCTAACTAGGGAGGTGAAAGACTTGTACACTGCTATAAAACATTGATGAAAGAAATTTAAAAAGACACAAACAAATGGAAAGCTCATGATTATGATTTGGAAGACTTAGTAATGCTGAAATTTCATGCTACCCAAAGCAATCTACAGATTTAATGTGATCCTTATCAAGATCCTAATGGCATTTTTGTATATATATAAAAAACAATTTTAAAATCCATATGGAATCACTTAGAACCCTGAATAGCCAAATCAATCTTGAGGAAGAAGAACAAAGCTGGAGGCATCACACTTCCTGATTTCAAAATATAATACCAAGTTCCAGTAATTAAAAACAGTATGGTACTCCCATAAAGATCAGTGGAACAGAGTAGAGAGCCCAGAAATTAATCCATGCATATATGTTCAACTAATTTTCGACGACGGCACCAAGTATACACACTGAGGAAAGGACAGTCTCTTCAACAAATGATACTGGCAAAGCTGGATATTCATATGCAAAAGAATGAAATTGGACCCTTGTCTTATACCATACATAAAAATAAACTCAAAATGGATTAAAGACTTAAAAGTAAGACCTGAAATTGTAAAACTAGAAGAAAATATAAGGGAAAAGCTTCATGACATTGGCTTTGGCAATGATTTTTTTAGACATGACACCAAAAACACAGACAACAAAAGCAAAAATAGACAAGTGGAACTACAAAAATCTAAAAAGTTTTTGCACAGCAAAGGATACAATCAATAGAGTGAATAGGCAATCTATGGGATGGGAGAAAGTATTTGCAGACCATATATCAGGTAAGGGGTTAATTTCCAAAATATGTAAGGAATTCCTACAACTCAATAGCAAAAACAAAACAAAACAAAACAAAAACCAACGCTGGAAGAGTGGTTCCCTTCCAGCAGGGCAGGGCAGGGCAGGGAAGAGCACAAAGTGGGAGGAAATGGGCACATATAATAAGGTTTTGAAAATTGAGATTGTGTGAAATAATTTAGTCTCTCCATCCCTCTGACATGTTCTGTAACACACATGCTCAGTATCTAGCATTTTCAGCCTGTGTGTGTACATGTGTTTGTGTATGAGTATCTTATATCTTTGTTAGGTTTGTGTCCCAGTCATGAGAACAGTGCAAGGTGGATCATTTTAAGATTGTATGTAAAATGACAGCTAACACTCCTGTTCTCAATGGTCACTTAACATTTACGTGATGCCAAAACATCTGGTCTTGTCCATCATTCCAGGCAAGAAGTTAGTCCAGTTGATTGCTTGGTGTCAGGTACAGAAAGCAGCTGGCTGGTTAACTGGAGTTTTGATTATGGCTGAATTGGCTGGATGTTGATGTCATGTAGACTGATGTTATGACTGGATACAGAGGTGGAACAGAGCCAAGTTACAGGGAAAAGCAATAACAAATAAATATGTGTGTGGAATTTCATTGGAAAAGATAATTATTTGTTTCTAAGACTGACTCTCAGAAACACTGAGACCTGATACTGTTTATCTCTGGTGTCCCTCCATTCCCATTTTAGCTCCTTGCACCCAGGTGTCTCCCACTGTGTACCCAATATCCTCAGGCTGCCCATGGTCATTCACCCCTAAAGCACCCCACTCCTGGGATGTATCTCTCTTGGCAGGACCTCCAGCTTCTCAACTTTTTTAGCCTTTTTGTCCCTCTCCCCTTTTACCCTTCTCATCAAATCTCATTTGTCCTGTGTTTCAGAGATCTGCTCTCTGTTGAAGAGTCAACTGGTCTCAGAATCTGGAGGACCTTATGCTTAGTGAAAATAAGCCAGACACAGAAAGATAAATACTGTATAATCTCACTTATATATGGAATAAAAAAAAATCCAACTCATAGAAGCAGAGAATAGAATGATGGTTGACAGAGGCTGGGGAGTGGGGAAAATGGGAAGATGTTGGTCAGTTGGCCATTTTATAACAAACTTTCTGTTATAAGATGAATAAGTTCTGGGGATCTAATGTACAGCATGGTGACTATAGTTAATGATACTATACTGCATAATTGAAATTTGCTGAGAGTAGGTCTTAAGTGTTCTCATTACACACACACACACACACACACACACACACAATTAGTAAGTATGTGAGGTTGTGGGTGTGTTAATTAGCTTGATTGTGGTAATCATTTCATAATGTTTATGTGGATCAAATCATCATATTGTGTACCTTAAAATGTATACAATTTTTATTTGTCAATTACATCTCAGTAAAGCTGGGAAAAAAGGAATCTAATTTTTCATGAAGATGTTTGTAGATGTTATTGTGTTAATATATATATATATATATATATATATTTTTTTTTAGAAGATGTTGGGGGTAGGAGTTTATTAATTTATTTATTTTTGCTGTGTTGGGTCTTCGTTTCTGTGCGAGGGCTTTCTCTAGTTGTGGCAAGCGGGGGCCACTCTTCATTGCGGTGCGTGGGCCTCTTACTATTGCGGCCTCTCTTGCTGCAGAGCACAGGCTCCAGACGCTCAGGCTCAGTAGTTGTGGCTCACAGGCCCAGTTGCTCTGCGGCATGTGGGATCCTCCCAGACCAGGGCTTAAACCCATGTCCCCTGCATTAGCAGGCAGATTCTCAACCACTGCGCCACCAGGGAAACCCTATTGTGTTAATATTTATTACTTCATTCTTCCATATGTGGATGTGGTCTCAAGTGAGACTGAAATTCAGGCATATCTGGCAAGTTTTATCTTGTGTTTACCAGGACCACATTACATGAACGCTGAGGAATATCTTGGGAGAAGAAGGAGACAGGCTGGATGAGCTCTCAGTAAAGAGCCTTGGCTGTCAGGGGTGGGCTGGTCAGCATGCACTATGGGTTTAGTCACCTAGAACTGTCCCCCAGGCCTACTGGAAGCATATGTGAGCTCTGTGGAAAGCACAGAGACTCTAAGGTTTTCAGGAAGTTAGAGAGGGAGGAAACAGAGAGACAGAGAGAAAGAGAGAGAAAAAAAATTATGTAAGTCCCCTGGGATCAAAATGGACGTGAGTTGTTCTTTGCTGTGACAGTCCCTGGCATAGATTTGGTTTCTGGATGGCTCTGTTAGGGAGTGAGGTACTTGCAGGAATGGGGGCTGAACCCAACCAAGCTCACTGCAGGAGCCAGGGGCAATAGGACTATTTAAAGAACAGGTCTGGGATGACCTATGCAGACCAGAAACATTGGAAAGGAGTTTTCACGTGGTGGGTTGGAGCAGTGGGGATGGGGTTGCTGAAGGCCTAAGGGCCTGTGTGTCACAAGTGGATATACAAGCCTGGAGCATTTAAATTATTCTTTTAAATAGAAATTCATGGGACTTCCCTGGTGGCGCAGTGGTTAAGAATCCGCCTGCCAATGCAGGGGGCACGGGTTAGATCCCACATGCTGCGGAGCAGCTAAGCCTGTGCACCACAACTACTGAGCCTACACTCTAGAGCCCGCAAGCCACAACTACTGAGCCCGCGAGCCACAACTACTGAGCCTGCATGCCACAACTACTGAAGCCTGTGTGCCTAGAGCCTGTGCTCTGCAACAAGAGAAGCCACCACAATGAGAAGCCTGCACACTGCAGCAAAGTGGTCCTATTAAAAAATAGAACTTCATTTTTAAGCCATGTTAAGGTATGAGAAAATTCAGGTTATATCTGTGACATGCTTGCCTTCTAACAGAGCCTTTGAATGCTTTGAGTCCAATAAGTAGATTGATAGTGGCAATTTTAGATCATACCGATGGTAAAATGGTGAAGGAAAAATACTTTTAGGCAATCCTTTAAGTATTCTTCAAATAATATTTAATAAATTTTCTTCTTATCCTGCTTGTTTTATTTGTTAGCTTAAGACATGAGGATTTGAAATATCACTGTGCAATTATTGATTGAGGCTTGGCTGCTGCTGGGAAGAAAAGGGTGTTGAAATCCTTACACTTATGAAGCCTAAGTGCTCTTTCTTTATTAGCTCACAACTAGCAATATTACAACAGGAATTATTTTAGTTTATACAAATGATTAAGGTAAAACTTCAATTAAATAATGGGTTTGCTGGTAACTTCACTTAACGAAAATGTACCCAGTGCCTACTATGTATCATACACTCTGCTGGGCTCAGGGTAAACTGGTAAATTCAGTAGATTTAAAATCTAGTGAAGGTCAATCATGCTTAACTTCCCTTGTTGTCTAGCTGAAATACCAACTGAAATATATAAGACATTTTGACCAGACTATGCCATATTTATAAACACCCCAAAAAATTATCCTTAAGAAGGATTATACTTTGTATTATCAGAAAGTATGTTCCTGCTCCCAAGATCTGGATATGGGGAGTATATATCAATGTTTAGTGTGTGTGCGTGTGTGTGTAGTATTATTTATATCTGTATCTACCAGAACCTTATGTGGCTAAGGAAAGATTTCAGAAATGCAAACATCAAATATATAGGTTTCATCTGTAGAAAAAAATTCCAGCTTTCATTTAAATTACCAAAATTGCAGTCAGCTGCTGGGAGAAAAATAAAGGCAAAGATCCTGTTTACAAGGCATCTAGAGTTCAGCCATCAGATGGTTTTGGTTAAGATATATTTTCTCTTTATGCTGATGTTTCTGTAAGACATTTTCTGTAAGTTGGTGATTCCCCAAACGTTATGTGTCTTCCTCTTTCTTGTGTTTTTATGGTAACTTCATAGTGATACTGTTGATTTTTAACAGTCTTTACTGAAAAGTTGTTCCTCTGCAGCTTTTCTGTCAATGTGTAGAACTGCATTCTATAATGGGCAGAATTCTGATTTTTTTTTGGTGTGTGGTTTTCCCATTGCTTCTCAGGGGCTCTTTCTGCCCTTCTCTTACTTCTGCCAGCAAGGAGCTGGTATTACATCTTTACCCTACTAAGTTATTAAGTACTTAAGCTTATAATGGACTTGCCCTCTCTACCTTGTCTATGCTTTCCTGGAAGGAGAGTGCATTAGAATGTTTACTCATTGAAGCTACCCTGCCATGCCTACAGTAACTGGGTGATAAATCCCCCCATGCCAAGGTTAATATTCTGCTCAATGGGAAGTGTGCTATTTGGATGAGGTTGGTCCCACCACATCAAAGGTGGGGAGTCAAGTTGTCTGTTTGCAAAAGGGTCACGGCATTCCCATGTATATGTGCCAGCACTTGGAGACAGAAGCTGGCCTCGATGAGCTGCAGTGCACTCCCCATGCCTCTTGAGCTTGAACATCCAGTGACAGTCTTTTTGGCTAACTCCTCCCACAGAGGCACGTTTGTGTGTTTGCTGTGACAATGAATTAAACCCACTGCCCTCATTGTCTAAAAATAAGAATCTCTAGGCCCTTGTTGCCATAAGGAACCCAGCTGACCCATCTGTGAGTTATTTTTTGCATATACCCTCTATTAAAAATATATTTTCTACCTAGGGGTAAAGCTATTCCAAATATTCAGACTCATTTATGTTTTGGATGTGGAAACAAATTTCTCTGTGTGACTACCATTGTTTGTCCACTGTATATTTAGTTGCTTTTAATCATCCTCTCTGAAGCTGAAAGTGATCATTCTGGATCAGAGCTGAAGATGTACGTGCCCCCTTTTCAGTTGGAAAAAATACAATTGACTTATGGGAGAATGCAAAAGAAACCTCCTGCTCACAATTCTTCTTGGCTCCTTTCCTTGGTGGAGAGGTGGGGGAGAGAGGGGAAAAAAGACACCAAAAACAAACATCATGGGCCATCCCTCTAACTTCTTTCCCTGGAGTCACTGAAATAAATTTATTTGTTCATGAAAGAAAACCATATTCATCTATAAAAATCCTGTTTGTCCTATTTCTCTTATTTTTCTCTAATTACAAAACGTATTAGATGGAAAATATGTATATTCTTTTTCTTACATAGTTTGTGATTAATTCAAATAAAACTGTGCAAAGCATTATGTTCTAGCTTGTAACCTTGTGCAGAATTCAGTATCATGGTCTTCAGGATGCAGTGTGTAAATGTTTTACAATCACCACTTCTCTGTTTTGGCTTTCATCTCTGACAGCAGGTATTTTTTCTTAGACTTGAATTTGTTTAACAAGTAGAATGCTAACTCTTAAGTATTTTTTGCTACAAGTGTTTTATAGTATTTGTAATTAAATGCTTTATTTACGTAGTGCTTTATAAAACTTTAAGTCTTAGCTCCGTATACAGTAAGTGTTAAAACAGGTGCCACTGTCTCCATTTTGCAGATGGCAAATTGAAGGCCAGAAAGTATTCATGACTTGTTTTAGATTACACATTAGGTTAGTGGCAGAGCCAAGATGAGAAGTCTTGCTTTGCACGAAGTTTGGCTGACTCGACCAAGTATGTCAGAGAGTAGGCCCTGGACTTTGCTTCAGAGTTGCCCAAAGTACAACTGTCCTCTCTCTTCTGCCTCTTCATGAAGACAGGAGTCTGGTCTAACTTGTTCACAATTTCAGCCCTAACAACTTGCATAGTACCTGGAACGAAATAGTTATTCAGTACATATTTGTGAATGAATGAATAATTGAATGGATGAAGTACAGAAAGATGCTGAAGGTCTACTTTGAATAAGAATACAATGTACCTCCTGTCCCTTCCCCCATGTTTCTCTCATTATGCCTAGCAACAGTTTGTAATTTGAAACAATGGCGTTTGACAATGACCTACTATTGAAGCACTTCATATGGTTGTGAGGCAAAAGTAATTTCAT
Organism: Hyperoodon ampullatus; assembly: GCF_949752795.1. Classification (NCBI taxonomy): domain Eukaryota; kingdom Metazoa; phylum Chordata; class Mammalia; order Artiodactyla; family Ziphiidae; genus Hyperoodon; species Hyperoodon ampullatus. The sequence continues at coordinate 66,922,433 of NC_136921.1, forward strand.
TTAAAACCCTATTTCTTGACTTTGTTACCCTGGAAAATGAATTTTCCTGGGTCTTGATATCCATCTAGAACTTGGCTGTAATCTGAGAATGATTTGTGACCTGATTCTCTGCATTTGGGGTCTGCTTTAGAGGGCTGAGAGTATATCTTTATTACATTGTTTCCAGTTTCACACACTGTGAGTCTTCTCAGAGTTAGATTCTTCTCCTGAAAAAGCTACCCCTGGGAAGATGCTGGGCACTTTTGGATATTACTTTTTAGGCCCCCCAGGGAACCAGTTAGTGGACATCTACTATCACACTCAAATCCCTGCTCAGCTGTGGTATGTGCCTTTGGCAAGACAGCCCATTCACAAAAGCTGCACTCTGTCACAAGGTTTTTGTCTGGAGTTTTCCCTATTCCAATCCCATGTCTTTGGATGGGATGTCCCAAGATCCCATGTCTCAGGCAGGAGATCTGTTTTGGAGGTTTTACTGATGATTAATATGTGCTTGAAGGAGGGGAAGCAGCCAAGGTCATGGTCTGCTAGCCCCTGAGATACCATGGAAACAAGTAGATACTGGATTATTATTTCCATCATTTCATTCTCCCACTCTGAATGTGGTAGATACTGTGATAAATAAGACCTCTCAAAGAAGGGAGGACCGTTATCCTCTTTTTCCCCTACCTCACCTTTCTACCCTATAAAAGTTTTGCAGACTCAAGCCAAACTTGTTGGCTGAGAGCCCGCTGGGATTCCTCATCATGTGGCAGGCTGTGGTAGCATTTTTATGATAGAAAGTGTTTCTTTTGGACAGAAACCCAGATGCGTAAAATATAAGTCAGGGGTTGGGAATTAATGCCTACTTGCCATCCTGGCAGCATTGGGTCCTTTTTTTGCTATTGGTTTTGGCTGCTATTCCCAGGAAAATAATGGGCAGGTTCAAAATTCTTAGAGTATATTTTTGTTAACTCTGTCAACTTATGGTGTCGCGGGGCCCTAAGAGACTGTCAGCCTGGTGGTCTCCACTGATGCCATTTCTGTGTGGGGTATGTGACTGTAAACACCATGACAAATTAATACAGATAGAATAATGTTTCTCTTATCCCCATGCCGGACCTTCAGAGCAAACATCTACATCCTCTGAGATATTTGAGAGCCATATACAAGTTCTATGTAGAGGTTATTGTTTTGAATAAAGATTTAAATTTTACCCTTACATGGACAGTCCCCCTTGGAGTATGCACATATTGCAGGAAAACAATCTCCAAGTGTGTTGGGTCCTAACCATTGATTTTGGAATGATGCACGTATTTTCCTTTATAAAGAATGTTATAAGCAGTGTTTGAGATCCTAGTACTAGCCCACTTAAAAATCTACAGGGGAGGGCTTCCCTGGTGGCACAGTGGTTGAGAGTCCGCCTGCAGATGCAGGGGACATGGGTTCGTGCCCTGGTCCAGGAGGATCCCACATGCCGCGGAGCAGCTGGGCCCATGGGCCTGCACGTCTGGAGCCTGTGCTCTGCAACGGGAGAGGCCACAACAGTGAGAGGCCCATGTACCGCAAAAAAAAAAAAAAAAATCTACAGGGGAGTAGAAATACATTGTGTACTTTTAATTAAAAGCAATAGGAAAAACACAGTTTTAATACTAGCAATTAGGCAGAATAGAGGAACATCACAATTGAAGAAGAAATAGCTTCTGCTTTTCTCAGAAAGCAGGTGCTTACGGCTTGGTTAGGAGCAGGTGAGCCGATGCCTCCAGGTGTCCTAGAGTGGCTTTGGAAACATGCAAGGGTTTAAGAGTTGGAGGCCAGTTTTTTTTTTCTCCTTTTTTTTCTGTTAAGTCTGCCACCTTTATAGTAAAAAACTGGACTTATTAGAAAAAAACATCAAAAGCAACGTTATTTTTTTCTCGCTGTCTCTTTAACAAATTCTGTTGAATAGCTTTTCCCCCAGTTCTTAGATGAAATTTTGAGCAGAACTCAAAGTTTTTTTTTTTTTTTTTTTTTTTTTTTTTTGCGGTACGCGGGCCTCTCACTGCTGCGGCCTCTCCCGTTGTGGAGCACAGGCTCCGGACGCGCAGGCTCAGCGGCCATGGCTCACGGGCCTAGCCGCTCCGCGGCATGTGGGATCTTCCTGGACCGGGGCACGAACCCGTGTCCCCTGCATCGGCAGGCGGACTCTCAACCACTGCGCCACCAGGGAAGCCCGGAACTCATAGCTTTTAAGTTACTCTCGGGTAATTAATAGTCTTCTGGTAAGTCTAAAGCTTCAAAGAGTACAGTTTATTATAATAATATGAGCCTCCTGTCTTCTTTAAATTTTCTCCTGTCCCTTGGAGCTGACCAAGGTCTGGAAGCCTGGAAAGAGGGAGGGAGGGAGGAAGGGGGTTGGGGAGGGGAGGGAGGGAGAGAGAGAGAGAGAGAGAGAGAGAGAGAGAGTGTGTGTGTGTGTGTGTGTGTGTGTGTGTGTGTGTGTGTGGTTCCTGGCCCCTCCAGAACTGGAGCAGGATGAATGAGGAGAGGTCTTAACTGTTGCTATTCAGATTTGACTTCATAGATGTTCAGAGCTGACTCATTCATGGAGTGTTTTAGAGTGATCCTCCTCTGGAACTCTCAAGTACAGTTCTAATTCCTGTGAGTTAAGGGATGCTTCACTCATGTGATTTTGACCCTGTGTTCTCTGTTCCTGGACTTCTGGTGGCTGCCCATCTCTTGAGTCACCTTGTTCTTCCAGGCAGGTTTTTCAAGATGGCTATAGGTTTGCCCCCTCCTGTGTGACATCTGGTCTACAGAAAACTTGGGTCTTCTCTTTCTCTCTGCACTGCTCCTTCATTCCAGTCTGGCCACAGCCTCTTATGCCAGCACTTAAACTCCCTTTAACTCTGAGAGATACTTACCAAACTCTCCAAGTATCCACTTGAATTTGCTCTCACTTGACTTAAAGCAAAGAAGTTGTCTTTCTCCCTTGGGAGAAAGATGTATAACCCTCCAAAGGATTCTTCTCCAATTCTTCCAATTCAAAAATTTTTATTAGTTGGAGATGCTGGCAGAAGTGGTTTTGCAGTCTTAGCAATTCTGCACAAGGCTCTTCTTACCTCATTATTATATAATAACTTTGGAGTCTTGGCCAAAGCTTGTATAGAAAGAATCCCATTTATCATTCTGTTGAATGTCTAATTTTACTTTAATACATAGAGTTTTCTTGTACTTTGCTATATAGGTATTAATAATAGTGCTCTAATCAGCCACAGTTCAAGTTCTTTATGCTCACAAGTAATATTATAAGATAAATGGAAAGAAAGAAATTGGTAAAAAAGATACTCTTTTCTCTGAGGTAAATCTGGCAGACATATATGACGGGGAAATGAAAATGGCAAAAAAATGCTAAAAACATAGACTAGTATGATCTTGAGAGTAGAAAAATGATGGTGGGGAGGGGAAGTTTCTAGTAAGAGGCACGGTCAAAGGAGGACAGCTTGGTGCTTATTTAGGGTGGCCCCTGAAGGGGAAGGAAGGAGCAGACATGGTGGGCAACTAAATATGGCACTTCCCACCCATCTACTGCCAACCTGGAAAATATCTATATTCATAGAGAAAATTATTCCTCAATCACCTGATTCTTGTCTCCTTGTGCCAACACATCTCATAACCCATTCTTTTCCATTAACCTATCATATACTCAGGCTACCTCCAATGTTATCCAGGAAAATCAGTTATTCTAAAACTATTTACAAAGCACCTGTTAAAGGCAAGACACTGTGATTGGTGGGTTGAAGTTATATGTTATGATGTATCTTATTCTCAAGGATGTTTCAGTTGAGGTAAGTGATAAAAGACATGATCATATGAAAGATTACATAGAATCATAGATCTGTTAGTGTTATAACATTATTTAGTGTGTGCTTATTATTTTATAGGTAAGAAAAATGAGACCCAGAGTGGTTAAGTGGCTTTAGAGTCATCTAGTTAAATAATGGCAGAGGTAGAGCCAGAACCCAGTTCTCACTACTTCTACTCAGTGCTGCTTCTACTACAGATTCTCACATCTCTTAAAAAATACAACACCTTGATATACCATTACAAAGTATCTGGACAGTTAGTCTGATTAAAAAAAAAATTATGTGCTTCAGCCAGTTCTCATCACTTCTCAAGAGCTGATTGTGGGCACCTTTCCAACTCCAAATTTTGAAATTGGTCATGGTAGGAGAATTTACCCCATAGAAATTGGCAAACAATACAAATGAAGCATCCTGCTCTTTTCCAGGGAGAGCCAGTTATTAAACATTTACCAGTGCACTCCTGCTTATAAATAATAAATGTGATAACTTCTTCATGAAGGGGTTGTCATACGAATGGATTTTATGGAGACATAGGATTTCGATAGAGAGAAAATGAGGGAGGCTCTTTGAGAGTGGAATTACGGAGTGAATAGTTTCCTAGGACAGCGAATAGAATAGTTTGGTTTGGTGGGGGAAATGTTGGATGGGAGTTCCAAATCACATGCCTGCAGAGACCAGGCTGAATACATGAAGGTTTAAATCAGGATGGGGTTATGAATAATAGGGGATGTTGGAATCTATGGTAAAGTGGAAAGTAAAGTGGCCTAAATGTATTAAAAAAAAATCTTGCTGTATTCTACCTACTTGGAATTTCCTATAAGGAACCAACAGAGTAAACCTAGAAAGCAGTGTGAGTCAGTAAGGTCCTGAGAAGGGACTATCATTTGCCTTCTTTATATGGCACTAGTTTTCTCGACATAATGAAGGCAAAGTTGACCATCCTAAACTTGTTTCCCTCTTCCTTCTTACCTTGTTTCCATGTCCTCACTTGGAAATATCTGGAAATTATTATTTTTTGTTTGCTTGCTTAAAAAATTATTCAATCGGTATTTTCCTTCATTAGTGTGGATAGTGTAGGATTGAGTTTTTGTTAGTAAAACCATTCTCAGCTTTATCATCATATTTCAAGGGTAATGATACCCCAAAGAGATAAAGATTCAGTTATATTTCCAAAAGATGTTCATTCATATATCTAGTTTTTGATGAAAAGAATCCTACTATACCAAACAGAAAGTTTATATATTTTTGGGAAGAATCTAGAAACGTATTATTGAATTGATTTTCTTTTCAGAATGTCTCCAGGTTAACTTCACATAGGCTTTTAAACATGTTTCTTTTTTATGCTAATCTGTAAGGATAACTCCACATTGATCAGCAAGTCATTTTTTCTAAAGTGAGATTTGCTCCCTTCAGAGATATCTTTATTCCAATACGACAAATCCACAGGGGTTTATTAAAAATGGAAGATCAGTAGAATAATTATCATGACTCATAAGGAAAAGTTTTTCTTTATAAAGCAAATCATAATTCTTACATGAAAAAGTCTAAAAAGTTCTTAAAATTCCCTAAGTGTAATCATATCTCCAAGAAGCCCAACAAAAACTATTGAATAGCTCTTTGCAAGTGTTTCACAAGCCCCTCTGATGATAATAACATTCCTTGTGTCTGAGAAGGACCCCACTGATGTTTGCTGCCAGTAGTACACATCATCTCTTGTGTCAGAGACGGATGTGACTGAACTTCCCCCCTCACCCCCCAACTCCCATGATAAGCTGGTCAGGAATGGAGCAGGGGTGGGGTAGAGATAGATTGTGGCATTCAGACACTGGAAAATAAGTGACAATCTAACTGTGAGAATTTAATCTATGACTTGGACCTCCTTAGCACAGATGGGCTAATTGACAGAACTTATAAGAGGGGTTTCAGCTCCTGGCTTGCTTGTCACTGTAACTCTGCCAGGGATGTGAGAGGAAAGTAGGTGCTTAATACATGTTTGCTGAAGAAGTCAGGAAAGGAGAGGGAAGGTGTTGCAGGCTTTCCCACAATTTTAGGTCTGCTTCCACCTAGACTCTGGGCCTCAGCCCCCATGGCCCCAGGCTTCTCTCAGTATCTCCACTGCAGAGCAGGACAGCACTCAACAGATTCTCTGCAGCAGGCCAGGAAAATGCAGGAAATGCTATGCCAGTGAGCCAAGTTTCACCAAAGGACTTCTGGAGGCTACAGATATCTGAATTTCCCTCAGAGAGGAAAGATCAGGTCTCAGAGGGAGTTCCAAAATGGATTCCCCTTTCAGGGGCTCTGAAAAGTGTGGCTGGAAGTGCCTTGGCTGGAAGTGCCTTGGGAAGTACCATATGCTCTATACAATAGCCAGACAGATAAAAAATACATGTACCCAGAGGCCCAGATGTACCCATAGAGCCAGGAAAAGGACTTATAGCACCATGAGTTTCTTACTAGGAATGCACCAAAATAAAATTGTTTGGACTGAGATGTGTACCATGCCCACAAAGCTAAAATTCCAGCTTTATTTTGGGTTGCCAGCATTTCCATCCCACAAAAATGTCAGCCTTTTGCTTCTTCTTCTCAGATTCCTTTCGTGTAATATTTTTACCCCTGGTATTTATCCTGTTGTAAGACGTGACTTGGTGTTAGCTCTTGTTCCTCTGGTTTGATTTGGTGCTTGGTGCCCTGAAGCACGCACCGTCAGTGCCCCCTTCCTCCAGTCCTCCTGATCATTCACTGGGCTCCTTCTGGCTTCTGTCTCCCAGTATTTGCATCTCAGTGTCTGATTTCTTTTTCCCCAGCACTACAGAAAACTGCCGCGCCTATGATCCATGATCAGTAGGCCAAAAATGCCAGGGAATGAACAATCCCTGGAGCAGTCCTCAGCTAATGTTCTCAGGAGTTGGGGTGTAAATACCTTAGCTCCTTTGCCCCTTGGTTGCCATAATTTGAAGGTGTATGTTTTGCACTGGCTCCCAGAGTTTTCTGAGTGAGATTAAGCTCACTTAATTGGATTGATAAGGCATCCTTCTTTGTTTCTTTTCCTTACTTTCATACCATTATTCCCAGTATTTCCCAAAAAAGCTATTTGCACTCAAATCCTTGTTTCAGGGTATTTTCCTGGGAAAACACAAACTTAGGCATCCCTCTAATGTTAGGGGGCTCTATCTCTACCTCTTTACCATTTCTGTCTTTTTAAAATCTCTCTCCAAACCACATAAGTTCTATTTCTATGGAAGGATGGGCAGTGGTTCAGAGATTTAAAAACTGAAGTTATATAAATATGAAAATAATTTATACTCATGCTAGATATTCCATGATTTTGATTCATTCCAGCAAATCAAGAGAAAGAATTTAGGAAAATCAAACCCTAAGGGATACCAAAGGGATACCAAGGGATACCAAAGGGTACCAATCATTATTTTAGGAATGATAATAGCAAAGCATTTATTGAACACTTAATGTGCTGGTGATGATGCTAAACCATATATACATGTGGTGTACATACCCACACACAAACACACACACATATCTTAGATTTATCTCCATAATAAACCAATGAGGTAGGTTTAATTATTCTCTTTTTACTGATGATGAGTATAAGTGGGGTTAAGTAATTTGCCCCAAATGAATCAGTTCATAAGGGGCAAAATCCAAATTCAAAAGTAAGGTCTTACTTTTACCGAAGTTTATTCTCATAACTGCTGTACTATCATCCTTAGAAGTTTTCTTTGAAGTTGATGGGAGATATATGATCAGTCCTGTGACTGATCCAGAAATGGAATTGATAAAAATCAACATTTTATAATAATACAATTATAGTCTTTCTTAAAAAGGATTGGGTTGGATGTGAATTATGGGAAGAGTTAAGATTTTTTAATTCCTGTAAGAGACTACTTACATTAATTATTTTATAGCATTATTGGTAATATGCATTAAGTAAAGCTAGAAAAATGGGTCAAAGTTTTAGACATATTTCTTCTGGGGCATTTTGCTATTAGTCTAAAAAGATTATAGCAGATCAGTATCTCTAAATCACATTTCAACTTGAGGCTCAAATTTGATGATCCTGGGAAAGCTGAAATTCAGTGCTTCTTTTTGAGATTAAGCTATGGCTGCAAGTAATTTGCAGAAAATTGACATTCCTGATAGACTTGAAAAAAAAAAAGAAAAAACAAATTGGATCATTCTATCAGTCTTTTCCAGGGTTTAGAAATCTTAATTTAATGTGAACTTGGAGGTTAGGTAAGATAGGAATAGAAAGAGAAGGTAGAAAAGAGAAGGAATTGACCAAGAACAATGAATCAGTTGCTTACAGTGGTCTTCCATCAGAATTCAAAGGTCCCTAACTTCCATTTACTAAGTTCTCTTACTTTTGGCTGTACTCTAACTAATAGTTTTAAATTATTGTAATATTATACTACATTCTAGATTGTTGACGATTGAGTGAAAGTATATCCAATCTGTCTGGCTGAATTATTAATTAAAATATTTTCTCTCTGTTAATATACAGGGTGTTATCAAGTGGAATAAGTATTTGACCTTTCAGTGTGATCATATGGTATGTGTGCTAAATAGGGTTATCTTCAGGTGCAGGCATCAGAAACCCTGAGTTAAAATCCGTCAGGATTGAAGGTAGGCGGCTGCTAGTGTTCAGTGGTACAGGAATGTGAGGGCCGGTGTCTGTGATTCCTGGTTGCAAGTAGCAATTATGGCTTACCAAGTTTATGCTCAGGGCAGAAAGAAGAGGGAATGGATGAAAAAAGCATTTCCAGAACTCCCATGTAAACTTTTATGTCTCATTAGCTATAGCTGAGTCCCGGTGGCAAGCTTTAGTTGCAATGGAGACCAGAAAAAGTGAGTATTTAGTTTTTTCACCTGTATGGTAGAAGGTGAAAGGAAGAGGGGGTTGGGAACGGATGTAGAATTAGCCAACCAAGAGTTCCCATGTAATGCCATTGTGTAAGTGGGATCATTAAACATTAAGTATAAGAAAACAGATTTCAGCAGGACATACCAAGAAGGACTTACTAATCTGCCCAGAGGTTAGATGGGCTGGGCTAGTAGGTAATGCATTCTCCATCATTGCATGTATTTAAACATTGAGTGAATGAACATTTGACCAATCTCCCTTGGAGATTTAAGCATTAGATGGATAAGTGGTTGAACTAGCTATCTTTTAAAGTTGCCTTCAAATCCTCAAGACTTGATACTCTGTAAGCACTACAGTTTCTTTGCAATCTGAAAATTTTCTCTTTGTAGCTCACTCTCCCGTTATGTCCACTGGCACAAATCTGCTTTTACTTTTACCTTAACATTAATATCCAACAATGAGATTTTTAGATAGTCTCTATAAAGAAAATATCTTTATCCCCAACTGTGTTTATATCTTAAAAAAACCCATCTTCTTCCCCCCGGGAGTTGTTAACAGAATTAATGTCAGAGAGTTTTTTTTTAATGGATGTGGTTTTTAATTTGATGCATTTTAAAACTTCAAAGGCTCTACTAAAGCTCTCACATGTTGTCCTTAAGATGCACGGTAGGAATGTCAATTTCCATGGCAGTCCTGAAGCACTTCTCTTGTTTTTTGTTTGTTTCCCTTTGAGGTATAAATTTACGAAACTAATCTCTCTTTGGGTTTGAGTCTATGTTCATGAAAGACAGCAACTGTTTGAAGAGAAAATCACATAAATAGTGAACTGAAATTTTAAATTGGATAATATTGAAAGTTTTGAATTTTTGCTGAATACAGACCAAATTAAAATGTTTCTTATTCCTAGGGAACATTATATAGAATAAGACTGATTTCTGCTTTGATGAAAGGCTAAACCAAAGATGTTAGAAAAATGCAGGAATTCATAGTATATTCAGCACTGAATTATATTTGTCAATTCCTAGAATCAGATGAATGTTTCCAAATATACCCTGTAAGTCTCAAGACAGAGAACTTTACTATTATTATTCTCTTTTTTAACAGATGGCATCGGGAAAGACCAATTAAACAAGAGGGTGGAGAATACAAGATAAACCTAAAAAGAGAAAAAAAACCTCTCAATTTTGATTTGTTAAAAAAATCCAAATGGAATCAAAATTGAGATGTGTTCTTCCTCTCCTGTCAGGTGTGATTAAAACAATTATTAATACTTAGTGTTGGTGAGGGTATGGGGAAACAGACCCTCTCATTTATTTCTGGTGGGAATGTTAATTGGCCCAAGTGGTTTAGAAAGTAATTTTTGTGATATCTGCAAAAAGCCCCCAAAATGTAATAATGTTCAGCTCAGAAATCCCACCTCTAGGAACTTTTTCATCTGAAATCCTTATATAAGTTGCAGAGTATAAGCCAAGGGATAGTACTGTAGTATTGTTTGTAATAATGAAAAATTATATATAACTTAAATAAATAGCCACTGATATGGTGGTGGTTGAGGAAACTATGACACATTCATAGAGTAGCAAACTATGTAGATTAAAAAACTAAAGTACTGAGAAGGATATGTCTATGATATATCCCTTTTGATTTTTTAAAAACTATATGGTTGTATACATTTTATAGAATGTTTTAAAGGATGTATCATTATTATTTAATAGTCACCGTTTGGGGGAAGAGTTTAGCATGATTTTGTGGAACAATGTTTTAAAAGTTGAACTTGTCTCAAGGACCATCTATATAGTGAACTCTCGATTGTTTCCTTCATGTTAGGTCTCTTAAAAGCCATTCATATTGTCCTAAAAACAGCGGTTTTACAGTCAGGATGTGGGGAGAAAGAACTGCCTGAGAAATTAGTTTAAAAAAATCAATTGGAAATTAATTTACTTTCACAGGCTATTTTTAATTTTGGCAAATAGACTAAATTCAGTGCTTTGGTTTGTCTATCTGGAAAATGGGAAGCTTAAAAATGAACTAAGAATAATACTAAATATTTCTGTACCTAAATGATGAGCAGTCTTTAGTTATCTCTTCATTTCCTTCTTTGTGAGATTTTTTTAACATGGGTATCTTTAAAGATTAACATAATTCTAAGTTCACTATGTTTGCATTATTAAATCCATTGAATGATTTCTTGTTATTAAATTTCTTGTTGTTAGAAGCTGTTGTGTTGGAGAGAAATAATTTTCTCCCATTTTGAACATCCTGTCACAGCTATAGAATACACTTCCTTAGTGAAGGGTAGGCAAATTATACAAAACAATTTTCTTAATACAGCTTATTTTTTTTGTGTCTTTATCAGCTCTCTCTGTCTCTTGCGTGTTCTCTGTTATTCTGCAGCCTCCTATTTCCTCCACACAAATGGCTCATCTTAGGCCTGTACTTCCTTTGGACTCAGTGATATTTAATAAAGCCCTTGCTATACATTCTAGATCAGAAGGACATTGCTATTTTCTTTTTTGTTTGTTTGTTTTTGTTTTTTTTGTTTTTTGCGGTATGCGGGCCTCTCACTGTTGTGGCCTCTCCCGTTGCGGAGCACAGGCTCCGGACGCACAGGCTCAGCGGCCATGGCTCACGGTCCCAGCCACTCCGCGGCATGTGGGATCTTCCCAGACCGGGGCACGAAACCGTGTCCCTGGCATCGGCAGGCGGACTCTCAACCACTGCGCCACCAGGGAAGCCCCATTGCTATTTTCTTATGTTGAGATGTTTTCTTATGATTCTTGCTTTTCTATTCAATGGTGAAACTAGTGGCATCAAGTGGTGATTGGTGAACTTTTTTTTTTATGCTACACCTTTTCATCTCTTATTATATCTCTCAGTTTCCTTAAGAAAAAGAAATTTTTATAGGCCACAAATACAGTGGTCACCCATTTTAAAAATACCTCTGATATCTGAATAGGTGGTCAAACGTCATGCATACGTTACATTACATTCATATTGAAAGCTGAGTGGGAATAAATCACAATAAAGTACTAGGAACAAATCTACTTTTCTAGTGTCTTATATTTCAGGATGTTTAGGAAAAAAAGCACTGTGACATTTGCACAACACATATATCAGTGCATGGGCTATTATGTGTCATTCCTGTTTATTATGCTCAGTGGAGCTCCAGGTTGAGGAAGTCACCTCTAGGCAAGAACAGCATTAGAATATTTCTGGTTCAGCACTTGGTATCACTTGGCATGACACAAAGCTATTAATGCAGGTGTTTAAAGGACTTCCCAAGCTCTTGGAAGGTCAAGGTCAGTGCCATTTAAACATGATTAATGGTCATTAATTATTTTTATATATCTTTTATATTCTTGTCAACTCTAGAGTAAGGTAATAAACAATTTTAAACAAGCCTGTAAGAAACAGTGAATTCAAATTAATTAAATTAACAAGACAGTTCAGGATCAATGAGAATGAAAATCTCTAGAAAGACTCTTTGAGCATCTAGATCAAAGCTGTCCAGTAGAAGTAAACCACATATATAATTTAAAATTTTCCAGTCACCACACTAAAAAATAAAAGGAAACAGTTGGCATTAATTTTAAGAATATATTTTATTTTACTCAATATAATAAAAATATTACCATTTCAACACATAATCAATTTAAAAAATTATTGAGATTCAAAATTCTCCTTTTGTACTAAATCTCTGAAATCTGGTGTGCATTTTACACTTACAGAACATCTCAAGTTCAGACTAGTCATATTTCAAGTGCTCAATAGCCATATGTGTCTAGAGGCTACCATATTGGATAGTGCAGGTCTAGATTTTTAGAGCTGAAGCTAAAACATTAGTTTATTTTTATTTTATCTTAGCTAATGTTATTATAATTAGAGTAATTAATAAACGTTTAGAATGACAACCAAGTCTAAGGACATACAGTGAACCATCCCTTAATCTTTATAAAGAAACTGTAATGGATACATTGCTGATTCATTGCCAAGGGATAAAGAAAAATACAAGCTGCTAGTGTGTTCTATTATGCAACAAATAAAACTCTAACCCACAAATCTAAAGGGAAAAGTAAAACTAATGAGCTTTGGTTGGAATGAGACCAGTGGCAGAATCAGTTTGACCACACAAGCATTTCCGGTAGTCTCTTTGGGAGATGGATTTAAGGGCCACACTGTGGGCCTGAGGGCAGGATGCCAAAGGGGAAAGACCAAGATCTTCCAATGTCAGTTTTTTTACATTGCCCATCTGTTAGTTTCTTAATGAAGCTTGGTGAAATGACAAGCAGACTGCCTGGTGGGATGTACAGTAGAGCTGTTACGGTATCATATTCCAGTAAATAGTAGGAACATCTTGCATTTATGCAATATTTGATTTTTTTCAAAGGCCATTTTTTTTTATTCTTCCACAAATTTTTAAATCAGGTTTTACTAACTATGGCATACCAAGCAAACTAAGGCCAAAAGTTTCATTTCAGCAAATGATTATTGAGTGATTAATAAGCAAAGAATTATGTTGGCCTTCAAGAGGTCACAGTGTTACTTGAGAACTTAGATGTACAAGGCCTCACATATCTAAATCTTGAAAATAACCATTGGAATCATTTGATTTCAAGGTAGTATGTTCGGATCTGCTCCAAGCAAATGACCAAATCTTGCTGTTTTAGCCAAGTCTATCTGCTTCTTTATCCTGGTAAACTGGATTGGACCATGCAGGATCCTCAAGGAATTCTTCCCCCAGACTAAAGTAGAGCCCACTAAGCCACTCTCTTTATTCTTCTTATGGGTTTCTGTTAGCTTTCCCACTCAGTTTTCCAAGGAGGACATAAAAGATAAAGAGTTACTTTTACTCTCTTCATTCCCCACCCAGAGATTTTTTACTTGCTCCTCAGTACTCTTGGACACATGCTTGAGCTCTACTTGCTGGATGTGAAATTGTCTATACGTGTGTTGAGGTTGATGGTGACGATGGTGGTGGAAAAGGGGGTAAGATCTTGAAATCCCCCTGGGTGCCAGCGTGAGATGGGGAAGAGTATGTAACTAAAACATTCCCAGTCTTATATCTTTCTTCTTTTAAGTTCATTCAAGTCTAGTGAAGCAGAGATATTGCTACCTCTTTCAAGAGAGATGAGTGTGAGATCCTTCAAGAGAGATTTCTGTGAGATCCTTACTCTAGTCCTTGGAGTTACTCCTATTTACTTTGAACCAATATGATTGGCATTTTTACCCATTTGGCTGTTTGTAAGAGTGTCATTTTTATTGTCCCCAGAAACTACTGAAATGTGTCATGTAATTACTTTCATTACCAGTAAATTCATTCTAAAGTCATATTATACAATGACCAGTAATTCAATTCTTATCTTATTTACTCTTTCAATTGTGCCTAGCTACTGTTGAACCAAATTTACAAGCATGGGCTACATATATATATATATATATATATACTTTTTGGCCATGCCTTGTGTCATGTGGGATCTTAGTTCTCCAACCAGGGATTGAACCCGCACCCCCTGCAGTGGAAGTCTTAACCACTGGGCCACCATGGAAGTCTTTTTTATTGAAGTATAGTTGACCTACAGTGTTGTTAGGACTACATATTTTTCATCAGAGTTATAACAAAAGTTTTACTAAATAATACAGTATTAGTGTGAAAATGCCTGAAACTTGCTCTCCTATCTTTTATAGTTTTATATTACAAAAATTTATATACTTTTCAGACTAATTCTTTGTCCTTATGTAATACATGAAAGTCCTTCCTTTTGTACAAAAAATGCTGGATTTCTACCTCTGATTCTGCTTAGTACAAATTAGAGGGCTCTTATTCTGGGACCTGAGTAGAGTTTCTGGAGCAGAATATTTCTCTTCAGATTTTCCCACTTCTCTAGTTGTTAGAAATGATCAGGAATCACCACGTCAATCCTGGTCCTACAGAGACCTTATCATCAGAGTTTGGCTTTGAAGGGAAGGAAAACAATGGAGAGTTGTCTCAAGAGTTAACAAAGTTTTGCAGAGGTTGTTTTATTTTTCATTTTTGAAGTGAGAGAGACTTCACATGGTTGTGATCTGGAGAAGGGTAGATAGTTTTATTATCTTTATCTTCAGTAACCAAATGAGGTGGTGGTGAGATTAAGATGATAGACTTTTCTTGATCAAAATCCAAGGGATGGAAGAGAAGAAGAAGAGAAAAGATGATGGAGACTATGTTAGACTTTCATAGTCTAAGTTAGATAAAAGATGTGGTTATAGTTAAGGGTGGGTTTGGGGGAAGTTGTTTTGAAAAAAGTGGGGAAAATATAAAATCTCTCTGCTTTGGAGAATTGGCAGTGGTTTTGAACTCTGGATTCATGTTAGAATCACCTGAGAGCTTTTAAAAACACCTCATGTCAGGGCCTCACCCCAGAAATTAATCAGAATTTATGAGAAGTTGGACCTAGGCCTGGTCTTTTTCAAAAGCTCCAGAAGTTCTAACATGCAGCCAGGATTGAGAATCTACTAGGGTCGTATTGTACTAGGATGGTATTTTCCCACTTGCGACCAATTAAATGTAAGTTTTCAATGTGAAGACAGGATCAGTATTTTTTTGTAACATCTTTATTGGAGTATAATTGCTTTACAATGGTGTGTTAGTTTCTGCTTTATAACAGAGTGAATCAGCTATACATATATCTGCATATCTCCTCCCTCTTGCATCTCCCTTCCACCCTCCCTATCCCACCCCTCTAGGTGGTCACAAATCACCGAACTGAGGATCAGTATTTTTGAAAAGCTCTCAAGGTTGATCCAGTGGGTAGCCAGTTTGGAGAATCATTGCATCAGGGCCCCAATGTTAGAGACTGAAAAAGCATAAATGGCAAGAGATGAAAGAATTGGCCTTCAAAACTCAGAATATTCTGTTTCATTTTTTGGGCTTTTCTCTTACTTGATCTATGCTTCTTTTGGTGTTGATTTTTAATCTCTTCCCTGGTTTCCATGTCTGAACTCAGACACAAGTATATTCTGTGCTATAACACACCTATAGATCTGGGCCAGCCCCACACAATCCCTTGAAACCCCAGGTTAGACCAGCCTTTGTTTCCACTGGTCTCCCACAAACCTGGCGGGGGGAGATTATACCATTATTATCAGTGATTATTATCCGTGATCTTGTGATTTCCACAACAGTTTATTCTTGGTGAGCTCATGTTGGACAGCAGAGTCCCAGTTTGCTTTGATTAGGACTTGACTCAAAATTACAACTGACTCTCAGTTTGAAAGGAAATCAGACACTATTAGATGAGCCACTGGCAGTTCAAGATCAACATGCCCTCAACTGTATAAGTGGCACTCCTCATCCTGTATTCCTTATCTTAGAGGATGGCACCACTATCCAACCTTATGCCTAAGTCTAAACCTATCAGTTTCATCCTTATATTACAAAATTTGTTTGTATCAGGACATTGAGTATACATACTAAAACTGAAAATGAATTCACTTCTCTTGGCAGTTAGAAAACCATCAGATTCAGTTTCCAAATTCAATTAATTATATCGCTTAAATTTGTTTCATCCTCTTTTCTCCATTCTGACTATCACTGACTCAGTTCAAGCCACCATATCAGCTAATGCATTAATTTCTGTACCTGTCTGCCAATCTCTAGTCTCATTCTGTGTGCCCATTCCTCTTCTCTCCCCCAATCCATCAGACTCACTTCTGCCAAATTGGCCAGTCCCAAATGAAAATGTGATCATATTAATTTCCGTACTCAAATTCTTTTAATGACTCAAAAGTAAAATTCATGTGTGGCATGAAAAGCAATCATGATATTGTCCCTGTTTTCTTCCTGCTACTGTCCTTCTTTACACTCCAGAAATACTGAGCTAGTTGGTGGCTCCCTGAACAGGCTGCATTCTCTCCTCTTCCATGTGGTACCCTATCCCCATTAGTCCACCTGTCACACTGCTCATCCTTCAGGTCTTAGCTCAGCCTCTTCTCTCTGAAGCCTTTCAGAAGCCTGGGGCAGCTCCTTTGTTGCTTCCACCATCATTCTTTAGAACATCCTGCCTTAAGACATTTTCTTCATTCTAACTGCTAATTACGTACGTCTCTAACCTCACTAGACTCTATGCTTCTTGAGGGTATGGAAGAATGAAGCTTTGAACTATGTCTGGACTTCAATCTTTAGATGAACTCATTAACTCACTACATAATTTGAGTCTGTCAATAGAAATCTAGTGTTGTAACTAATAACAGAATCTCCACAGTACATTTGGTACTGAATTAAATTAACACAAGGTTAGTGAGGTCATTATGAGTGATAAATCTAAGTTCCTATGACATACATTTCGTAACTTAAGTTTCACCATTGTATTACCATTCTTAATTCTTTAACAGTGAAAAGATCTTGTAACTAAATGAGTATGCACATTTTAATCTGAAAAGTGCTCCCCTGTTCCAGCATATTTTGTCTACAGACCTAACCCATGGTCACATAGTCATCCATTTCAAAGTGTACTTGACAGTATCTGAAAGCCTCTTGACCCATGTGTTAATTCATTTATTTAACACATTTTTATTGAATATGGAAAATGTATAGAACAATTATGCTAAGGGCAAAGGATAGAGAGATGAAAAAAACACAGTTTTTCCCTTGTGGGTTTAGAAAGTATAGGTTTTATATATGTTTATTTTAACCCTCATAACAGTCCTGTGGAGCAAATATTACCATCTCCATCTTATAAACGAGGACATTCCACAATGATATTTATCTTCTTGAAAGTAGTTTAAAACACTGGTGTTTTTCTAAATATAAAACATATAAGCCTCATCGTTTTGGTGATCTACTTGTGGTTTACAACTGTGTTTCTTAAACTTTAATGTACATACAAATCACCCCAGGATCTTGTTAAAATATAGATTTTGGTTTAGTAGGTCTGGGGTGGGATCCCAGCTTCTGCATATCTAGCAAACTCTGAAATGCCATGCAGTTAATTGGTCTATGAACCATACTTTGAATAGCAAAAGTTTAGAACATCATGTGTAGAATTCCACTGTGTCAAACATTATTCCTTTATTTATTGAGTCTTTTGTTTTGAAGATGCAGTCACCATTGCCTCTTAAAGTTTGTTTAAAAACGAGAGTAGAGTATTAAGTTCTCACATCCTTGATCTTCCTTAGCCTTCTGGGCCTAGTCAGCATATGCATCCATCGTGAATCCGCTCCAACTATTCTACCTTACAACCATATGTTCCCATTCCAAGTTCTACTTTTATCACTTTTTATGGTGGGAATCTCTGTATTAGGAATAAACTGGAGAATTTCAGGAAAGGATTCTGATCCAACTACAGGCTCCCTTCCAGCCTTTTTCAGTGAAGGCAAACAGTAAGAGTTTTGCATACCCAGTGGAAGTTTATCTATACAAAAATACTCAAACTTTGTTAGGTCTTTTCTGATAAATCTTATAATCCCCAAGCCAGAATGTTTCTTAAAATAGCTGTTGTCCTGGAAGAATCCTATAGAATGAAACTGCTCCCAATGGTGGCAGTCAAGGGTAGTGATTCTGAGCCTGGGCTCTGGAGAAGAAAGACTGGGTCCATAGTTTACTATCTGAATGGACTTGGAGAGTTCACTTAAATATCCCAAGCCTTTTTTCCATCATCAGCAATGGTTTTGATAATAGTTCTTATGAGGATGAAATTAGATAACTCGGATAAAGCACTTAGCATTTAGCAAAAACTCAATAAATTTTAACTTTTATTATTTCATTTTTCTCTTGACTCACTTCCAGAAATAAAATTCTAGAAGAGTATAGGTGCTGCAGTGCAGATTGATTTGCTTAATTGTTAGAGTTTGTTAAAAGAGGTTATTTGGAAAAAATGCTTAATATTTTGGAGCTAGGATCTGATTTGTGGCTATATATGTATTTTCTTTTTCAATTTTGGTATCTGTTTTTAATATGAGTCATTGTGGTTTGGCTATACTTTTCCCTCATGAACAGTTATGTAATTATGGCCACAGAACCAACTTTATTGCATTCTGACTTTTGGAATATTTTAGGATTTGATTTTCTCACTGAGGAGAAGATTGTGAACTATTTAACTGCTTTCTTTTTGAGCTTCCCATCCACAGATAGGTGCAGTTAAAGTAAACTAGGAATACACTAGCATGAAGGGGCTAGAATAATGACATTATGTTTAAGAAACTAGCAGTAATACTTGGTAGTATTTTATACTTTTCTTCTGAATAGATTTGGAGTGTCTTATGCTACACTTGGAAGCTTAATAAATAACCACCTCAAGAAATTTATATCTTTTCAGCATATATATTTTTTCTTGGACCCAAGATTACATATATAGCACTTAAGTTAAACCCTATTCTCTTTATGTGCATACTTAGACATTGAAGCATAGACCATTTATTCTTATGGGTCAAGACCCTGTAAAAATTAATGAGATGTGTCAGAATAGTGCCGTTGGGGATGACAAAACTGGTGATGCTATTCCAGGTGGAAGACAAGGCAGGCTTTACCAGTGGGGAGGGGGCATTACCTTCCTGGTTCAGTAGGAAAAGTTTCTCAGTTCTGGAGAGCTCTTGTTATGTATGATCTATTCGTAAGAGCAAACTCAGTACATTTAAAACTGTAAGCTGGGGGCTTCCCTGGTGGCGCAGTGGTTGAGAGTCCGCCTGCCGATGCAGGGGACATGGGTTCGTGCCCTGGTCCGGGAAGATCCCACATGCCGTGGAGCGACTGGGCCCGTGAGCCATGGCCGCTGAGCCTGCACGTCCGGAGCCTGTGCTCCACAACGGGAGAGGCCACAACAGTGAGAGGCCCGCGTACCACAAAAAAAAAAACAAAAACTGTAAGCTGGAATAGATAATGATAAAAGATTATGTTAAAAATATTTTTACACCCTTTCTACATTGTTTTAAGCCCCTCTCCTAGGTGGATTCTACTTTTAGGAGTATCAAACTACAAAATTTAAATATAGAGAATGAGTGATTTGATTTAACAAAGGAGTTTTGTTCACTGAAATACTTTATGTAGGAATCTTTTCAATCAAGGCTCACAAAATGAAGTGCTTACAGGGATCAGGTGGGATCTATAAAAGAGTAAAGTGGGCTGGATGGAGATCTAGAGAGTTCAGTCCACTGGCTAGAACTAGTTTCTTAAATTCATTCACCCAGGTCTTTAGCTGGTGTGGTAAAAATAACAATGGGCTTAGAGCCTGCAAATATGAGTTTTCTTCTGGGGTTCTCTGCTTACTGGTTCTATAACCTTGGACATCAGTATCTTTACCAACAAAACAGGGGCTTGAAATGAATAATCTCTAAGGTGAGTTCTGGCTTTGAGTGGTGGAAGTTTGTGGATACCAGTCACTTTAGCCCTTCATCCCATAAAGTTCTAAGTCATTCAGAAGAGTCACAAGGAACCAAATGGACAGAAGTCTCCTATAAAGGCTAGATTGGACAGCACTGAAGGGCTTTCTACCTCTCTCTCCTAATAAAGGTCTTAAGAACCCCAACCCCTTCCTCCCCTTACCTCCCCAAAAAACAGGCTAAGGGTGATAAGGGAGGAGGCACTGCATGGAGACTGTAAGTACAAATTCTGTAAAAGTTGAATAGAGGCAGGTAGAAGAAAAAGCCAGAAAAAATGAAATTACACTATGCTTGAAGAAAGATCTTTTATTTGTAACCTTATCCAGAAGTGGAATATCAGTCACCCAATACATGTTGGGCCCCCATTAGGCTCTTAAATTAGACATGATGGGGGGCAATATTTTCCAATATTAAATGGAAACATTTCAACCCTCTCCCCCCATTCACACACACATACTAGTCAGAATTCTTAGTTGCATAAAATAGAATCTAGTCTACCTAGTGTAAGGACAAATCATTTAAGTGTGAAGATAGCTTAAAGAATTGTTGGGAAGGGTGAATCCGCTTCCAAGAATAATTTCAAAAGCCCCAGGCTGCTGAGCGAACTGCATCCCTTCTTGGTTAGGAAGTTCTCACCAGCCTGGCTGCCTGCTTCAGAACTTTACCACTTCTGGTAATTTAGCATCAACAAATGGCCAAATCAGAGAGCTACTTCAACAACTGCCAGCTCCAGAACATGCTTTCTTTGCCACGGTTCCTGCCAGCCTTGCACTCGACCTCTTTCCCCATAGAGCTCAGTGTGAAACAAAGTGTGTGCCAGTGCATTCGATGGGCAGAACCTAGATCTCACCCAGAACCCTAGCTACAAGGGAGTCTGGGAAATGTAGATTTTAATTTTTGAACACCTAATGTTGTTAGAAGGCAGTTGGAATGGGTTGCATGAGTCGTCCATCATCCAGTAAATCATGTTGTCTTACAGCCTTCTGCCTCAGAAGGATACAGGAAACAACACCACAGACAGGTCAGGAAGGAGCTGGTACTTGATGTGTTTAGCAAAGCAGTAGGCTGAAAGCCAGCCTTAGAGGTTCTCTAAAATTTGAGCATATAAAGAACCAAGACAAGAAGACATATGATACAGTTTCTCTGAAAGTCTGGAGAAGATTAAAGTCTATTAAAGCGTGGCCAAAATCCTTGCTGCCCAATAGGGAAGGCGGTTACATTGGAAAGACGAGGAGAGAGAAGGAGTGAGACAGAGGTAGAGGAAGGCAGATGTCCAGATTCTTATTTTTTTCCTCTACCATTAGAACCATCCAGGTAAATAAGAGGAAGCCTAAGGATATAAGGGGTCTTTTGCCCCCCTTGATTAGGAATCTGGCTTTCAGTTCCCTGGAAGTCTCCTCTATCACCCACTACACTCAGTGGGGCAGCATGGATGAACAGAGTGACTGCTGGAGTTAAGCGTTTCTAAGACGCTGAGTTTCTGAGACCCTGAGTGGAAAGGATATGGAATGCAGGTGAGTTGAATATCAGCAGACATGCCACGTTGACCAGGGTTATAGGGATGAGTGACCCTTCAGCAGAGCTGAGGGCTGACAACCCAGTTTATGGTGGAAAATGTGGAGACATTCAGAAGGGTCCAGATCAGATAGGCCCTCCTCTACTAATTCTTCCCCAACCACCTCCTCCTCCCCCATCATCACCTGGCACTTCAAGGAGAACTAATTTCTCCCTCTGTCAGGTTTCCATAGCCCATTGTGCATACTTCTGTAATGCTACCTCATGATATTGTGAGTATTTGTTTGCATATCTATCTTTTTCACTAGATGGTGAACTCTCCAAGAGATGGGGCTTTTAATATCTATATCTCTAGTTCTCTGCATATTTCCTTTCGGTAGGGGCTCAATTAACATGTTTTAATGCATTAAGACATATTCTTTATCCTATGTGTAGTTATACTTAGCCTAAATGTGCCACAATTCAGATTGGGTGAGATTTTCAGGGGAGGATATGAAATGTGATTATGAACCTTGTAATATGGGTATGGAATCTTGTAATATAGGTACAGAACCAGGAAATAAGAGTGTAGAAGGGGAAAGAATAGGAATTTGGAGGGGCAAGAAAAAAAGAGAAGAACTAAATATCTGGAGGAGGTGTGACCTTTTTCTTCTTTTCTAGCTACCTAAAACATTTTTAAACGTGAGAAATGAAATTATCTTTCTTGTTTTTATTTTAAATTATGTAAATTATATAATTAATATATAAATGCATTCTAATTGTACAATTAAAACCCTATGCAAAAAAGCTAAGTCCTTTTTTGGTCTCTATGGTAGGCTGAGTAACAGCCTCCCCAGAGATGTCCGTGTTCTGATCCTGGGGCCCATGGATAGTCACCTTTCATGAAAAGGAACTTGGTTGAAGATTTTGGGATGGGGAGATAATCCTGGATTATCCAGATGGGCCCAAGGTAATGACAAGGGTCCTTATGGGAGGGAGGCAGGAGGATCAAAGTCAGTAATAGATGTGATGATAGAAGCAAGAGGTTGGATTGATTCAAGGATGGGGCCACAAGCCCAGGAATGCAGGTGGCCTCTAGAAGCTGAAAAAGGCAAGGAAATAGTTTCTCCCCTCCGAGCCCCCAGAAGGAACCAGCCCTTCCAACACCTTGACTTTAGTCCAGTGAGACTGATTTTGGACTTCTGACCTCTAGAATTGTAAGATATAAATTCATGTTTTCTTTTTTCTTTTTTCTTAAAGCCATTATGTTTGTGGTACTTTGTTACAGTGGCAATAGGAAATGAATCTAGCCTCTTAATCTCACTCTCTATACCAGAGGTAACCAAAGTTACCAATATAATGTGTATCCTTCCAGACCTTCTTTTACATATGTATCAATATATATATAACTGTGCATGTGTAAATAGCATGGGTTTGAGTGCTATTAAAATTTTACTGAGTATATTATTCTGCAGTTTGCTTTTTTTACTTATCAGTGTGTCTTGGAACTCTTTTTTATCAGTATAGATTAATGTATACCGATTCCCTTTTTTCAACTACTCTCTGATTTTTCCATTCTATGTCTTTCATAATTTATATTACCATTCCACTAAATTATTTTATACACTAAAATGTTGAAATTTACTTTTCTGGCATATAAAAGGGGAAACATAGCTGGTTGAAAAGCATAGTCAAGTTCTTGCTTCAGGATATTAAAAAACACTCAGATTTTACTGTATGTGATCATCACTGGAAATACTTTATTTCTCCCAAGTAAATTATTATAGCTAAATGTGCCTTGGAGAAAGTGATGTTAACAAATCCTGTCTGGTCCAATATTCTTATTTGTGATTTTTTCTTTCTAAGTCTCAGAGTTTTGTGAACAACTGTGTGTTTAGTTCTTAGATAGATTATAGCTTTAACAGATTAAAAAATGATAGCGAAAAATAATCCCACCTTGCAAAGCAGTCTTTTTTGATGCGGACTTGTCAGAGCAGTTTACAACACATAATGAGGTGTCACAGCCTGGTGAGACATGCAAAGCAGGTTAAAAAACTGCAATACTGTATAGTGCCTTTAATACTGAGGATGGTAAATATGTGGAAGAAGAAATCCATTTGCTGCCATTCTATTTAAATGTCTGGAAATATGTAGTTATCAGAGCACCAATAAATGTCTCCTGTAAGTCAAGTTCTTCTTTAAAAAAAAAAAGCACTACGGTTTTATTGAATCTCTTTGGAAACTAAAGGCAGTTTGCTACCCAAGACCTGTTCAAAGCACTTGCTGTCAGTCAGTAGAAAAGATTTGGCTACCACCTTGGTGTTAAATATAAATGTAGTCTAAAGGTTTAATGGATTAAAACTGTGCTATTTAATTTGAAATGGAATTTCCCACCCTCCTAGCTTAGGTAGTTAGGATTCTGTGGGTTTGCTTTTCATTCCAGTCTGGTTTATAGGTCTAATAAAGAAAAGGCAGCTGTGGGTTCAGAATGCAAGTGTATCGAATTGAGGAGACAGCTCTCCTTTTGGTGGAAGGAGAGGGGACAAAACACCCTATTAACTCCAACTTGTTAAAATTTACTAAAATTTACTAAGTCTCTAGTTCATTAGCCTTTCCCTCCCTCTTCACACCAAAAGAGTAGATAAAAGGTAAGCAGCAACATTAAGAGACATTATATGCAGAGGTGAACACAATATGACAAGGTCTTTTTAAAATAACAAACAGTGTAAGCTCTCTAGGAGGTAGACAGTATGAAGTGCAACAAAAACTGTAATTATGCTCTCAGCAGGAAACCTGTATTTATAGTGACAGTAGAGTGTCTCTAAAAACCTGTTAGGTTAAGGCTGCTGGTCTTAATTATATGTATTAAGAGTTTGTATCTTCACTCTTTTCTTTTTAAAATTCAAAGAAGAAACCTAATTATAACTTGGACTCTAGTAAATTGGGCCATATTTAAACAATGAGCATTTGGCAATCTCATCATGCACCATGATGTGTCCTACTGGTGCAGTTGCTATGCAAGCCAAACTGGCCCCCCCAAATAATTTGTTTTTGCTGCCTCCATGACAGAGGAAAAACAAACAAAAGCCAAACAAGGGAAATAATGAAATTATGCTTTTTTTTCAGTCAATGACACCCAAGCCTTCTGGAGGGGGCGATCATTCCTTGGGTAGATTCTTACTTATAGAATTACAGGTTGTTTGTGTGTTGTTAACATGTAAATATTTTAGCTAGATCATGGTTGGATAAATCTTGTTGGTTTGATTTTTGCCTCTGTCTTGGTCCCAAAGGCCCTAGAAGGTTACAACTGCTTCTAGTTGACTTCTGTTAAATTGTATGAGGCTCAAAAGTTTAGGTTCTGCCTGGCGTGCAGCCGAAGGTGTTACAGCTGAACAACACACTTCTGAGTTACAGGGACTGGTCCTGTTGTATTCATCATAAGATGGCCCCCAAACAGGTATCTGACTACATTTGACTTTTCCATATATGATTTACACTTCACTTAGTATATTCCACACCAGTTTCCCAGGTGCTTGTTCTTCTGCATAATATTTGCTGAACTTCAAGAAAGAAAGAGCTTAATTATTTGGTTAGGATTAGATTATAATCATATGAATAAATATATGAATATGGGGATTGTGACCTACTATTGTTGGGATCACCTGTCATTAAGATACACTTTATAATTTTGTTCACATTACAAAGTTATGGGGTGAACTGAACAAAATTAATTTTTTGAGTTTAATGCCAAAAGTCATGCTGATATGACTGAGCTAATAAATCAAGCTGTATGAAAGTGAACTTACTGTATTTGATCCTCTTCTTCTCTGTGGCTCTAATTCCTTGAAGTTCTCATGGGTTCTATGGTCCAAACAATTTTAAGGTGGTCTTCGCAAAATAATGATCACTGAATGATTTGATCATGCATCATTTGTTTCTCTTTATGGTCTCAGGCAGAAAAGGAACTCAGAGCTAATATATTTTCTTCTCTTTGGAATGTATAATCTAACTAAATTGAATTTCTATCATCTGCCCTCAAATAACTACCAAAGTAAAATTAGAGTGGTTCTAAATGGATTTAAATAAATGCTGAAAAATTTGGAAACCATTTGCGTATTTATTGGTAGCCCCATTGAAGTTGTATCTTGGGCAACCCAACTTTCAATTTTATTGAAATACTGATTTAGTTTTCATTATTGTTAGATTGAAGAAAGCAGTCACTGGGTCTAAAGTTAATAATAGTTTTATGTAAAGTCTCATGGATTTTTATAGTGATAGGGATCTGTAGTATGAATAATGGCATTTCTCTAATTAAGCAGCAATTGAATTAAAACAATAAAAATCAAGGATGAACTATTTAATAATTTTGATGTGTTTAGCACAATTTGGATTATACTTCATAGAGTTTTTGTTATTTCTGTGTTGAATAATTTATTAAAGTAATGAGTAACATGAATCACTGGGACAGTTTTCTATATTTTATCAAAATAAATTATTGGTTGAAAAATGGAGCAAGGTTTAGAGAGGAGGTATGAATATTAGTGAATGTTACTAAGAACAAGCATTAGGTAGTGAGCAATAATTTTTTCTATGCTCCATCCCTCAAGTGTGATCGGTTCAAGCAAAACCCAGTTCGAGTATCATTAGATGACCAGTTGACATGACAGTAGAGATGGTAGCAAAAATACAAGAGAACAGGGTCCCACTGCATTAAACACGACTTTTAAAAATGTCACTAAAAGGAGTTAGAATCTTTGAGCAAATAGTAGCCGCACAAAGTACTAAATTATCTTAATTATTCCAAAATTGGGCCATGAAATTGTGAAAGTAAATCTTCAAGTCTGGATAGCAGATTTCCCCCTTTTTATATAAATGAAATGGTAGAAAACATAGTATTTGGAAAACGTAAGTAAACAATTTGCATAGTAGTATCAAGGGTATTTTAGAAGTGAAATTCAATGCATTTGTTTTCTACTTCCTATGTATATCCATTGTGGTTTTTTTCTTTTTTTAATTAATTTTTATTGGAGTAGAGTTGCTTTACAATGTTGTGTTAGTTTCTACTGTACAGCAAAGTGAATCAGCTATACATATACATATGGCCCCTCTTTTTCGGATTTTCTTCCCATTTAGGTCACCACAGAGCACTAAGTAGAGTTCCCTGTGCTATACAGTAGGTTCTTGATAGTTATCTATTTTATACATATTATAAATAGTGTATATAGGTCAACCACAGTCTCCTAATTCATCCCACACCCCTTTCCCCCTTGGTATCCATACATTTGTTCTCTACATTTGTGTCTCTGTTTCTGCTTTGCAAATAAGATCATCTATACCATTTTTCTAGATTCCATATATATGCATTAATATACAATATTTGTTTTTCTCTTTCTGACTTCACTCCATATGACAGTCTCTAGGTCCATCCACATCTCTATCACCCTATATACATATACATATATATATATATATATATTTTTAACATTTAACATCCTTATTGGAGTATAATTGCTTTAGAATGTTGTGTTAGTTTCTGCTGTATAAAAAAGTGACTCAGCTATACGTATACATATATCCCCATATCCCCTCCCTCTTGAGTCTCCCTCCCACCCTCCCTATCCCACTCCTCTAGGTGGTCACAAAGCACCGAGCTGAGCTCTCTGTGCTATGCGGCTGCTTCCCACTAGCTATCTATTTTACATTTGATAGTGTATATCTCTCCAGGCCACTATCTCACTTCGCCCCAGCTTACCCTTTCCCCTCCCCGTGTCCTCAAGTCCATTCTCTATGTCTGCGTTTTTATTCCTGTCCTGCCCCTAGGTTCTTCAGAACCATTTTTTTCTTTTAGAGTCCATATATATGTGTTAGCATATGGCATTTGTTTTTCTCTTTCTGACTTACTTCACTCTGTATGACAGACTCTAGGTCCATCCACCTCACTACAAATAACTCAGTTTCATTTCTTTTTATGGCTGAGTAATATTCCATTGTATATATGTGCCATATCTTCTTTATCCATTCATCTGTCGATGGACACTTAGTTTGCTTCCATGTCCTGCTATTGTAAATAGTGCTGCAATGAACATTGTGGTACATGACTCTTTTGAATTAAGGTTTTCTCAGGGTATATGCCCAGTAGTGGGATTGCTGTGTTGTACGGTAGTTCTATTTTTCGTTTTTTAAGGAATCTCCATACTGTTCTCCATAGTGGCTGTATTAATTTACATTCCCAACAGTGCAAGAGGGTTCCCTTTTCTCCACACCCTCTCCAGCATTTATTGTTTGTAGATTTTTTGATGATGGCCATTCTGACCCGTGTGAGGGCATACCTCATTGTAGTTTTGATTTGCATTTTTCTAATGATTAGTGATGTTGAGCATCCTTTCATGTGTTTGTTGGCAGTCTGTATATCTTCTCCGGAGAAATGTCCATTTAGATCTTCTGCCCATTTCTGGATTGGGTTGTTTGCTTTTTTGATATTGAGCTGCATAAGCTGCTTTTATATTTTGGAGATTAATCCTTTGTCAGTTGCTTCGTTTGCAAATATTTTCTCCCATTCTGAGGGTTGACTTTTCATCTTGTTTATGGTTTCCTTTTCTGTGTAGAAGCTTTTAAGTTTCATTAGTTCCCATTTGTTAATTCTTCTTTTTATTTCCATTTCTCTAGGAGGTGGGTCAAAAAGGATCTTTCTGTGATTTATGTCATAGAGTGTTCTGCCTATGTTTTCCTCTAAGAGTTTTATAGTGTCTGGCCTTACATTTAGGTCTTTAATCCATTTTGAGTTTATTTTTGTGTATGATGTTAGGGAGTGTTCTAATTTCATTCTTTTTTTTTTTTTTTTTTTTTTTTTTTTTGTGGTACGCGGGCCTCTCACTGTTGTGGCCTCTCCCGCTGCGGAGCACAGGCTCCGGACGCACAGGCCCAGCAGCCATGGCTCACGGGCCCAGCCGCTCCGCGGCATATGGGATCCTCCCAGACCGGGGCACGAACCCGTATCCCCTGCATCGGCAGGCGGACTCTCAACCACTGCGCCACCAGGGAGGCCCTAATTTCATTCTTTTACATGTAGCTCTCCAGTTTCCCCAGCAACACTTATTGAAGAGGCTGGCTTTTCTCCATTGTATATTCCTGCCTGCATTATCAAAGATAAGGTGGCCATATGTGCATGGGTTTAACTCTGCGCTTTCTATCCTGTTCCATTGACCTATATTTCTGTTTTTGTGCCAGTACCATACTGTCTTGATTACAGTAGCTTTGTAGTATAGTCTGAAATCAGGGAGCCTGATTCTTCCAGCTCCATTTTTCTTTCTCAAGATCGCTTTGGCTATTTGGGATCTTCTGTGTTTCCATGCAAATTGTGAAATTTTTGTTCTAGTTCTGTGAAAAATGCCATTGGTAGTTTGATAGGGATTGCATTGAATCTGTAGATGGCTTTGGGTAGTGTAGTCATTTTCACAATGTTGATTCTTCCAATCCAAGAACATGGTATATCTCTCCATCTGTTTATATCATCTTTAATTTCTTTCATCAGTGTCTTATAGTTTTCTGCATACAGGTCTTTTGTCTCCTTAGATAGGTTTATACCTAGGTATTTTATTCATTTTGTTGCAGTGGTAAATGGGAGTGTTTCCTTAATTACTCTTTCAGATTTTTCACCATTAGTGTATAGGAATGCAAGAGATTTCTGTGCATTAATGTTGTATCCTGGTACTTTACCAAATTCATTGATTAGTTCTAGTAGTTTTCTGGTAGCATCTTTAGGATTCTCTATGTATAGTATCACATCATCTGCAAACAATGATAGTTTAACTTCCTCTTTTCTCATTTGGATTCCTTTTATTTCTTTTTCTTCTCTGACTGCTGTGGCTAGCACTTCCAAAACTATGTTGAATAATAGCTGTGAGAGTGGGTAACCTTGTCTTGTTCCTGATGTTAGTGGAAATGGTTTCAGTTTTTCACCATTGAGAATGATGTTGGCTGTGGATTTTTCATATATGGCCTTTATTATGTTGAGGTAAGTTCCCTCTATGCCTACTTTCTGGAGGGTTTTTATCATAAATGGGTGTTGAATTTTGTTAAAAGCTTTTTCTGCATCTACTGAGATGATCATATGGTTTTTCTCCTTCAATTTGTTAATATGGTTTATCACATAGATTGGTTTGCATATACTGAAGAATCCTTGCATTCCTGGGCTAAACCCCACTAGATCATAGTGTATGATCCTTTTAATGTGCTGTTGGATTCTGTTTGCTAGTATTATGTTGAGGATTTTTGCATCTATGTTCATCAGTGATATTCACCTGTAGTTTTTTTTCTTTGTGACATCTTCATCTGGTTTTGGTATCAGGGTGATGGTGGCCTCATAGAGTGAGTTTGGGAGTGTTCCTCCCTCTGCTATATTTTGGAAGAGTTTGAGAAGGATAGGTGTTGGCTCTTCTCTAAATGTTTGATAGAATTCGCCTGTGAAGCCATCTGGTCCTGGGCGTGCATTTGTTGGAAGATTTTTTTTTTTTCTTTTTTTTTTGCGGTGTGCGGGCCTCTCACTGTTGTGGCCTTTCCCATTGCAGAGCACCGGCTCTGGATGCACAGGCTGAGCGGCCATGGCTCACGGGCCTACCTGCTCCATGGCATGTGGGATCTTCCCGGACCGGGGCACGAACCCGTGTCTCCTGCATCGGCAGGTGGACTCTCAACCAATGCGCCACCAGAGAAGTCCTGTTGGAAGATTTTTAATCACAGTTTCCATTTCAGTGCTTGTGATTGGTCTGTTTATACTTTCTATTTCTTCCTGATTCAGTCTCAGAAGGTTGTGCTTTTCCAAGAGCTTGTCCATTTCTTCCAGGTTGTCCATTTTATTGGCATATAGTTGCTTGTAGTAATATCTCATGATCCTCTGTATTTCTGCAGTGTCAGTTGTTACTTGTCCTTTTTCATTTTTAATTCTGTTGGTTTGAGTATTCTCCCTTTTTTTCTTGATGAGTCTGGCTAATGGTTTATCAATTTTGTTTATCTTCTCAAAGAGCCAGCTTTTAGTTTTATTGATCTTTGATATTATTTTCCTTCATTTATTTTTCATTTATTTCTGATCTGACTTTTATTATTTCTTTCCTTCTGCTAACTTTTGGTTTCTTTGTTTTTCTTTCTCTAATTTCTTTAGGTGTAAGTTTAGGTTGTTTATTTGAGTTGTTTCTTGTTTCTTGAGGTAGGATTGTATTTCTATAAACTTCCCTCTTAGAACTGCTTTTGCTGCATCCCATAGGTTTTGGGCCATTGTGTTTTCATTGTCATTTGTTTCTAGGTATTTTTTGATATCCTCTTTTATTTATTCAGTCATCTCTTGGTTATTTAGTAGCATATTGTTTAGCCTCCATGTGTTTGTATTTTTTACAGTTTTTTTCCTGTAATTGATATCTAGTCTCATAGTGTTGTGGTCGGAAAAGATACTTGATACAGTTTCAATTCTCTTAAATTTACTAAGGCTTGATTTGTGACCCAAGATATGATGTATCCTGGAAAATGTTCCATGAGCGCTTAAGAAGGAAGTGTATTCTGTAATTTTTGGATGGAATATCCTATAAATATCAGTTAAGTCCATCTTGTTTAATGTGTCATCTAAAGCTTGTGTTTCTTTATTTATTGTCATTTTGGATGCTCTGTGCATTGGTGAAAGTGGGGTGTTAAAGTCCCCTACTATTATTGTGTTACTGTCAATTTCCCCTTTTATGGTTGTTTGCATTTGCCTTATGTATTGAGGTGCTCCTAAGTTGGGTGCATAAATGTTTACAATTATTATATCTTCTTCTTGGATTGATCCCTTGATCATTATGTAGCGTCCTTTGTCTCTTGTAACAGTCTTTATTTTAAAGTCTATTTTGTCTGATATGAGTATTGCTACTCCAGCTTTCTTTTGATTCCCATTGGCATGGAATATCTTTTTCCATCCCCTCACTTTCAGTCTTATGTGTCCCTAGGTGTGAGGTGGGTCTGTTGTAGACAGCATATATACGGGTGTTGTTTTTGTATCCATTCAGCCAGTCTATGTCTTTTGGTTGGAGCATTTAATCCATTTACATTTAAAGGTAATTATCGATATGTATGTTCCTATTACCATTTTCCTAAGAGTTTTGGGTTTATTTTTGTAGGTCTTTTCCCTCTCTTGTGTTTCCTTCCTAGAGAAGTTCCTTTAGCATCTGTTGTAAAGCTGGTTTGGTGGTGCTGAATTTTCCTAGCTTTTGCTTGTCTGTAAAGGTTTTAATTTCTTTGTCGAATCTGAATAAGATCCTTGCTCTGTAGAGTAATCTTGGTTGTAGGTTTTTCCCTTTCATCACTTTAAATATGTCCTGCCAGTCCTTTCTGGCTTGCAGAGTTTCAGCTGAAAGATCAGCTGTTAAACTCATGGGGATTCCCTTGTATGTTATTTGTTGATTTTCCCTTGCTGCTTTTGATATTTTTTTCTTTGTATTTAATTTTTTTTTTTTTTTTTTGCAGTGCGCGGTCCTCTCACTGTTGTGGCCTCTCCCATTGCGGACCACAGGCTCCAGACACGCAGGCTCAGTGACAATTGCTCACGGGCCTAGCCACTCTGTGGCATGTGGGATCTTCCCAAACCAGGGCTCGAACCCATGTCTCCTGCATTGGCAGGCAGATTCTTAACCACTGCACCACCAGGGAAACCTGGAATCAAACTTTTTAAAAAAATTATTATACTGTGTCCCACATCTAATAGGATTTTGTTTATTTTATTATTATTTTTTATAAGGGCATAACATTTTGCCATAAAATGGAATTGTTTGGACTGGTTCTTTTTTTTTTTTTTTTTTTTTTGCGGTATGCGGGCCTCTCACTGTTGTGGCCTCTCCTGTTGCAGAGCACAGGCTCTGGACGCGCAGGCTCAGCGGCCATGGCTCACGGGCCCAGCCGCTCCGTGGCACGTGGGATCCTCCTGGACTGGGGCATGAACCTGTGTCCCCTGCATCGGCAGGTGGACTCTCAACCACCGCGCCACCAGAGAAGCCCCTGGAGTGGTTCTTTGGTTTAGAATGATAGGTAATACTATTTCTCTCTCTCTCTTTTTTTTTTCTCTCTTTACTGTGAGAAGCTGTATCTGATGTTTTATCTGTTTTATCTTTATCTGTTTTATCTTGCTATACAAAGATTCAGTCTTTCCAATTAGTTAATTTTTTGAAGCTGGTATTATGGCAGCCCATTCATTTGAGTCTCACCCTGTAGCTTAAGCAATCAATTCAGTTTGCATGGAAAGGGCATAAGGAGAGAGAAGTTTGTGAAAATTCTCACTGAAGGAAGAATAGTGAAGCTGGAATCATCATTTGTCCTGATTTATCTCAGTTTCCTTTAATATGGGAATATTAATGCTCTCTTTCTCTGTTCACTCCAAAATTATGTTTTAAGTTTAAATCGAAATCTAGATTTAGGATTATTTTTTAGTTTTGAAGAGCAGGTCAGCATTTTCCATCTCAGACATCATGTTTATTAGAAATCTAGGCTGTGCCACTTGAGTAGAGGAATTTCTTAACTCCAAAATTTATGAGACTTCTGTCTATTAGGAGAAAAATATGGGATTTTCTTTCCTTAAAGCATGTTTTTATTGGGACAGCCTGTTTGCTGTTGCAGCTTAAAACTGATCCCCAAAGAGTAAAACCTCAATGAATCATTGGGTTGCTTGCCTTGGAGCAAGGCCAGGAGCAGTACGTTTTCAAGATAAACAGTGCTCGGGCTGAAAGAATGGCACAGATTTCTCAGGTGGGGTGTTCTCACTCCCCTTCCGACATGTACTATATTACAGTGTCTTACAGATAAGCCTTGAGGGAAAGCCAGCCTGAAATAACTTTATTTCATGATAGTTATTTCCTGGATGTTTTAGCCAAATGTTTCTTGAATAGTCCAGAGAACATGGCTTTGAATTCATTGACACTCACTGGTTGATGCCTGTTTTTATGTTCATCTCCACATTTTAATAAAGCAGGGGCCCTGATACCTGTTTTATTCATTGCTGTATCCTGACTCCTAGCACAGAGCCTTGCCCAGACCAGGTGCTCAGTACACATTGACTGAACGCATGTTGAATGAATGAATTCAGGTTCACATCAATTGAAATTTGATTATAAACATAAGTCTAGGATGCTGTAAATGCAGCCAAATTATACCAGACTGGAACTTTTGGTCTTTATAATTGGCCATGTTTATGCCTTCTGAATAACTATACTATGGTAGTTATGAGTCAACTCATTCTTGTTTATTTGTCTCTTCATTCATCCAAAAGATATTTATTTATTACTTTGTCCATGGTTGGCATTCTGCTAGCAGTTAAGATATAGCAATGAGATATATCAGGCCTCTCGGA
This sequence comes from Hyperoodon ampullatus, assembly GCF_949752795.1. Classification (NCBI taxonomy): domain Eukaryota; kingdom Metazoa; phylum Chordata; class Mammalia; order Artiodactyla; family Ziphiidae; genus Hyperoodon; species Hyperoodon ampullatus. Next base: position 66,956,337 of record NC_136921.1, read on the forward strand.
TATATCAGGATACATGAGGCATTTGCCTGCTCTCCTTGGTCTTGCCATTCTGTATTTGGTTTGTTTAAGGTAAGCACAAAAATATTTACAAAATAAGGTCAATAAGGTGGAGACTGAAATGGTCAGAGTAGGGAGAAATCATGCATTGCTAAGGGTTAGAAGAGGTTTACTGAAGAAGCTAGGACTCAAGGATACATAGAATTTCAGAAGGTAAAATTGGTGACAGAGATCTTCCCAGTGCTGCATGAGTAGTGTGCATGAGTGTGTGTGTGTGTGTGTGTGTGTGTGTACATTTGAACATTTCACTGGAGAGAAGAGGAATGGGGCAGAAAAAGAGGAATATGTTCCAAGACAAATTAATTATTTTACCTATGTTAGCACGCTCTCTTACTCTATTCCTATATCTGAGGAGATTGGAGACCCCTGGGGTTAGTGCTTTTGTCTTTGCATTCTCCATGATCCTTTGTCAGTATGTGCTCATGGTCAGGTTTCTGGAACTTACAGTGGCTTGTTTGGATTGAGAGTGCCGCTGACTGGTATAATAATGCATTGTTTGGGAGACCAAGATTAGAGACATTTAGTTGTTTCTGCTTGCTCATCTCACCAAAATCAACTATTAATCACAACCTAGTTCAGTTTTTCTAAGTAAGAATGTTACACCTGGGGATTATTTGTGGACATTTTCTTAGAGTACAAAAGTATCTCTTTAAAGCATTGAGCAGATTTTAACAGAAGATAATGCTTGTGATACAGCATTATCAGTACAGTAACAAGCAAACCTCATACATTCCCTGAACTTTCATATGAATAAAGTTTAATTTATTTGCTCATTTTATTTTTTCAAATCAATTTTACTAATGTGTATTCATGGAATCTTGTTGACATTTTCTTTATTATCCAAAACTATATATTGTTTTCATGCTAAAGTGTTCTCCCCATATTCAGGGACCGATATGTACAGTGAGTTGTTCTAGATCAGGCATTTATAAAAAGATGATGTGTGTACTTGGTGCAGTCCTATATCCTGTGGAATTATATGAAATCCTACATGCACACAGTCAATCCTCATTATTCATGGATTCTGTATATGAAAATTTGCCTACTTAATAAAATTTTTTGTAACCTCCAAATCAATACTCATAGTGCTTCTGCAGTCATTAGCAGACATGCACAGAGCAGCAAAAATTTGAAGTTGCCCAGCATACACTCCCAGCTGAGGTCCATCAAGGCAACCCTTACCTTCCTGTTTCAGTGCTCAGACTGTAAACGTTTCTTTTTCATAGTCTGTTTGGTGCCATGTTTTTCATAATTTTGTGCTTTCTATGGGTGATTTTCCTGTTTGAAATGACCCCCAAGCATACTGCTAAAGTGTTGTCTCATGTTTCTAAGAGCAAGAAGGCTATGCTGTGCCTTATGGAGAAAATATATGTGCCAGATAAGCTTCATTCTGGCATGAGTTATGGTGCTCTGACTGTGGATTCAATGTTAATGAATCAACAGTATATATTAAATAAGGTGTCTTTAAACAGAAACACACATAAAACAAAGTTATGTATTGATTGGTTGATGAAAATGTTGTGTCCAGACGCTCACAGGAACCTAACCCTGCGTTTCCCCTAGTGATGGTTTAGTATTCGCTAATTCAGTGTTCCTGGTGACTGTATAGGACATAACTCCAGTGAATAACAAGAATTGAGGTGCACATGTCTTTCTGAGGTGAGAGACCGTAATACTCATCAGATTCTCCACGGGGACTGTGACTCCCTCGAAGCCTAAGAACCCTTGTTTCTCTTTGGGAGTTTTTCCCATTCTGGTATTCTCGGACTACTAGGCCTGCTATGTAGAAACTGGAGCTAGTGTGCTGGTACTGAAGTGTTAAAGAAAGAGAGCAACGCAGAGATCCGGAAACTATAGATCCACATCTCCACGTCTCCACTGACTGAGTAATCTCACCATTACTGACTTTTGCAGTCAGATGGAGCTGGTTTGAATCCTAATTTTTCAGCTTACTAGCTTTGTGATCCTTGGCAAAAATGTTTAACCGCTTTGAGTTTTCTTCTGTGTCAAGTAGACACAATAATACCTACCTTGTAAGGTTATTTTAAAGATTAAGTTAGAGGATGAGTTTAAAGAACCATGTAAAGTCCCTGGGAACAGTCAAAACCATTATTATAAATGTCATTATGGTACAGTATACACTTAATAGATCATTGTTAGTTTCTCTCTTTTTCTCCTTCCCACTTGGGAATAGCATGAGATCCATTTTCTAATAACCTGGATGAATTAAATTAACTCTGGAATTGCCTCTTTCCCGCAATAACTAGTGGAGAAAGCAGGACGTGCTCTCAGGGCTCTGGTTTTCTTCCTGCTGATTTCTCTGGTCCGGAGAGCCACTGCAGTGATGATGGATGACTGGAGCTCTGAGTGGCACTGATGGGGAGCACTGTTTTGGTTACAAGGGGGATAACCATCCCCAACTCCTGACCAAGAATGGAGGGCTCATGCTTCAGTGCTCTCCCAGGTGCCTGTCTCCCAAAGGGAAGATGGGGTGACTGTAGCAGTTCAGAGGCCTGTGAATGACATTCAGATGCCCTCTTCACATCCACCTGAAGGGGACTCTTAGGATTTCACTTTCCTAATTTGAGAACCTGAAACCCTATTTCTCCTTAAGAATGTCTTAGGCTAATTATTTCCCTTAGCATTTCAGAATTCCCCTGCCATCTTAAATATGTAAGACAACATAAGTATGATGACACATCATTGAAGAATGAGGTTTTCTACATTAATGGATTTTCCAGGTGAAACTGGTCCCTTGCTGTGTTTTGCTTTAATAATTTCATAGAACTGGTCATAAGTTGTATTACACACTTTTTTGACATCTTATATGTGATTAAATAAAGTGGATAATTTAAACTTTTCTTGATTACTTATGAGTGAACTGCTGTACTATGTTATAGAACATAGCAACTCCCTCAGAGCCTGCTAAAGCTAGTAGATGAATTGTCCACATATATTAATAACCTTAGTTTGCTTACTTTGAGTTTTTTTTTAAATGTTGTTGGATTTTTGTTACTAGGTGACATAAGTAGGTGAGGAATGCCAATGTAGTTCACATTCTTGAATGAGTTATGGTAAAAATGATTAAGTTCTGATTATTTGCATATCAACACAATCCCAACCATTTGCATCCATATTTGTTTACTAAATATATTGACATTATCATATTTATGAATATAAAGTACTGTAGCATTATAGTAATACATTTGATATTTATATTTAATATATTAATATAACATATTTGAATGGATTAAAATATACACAGGACTTTAATATATATTTTTCCCTCATTCCTATGAATTCTTGCTCCACATAAGCCAATGAAATAGGCCTAGGATATTTTGTGGCCCGGGATGAAGCTGGTTACTGAGGAGTTTGAAACCTCAAGATAGCCCCACAATATTACTATGAATTGGATGCGTTAGTCATAAATATGTTTCCTCAGAGTGCAGTGTTTATATACCAATTCCTGTCTAGTTCTAGGCCTCTGAAGTTGACCCTTAGGCACCACCATTTTCTGTCTAGAGGTGACATTATACCCAAGGGCTCATAGAATGACCTCACTCCTTTTAGGTCTGGCAAAATTAACCTTTTGTCTGCAATATAATCTCACTCAATTAAAAAAAACAACAATGGCCAGAATATAAATAAAAACAACAGCAGGCTTTACTCTCCGGTGTGTCTCTTTTGCCCTGGATGGAAATGACCCAACTCAAAGCCCCTGTGCCGATTTACTTACTTTGGTGCTAGCTGAGTGATGCTGGACCTGGCAGGCAAACTTTCAGTTTCTCTCTGTCCACAACAGCCAAAATGGCCGTCTCTGCATTATTTGAAAACTACACAGTCAGTGAAATACAGACAAAGAAATGTGGTTGCTGTGAAATAAAATGCCTATCACAAAGGGAGAGATCAAATGTGAGAGAAGGTGCATTTAATGTAAAAAACACAACTGGGTGTCATTCTATATCAAAGCAACCTAAGTGGAGAGTACAAATATAATGCATGATAATGAGGGTGCCCAATTTTGGAAAGTGGTTTTTAAAATGCTGCCGCAGAATGCTATGTAGTCTCTTAGGAAAAAGCAAAATCTCATCAGGGACCTTTTCAAGCATCATTTTCTCCTGTTTTAAATGATCTCACGTGAACTGGCTATTAGTCGACTTGGCATAACACTCTATTATTTATTATTTTGACCACTTGCAAAAGGAACAAAAGGCCTGTTATTAGTAATTTGCCAATTGTTGGGAGACTTAATCTAGGTACTTACAGAGCTCTTTGCCTCATGCTTATTTTGTTGTATGAAGTTGTATGATCTGAGGGTATTCACGGCCCCCTCGTGCTCAACTCATATAATCTCTTCTCAAGTGATTAGTGTGGAAGAAATGATTGACTCTGGATACCAGGCCTCTGAGCATATTGAAGAAGCCTTTTCTCCTAACGCAGGAGATTCTGGCTTTGGGGGTAAAGAAGGCTTTTCCCTTTATTTGTGTACAGATTTCTTTCTGCTTCTAAGGGTACAATGAAGATGATTGCATTATTAACAAGGTCATTTGTGACCCACTGAGCACCTCACTGCTTGCTGAATGTGCTGTGTCATATATGGTCCATGCTATGGTATTACTTTTCAGAAGTCCTCAAATTTCCCTCTAAGGGATTGTAGTCCTATAGGGCAAGTACAGTGCAAGTGACAGAAGAGATAAGTTGCTACATGGGTGCAGAGGAGGAAGAAATCTCTTTCACAAGGCAACAGGACAGGTTCCATGAAAGAAATGCCATGTGCAAAGATGATGAGTATAATTTCAATATGCGGAAATTGTAAGGGACTTTAGGATGGGGTTTATAGATAACATAAAGAATGTGAGTAAAGTAGCAGAAGAATAGAACATATTTCTCCAGAAGCCTAGCTATCAGAAGCAACCTAATACAGAGTGTCCTAAAAGGATTTTAATTGCTCCTTTTTATGATAATGCATATTGCTGTGGTTCATGTGATGGCGGGGCTTGTGGTCTGGGAACTGTTTGATAGCATCATGTTGACTGATGAATTCTTATAGGTCTTATGCAATGGCTTTGATCTTAATGTACTACCACAGTAATGTCACAGCCGTATTTCATGGTACATGCTAGCTGTGATTGTGCTTGGCCATTTGTCTGATACATAGCAACCCTTTTGAAGCTCTGAATCATGATTATGCATATACTTATTTACATACAGTTTATAATGAAAATAAAAAATTGATAGACTACATACAGAATATTTGGGTCTGAATCAAATCTTTTATTTTAATTCATGTTATTTTGGAGTTAAGATTTCTATATTCTAGAAGTAGCATTATTTTTGAACAGATTGGAGATAAAAAAAAGTATTCCACTGTAAAAAAGCACAGGCTGAGTTGAAAAAGAAAACGACACAAGAAAAACCAGAAAGTTATCCTTTTGGACTGTATTAGAGAATATTTGTAGGGAAATACAGTAGGTATTTGGGTATCAGGATCAGATTAAATTTGCAATGAAAAATAAAACACATAAAAAATTAACTTCAGAAAGGGAAGTTTATACAGACTATATAAGAAACAGCATGTATTGTCTTTCAGCTATCTTTCCTCTGGGCTTGAATGTTTTCAAGACTAGCTTGTAGGATGAAATGAGTTTTATGAAGACTTTGAACAACTCAACATTTTTAAGGATACAAATTTGAGTTTAAGTGATCTGCTTTTCTCTTTTTTGGAGAGAGGGCGTGTGGGAGTAGGAGAGGAAGAGGGGGATGGGTGGAGGGACTGAGGACCTGGTTTTTACTATCTAATATGGAGCTTCCATTTTGGGCAGTTTCATGCCAATCCCCATCTCTCTTTCCAGCTCTCTGGCTTTGGGCAAGTTTCTTAAATTCCCTACAACTCTATTTCCTCATCTGCAAAATGGAGATAAAACGCCTGTGTGATAGGGTTGTTGTGACATATTATTACAAACATAATAATGTACATAAAGTACGTAACTCTGTGTCCAGTATATATTACCCACTCACTCTAGGTATTTATCACATACCCTTTTTGAGCAAGACACTTTGATTTATACCTCTTACTTAATCCTCATAACAGTCCTGTGAATATTATTGACTCTCAATTTACAGATAAAAATCTTGAAACTTAAGGGACTAAAGTGGTTTTTACAAGTTTAAACAAACCTAAGGGTAATAGCCAGGAGTTCAACTTAGATCTGACAGTTTAAAGCCTGCAAAAGCACCATTGTATTAAATTCAATCATTCCCTCCCCATCTCTCTCTCCTCTCCTCTCCATTCCCTTTCCTTCTCTCTGTAGTTCTGATTTCTCCAAGTAGAGTCTTTTTAAAAAAATGTTCCTCATGATAACACGCAAATCATATGGAATGAAACAATATTTTCATTCCAGTAAGTTGAAATAAATATGATGACATCATTATATCTCCAAACACCATTAATTCCCTTCAAAAATATATCCCATTCTTTATTTTTTATACTCAAGTAATGCATATTAATTGTAGAGACATTAGGAAATATAAATAAAAAATAAATACTCAATATCCAAAGACAATCATAGATAACATTTTAGTGCGTATCTTCAATTCATACCTATCCCTATACTACTTTTCCCTCTTATAGCAGTATCATATTAGAGTTTGGTTTATAATGGGCTGTTTTTACTTAATGATCATTCAAAACTATCTTTCCAAATTGGTAAATGTACGTCTACGTAATCATGTCTATCAGCTACATAGCATTCCATCGTATAAAGGTACCTGTTTAAATAATCCTTGTTATTGGATACTCTTTTTTTCCTGGTTTTCTACTTTTATAAGCTGTAGACTCTTGCATATACATTTTTGTGCCATTGACCAATTATATCCTTAGGATAATTCCCTAGAAGTGGGACATATGGGTTGGTGTTTATACGCTTCTCTGACTCTTAATGTATATTGCCAAATTCCTTCCCTTAAAGAAAGGATCAAATTATACTCCTCCTAGCAATGTATGAGAATGACCATTTTACATGCCCACACTAATGGTTATCAGGCCTTTTAATCTTTGAGAACTCCATTAGGCAAAAAAATAATGTGACTTTATTGCTTTTCTTTGCATTCCAGTGTCTATCCATTCTATAACAATCACATTTCTAAGACTACTATCTAAACAAAATGTAAATTCATTAGGTCAAAGACAAAATCTCTATATACTTAAATATTTATATCTGACATCCTTCTAAAGTAGAATAAATCCTTAAAGAGGTATTTGAGACACTACTTGGCAGAAAACCATGGATTAACAGTATACAACCTTATTAAGAACATCCTTGAATTTTATTTTAAACCTCAAGCTCATTGTTCTTAGAGCTCATTTGCTAAAGTAATCTCCTCCTGAAAATGACAAACCCTCCCCTAGGAAGAATCTCAAATGAGAGGAAAGGAGAAGGTTATGGAAGCTAAGCCTTGGCATCACCTGACTTTTGTGACCAGGTGGGACTTCAGTCTCCTTCAGTCTTTGTCCCTCTGTGGTCAGTGCCAGAGTGGCCAGGGGTATAATGCCGATGTCTCCTCAGCCCTCAGTGGGAAAAAGGGAAAACTATGCAAAATATGCTTGATAGGTTTGTTTTGGGGAATATTGAACAGAATTGATAGTCTGACCCTCCATGAATGTGTGTCCCCATTCAAAAAAAGAAAGAAAAAACTTACTAAACAATACATAGCTACTGCTTTGTTTTAAACAAAATTCTTATATTGCCCCACAAAGAAAACACTGGAGTAGAATTGTCTTTCCATATACTCTACATCAGTTTGCCAAATGATTATTTATGCTGTGCAGTTGGGTTACACCATTTAAACACACACACACACACTCACACACATCTTACTAGGTGCCAAAAAATAATGGCCAGCTACCACTAAGAAGATAATGTCTTTAGGGTCCTTAAACAATTAACCTCAATTTGAAAACTGAGCAAGTCTAAGCTATGTTTTGCTAAACATGATTTTTCCACTTAATTTTACCCTTCCTCCATATTATTTAAACTATCATGTAATTTCAAATTTCATACCAAAAATTAATTTATATTTGAATCAGCAGCACTTTATTTATTAAGAGGCACATATCGTTTAAAGAGACTTCCTTAGAATAGGAAGTTTCATTTAGCTAAATCTAAGGAAACAAAGATAGTCAACTCTTTGTTTGATTATAGCCTGGGATCTCATATTATCCATGCGCATTCCTTGACCAGACACATTTAATGATTGGTCAAACCAGGTTCAAGAGAAAAGTACTGCTCTGTTATTAAAAGGAAACTTAATGATTGCATCTCCATTGGGAACATCATAAAATCCATAATAAAGTTTACTTTGTGCACTGACCACAGGGTACTTGATCTTGGCATTCCATGGTGCTTCTCACACTTCAAAGGTTGAAAGCACAGTGAAATTTCAGTCAGCAACCATTTCCTGGGAATGAGATAGCTTAAGTCTGTGAATTACTCAAAAAGAATCAAAATGTGAGTGCAATGATAGATGTTGGTGGTTTTTTTTTTTCCAATGTATATAAAAAGGCACCTTTCCCAAATGCCCCCTGTTTGTGTTCAAAATGAGCTAGAGGAACTCTACAGTATATTCACTGTGAAGGAATCAAGAATTATAAAACATAGAATTTATGAAGGAACAAAATATCACAAAACTGTGGAGTGATACCCCAGATTCACTGAATAATCTGAGAAAGGAATGGAAGGAATAATATGAGCTAACACTTATGTGGTGCTTATTATGTGCTACATACTGTTTTTAGTGCTTAGTAGGTATTAATTCTTTCAACCCTCCAGACAGCCCTGTGAGGTATTTTATTTGTCCAAGAGATGAGTAAGACACAGAGAGGTTAAATATCTTGCCAAAGATCACAGAGCTGGTAAATGGCAGTACTGTAATATGAATTTTCTTCTGATTCAAGGTGGTACGTCTAGATGGCCAGGTGAAAACCGAGCACTGCTGAGCAAGCCCCAAGGAAAAGTGCAGCCTCCACACGAAGTTTTATTATTGGCTTCTGAGGAAGTGGTAAGTTTGCAAATATCATCACACATTTAAATGCTTTAAGAACGAATGTGACAGCTTGACATTTGGGGAAGAAACTGTGCTGGTTTCTAAGGTCTGAGTCTACCACTAAATATCTGGGGAATCTGGGTTAAAACATATCATTTTCTGGGACTCAGTTTCTTCTGTGTAAAACAAAAGGGATGGATGATGTGCAAAAAGAGATTCTACAGTTCTTTTATGAGACAGGCACTTAAGCACATTGTGGTCTGGTGGGGAAATCTTTCTGTCTACAGAGACGTCACAGAGGACACAACAGTAGTGTTCTCTGCCATGAAGTGGATTCAGTGAAAGGACTTGATCGTATTCTGAGATACTTCTCGGTCTTTGCCTTCTCTATAAATTCTTCACCTATGAAACAGGTTAAAGCAGAAAGGATAGTGGCAATTGTAGGTTCAGGACATAGTGGAGCAAACCCTTCTTGTTTCTCTCTTGGGGATAAGCTTCAGTGATGGGGTATTGATACTGGCAACAGACACATATTCTTATCTGAAATTCAGATCAAATGATTCCACCCTTGAGAGCATTCCCTGACAATGGCCTTTCCAGCAGCATGAATCTGCCAACAGAGGCCAGTAGTTAATTTTAATCAGCCGGCTTGCTGGTATTGCTGCTCCCATTTTAGATTTACAAAGCCATTCTTGATGAAGACAGAAAAGCCCCCTTTTCCTCTTGTGCTGTGTTATGCTCTGACACTTTATCAAAGCACACAGACAGAGGGTTGTTCTTAACCATATATAAAACGGAGCAAGCTCACAAATCATGCTTTGATATTGCACTGTGGAAACACCAAGGTTAAAAGGTAAATCTGTGGTGAAACAGTATTGATTAATTGATGTAAGAAAGGTCAGGCTAATCTTTATCTTGCTTGAAAGACTAGTTCTACATGGCAGGTCTGTTGAAATGGTTCCTATGTAAAAAGATTAAAAAAAAGGAAACCTAATGCAAAGACAATGGGGAAATCTCATCAAACAGTCACTCAGGAAGTTAAAGCACTAAAACAGGAACTGGAAGGTGGATGTTATTTAGATTTCTGTGTATTTTGAATAGGCTTTCTTGGAAATACCTTCACCAGTGAAGCAGTTGTAGGAGAAGTAAAGGCAGTGATGTAAAGCCTTAGCCCTGCCCCGAGAAGACCAGAAAAGGGGGCTTCATACTCCTCTTTCCAACAAGGCTGAAATCTGTTGAAGCAGAAGACCTAACTTGTCTGACCTTCAGGTCCTGCCCAGGTTAAAGACTGTTGCATAGTGTTTCTCACAAGAAGGCTTCCGTATCGTATCACCAGGGTCTGGTGGGAAGAGGAAGAGGGAATTATCCCCTCCATACCTTGAGATGCACAGGCAACTAAGAACAGCTTGCCCAACCCACTTCTGGCCCAAGAGAGAGAATGAGGTTTCAGAGGTAAAATTTAGGATTCGGAGAAAACAAAGAAACAAAGGAGGAAGGACTAGTGGCTGGGGGGAGAAAGAAAAATATAGGGACCACGAGGACAGGATGCCAATCCTGAATTACAACACTGTTGAATGAAAAGAAGGGCCAGGGGATGGTAGTGGGAGGGGTTGGAAATGGGAATGAATGCTGGAAGTTTTGTCTCATTATGCTCAAATCTGAAAAGACCTTCAGTAAGTATCTGAACCTGAATAGGCTAGCCTATGATGTAATCTTAAGCAAACCCAGAAACCTCAGAGGCTCACTATAAGTTTATTTTTGGCCCTGGGTGATACTCCTGCCTCTTACAGCTATGGCATTTGGAACATGTAGCCTTACCACAGCAATGAGGAGATGCCTGAGATTTTTTTCCTAGTGTTATTGAAAAATAATTGACATACATCACTATATAAGTTTAAGGCATACAGCATGATGATTTGATTTACATATATTGTGAAATGATGACCACAGTAGGTTCAGCTAACATCCATCTTCACATGAAATGTTTTGAAGGACAGATCTGGAAGTAGATTACATCATCTTTCTTATATCCTACTGTCCTGGATACAGTCACAAAACCTTCAGCTAACTGCAAGGGAGAATGGGAAATATGCCATAAAATGTTACTTGTCTAGGTTTACCTTAGAACACCAGGGATTTAGGTTTTTATAAAGAAAAGTTTCCAAAGACTGCATTGTTAAATTTTGGAAGGAGCTACCATGGGATGTTTAGAGAACTTTGTTGCTGTTCTCTCAGATACTCAAGGTAGGACATCGGACTCATTTTTCTATAAGTTCTATTCTTTATACAATTTTATGCTCCTATAACTATATAGGCTTTTTGTTTGCAAGGGAAAACATGAGAAGTAAGCTAGATATTTGGAATTATTTTCTTATCAAACTGATTTAATTATCCATGGCTACTTCCTACAAGTAAGTAGGGAAATTTTATGTTAAGAAAGCAGAGACACACACACACAAAAATGGAATCAGAAATTAAATGTGTTTTATTCACAGATTTACCCATTTTGTGGCTTAAGGCCAGCATTTTTAATAATATACACTTAAAGACATAAATCATAATTTGGTACAAATCCATATGTAAAATATAAGATCTAACCTTAGCATCATAGTCACTGGAATTCTGATAGTCTGTATGTGACACATTTTGCATTTTTGTGTTATTTGCTTCAATATATGTTAATAGATGGTAATTATATGCTTTTCATTTGGACAGCCCTTATCCAAAAACGATTTATTATTCGTACATCTAATGGGTCGCGCACAGCTATTGATCATTTGGATCAGAGTTCAGTTTGAACTGCTGCTGGTTAGATTAGAAATTGTAATCATGGTAAAAGGTAAATTACAAGGTCTCTGAAGATCAGTTCTGTTTTCAGGTTAGATGTACTTTTAGATATGAAACATCAAATAGGGGAGGTTAGAGAAGGTCTGTGATGGTGTCATTTTGTGGGTTTTCTAAGGAATATATCCAGAGATCCTTGCTACCCTTTCCCCCACTGTATCAGGAATGTGAAATTTATAGGGAATGACATTTTATTACAATAAAGATGATGAAAAAATACATGAATTATTTGTGAATTAGAAAAGGATGCTTATTTATATTTTGTAAATATAAATTTTGGTATAATAAATCAAATGCTCTACAATTAAAGTTATGCAATTTTTAATATATAGAGATTTGGTTTGGATTAGAGGAATCTAAATGAAGATTAATTTAGATGAAGCAAACCTCTGGTGACTTCAATATTAAAAGGATTTTATCTTTGCTTTAAAATATTATTTTTGTCTAATTATAAAAAAAATACATTCTCATTGTAGAAAATTTGGAAAATTCAGAAAAATCTATTTAAGAAAACAAAGAACATTCACATTCAAAAACCCAAATGTGTTGCTATTAACATCTTGAAACATCTCGTTCCAATCCTTTTCTTTGAAATTTTTAATGAAATATTTCAAACATATACAAATATAGAAAATGATATAACAAAGCCAGACACACATCTACCTCCTAGATTTAAATATGTTACCTTTTTGCTATATTTACTTCAGATATCTCTTACTGATAAATACATATATTATAGATATAGATAGAGATACTCCACTTCTTTCTCCTCCCTCCTTTTTCCAGACTTAACTATTATTGTGACATTTCCATTTTGTAATTTTGCTATTATCATCCATAAGCAACATATAAAATTGTTTTTACACTTAGAAAGTGTATGTCTTAGCAGCAGCAGCAACATCATAGTGAACACTTATGAAGTACTTACTGTCTTTCAGGCACTGTCCTGAGGCATAGTACACGAACTAACTATAGAAGGTGGGTGCTATTATTATCATCCTCATTTTATAAACAAGGAAACTGAGTTACAGAGAGGTTAATTAACTTGCTCAAGATCATACCCCTACTCTTTTCTAACTTGCTTTTTTATGCAACACTGTGTTTTTAGATCTATCCAGGTTGATACATATGACCCTAGTTCATTTATTGTAACTGCTGTATAGTATTCTATTATATGAATGTCACAGTTGATTCCCCTACTGATAGAACTTTGAAAATCCTTTATGTATCCCTTATGCATATCTGTGAGAGTTTCTTTAGGGGAGTTATATAGAAGTTGAATTACTAGGTTATAAATAATGTACTTTTAAGATTCTACATAATTATAGAAAAATTTATATATTGATCTTATAGCCATCTCATTGCTTTGCTAAACTTTGTTATTAATTCTAGTTATCTGTGTTTTTTCTATGCTGACAGTTATATTTTCTGTGAATAGTGACAGTTTTTTCCTTCTGTTTCAATTTTACATATTTTCTTCTTTTTCCTTCTTCCTCCCTCCCTCCCCTGCCCTCCCCTCCCCTCCCTCCCTCCCTCCCTTCCTTCCTTCCTTCCTTCCTTCCTCTCTGTCTCTGTCTCTCTTTTCTTTCTTCTCTTACTAGACCAAGGCACCTAGTTCAATGTGGAGGAGGGGTGGTGACAGAGATAATAGTTGTCTGTTTCCTAATTGTAAAGAGAATGCCTTATTAAGAGTGTGTTTGTTGCTGGTTTGCAGTAAGTACTCCTTAGATGGAGGAAGCTTCTTCTGTTTTTAGCTTGTTAAGAGATTGGTTAGATTTTATTGAATGCTTCTCTGTGCCTTTTGAGAGGATTATATGGTTTTTCTCCTTTAATCTCTTAGTGTGGAAATTATATTAGTACAATTTCTAAATTTTAATAATCTATGTGTTCCTAGAACAATATTTAGTCATGATATATTACTTGTCATGACATTGTTGATATCATTTTCTAACATTCCATTTAGGGTTTTTACATCTGTATTTAAAATGAGATTTGTCTATGATTTACCTTTTATGAATTGTCTTATACATTGTTGATATCAAGGTTTTTAGCTTTATAAAATGAGTTGGAACTTTGTTATTTTTAAAAAATTTCTTCGGAACAGTGTGCGTAATGTTAAAATTATATGTCCCTTTAAGTTGTGGTAGAACTTGCCTATAAAACTGTTAGGGTAAGGTTTTGAGGGAGATAATAGTGGAGATTTTTAATTACTGATTCTATTTGTTAAATTGTTATAAAGTTATTAAGTTTTTCTATTTATTATTGAGTTCACTATGGTAAGTTATATAGTTTTCTAGTTAATTTGCTATTTTGTCTGAGTTTTCCAATTTATTGGCAGGAAATTTTTCATAGCATCCCCTTTGTGATTTGAAAAAGCTTTACCATCCTTTTCCTCCCTTTTTATTCCTAACGTTGATATGTCTTTTTTCTTTTATTCTTAATTAATTTTGCCAAAGGATTGTCTGTTTTTTTAATTCTTAGATATGGCAATCCTCTAAGAACCTCTTTGTAGGATTAAAAAACCTCTTTAGATATGGTGAACAGAAGCTTTACTTAAGCTTCCAAAAGAGTCATAGCTGCTGTCCATTCACATTACTGAGGAAGTTCACAAACCTAGAGCCCTTAGAGTGAAGGAGGGGCTTCATACTACAAACATCTCAGGGTGGCAGATCTCCCAATCCGCATACCCTCTGCAGTGTGGCCTCCCCAATCTAAGGGACACTCCCTCATCAAGAAATGTAGTTTATTTCTTGGTTCCCTTGAACCTGGGTGGGCTCTGTGTATGCTTTAACCAATAGAATATGCTAGAAGTGTCCTTGTGCCAGTTCCAGGTATACCTTTTAACTAGCCTAGCAGCTTCTTCCTGGCTTCTTGGAAGCTAGTGAAGGGGTGAGAAATGTGACTATCCTAAGACCACCATACTATGAAAACTAAAAAACAGAAAGAGAGAGGAAGACCAAGGAGTACCACGGTGCCACGCCTGTGAATGAAAAGCCATCGTGGATGTCCAACCCAGTCAAGCTTTTAGATGACTCCAGCCCTAGCTCTATCTGACTACAAAGCATGGTAGACTCTAAGCAAGAACTACCCATTGGAGCCCATTCAGTTATAGAAATGTGAGCGATAATAATTATGTGTTCTTTTAAACTTCTTAATTTAGGGGTTGTTTGTTACATAGCCATAGATACCTGGAATAAGTATCAATTGTGAGAATCTTCTCTCTCAGCCTTCCATCAAAAAATCTCCCATCTTTAACAGGATAAATATGCATATAATAAATAGAGATACACAAATCATTAAGAGATTATTGTATATCAGCTCCGAGGTAATACTGTTCTCCAAAGGACCCAGAATGCCACTGTGGTACCCTTCTCAAAGTTGGACCATATGGACATTGGGTGATAAATGGAGTGTCCACCTCACGGTGGGCCCAGTGAGTCTGAAATTATCCCATACATATTTTCTGAGTTTCTTTTGTATCTGAAGTCAATATGTATTGTTTAAAGCTGATAAATCAACTAATAGATGTAAATATATTACCTAGTGCTATAAAAGTGTCTTATTTAAAGGTGTAAAGAATGTAGTAACTAAGATCAAAGGGAAAAGAGGGCGGCTGCAAGGACATAGAATGATAGGAATTTCTTCATCATTTACAACAGGAAGTAAATAATAATTAAAGAAAGAGAAGGTTAAGCTAGTTATATGTTGTTAGATTAAGAATAAGAGCTAATATTCACATAGTGCTTACCTGGCTCTGTTATAACTGCCTTGTGAAAATTAACTCATTTAATCTTTACAACAATCCTTTGATGTAGGTATTATTACTTGTCCTCATTTTATAGATGAGGAAACAGTCAGAGAAAGGTTAAATATAATTAGCCCAAAGTCACATAGAAAGGATACAAATAGTTGTAATGGTAGCCACTAAAAGAAGCCAAAACAGACTACAAATCTCAAATCAGGTTGTTGGTTTCTAGGTGCAGTAATTCTGGCAGTGAGACAGTTTCGTCTGGAGACTCTTGAGTCTGCATAGTCTCCAGCCTTACTCTTCCTTTCCTGATAATTTGAAGCCAACATCCGAGACATAACGCACAGATTACTGTTCATTTCTTATGGGAGAGGACATGTGTCTCTCTCTGCATTTTCAGACTGCTCCATGTTGTAGGATGGAGAATTCGTTAGGGCTGAAGAGCGGGAGTCCTGATGTCCATTCTGGAAGAGGAGACTGGAGAAATAACTCGTTTGGTGTGTGGGGCAGCAAAATAAAGCAATGGTGATATCAAACTGTTGAATTTGTAGCCACAGATTCATCACCACCCTGTGGGGAATTTTTCTCTTTCCTCCTAGAGTTTTAAAAAAAACTTTATAGTTATAGTGAAGTAAATTCTTTGATCCCTGTCCCTGACATTAAAACAGTAAAAAATAATATGCTCAGGTGCTAATCCATGAGTTGATCTTTTAAATGTCTCTCTAATTGAAGTAAGAAGGATATTAACCCTGGGAAAAGTGTCATGGGCAGCAAAACATTCTTGGCTTTGCAGCTCACAGGATGAGTTGTACCAATCATAGCTTTTTTTTTTTTTTCTCAATATTGTTTAATGTAACGGAAACCAAAGGAACCTACCAACTCAGTGTGCTTTTTCAACACATTAACTCAGCCAGTAGAATTAATTTCAAGTTCATTTCTGCATGGATCATTTACAGTGTTAATTTGTGAGTTTGCACGGTGACTGCTTTTTTTTTCCTTTTTTTGCATAACAGGTGTTGGTCACAAAGTGAGTTAATTAATTTTGCCAATTAATTGTTGCTATACTTCTCTTTCTCTCTCTCTTTTTTTTTTCTAAAGCAGTGGCTGTTTTTTGTCATCACTTGTTGGACTAGATCAGGTGCTCCTCTGTGGTTTTTTAAACACCTCTGTGCACACAGCTACTTTGGCAAGTCAGGAATCAAACTGACAGCCTGTTGGAAAGGCATATCCTGTCAAAAGTCTAAAGAGACACAGAGTGACAGTTCCCAGGCTCAACTGCAAGGCCTGCCTCTCAGTCTTCTTTGGCTGGCTAGGAGCTTGGCTGAAGCAGGGCTCCAGTGCCAGATAGCAGAGGGCCTGAAGTAACAAAAACAAGGCCCAGCGAGGTAATTGGGACTGACAGCACATTTACTTATCCCACAGGCATCTCTGCAAGCTGCAGCCACATTTAATACAGCCTATGAGAGTCTGAGCACACACACACTTTTTGCTGTCTCCCTGCTACTTTCATTATTCTTATTTTGTGTTTTTGGCATAGGTTTCTTAATCCACTCTTTCTCTAGATTATCTAATGTAATCTGAAGAGTGGTATAGAAATTTTTTTCCCTCTTGTGTTATAACTCATCATGAACCATCAAGGCAGGAAACACACCTAGAAATCCAAATTCAGTTAGATCTGAAGAAGTGAAAGTCCTACTGTGTATCTTTGGGGATCATTCACAATCCATGTTTTCAGCTGCTGTTATTGGTGTACCTGCTGCTAAATGAGAAGGGCAGACTTGAAACTTTGGTTCAGGTTCTTCAAACTTTGGAGTTAACTGAGGACTTATAATCTCCTCAAAGGTGAAGATATCAGATCTCAAAAATAAAGGGTAAGAATGATCTTTCAGAGGGAGTGGTCTGGATAAAGAACAGTGTTATTTATACCAGTAGTAGCAAGTAGGTCACACAGGATTGACTCTCCATATACTCCCCCTAAACCCTTCTCTGTGGAGGTAGTTTAGAATTCAGTAAATTTCCAGAAAGACAGATGTATTAGTCCATTCTGGCTGCTATAACAAAATACCACAGGCTGGGTAACTTATAAACAACAGAAATTTATTTCTCACTTTGCTGGTGGCTGGGAAGTCCAAGATCAAGGCTTTGGCAGATTCAGTGTCTGGTGAGAGCCTGCTTCTTTAGACAGCTGCCTTTTTTTTTTTTAATTTATTTTTATTTATTTATTTTTGGCTGTGTTGGGTCTTCGTTTGTGCGCGAGGGCCTTCCCTAGATGCAGCGAGCGGGGGCCACTCCTCATCGCGGTGGGCGGCCTCTCACTGTCGTGGCCTCTCTTGTTGCGGAGCACAGGCTCTGGACGCGCAGGCTGAGTAGTTGTGGCTCACGGGCCCAGTTGCCCCGCGGCATGTGAGGTCTTCCTGGACCAGGGCTCGAACCCGTGTCCCCTGCATTGGCAGGCGGATTCCCAACCACTGCGCCACCAGGGAAGCCCCAGACAGCTGCCTTTTTAATGTAACCTCACATGGGAGAGAGGGGAAGGATCTCTCTGGGGTTTCTTTTATAAGGATACTAATTTCATCCATTAAGGCTCTGCCTAATACCTAATACCATCACTTTGTGGGTTAGGATTTCAGCATATGAATTATGGGGTGACGTAAACATTCAGTCCATTGCAACAGGTTTCCTGGATCACCCAGATTTGTTTTGGTAAGTTAAGGCTTATTTTTACCCATCAAAATATATGATGAGTCAGAATCCAGGACTGGGTCTTAAACAGAAATATGGAGCCCCAGGAATGTCGGAATCTGATTTTTTTAAAAGGAGAGTAGCCTAGAGTAGTGGGAATCACAGATTCCTAGTTCTGTTGAGGAAAAAATTAATGCCAGAAAAAAGAAGCTATCTGCCACAAACATGGCTGCTGACCTTTAGAATGGTGAAGGAAAATTTGGGGAATCTACTTGGCATTTAGATGCCTATGACAAAAGAGGGCCATCTAGACTTTTTCTTGCCTGAATCTGGAACTCTTGTAGCAATTTATTCAACAGCCATTTCCTTTACTTCTTCCTTGCCACAGTAAGTTTATTTGGTTTAGTAACCAGATGACTGTGGCCAGTAGGAGAGTCTGAGCCCTTTCCAGTTCTCAGGGAGTGAATCTTGATAAGTCTAATTTTTGTCATGGTAAGTCCAGCCACCTTGATGGTGATTAGCTTCAGAATGAGACATGCAATGTAATTCTGGCCACTGAGGATACTTCAGTTGATAGCGCTTGAGAGAAAGATTTTTTTGATCCTTAGAATAGATGCAAAAGAAAGTTCAGTTGCTTATTGTCTCTGGTTGAAGCTGGGTGAGGAGGTGACACTGGATCTTCTGAATCTATCCTGTAATTATGAGAGGAGCTAGCCAAAGGACCGGGCAGCATGTTGAAGATGGCATAGGGCACAAGCAGAAAGAAGCCGTTACCTTGAGAATTTCACTGAAGAGCCAAATAACCAGCTCCTTAACCGCTCTGCCTCCCAGCCTATTGTGACAGCAGATAAAAAATTTTTTGACTTTTACTGGGATTTTCTTTATCTTTTGATCAAAACTGATTCAGTATCATTGTAGATAAATTTTATGTTCCATTGTTAGAATCAAATCAGAAACCTACACATGTAATCACTGGTCTGTTGTCTTGCTAATTAATCCTCTGGATACTGGTCTAGAGATAATTCACTCATTTATGGATTCATTTAGTAAATGGTTATTGAGCCTTTGCCCTGGACCAAGCACTGGGGATGAAGCCACGGACCAAATCAATATTGTTCCTACTTTCATGGAATTTATAATAGAGCAGGAAGTAGAGATGCTGAATGCGTATAGTTAGAACAAAATTGTAGATTCAATGATGCCTTTACCTGAAGATCAGCATCTACCTTTGCAGGATGTATGTATGCTTAGTCACATCTGGAGGCCATGACAACCTGGTCTCCCTGTGATCAAACTGCAGTGGTTACGGGGCTTCACAGACAGAGCTGCAGGATTATAAGGGGAGACTGGCCAGTAGGCACTCTGTGCTGTACACTTTTTCCTAGATATTTTAGTAAGTCACATCATGTTCCATCTTTGCCCTTTAGATTGGTTCATTGGTAGTAAAAAATGAAAATTAGAATATATTAATATAAGCATATAAATGTAGTTCCCAGTAAATAGTATGTAAGTATGGGAATATTTACCTCTCATTATTCCTATTTAGTATTTGGGAGAGATGGTGAGCCAGATTTTAAGGAGGTGGTATCCTTCACTAGTCAGACTTTTCTTTGTGAGATTTTCCCACTCATGGTCTCTTTTCTTCCATTCTGCAAATATTTATTCTTTACTTTGCCCTGGGGATGCAGTGAATAAACCAATGAATAAACATTGGTTTCATTTCATCCTTGAAGAGCTTTGTTGTAAGTTAAGAGTACAGGCTTGGGAGACAAACAGCAGGTCTTGAATACTGGCTGTGCCACTTATTAATTGTGAGGCCTTCAGTAAGTTGTGAGATCTGTTTGACTTCAGACCCTTTGTATACAAAATTGTCAATAATTACAGTACCCATCACATAGGCATTTACGGGGATTAAATGAGATAATGCAGGTAAATCATCTGGTTGAATGTCTGACACAGGGTATTATTCAGTAAATCATAACCACACTCAGAGATTAGGCATATGCATAAGCAACTCTAACACAAGCTGGAAAGCAGTAAGGCCATAAGAACTAGAGGGAAAATGCTGCATGAACTCAGAGGAAGGAGTCTCTGGGAAGAGGAAAGGGAGCCACTTCAAGGAGGAGGTGCCATTTGACCTGGGTTATCTCAGTGCTGCCTTAAAATTTGGCCTGAAATTTCCCTCTCTGTTTTAATTAACCTTCAGTTAGAGTGCACTCTAGCTTTTCCAGGGGCAGACTCCATCTCATTGAGGGCCGGATAACTTTCCTTTATTCTCTGATAGTATGACTGACTCCAAGCAGTTACTCCCTGAAAGCAGGAGCAGAGACAGGAATAAGACAGGGCAGTCCATTCCCACTGCTAGAAAAATATCACTTATTTGTCTCAGAGATTGCTCTACCAATAGTGCCAGAACAAAATCCTGTGATTTCAAAGAGCTGTAGGACATTAAACAGATATTTTTGTTTTCCTGACCTTAATTCACTGATATTTAAAAAGAGACAGTTGGACTACACAATCTACAGAGGAGATCCAGTGGTGAGGGCTGAATTGGATACGGTTCATAATGTACTCAGCACAGTGCTTTGAATAGAGGGGACACTCAAAAGGCATCATTTAAATATTTATAATCATAGACCCTGTAAGTCTTACTTATTAGTTTGCTGTTGCTGCTATAACAAATTACCATAAACTTAGTGGCCTTAAACAACTCAAATTTAACATCCTGCATTTCTGGAGATCAGAAGTCCTACATGGGTCTCACCAGGCTGAAATCACTGTGTTGACAGGCTGCTGTGTTCCTTTCTGGAGATTCTAGAGGTGG
The DNA here is from genome assembly GCF_949752795.1 of Hyperoodon ampullatus. NCBI lineage: Eukaryota > Metazoa > Chordata > Mammalia > Artiodactyla > Ziphiidae > Hyperoodon > Hyperoodon ampullatus. Next base: position 66,977,537 of record NC_136921.1, read on the forward strand.
ATCTGTTTTCTCCTCATTCAAGTTATTGGCAGGATTCAGTCCCTTGTGGTTGTGGGAGTGACATCCCCTTGTCCTGTTGGCTGTCAGTTGAGGGCTGTTCACAGCTTCCAGAGGCCACCCGTATTCCTTGGCTCTTGGCTTCCCTCCTGTGTCTTCAAAGCCAGCAGTGGTGGGTTGAGTCCTTCCCCTGCTTGGAATCTCTCTTCCTTCTGTCTCATCTTCAACTCAGCCTAGAAAAGTTCTCTGTTTGTGAGTACTGATGAGATTATATTGGAGCCACCCAGATAATCCAGGATATTCTCTCTATCTCAAGGTGTGTACTCTTAATGATACTTACAAGGTCCCTTGGTCACAAAGGTAACATTCACAGGTTTTGAGTGATTAGGGAGTGGATATCTTTGTGGGGGGGCATTATTCTGGCTCCCACACTTATCTTTCACATTCAGGAAAATACATTATAATCAGGCCTTTTAATTTTTTATCTTAGAGTTCTTATTCTCTGATTCATTTTCTATCCCCAACTCATCCAACATCTCAACAGATCTCTGTTTCCATGAAGCAATCTTGAGAGCCACTCCTCTTTTCATGCATGAATACTTTCTTTATTGTAATTTTTTTCTCTCCTCTCCCTTCAAACCAATGATTTTCACACTTACCCAATCTGTTATTATAACCATCATTTTCATATGTTATGTTTAGTTTTTGTCCCTACTTTTCTATCAATTGACTTTGTTACCATCCAAATTTTCTCTCTTTTCGTCAGTGTATGGCTTCTGCATCCTGGGTTCTTAGAGACAATGATAACTTTAAGGCTTTAGAGAAGTGGATTGAAAGGAAGAAGAGAAATGCAATAATTTGGGAAAATTTCTGTTTTCCAGCAATATATTTTATTACTGAAGTTTTCATTTTAATTTTTATTAGATTTTTAATTATAAAATTAATACCTGGGACTTCCCTGGTGGTGCAGTGGTTAAGAATCCGCCTGCCAAAGGAGGGGACACGGGTTTGAGCCCTGGTCCGGAAAGATCCCACATGCCACGGAGGAACTAAGCCCGCGTGCCACAACTACTGAAGCCCACACACTCCCAGAGCCTGTGCTCCTCAACAAGAGAAGCCACCGCAATGAGAAGCTCGCACACCGCAACGAAGAGTAGCCCCCGTTCTCTGCAACTAGAGGAAGCCCGCGTGCAGCAACAAAGACCCAACACAGCCAAAAATAAATTTAAATATTTTAAAAGATAAATACCTATTCATTCTAACAGTTGATACAATATTAAATGTCCTTAACTAGTCCTTAACCCCAGTAATCCCATGCCTGGTTAATGAAAGTTAACAGTTTGTGTATCCCATGTATCTTTCCATCCCTTTCTCTATGCTTATATTACATGTACAAATAAATAGAAACTTTTCATTTTCATTTGCTGTAATGGGTTGAATTGTATCCCTTCAAAATCCATATGTTGAAGTCCTAACCCATAGTACCTCAGAATGTGACCTTATTTGGAAATAGAGTCATTGCAGATGTAATTAGTTAAGATGAGGTCATTAGAGAGGGCCCTAATCCGATATGACTGGTGTCCTTATAAAAAGGGGAAATTTGAACACAGAAACATGCATACAGAGAGAATGCCACGTGAAGTTCAAGGCAGAGAGTAGGGTGATGCTTCTACAAGCCAAGGAACACCAAAGATTGCCAGGAAAGAACCAGAAACTAGGGAAGAGGCCTAGAACAGATTTTCTCTCACACAGTTCACAGAAGGAACCAACCCTGCCAATATGCTGCTCTTGGACTTGCAGTCTCCAGAGCAATGAGACAATACATTTCTGTTGTTTAAGCTACTCTGTTTGTGATACTTGGTTACAGCAGCCCTAGCAAACTAATACATCTGCTTCATGAATGTGGGATCATATTTTACAAGTAATTTTGTGATGTGCTTTGTTCACTTAACAACACATCATGAACATCCCTTTAGGTGGCATATTTTAAAACAAGGATATTTTCATGCTCTGGACAGGAATGTCGAATGGGCCTGGAGCTGCTCAAGGCTCCTTTTCTCAATCAGGATTGGATCTGGTAAGCAGTATAAGTCATGGAATAGTTTCATTTGTGGGAAATGGACCAACCTGGGTGCTGGCATAGCAGGCGGGGACTCAGAGTAGCCCCTTACAATCTAACTCCTGCAGTCCCCTCATGCACCAGCACAGAACTGGACTCAAAAAGAAAAAAAAAAATTTCCCTCATACTCATTGTGCATATGTGATACCACAACATAAGCACTGGCTGAACCGATAGGTCCCTGTTAAATTTTTAGGGAAAACAATATCAAACAAATAATGAAACACATGTGACGACTTCAGTAGCTTTGATACTCTAGGAATTCCTCTGACTTTTTGCTACTTCAAGTAAAACCAACCCACCATGCTGAGAATGCAGGACTCCAATGGTGAAGATGCAGTAGTCTCTTTAGCTGAGGGATTCTTAACCTGGGGGAATTAAAACCTCATGTAAGTAAGTGGCTGAGGAATTTATCCTTATGTATGTTTTTAAGATGAGTGCGGGTGTGCAGGGAGTGTAGTGAGGATGGTTTGTATTCCCAGGGGAAACGGTAATGTCTATAGCCAGTTTCTACTAACCATAATTTCCATGGTGTCTAAATAATGATCAAATTTTGAGTGAATTCTAGGCCACAGCAAATAGAACACTGCTCTCAGGGCATTTTATATGCCTTCTAGGGCCAGCCTTCCAGAAATTTTAAAAGTGTGTATGGCAAGTAGCATGCCAGGAATTCTCTACATATTCATGCCATTCTTGGAGTGATTTATCCATGAAATGAAGCAGCAATGGAAAGCTAGGCAGATATTGCTTCCTTTTAAGGTCACTGGTTCATAGCAAAGCACACTGTGTATGGAGATTGAAATAGGAGGGTTTATTTAGGGAGAAGACATTATGCTTATTTTGCTAATCTATCAGGTAATATTTTGTTTTGCCCAAAAATGGTAGGAATTTTGTCCTACTGAGTTGTCAGCAAAATATGAGAATATCTAAGAATATTCTCACCTTGAGTTATATTTCTTAAGTTGATGTTTAATTATTTTGACATTTCTGTTTACATTTCAGCTTTAAATTTATTTTATCTTTCAGACTTTTCTAAATCCCAAGTATAGCTTTAGGCCATAATAACCACTTCATTAACAGAATGGGCTCATTACGGGTCAATGTTTTGTTTAAGATATTAAAGGATATCTTTTAAATAGTAGCATACAGCTCCTGTGATAATACATACTTGGCCACATGAGCAGAATAAAATGAAATTAGATGATTATATTTAATTAAATCAAGCTGTAGGCCCAAACCAAACAAACAAAAAGTGATAACTTTATTTCTCTATTTTAATTTCCTTGGGGTCTTGTATGTGGGAGATACTTTATTATATGGGGCCTTCAGACTGATGCTTGTGGCTTCTGAACCATAGTTCTGGTTTCCTATAGGGAAAGGGAGAAGGGTGATTACCTTATAAGGAGAATAGTGCCAAGGGGCTAAGAGAACACAGGTGCATCTACGCCTGAGCCAAACTGAATCTTTTTCAGCCTGAAGATTTTCAAAATCTGGGTTTATGTTGATTTTCTTTCTTATATCATCAACCTATAATGATGGGAAAACAAAAGATACATAATAATTTGTGCAGTGGTAGTCCTTATTTGTCTCCAAAATTATATAACTGTATAATTTTTACTTCTTAGCTCACTTAGCCTATGGAGATATTATTTCACGAACAGTGCTAAGAAAATTTAAGAGAAATTTTGGCATAAGGACAATTACAAGGAACCAGTTCAACTATTTTGCATGGTGCTTAGAATTCGAGAGTGGCACATGAGCCACAAATGCAACTTTGGGTTGATTAAAAATTTGCTAAACCCTGAAAGAAAAGAAAATTCTTTCCATAGATAACTATAGATATGAAGGCATGTATATGAATGCAGTGGTATGAAAGAAACTTTTAAGGAAAGGAATTCTATTTTGCCTTAGAAGATAATGAGAGAACCCTGTGGTATAAATCTTTAGTCAGAAAATTTGAGACTGTCACATTATTCATCTTTCCATTTCCCAGAATATTTTATTCCCTTTACTTATTCCTTAAAAGTAGAATGAGGATGAAATAGGGGCAAGTGCCAAGGAAGAGAGATACTTGGATTTCATCTTTTCCAAGATTACTTATAATATTCTCTGCTTTCTGCTTTATACTAAAATAATTAATTTTAAAAAATAATATTTGGGAGAATGTAACATCCCAGTAAATAATAACTTTCTCTTCCTAATCCATGAATATTAGTTAATATAAGCTAATGGCTATACAATATATATAAAATATATAATAGAAGTTTATTTTTCTCTTGTTTCATAGTCTGGTATGGTTCAACGTGGGGCTCTGCTCCATGTGGTCACTCAGGAAACCAGGCTCATTCCCTTGTGTGGCTCCACTATCTTCTAGGACCTTGTTGTCCTCTGCATTCAGCTACACATGTGGGGAAAGGAAGAGAATGTGGAGAAAGCATATCCACTCTCAACTGCATTGCCCCAGTGGTGATGCATGTCACTTCTACCTACATTTCATTGTCTGGAATCAGTCCAGTGATGCTGTCTAATTACAGGGGGGCTGGGAAATATAGTCTGGTGGTGGAGCCAGAAGAAGAAGAAGAGAACTCTCGGCCACAATATGCAATAATTTTCAAATAAATATAAGGCAATAAGATAGGTTTGATGCTAAAAACAGTATAAAACATTAATATTTACATTTGTGCAGTGCTTATTATCATGCATACCTAGTTTCTTTGTACCATAGATTCATTTATTTATTTATGCAACAAATGTTTATTGAGTGCCTACTATGTGCCACTTTGCTAGACACTCGTAGTATGGTGGTGAGCCAGATAGCCATAGTCCCTGAATTTATCAAGTTATCAGTTTAGTGGTAGAGACATATATGCTAATTAATGTTTCATTTCAAAATATCCAGAGGCAATTTTGCAGTACTTCTGGGTAGTACAATGCCACATAAAGAATGTTTATTGTTCCCCTTCAAGTCTGTCTTCGTCATGTCTCATAATAATTTCTTAGTTATTTAATTAACATGCCTTTATCTGTCAGGTATAATAATTTTCAGAGTATCTAGTGAATCCTAGTATCTATTCCCTAGAGATGGTTAGTGGAAATGGAGGGATGTCTTTATTCAGATTTGGGTTTGAGCCAATTCTATCATTTTATAACCTTTGATAAATGTCTTTAAATGAAAATCCTTTTATTCCATTCCTTTTGTACTTTTACCATGAAGATATTTTTTAAAAATTCCTATTTTGCAACTTGGGCCTCTCCTCGAACAGAACTACCTCGAGAGGTGAGTAACTTGAATTGCTGGAACAGCCTAGTAGAAGTTCTGGCAGAGAGGTGGTGAGAACAGAGCCTGTCTGGGAATGGGCTGACTAGCCTCTCACCCCAGGACAGGCTCTCAGAAACCTCACGTTGCTGACTCTGCCCCAGACACAACCAGCCATAACCCCCTTAGGTAAGATCTTCTCAAGGAATGCCCCAGCATGAGAAGGGATTCAGTGCATTTTTCCACAGCCTTTGATTATTCTACATTTCACTGATTACACTATCAGAACAGGGAAGGCTATATTAGGCCAGTTAGAAACACAAGTTCGGGAATGTCCTAGTGGTTCAAGTATCTGGTGCCTTTTATTTTTGGAGGCACACAGATACGAAAAGGCATCCTTATGTAACTATGCCATATGAGAAAGATTGCAGTTTCTCACAGACTCTTCCTGAATGTGTCCTGGCTCCGCAGGGCTGAGAGGCTTGGGGATGGCAGTGGGGGCAGCTGTAATCTTGACTTCAAGATTAATTGAAGAGCCACTGGTCTCATTTGAGGCTACTTGATCTCCCTGGAGGCCCCAGCGACCTGGGGGCGAAATTGAAATCTATGGAGATTGCTAGAGAATGTTCTCTCCAGGACCAAAAAGGAATCTAAATTTACAGTAATTCTTTCAGAAGAAAAATAATCCCAAGGGCCTTTGATCTTTCCCTGTGTACAATTGTAACCCCCATGAAATTTAAAAAAATCTTGACTATTAAGAATTCAGTGACCCCAGACTTTGCTGATGTTCACAGCTGACACTGAGTTCAAGCAAAATAACCAAACCTTAGAAAAAAGAAGGCACAAATGACCTCAGCATGGAGCTGACCCCCCTTTTTCCAGAAAAGAAGCCAGAAATGATTGAAACTCTAGTCTAACTATTAACATTTCATTATGAGCTTTCCTCTCTGACATATGGGAAATATCATTTATGAGTAGATGCCAGTCCATAAGGAATGAAACAGACTGTCTGTGGAATATTAAAGGGACAAGACTACGTCTGGTATTAATTGACATATTTTTGAGATACATCTCAGCTCCAGAGAAATAATTTCTTTCTGTAGCTTCTAGAGTTGCAGTCACTTTTATTATGCTATGGGTATATGGGTATACACACACACACACACACACACACACACACACACTACAATTTATTTAAATTATGGAAATGGAAAATTCAGTATTTGGGTGTTTGAAAGGTGCTTCTGGTGAAAAAGTTAAATTTCTTAGATATTTCTTAGGTATTTTGGGGAAAATCAATCACATGATAAATTGTTTCATACAGCTTGCCAACTTGCAACTACTTCTGTCAGAAATTAAATGATAAAACTTTTCAATTGGAATTTTTATCTTGCTGAAAAGGATTCCCCATTTTCTATTTGTGAACAGCAGCCCTTTTTCAAATCTAAAGTAAAATTCAGAATAAAGCCCTCTGAGAGTGAAGAGACTAAATATTATTTGGCATAAATATAGTTGCTGTTCTTGTTCAAATATAGAATATTAAAACAAATATTTGTCCAATATTTCTGGGCCCCTAAAGTTGTGAGTTTTTCTCAGGCTATAGATTATCACAATCATCAGCAGCAATTGGGGCATAAAGGAGAAAAAAATAGAGGGGGGCAAACAGATGGTTTGTTATTTTTTGTGTTCTTAACTTTAGCAGAATTGACTATTCTTTGACTTCTTGAGTGATTTCTCTTTTTTGGAGGCACACATTACATGATTCTAATCTTAGTTAGAAATTTTATTACTTAAGATAGTTTTTAGGAATTTGTTTGCTGTAACCATTCTTCTTAGTAGATGAGTACTATACATGGTTCTTTAGAAGATACTTCATAGAAAAATAATTCTGATATGTTCTATGGTGTGTGATGTATGTATGTGAAGTGTGTGTGTGTATTGCATGTGTGTGCAGTTTCCATGGGCTAAAACCCAGAAGTGGAACATATAATTTTTATTTACTGATGTTTAATGTCTGCCAGGGGGATGACCAAATCTTCTAAATTATGAACTCTTGTCTGTAAGTTAAAAACATTTGTCAAAGATTGTAGAGCTTTTTATCAAATGCTCCAATGTGTAGGCTTTTTGCTTAGCTGATTAGTCATCTGAAAATCTAGTCAGGAAGGTCATCCATCATAATCTCTGCTGGTGGGCCTGAATATGAAACTTGTCCCTCCATCTGGCACTCTCTTGCCCCCAGATTCAGGTAGCGTTATCCATTTTCAACAAGCTTCTTGAAGGAGGCAGTGGAGTAGGGTCTGGATTTAGAGCTGAAGACTTGGTTTTGAGAATTGCATCAACATTTTTCTTATTTGTATATTTTAAAAAGCATATTTACTTTTTGTCATTTAACAGCTTCTAATCTTTTTATAAATCATGGATAATGATAACCTACTATACACAATTTTATCAGGAGTAAATAAAAAAAGGGGCAAACTACTTTCTTATAAAGTTCTCAAGAGATGCTAGGTGTTATTTTTTGTTTCAGAATTTAAAATCACATGTTCCACTTGCCCTGTTCTTCAGTTCCTATTTATCCAGTGAACAGAGATATATTGAATCTCTACTAAGTGTCAGATCCTGGGCAGGTACTAGGGTGGGGTGATCACACCTGGAGGTCCTACCTGGAACTAATAGCTCAATGGGAAATCTGACTTTAAAGAAATACATTAACAACTGTGTAATCATGCCTGGTGATAAAAGCTGAGGTGGAAGAGTACTCATTTCTAGAATAAAGTATAATGGAGATTGAATTTGGATTATAGGTCAGGCAGGGCCTGCTTGAAGAATTGACAGCCACTTGATGTTGGATTTTAAGGAAAAGCTGTGTAGGTGAAGAGGGGGTCAATATGTCTTCTCAGCAGGGAGTAGCTGTAGGGCTGGAGTAGGGCTGTTACTCTGGGGTGGGAAACAAGGCAAGTGTGCTGAAGGAGTGGAGTGATGGCCAGTGTGACTGGAGGGTAGAGAACTGGGGATGGGGGTGGGATGAATGATGGAGGATAAGGCTGGAAAGGCAGGCATGGGCTACACCTTATAAAGATTTGTGTTTTATTGTGAATTTGGTTGGATGCCATTAAAGTGTTTGGAGCAGGTGAGTGGCATGAGTTGATTTATGTTTTAAAGAGTGTAAACCCAAAGTAATAAGCCATATCCTCAGCCATGCCTTTAATAACTCTTGATGACTTATAAAAATATACTCCTCGGGCTTCCCTGGTGGCGCAGTGGTTGAGAGTCCGCCTGCCGATGCAGGGGACACGGGTTCGTGCCCCGGTCCGGGAAGATCCCACATGCCACAGAGCGGCTGGGCCCGTGAGCCATGGCCGCTGAGCCTGCACGTCCGGAGCCTGTGCTCCGCAACGGGAGAGGCCACGGCAGTGAGAGGCCCGCGTACCGCAAAAAAGAAAAATACTCATCATAAACATTCAAACAATTTACAAAAGTACATAAAGGAAGGCAAATTCATTGTAGTCAGTTACACTGATTGGCTCAATCAGTTCTCTATTATGACTTTTAGCTGTTTCTGATTTTTTACTAACATACTGATGTGGTGGGCGCCCTTGTACACAGATATATTTCATATATGTGATTATCTCATTAAAGCAAATGTTGAAAAGGGAAAATGCTGGATTAAAGAATTTTCACATTTTATATTTTCATGCATATTGCCAGTCATTTGGAATTCACTTTAGAGAATCATGTGAAGAAGAATCAGAATTTTTTTTTTTTCTAAATGAATAGCCAGTTGTCTTATTCACTGCAAAAATAGGCTGGGATTTTAAAGCAGCACAAACACTAATTTTGCTCTTTGCAAACTTAAGGCTGGTTTCTCTCATTCCTTTGTTTTATTTGTGTACATGTCAGTTTCTCTTACTGGACCGTAAACTCCTTTTAGTGATAGAAATGGTTGTATTGGGCCACACGAAGCTTCTGTTCCAGCTGGGCTGTTTACTAGCTGCAGGACCAAAGACAATGGGCTATTACAGTGGCTGTAATTTAGCTTTAAAATACTCTAGCGTGGATGATAATATGTGTGAGCGAGTGAGTGTAAATTAGTTCTAATTCATGCCTAGTTAATATTTGAAGTAACTTAATCCAGAGTACACATCAGAAGGCTGCTTAGTTAGCATTTGAAAGACTGTAATCAGGACTTCACTTTCTGAAGGCCATAGGTATAAACCTTCAACTACTGCTATCTCAATCTACATTAGAGGGTTTTCAATGAACGTAAGAACTGCTGGAGATTTTATTTCATTGGTGAAGCATGTAGTGTGCCAGATATGTGGATTAGTTAGAAAACTTGTGTAGACGCTTGGCATCTCCACCCTTGCTGCACAATTAGAGGCACCGTGGCTCCAAATATCTTCTGTCTTCTGTTCAAACCTGGTGCACCTGATCCAAACAGAAACTCAGCTGAATTCTGCTTCTGTGTGATTGTGTCACCACTTGCCCCACGTGGCTGTTTCTTTGGTGGGTGTAAGTTGCATGGAGCTGGGACAGGACCAAGCTTCCAAGGATAGGTTTACATTGCTGAATTCGGTCTGAGATTTGCTTTCTTTGTACCATACAGTAACCTGGAACAAGACTATGGGGGAGAAGCCCTGCTGTCTTCCAGATATCCACCGAAGGGAATTTGCTAGATGTGCGGGCCAGTTCACATCACTAGGAATGCCTCGGAAGTCACTTTTTTCCCCTCTTTTTACAAAAGTGTTCAGCCAAGGGACTTTCAGTGATTCCTCCTAACTGCTGGGTCCCCTTGAGCAGCCTCTGGGCTGAATTGAGGTTGGTCACAAACTTTCCCCGTGCTCATACCTTTCTCAAGATAAAAAGCTCATACCCCAAATAGTGGCAGATAGTGCAAATATTACTACAGTTTTTCATGGGGAGATGAGGATACTGTCAAATTACAGGCAAAGCTTAAGAAAACCTCCCTTTAGATTTCTTTGTTCTCTCTCCCCAGTCTCATCTCTCCTCCCCCACCTTCCAGTTTTCCATGTACTGTTTCTTTTCTTTCCATTTCCCCACTTTTATAAAGCCTCTAGAATCTCATTGTTTATAGTCCACGCCCTTGCAGCAAAACAAAATTGTTGTTCATCTATGCTCTTGGCACTACTGAGGTGTCCAAGTTATACACAAGGAGGGCTGGATCCATTCCCTTTATAAACCCTCCAGCAAGAAGTCTCCAGCAAGAAGGATGGTGCATTCCTCACTCAGGGCATGTTTTCCCCAGAATCCTGCTTCGTGGCTGCTTGGCCCTCCATGATGCACTCATGTTGCCTCTATCCATCTTAGGGTATATTCAACATTTTAAACAATGTTGAAACAGAATAAGGCAAATACTGCAGGGGTGTGTCCCGGGGAAAGGAAGCGTTCCCCAGAGCACATTCAGTCTGCATTCCATTTCCTTCAGAGTGGTGTCAGCAAACGATACCGAGTGTGAAAAAGACATTTTGGACCATGTTTACAGGGCCCTTGGATGCACTTCTTGTTTTAGAGGTATGAGCTTAAGTGTTGTTAAAATCTTACGATTAGCACATGGAGGACATGGTGCTTCAGGCCTGCCCTAGTGTAGGTCTGTAAGGGAATGACCCAGCTCTGAATCTTCTCTCCTTGAAAACTGTGTGATGTGCTTTCAACACTTTAACCCCCCAAGCCTCAGACACTCACTATTCACAGAAAGATCTTATGCTTCTCATGAAGTGCTTTAAGGTTTGCACTTTGATTAGAGGTGCTACCTTTCTTGACCACTTCGGTTACTTTTGATCCTCTTAACCCTGTAAGGTGGATAATATGTAATATGGAAAGGGAATATGGTCTAGTGGTTAAGGGAAAAGGGTTATAGTCCTTATTCTGTTACTAGCCAGCTCTGTACCTTTTGGTAATTATAAACTTCTCTAGATCTTAGTTGCTCATCTGGTAAATGGGTATAATAACAACACTTACCTTATAGCATGTTAGTGAAATACAAATGAGATAACATACATAAACTGTCTGGTATATAGTTGAATAAATATTAGTTATCATCCTCCCCATCATCCAAGATTATAGAGTTTGAAAGTGGGGCGGCTGGGATTCAAACCCAGACTTAACCTTTCAAGCTCCTGAATGATCATGTTTTATAACAAAGATAACAGGTAACCAGAGTTAACATTCTATATTGACCTCTAAAAGTACTTGCTAGAGGGACTTCCCTGTCGGTCCAGTGGTTAAAGACTTTGCCTTCCAATGCGGGGGGTGCAGGTTCGATCGCCGGTTGGGGAGATGAGATCCCACATGCCGCATGGCCAAAAACAAAACATAAAACAGAAGCAATATTGTAACAAGTTCAATAAAGACTTTAAAAATGGTCCACATCAAAAAAAAATCTTAAAAAAAAATACTTGCTAGGAACTATTCTAAGCACTATACGTATTAACCTCTTTTATAGTCATGCCAACCCTATGGGATTGGTACAGTTATTACCATTATCCACATTTGAAGATGGAGAAACAGAGAGGTTAAGTGACTTGCTCAAGATTCCTGATGACAGTAGTGAGCCTGCCATCTGACCCAAGAGTGCAGGCTCTTAAACACTATGCAGTGCTCTCAATCACTGTGTGCATATGACCTGACACTATTTTTCAGAAGTCCTTCCTAAGTATTTATGGCCTCAATCAGTGTATTGAGGGTTCCAGTGCCTGAGCCAAGTAAGCACACCTGCAAAGCTGGCTGGGAGGGTGCACCAGAGTTCTATTAGCAAACAGAACGAATTTATCCTCCTATTGAAAGAAGGAATGCTGGGAAATTAATAGAACATAAGTTCAGTCCAGAGGTGGTGACTGTCAGGGAAGGACAATTTTGAGTAAAGTTACTGAGTCAAGTAACCAGATTGCTCCCTGACTCAGCTGCTTCATGGCTGATGCCTGACTGGAGGCCATAAAAAACAATGATATTAATAGTTTTTATTTATCACAGCTCCATATGAATTATCTATCATGACAGTCATTTGAAGTAGGTATTATGTTAATATCCATTTTTCAGATGAGAAATCTGAGGTACAAAAAAGCTTTAAAAATGTGCCTATGACCATCACAATGCTGGTAATGATGAAGTGATGGTATAAATCTCAACACACAGACTCCAGGGCCTACCCCACTTCTGTGGATGTGACTTTGTCACAGTGAAGCCACACGGACTGGCAGGAGGCATCGGAGAAGCCACGCCACAAGGGATGCTGCTTTTCCTAGCAGGGGCCCCAGGGAATTTTCTGAGAGAACCAGGATTTGACATGGAGGTTGGGAAGATTTGTATACTCTGAGGTCTTATCAGTAAGAGAAGTAACTAAATAGGGCTGAATAAAGTGATCCCGTTGGTCCTCTTCTGTCTCAAGAAGGTGTGGCTTGAGGAAACTCTCAGAGAACAATTGAGTCAGAGGCTCTGCAAGAAAGGTCACTGTTGTCTTCCTGGAGAAGGCCATGCCATTAGTAAATGAAGCGCTTTAAAGAAGTGTTTTGTAATTGGTTTTGTAATTTGCTCTAGTTTGAGTGAAAACAGTTTTCTGAGAATAGAAGAGTCATAATGGAGGTTCTGATATCTTTTGTAAGTGGGAAATGGTAATAATTGAGTGATGTGGCTGGATGGTTATGTTTCTTTTCTCTGGGTCTTCATTCTGACTTAAGCGAGGGTTGTTTTTAATTATTAAGATAATGCCAGACCAAGTGGGCTAGCCCTAGCATGGTCATTAATAATTCTATCAGAAAAACTTGGAATCATTTGCTCCTTGTGATTTCATGTCAAATAAACCTTTACCCACAGGTGTTTTAAATAATATAGTTTAGCTTCAAGACCTACATATAGTGTTTTCTTTATGCTAAATTAGTTTGCTTAAGAAAGGCCTCCAAGATAGGTAAAGTGAAAAGCATTGCTCCCAAGAATCAAACCAACACAGCCATTTAAAACCTAATAAAAGTGTATTTGGCTAAAAGAATGAATAGGATCTCATTATTCCAGTGAAAGTATAGTTTGTGTTTTATTTCACTTAGCTCTGCCTTTCTGAGTCATAAATAAGAAATGCCAAGTAATAACTACAGTGTACAAAATGCATTTTAATAATCCTAAAGTGTTTCATTACTGTGGCTATAATCTGGAAATGTAAATTATAGCTGATACTCTAGCCCTCATTTATCGACTTCAGAGGTTCTGGTTTTGCTGCTAAAATACTATAGGATCATGCTAACTGTTTACAGAATAAATTAACTTAGTATGGCTAAATGGAATTTCCTTTTTGAACATCTAAAAGATAATATTGAAATCTTCAAGGAATATATCATGATATCTAATGTTGTATGGTTTTGAATTTTCTTTTTTTTTGGAAAATGAAAACAATCTGTACTTCAAGGTATTAAATTGGAAATTTACCCAAGAGAAACCAAACAGCTGTTTTCAATAATGCAGGTAAATTCCAGTCATGGGAAAATCTCTGTGACTGCCTGAGCTGTTGGAAAAGTCTTGTGCATTCAACAGGCCTTGGGACTAACAGAAAAACCTCTTTTTTTTTTTTTTTTTTTTTTTTTTTGTGGTACGCGGGCCTCTCACTGCCGTGGACTCTCCCGTTGCGGAGCACAGGCTCCGGACGCGCAGGCTCAGCAGCCATGGCTCACGGGCCCAGCCGCTCCGCGGCATATGGGATCCTCCCAGACCGGGGCACGAACCCGTATCCCCTGCATCGGCAGGCGGACTTCTCAACCACTGCGCCACCAGGGAGGCCCAGAAAAACCTCTTATACAACCTGTACCCGACCCATTGTTCTTATTTTGTTTTGTTTTCTGTTCTGCATATTTACCTTCAATTCCAATGAGTCTGGAATTTAGGATATTTAGTGCTCCAGGAATAAACTATATTGCCCTATGTGTTTGTACTACTGCCTTGCTGTTGATCTGCAATGCCCTTTCTAAAACGCCATGCAGCCATCCCCTCCTTCAAGTCCTAGACCAAAGGCCACCTTTTCCATGAAGTACTTTAGCTCAGTGGTTGACCCCTTCTCTGAAAGTCCTTTCTAAGTGGTTTACTTATATTTACATGTAACAGACATTACATCAATCTTTATTTTTGATTTATGAAATTTTATTTTTGATTTATGATTTATTTTTGATTTATCACACAATTCTGATCTTTCAAACTAGACTGTAATTTCTGTGAGGACAAGGATCTTAAACTTATATACGTGTCCCAAATTGCTTAGCAAGTGCTTTATGTGCACTTGGGATTCAATGAATATTTGAATAAATTAACATTGAATATATAAATGAGTGGGTTTCTAACAAACTGGTCTAGTCCAGTAGATCATTTGTTCACACCTGAGCAGCTTCTTGTTTTGCTGCTATAAATGACCTAGGTTTCTGCCAGCTGTTAATGGAATTAAATTAACATGAGAAATGGATTGTTGTACTTTTGAAAGGACATCATATAATTTTCTTGGAATTTGCTTAATAATGTTTGTGCCTTATGTTTTCAGTATATGTTTCACTCCTATCATTAAAAAGGTTATGAATGTATATGTATGTGTATTTTTTTTCCAGGGCAGATTAGTAACTTTTATTATTCCTCATCCTCATCCCACAGTACTCTGCTTTAACCCAAGAGGACTAGAGCCTCATTTTCCCTCTTACTGGGAAAAAAGTGGGGATAACTGTAAATCCATAGCTACATCCTTGGATCATGGTGGCCAATGCTTTTTCTAATAATACTGCTCTTCTCTCCTAGAATCATGATCCACATTGATCCAAGTCTACCATTTTATCTATGAACCAGCTCAAAAGTTACCTCTACCTAAATGCCTTTCCTGACCAGTTCAACTCCAACCTGTTTACCTGTTTACACAAAGTTCCTTCACTATTTATGTGTGATGTGTACTATGTTATTTCAACATTCAGAAATTTACTTATTCATTCAGCAAATATTTACTACATTCAAGCCCAGTGTTATGCAATGTGAAGTTGCAAAGATGCCTCAGACACATCATGTCTTCAAGAAATGTATAGTATTCAGAAGGAAAGCATACACATATCTGGTAGTATTAGTGAGTACCACAGGTAGTAGTAATAAGTACCACAAAAAAGGTACAGACAGAATAATACAGGAGCTCAGAGGAAAGAGAACCTATTTTAAGCTGAGGCTTCTTGGATTATGTTGCCGTTTGATTGGGGCCTTAATGGGCAGATAGAATTTGAACACCTGTTAACTTATTGCTTTGTGATATTTCCATTGTAGACTACATAACATATCTACACGAATAGCATCAGCTTTTTCCTCACTGAAGACTTCAGTGAGGCATCAGCAAGGCTTTGCAGTGCCCTCAAAGAAAATATACTCCACAGAGCATGTCTGAGAAATAAAGATTATACCTGCAGTCACATAGGGAAGAAGAAGGTGGGTTTTACATCACACATTCAAAGAGCATCTTTTAACCCCTCCACTCCCCCACTCCATTTATCGGTTTCCCCTGTCTCCCTCCTCAGCCTGGAGATGGGAGGTCCCTTCTCTGAAAGTGCTCCCCTCTGATGTGAGAGCTTTGCCCGCTCTAGCCTCCCACCCCTGCATCTGCTGGGTGGTTTTCCCTGCTGCTTTCCCGTCTCCCCTTCTCATGAAGCACTGTTGATCTCCTTTGAATGCTCCCACCCACTACTTAATGCTAATAAACAAAGGCCATTATTATAAGGACAGGATTTTACTGCTCTCAGTGTTTATCAACATACACCCTCCTTCAAGTTCAATGAGACATTATAAATGACAAAATTTTTGGTCATACTATAATTACTTTATGTGTCTGTTCCATCTCTCGGTTGCATTCTAACTCCCTCAGGGGTGGGCCACATCTTCTGATTCTTTGACTGCCCTCTCTTCCTTCTTTCCTGCACCTGGTATGGTGCTGTCTGCACCGTAGGCTGAGCAGGAGAAGCAAAGTTTCTTCCCTCACCGGGCAGGGCCCTGGGCTCAGCCACCACCCTGCCAAGTGAAGCAGAAGCTGCAACTAAGTGGTGTTTCTGCCACTGACATAATAGCTGAGGCCTCAGTCCCCAGGAGTAGGGTTTGCTTCTGTTGACACAAGAGACCATTGGAAGCAGAAGCTTTTTCTGGCACCTCAGAGAGCGGAACAAGGCTTGAATGTGATGTGACCCTCTGCATCCCCTGGGAATTATCATGAAAGGACTAAAGACTAAGGAAGGTGAGATAAGGACACATTCTTCTCTGTCCCTATGGTGTCATCCAGTGTTAGCCACAGCTAACATTTATTATGGCAATTTGACCCTGCCAGATCCAAAAAGAAAGCATTGTGACAAATCTTATTCATTAATTCCAGTGGTACACACTGACATGTGACATGCAAATGGTTCCACCATCACTGTCAAAATTTATTTCTATATGTTATATTTTATGAACATAATAAATGTACATATGGTTTGTTTCCCTCTTTATGGTCTAATTGCTATAAATAGCCTGGAGCTCTTTTAACTGTATTGAACCATCATGTATTACAAGATTGTTTATTCCTGTCTTCTGAAGAAACACATGGAATTAAAAAAATTCTGGACATGAGAGTCCAGTGTTTGATGAAATGAATACTGTAAATATATCCTAGGCACAACATTAGCAACATATAAAAAACATATATCTTGGACTCTAGCCACATAGGGAAAAGAAAATGTTTACCAGTTGATGATTACTCCTGGATTAAAACGTATTTGAATGTTAAGGACGAAATTAAAACCATTGAAACTAGTTTTACCATGCAGCGTTAGAGGAAACTATAGGAAATACTCTTTAAAAACTGTTTATTTTTACACTTTTTTAAGAATACAGATATGGGAGGGCCAAGGGCAGCTCTAGACCTTTAGCTCCCATCAACAAACAAACAAACAAACAAAAGAAAAGTGAGCAAGGGGACAGTGGTTTGAGGGTAGAAGTATTTAGGAGTCTAGTTTTTCACAAAACAAGCAAAAACAAAATGAAAAATCCTACTCCTGGGGACTGAGGCCTCAGCTATTATGTCAGTTAGTTAAAAGTCTGACTGAGCTGTGTGTCAGGCACATCTTAGATGCACAGCAATGCAATACAGAGCCAAAGGGTTCTCAGTGGTCATAGAGCATAAGGGCCACCAAACACTAGACATGATATGATTCACAAAGCTAATTCTTGGCAAAGTGACAGCTAATATTTATGCCTTCCAGCTATTAACCTGGTGCTCTGTTGGTCCTTGTTCTCTAACATCCATTTGAGCATTTCTGTTATCCAGAAGCCATTTTTAGAATGATCATTTTTGGAATAAAAGTTGTGACTTTTGGAAAGTTTTGCTTCATTGTTAGTAAATTTTACCTGCCTATGAGAACTCAAATATTGTCTTTCTGCCTGTAAAAGAATTATACTATGTTTTCTCCCTCTTTTATACAATTAGCATTCAGATATTTGTGTTGAAAGCAATGACAGGATTGAGGTATCATTAGGTAGACTTCGGCTTGGGGATTCAGAAATACCCAGATTCAGTCAGCGCTCCTCCTGTGTGTGGAGTCTCTGAGGAGATAAACATACAGGAAGAGAGAGCAGAGAACTACTTTATTATTAGCTTTTGGCTTTTTGCCAAAACACGATTGCAAGCCTTAATAATTTGGTCCAAAGGCCTAATAGGAACTTCATTGTCTCTCAAGCCCTAAATCCAAATTCTACAACTGGTGAACAAGAAATGGAGGAGATGAGGGCACCAGAGTGTAAAAAGGAAGGAGAATTGGCGTGGGGCAGTGCTGGGGAGCAAGATGGCGCTGTTTTTTCTTACCACTCAGACTGCTCTGGAAATACCGTGTTGCTAAGTTGTGTTATGTCGCTGTCTTTACTCCTTCTCTTCCCTCTTCCTGGAATGCACTCCTCACCTCTCTTTACCTGCCCAATATGGGCATGTTCTTTAAGGCCATGCTCAGGCATCATCTCTACTGAGAATTCTCCCCTGAACCCTCGGACTGAAGTAACCGTTCTGTCTCCATCTCCAGTATTAGCCTTTTTGTACTAAAAGTTCAGAAATTTGTACATTATATGAAATTTATCTACTTTTATGTTTGTAGATATACTTTCAGTTTCTTGAAAGCAGGGACCATATTTTATGCATCTGTATCTAGCATGGTATTTGGCACCCAGGAAGACTTTAATAAATATTTAAAGGACCTAGTTGGTAAGTGAGATAAGCAATGAAAATACTCAAATTTGCAGTTTCTCATACCTTTTCCACATACTATTGTCAAGTTGGCTCCCATAAATTTATGGACTCTAAATGTAGATTTTTATATTTACTCTCCTCTTATTTTATCATTCAAGATTTTTAAAAAGAATTCTGTCATTATTCCTCCAGTTATGATCTAAGCAAGTTGAGAAGGCATGCCTTCTTGACTTGATATAAGCTGTTGCTATAGAAATATTGATTAGTACAGGGTCAGGAAAAGATAGAGGCTAGTTATTTCTATGGGGGGGGCATTCCTTATGTTAGTGTGACTCTATTTATGAACACTCTGCATCCACCTTTCTGTACTATCTCCTCATTCACATTTACAACTTCATTTATAAAGATTCCATTCATTCTTTTATTAATTCATTCAATAACCATTTATTAAACACCTACTAAGTGCCAGGCGCTATTCTAGGACCTATGGCTACAGCAAGGAGCAAAAACAAGTCACTGCTTTCATGGGGTTATATTCTAGGAGCAGGGAGATAATAATGTGTTTATTAAATAAGAAAAATTAAGCAAGATAATTAGAATAAGAAAGGAGGGAGAGGTGGAAAACTGCTCTTTTATATGGCAGTCAGAGAAAACTTCTTTTAAGTAAAGATGTGAAGGAGATGAGGAACCAGCCATCTGAATCTCTCCAGGAAGCATTTTCTGCATAAGGGCCCTGGGAAGGTAGTGTGTTGGTATATTCAGGGACTCACAAAGAGGCTTGAAAGTTTGTAAAAATCCAGACAAACCATATCTAGGATCTTCTTCATTTTTCACTTAGCAACTTTATCAAAGAAGAAATACAATGAGTGGTTGGTGTGTGCTTATGGAGCTGATACTGGCTCTCTCGGTTTTCTCTGGGGCTCTCCTTGTAGCTGGTGTCTCTGCCATCTATCACCTAGTCCCCAGGCTGAAAGATTCAGCCTCAGTCCATCCCTTCTCTTGATCTCTTCCATCCAATAGTTGCAAAACCGACCATGAAGCCTTCCATCTGTCCCCGGTTATGACTGTTGTAGCAGCAGCTTTTATCATTTCTCACGTGGGGCACCACAGTGATTTCCTAACCAGTCCTCTGCTTCATGATAGAGTGGCTCATCTAAAAGGAAGTCTGAGTGTTTCACTTTTCTGCTGGAAACCCCTCAGTTGTTCCCCACTGTGGACAAGACACAGTCCAGGTTCCTATTGCATTTCCTTCCAGGATGTCATCCAGCCTCGCGGCTGATCCCACCTGTATTGGGCTTGTCACATTCAGAACACTGAACAGCTTGTCACTCCCAGTACCTGCTACCTTTTTTTGTCCTCCACCTCCATGTCTTTCCTTAATGTTGTCCTTTGACTGGAATGTCATCTCAGCTGCCGTGAGAATTAAATGAGATAATACATATAGAGCACGTGGGAGAGAGCTGGCACATCATCCATGCTCAGCAGTTGTTGGCTCTGAGGGAATATTGCTCAGTGGTTAAAGGGGCAGATCCTGAAGCCAAAGCTACCTGCATTTAGAATGTTATAGAAGCCACAACATCCTTGTCTTAGTTTCCTCTTCTGTCAAAAGGAGATAATCATAGTGCCTATCTCATAGATTGTTATGAAGATTAAATGCAAAATGCTTAGAGTCATGCTCGAGAACAGTAAGTTCTCAATAGTATGCATTAGTTACTATTATGGTTAATCTTTGAGATTTGCATCAGGTATTGACTCCTCTACCTATCTCTTTTTAAGCTGAATTATTTTAAGCTGAATTATTGTTGGCTGTTCTTCTTCATTGCTTACATAGCACCAACTTCTTTCATGCATTTATTCCTTCACTCACCCTATAAACCTTTTCAGAGCTCCTATCAGAAGTCATGGCTCCTCAGAGAAGTGGAGACGCAAATAAGACTAACTTCAAGGAAATCCCAGTCTAGTGGAGAAGACTAACCTACTGATGTGATACAAGCAATGTGACAAGTACAGTGATGGAATGCATGCCCAGAAATGTAAACAATAACAAGACCTGATCATTACAAATGGGCACCACAATTCCCACCCCTACTTTATTTTGCTTGTCTTCTAGTCTGACAGTGGGAATTAAGAAAAGGTCCTTCATTTTCTGTTTGGCTGTACTTTTCCAAACAACCCTTTTAGATTTTGACTCTCCTTTTAGTTTTACCAGTGGTCTTCACCTTTCCTTTTCTCATCACGTTCATGCTATGTACTGAGGGGTCACAAACTCAACTATGTATGGGGGCCAGTAGTGTACTGTAAATGAGGGAAGCAGGTGTGGTGGGGACAGAGGGGCATGTTTATGCCAGGTGTACGAGGACAAGCAGTTGAACCCCTTTCAGCTAGCTGTTATCATGAGGAAAGGCAGACAAATTATTCAATATTTTAAAATAACCCAGAAGTCCAGATTTTAGGTGAAAGCTCCTAGTTCTTAAAATGAATTTCATTCATTAAAACAAAACCAAAAACACTATATGGGTCAAACAAAACAAGTTTATGAGCTGGGAATTGTCTTTAGGGTTTCAAGTTGGTAAGTTCAGATGAATATTTTCTTTTTCCTCCCAATTTTTATTATGAAAAATTTCAAACCTACAAAAACAGTTGAAAGACTTGTATAATGAATGTGCATTATACAAGTACCTATTGATATATCTATATTCAACAACTGTCCACATTTAAGTCTTTTTCTCTCTTCCTCCAAGACCTTTCTTGGGTATCAGTTTTTAATGAACCATTTGAAATGCGTTGCAGACATTCTGACACTTCACACCTAAGTAGTTCAGAATACATCTCTCAAGAATAAGACGTTCTTTTACTTAATGACAGTATATTAACATTAACATTAATTTGATTATACACTTAGTATGTAATTCTTATAGCGAATGCTTACTTAACATGCACAATGGTCTTTCTTCTTCTCAACTGACGTGTTTCCTTGAACCAGGTGTACCCTTCTATTGCCACTAAGGTAAAATCCTCATTCCTCCTAATTTATGGGGAAGTAATATCTATTTGAGTCTTGATGTCATGATCTACCTCTATTTTTTTTTCCTCTTCCCAATTGTTTCCTCCAGAGAATCACTAGCTTCCTTGTCCATGATCAGTTTTTCTTTTAGTGACCTTTCTTTTCTTCCATAGTACTTGGTTTTACCATTTTATCTGAACTTTTTTTCTCTGTGTTCTTTTCAGATTTCACTGTAAAGCTTCTTGAACAGGTCCATTAAAATATTTTGCTTGTTTATGTGCTTGGTTTTTCTTTGTTTAAATGTCAACATCTTAAGGAAAGAAATACAACTTAGATGAATGTTTCAAAGGATGCATGTAAAGAGAAAACTCTTGGCTAATTTCATTGTGTCAGTACTGATTAGAGTGAGAATACTTGAGAAGGTCTAAATGGCCATAAAAACGTTACTATCAGTGAACAAATAGAAATGTATCCATTTCAGAAGAGGAGGCTTGACTCATTAATTCCACATCCCCACATGTATTAGATGAAGTGCCTAAATAATGTCTTTCCCCGAACTGTTATAATTATATGTCTGTTGGTGCTTGAATAACAGGCTCTTCAGTTAGATTATAGAAGAATGCCGATGTTACCAGAAAGGGCCTTGCTCATTGGGTTATTATGCTGTGGACCACATATAGAGAGAGCTGAACGAAAAAGAATTAGAAGTTGACTGGTATCAGATAATGCTTATGAAAGCACTGGTACTATATCTAACACATGGCAAGCATTCCATAACTGTTAGTTTCTTCAGCTCCCAAAAGAAGTTTTTTTTATTGCTTTGACAATACAATAATAATTAATATTCATAATGAAGACTGAGGAGCTGCCTGATTCTTCTGAATCATTAAAAAAGCTTTAGTTATATTTTGTTATGTGTATTGTATTGTAATTTTTGAAGACTAGAAATACTTGTTTAGGGAATTTTCTACTGTGTATTACTTTCACTATGTGATTCGTAAAAATGTGCTTTTCCCTGTCCTGTATGGTCAATATCCTCATTATTATCATCATCATCATTGTTATCATCATCATTATAATAGCTTTTATGATGTGGTGTTTTACAGTTCTCTCAAAGACCTGTCCTGTATAAATATCTCATTTAATATTCATACTATCCTTTCAAGGTAAACAGGAGGAGTAAATTCTCTGAGACTTCATTTTCTTTCTTGTAAAATGGAAACATGCATACTTATGTGCATGTTAAGGTAAACTGCAAGTGGCACCTGCCAGCCCTTCGATGGTCAGTTCTTATAGTACTGGTTGCATTAGTTTCCTGTAATTACTGTAACAAATTGCCATAGACCAGGTGACTCAAAATAACAGAAATGTATTCTCTCATAGTTCTGGAGCCCAGAAGTCTGAAATCATGGTGTTGGCAGGTGTGCTTCTTCCAGAAGCTCTAAGGGAGATTCTGTTCCTTGCCTCTTCCAGTGTCTGGTGGTTTTCAGCATTCCTTGATTTATGGCTGCATCACTCCAATCTCTGCCTCTGTGGTCACACTGCTTCCTCCTCTTCTATCTGCATCCTCTGTGTGTCTCTTATAAGAACAATTGCCATTGGATTTGGCCCATCCAAATAATCCAGGATGGTCTCCTCATCTGGAGATCCTTAACTTAGTTATATCTACAAAAACCTTTTATCCAAATAAGATTACATTCACAGCTTCCAGGGATTAGAACGTGGACATATATATTGGGGGGCCATTTTTCAGCCCATCATACAACCTTAGAGAATTAGCATTGAGATTATGTGCTTAACAGATCTCTGACTCATAATCTGCACTCAGCAAATTTTGGGTTCTTCTCTTTAGCAATCCCTCTCCGCTTCACAACTGTGCCCTTAATTTTTCTGAATTTATGTTTGTTCAGCTTTCTTGGTATGTATAAATGATTTTCCAAGGTCACAAGTCAATGGAATGAGATCCTTGTTTTAATTTTTAGTCCAGTGTTCTTTCTAATAACCATACTATTTTTTAAAATCTTTTTTAAAAAATTTATTTATTTTATTTTTGGCTGTGTTGGGTCTTCATTGCTGCGTGTGGGCTTTCTCTAGTTGCGGTGGGCAGGGGCTATTCTTCATTGTGGTGTGTGGGCTTCTCATTGTGGTGGCTTCTCTTGTTGAGAAGCACGGGCTCTAGGTACGTGGGCTTCAGTAGTTGTGGCATGCAGGCTCAGTAGTTGTGGCACATGGGCTTAGTTTCTCCGTGGCATGTGGGATCTTCCCAGA
This sequence comes from Hyperoodon ampullatus, assembly GCF_949752795.1. Classification (NCBI taxonomy): domain Eukaryota; kingdom Metazoa; phylum Chordata; class Mammalia; order Artiodactyla; family Ziphiidae; genus Hyperoodon; species Hyperoodon ampullatus. Next base: position 67,001,397 of record NC_136921.1, read on the forward strand.
CCCGGGATTGAACCTGTGTCCCCTGCCTTAGCAGGCAGATTCTTTTTTTTATAAATTTATTTATTTTTGGCTGTGTTAGGTCTTTGTTGCTGCACATGGGCTTTTTCTAGTTGTGGCAAATGGGGGCTGCTCTTTGTTGAGGTGTGCGGGCTTCTCATTGCAGTGGCTTCTCTTGTTGCAGAGCATAGGCTCTAGGCATGTGGGCTTCAATAGTTGTGGCACGTGGGCTCAGTAGTTGTGGCTCGCAGGCTCTAGAGCGCAGGCTCAGTAGTTGTGGTGCACGGGCTTAGTTGCTCCAAGGCATGTGGAATCTTCCCGGACCAGGGCTCGAACCCGTGTCCCCTGCATTGGCAGACAGATTCTTAACCACTGTGCTATCAGGGAAGGCCCTCTAATAACCATACTGTTAACACAATTTACTCTAAAAGACAAAATGGGACTCAACAATAAGAAAATAAACCTGTTCAAAAAACGGGCCAGAGACCTTAACAAACACCTCACCAAAGAAAATATACTGATGGCAAATGAGCATATAAAGAGATCTTCCACATCATATGTCATCAGAGAAATGCCAATTTAAACAAGAATGAGCTGTCACTGCATACCAATCAGAATGGCCAAAATCTGGAATACTGACAGCATCAAATGCTGATGAGGATGTGGAGCAATAGAAACTGTCACACATTGCTGGTGGGAATGCAAAATGATACAACCACTTTGGAAGACAGTTTGGTGGTTTCTTACAAAATTAAACATATTTTTGCCATACGATCCAGCAATTATGTTCCTTGGTATTTACCAAAAGGAGTTGAAAACTTGTGTCCACACAGAAACCTGCACACAGATATTTATAGCAGCTTTACTCGTAACTGACCAAACTCTGAAGCAACCCAGATGTCCTTCAGTAGGTGAATGTATAAATAGACTGTGGTACATCCAGATAATGGAATATTATTCAGCATTAAAAAGAATTGAACTATCAAGTCATGAAAAGATGTGAAAGAACCTTAAATGCATATTATTACATAAAAGAGGCCAATCTGAAAAGGCTACATACTGTATGATTCAAACTATATGATATTCTGGAAAAGCAAAACAGTGGAGACAATAAAAAAGATCAGTGGTTGCCAGGGGTTGGGGGAGGAGGGAGATGAAGAGGTAGATCATAGAGGATTTTTAGGGCAGTGAAAATACTCTACATAATATTATAATAGTGGATACATGTCATTATACATTTGCCCAAACCTACAGAATGTACAACACCAAGGGTAAACCATAATGTAAACTAGGGACTGTGGGTGATTATGTTATGTCAATGTAGGTTCAGCCTTGGTAAAAATTGTACCACTCTGGTGAGTGAGGTTGGTAAGTGGGGGAGGCTATGCATGTGTGGATGCAGGGGGTATATGTAAAATCTCTGCACCTTCCTCCCAATTTTGTTATAAACCTAAAACTTCTCTAAAAAAATAAAGTCTTTTTTAAAAAGGGACATTGTATATACACAGAAAGTAATATTTCTCATCGGGATTGTGTATGTAGCTATCCATGTGTGCCTATGGAAACAGTGAACAACTGGATGGGTGCAAGGTTATTGGCTAAGAGTAGTCAGGATGCTTGGGTTCAAGTCTCAGTTTTCTCACTTACTAGAATGGGACCTTGGACCACTTTTTTTACCTCTCCCATCTCTCGGTTTCCTCATCCATAAAATGGGAATAATAATAGCAACAGACTTCTGATTATTAAATGAGGTATATGCAAAAGTGGTTAGAATAGTGTCTGGTTTGGGGAAACATAAGTGCTAACTTCTATTATTATTTTATTATCATTACTATTATTATTGTTCTTGTTATATAACTATGTAATAGGAAATAAGCTGGTCTTTGAAAGTAAGGTTTTCTATGACTTGGTGCGGACCTTGCAAGGTAGCCTTTTAAGGGAGGATGATTCACTTTAGGAAAAATTAAGAAGCTGAAGAAACAAAGCCAGTGAGGGCTAAAAAAGGAATTCTGGGAATAAAAAATGGTACTTCCTGTTTCTTTAAAGAGCTTAGTAACTGAGCTTGTTTTTACTGCTAAATAATATACTGTCAAATTTAGCAACTGGCTGCTTGCCTTGATAAAGGATTTGGAAAAATGGGGGAAAGACAGCTGGTTGTTAAATAAAACTATTAACAAATGGTTTATTTTCTCTTACATACACACATATGTGCTTATTACCTGACAGAAGCTCTGAGGTGATCCCCCTTCTTTTGATTCAGTGTAGAAATCAAACCAAAATGCTCGTATAATGGAGAGAGAAAGGATATCTGTTCCCCAATGGTGCTAAAATGGAAGGAGTAATAAGGCCACAGAATTCAAAGAATCTGAAGCATTTAGCAGACCTAGGAGGACCTGGTGAGAGGCTAATTCAGGATTTCCTTGCAGGGGGACCTTGCATAACAGGAGTTATTTCATTGGCAAGATTCATATTCATCTGAAGCCTGTTCAGAGGGCAGCTTGGAAACATGGGCAGCCAGGCTGTAAGGAAGCTTCCAGGGCATGGAAGGGATTCACATTGCTCTGTGTGCTCTTGGAAAGTTTTGTGACTCCAGACTCTTGGCTGGGTTAGACAACTTGCCCACAGACCCACAGACAGCCAGGCCCATACTCTGTTCTCTTCTGAAAGCCAAAACTCTGAAAACAGGAAGTTTTTTCATAATTCATTTGGGAGTAGAACCTGACCTTAACTGACATGAGGTTATTGACCGTCTTTACTTAGTGAGTGCATTAGTTTGCAAGGGCTGCCATAACAAGGTACCACAGGCTTTAACAACAGAAAAAATTTTCCTCACAATTCTAGAGGTTGGAAGTCCAAGATCAAGGTGTTGGAAGGGTTGGTTTCTTCTGAGGCCTCTCTTCTTGGCTAGTGGATGGCTGTATTTTCTCTGTCTTCACATGGTCTTCCCTCTGTGCCTTTTTGTGTCCTAATTTCCTCTTCTTATAAGGACACTAGTCATATGGGATTAGGACCCACCCTAATGACCACATTTTAGCTTAATTATCTCTCTAAAGACTCATCTCCAAATAGTCATATTCTGAAGTACTGGGGGTTAGAACTTCAAGACATGAATTTTGATGGGACACAAACATTCAGCCCATAATAGTATGAATATTAATGTGTCTCTTGAAGCGATATTACTATGTTTGATTATGGGGTGCTGACCCCACTGGGGGTGTGACATTTTATGTTATATGTGCTCTATCACCTTCTAACATGCCCTGAATTCGGAACTTCAAAACACAATTCGCCACAAAGGTTTCAGAAGAAGGGTTGTGGACCTATAATAGTTGTAGCTGAGGTTCCAACCAAGGCCGGGTTTCTGCTCTTTGCCACAGGGCTAGGCCATAAAATGAGGGGATGAAGTCACAGGTCTCCAAGGTCCCCCCAACTTCTATAATTTCATTGAATTTATGACAATAAGAAGAGGTGGGTTTTTGTTTGTTTGTTTGTTGTTGTTTTGTTTTGGTTTTTTTTTTGCGGTATGCGGGCCTCCCACTGTTGTGGCCTCTCCCGTTGCGGAGCACAGGCTCCGGATGCGCAGGCTCAGCGGCCATGGCTCACGGGCCCAGCCGCTCCGCGGCATGTGGGATCCTCCCGGACCGGGGCACGAACCCATGTCCCCTGCTTCGGCAGGCGGACTCTCAACCACTGCGCCACCAGGGAAGCCCCAGAAGAGGTGGTTTTTAAATAAATCTTCTCTCCGAAAAATTCCTAGCATGTTTCAAGACTACTTCTAATTGTGCCTGTCCCATTGGGTGATTCTTAAGGCAGGGCTGTATCATGTAGCCATAGAAACAGGCTTGGCTGTTTAGGCAGGGACTATTCTGGAGCCCTGAGTGTCTGGGACATCTTCTAGAAGTACGGGGCTGCTAAGAGGTGGCCTTTCTTGCTTTGTGAGGAGGGGTGTGACTGGAGGAGGGCCAGAATGTGGTCTCCTTGAACATAGAACAAATGTAGACAGCTGGACAGGGCTTCATTTTAGGGGTTGAATGAGGAAGACAAAAGCTAAGAAATCTCACTGGACAAGAAATAGGTTCATTTGTAAAGCTTATGGGGTGTGGAGTCCTGGTTTCCCCCTTTTCGTTCTTGCTGATGGAGAGCTCCTTGCTCTTGAGCAGCAGTCCTCAGGAGATATGAGGGGCAAAAATTCCCTGCTGTTTCCAAGTCAACAGAGAATTCAAAATAATACATAAAAAGCTCTTAGCATTCATTTTAGCAAACTTTGAAAAGCTGGTTAATGCCATGTGAGGTCTGAAGTTTTTAGATTTTTGAGTGAAAAAGCTTTGCCTTTTAAAATAGTAATTGCTGATAACAGGGTATTAGACTTTTAAAGTATGTTTTGATACCAAATATTTCATTAAAAATAAAATCCAAGAAGGAATACCTAAGAGAATGGTGCTGACTTGTGTTTGATGTCTTATAGCAAACTGAGATAAAAGACATGTTTCCCCCAGTTTTTAAAGGATTTCTGTTTTGCAAGAGTTCTGCTGGCTTTGTTATGTTAGGAATTTTTAGGTACTCCCCAAACACATGGTCAGATAGCTTACAGGAGGGTCACATGTGAAGGACTTTGAGTCTTGGAATAAAATTTGGTGCTATCCAGACTGATGTCTTGCCTTCTCTGGGTTTGAGTTTCCCTAGTCGTTGGGCAGCACCTAGCAATTGAAAACAAGATGGCCAGATCTCCAGAATCAAGGCTGAAGTCCATGGAGGGTCAGAGGAAGTAAATTATCTGGTTTCAAGAGTAACCATGTCCACTTGAGCTGGATGAAAACCATGAATACAGCGTCATAGTTTGTTCTGGATGATTTGTTGTGGATGATGACCAGAGCTTGATTGAGGTTAGTTTGCTTGGAACCAGCCCACAAGCAATGTAAAGAGAGTGTGTGTGATTGAGGACATAAGTGAGTGGATAGTCCCCTTAGTTGCTCCTGAAGATTCTCTTAGGAAATGGTCAGTTCAGAGGAATCTGCCATGTGAGCAAAGCCCAGAACCAAGAGTTAGCTGCAGCATATACTACATTAGCTCTCAAGAATCTACCCTGTTTCTAGTAAGGAAACTCTTGCTAGGCCACACTTCTGTACTCTATTTCACAGAGTCATCAATCCAGCAATGGGCCTAGTCACCACACCTTTGTGGTCAGGCCAGTTCTCCATGCTTCTTCTTTGATATGGCAGCACCGTGACAGTGAGGCCAAGATGAAGCAAACCTTTGGCAAGTGTGAATCATGTTCAAAGATGACCTCAGGTATCCTCAGGCCTCCATGTCTGACCTCATGGATGCCTCCAGCAAATACCTGCCCTTCCAAGTCCTGCTGTGTTTAGAGCTGAGTTTGATTCATTCCTCTAGGGTAACCAAATTCAAACATTTACAGAAGGGCAGTGGCTCATGGAGCTTCTTTCCTGCTTTTCTGCTGTCCCTTTTCACACCACACTCTGTCTGATGTTGGATTGATTCACCCATGTACCAAGGAGGGCACTTATTGGACTGTGGGCCTTTATACCAGTCTGCCTCTTAACCCAGGGGAGTTTAAATTCTCTACTCAGTGACTCCAGAGGTAGCATTTGGCATCCCTGTGGGTGGAGCCAAAGTCTGTGATACTGAACAGCCACAATGCAATTAAGCAAACAAGATATACGTATGAAAACTAACATTAGAGTGCCTTGTGGAATAAATATGAGACACATGAGTGGCAGACAATAAATGACAGGAGGTTTCAGAGGGGAAGAGAGAGTGGAGAGCTGGAGTTGCCAAGGGAGACACTTTGGAAGTGCCAGGTTCCGAAGTGAGTATTGAAAATGAGCGGGAAGGAAGCCCAAGTCAGGGAAGGAGCTCCTTTTGATGGACAGAACAGCATGGACCAAGGTGGGAAGTTGAACTGAATAGTGCTTCCTGGAGACCTGTCATTGATCAGTCAGACTGTGAAAGTCTATTCTGTAGTTAGTCCCCCTTCAGACACAGTGAGATGCTATTGGTTTACCTTCTGAAGTATTTTCAAGCAGTTTTCCTTCTCCAAAATTCTTATAATCAGAAACATACCATCAGCAGGTGTGGGCCATAACTACCTCCTCTGGTCTCTGGGTCACTCAAAATTCTTGCCTGCAAAGCAGAATGGACCCCACTGACTCTTGTGTTGTTTGCACAACTTCTGCTATAGCCTCTGATCCACGCTGTGCCCTGAGAGGTGCCTTTGGAAAGCAGCCATCCTGGGGGGAGGGGTGCCTGACCCCCACCTCAGAGAGCCCTGAGGGAAGGAGTGGGGGAGAGGGAAATTTGCTCTAATTTCATTCTTTCATACAGCATTCTTCACATGCAATAACTTTTTCTATGACATAGCTTATTTGCCCTAAAAAGCACATTTTTTTAGTTATCTAAGTGGGTAATGGATTTATTTGAAGGAATTGGTAGTTGAGAGTGATAAATACGGTAACACTTTTTCTGATCCCCAGCGTTTAATTGTGTGGGGGCACCGATGTCTGTTTGTGAAGAATAACTTTGTAGTTTCCCTTGGGAAGAAATGCATCCCCAAAGGGGCCGATTCAACTAAGCTATATTATCATTTTAAAGTTAGAGTAAACATCTTTGGCTTCTGTGTCCTAAAAAGCTTCTTTCAAGTGCACCATACATCTAAATAGCCTCTTTTTTTTTTTTGCGGTACACGGGCCTCTCACTATTGTGGCCTCTCCCGTTGCGGAGCACAGGCTCCAGACGCGCAGGCTCATCGGCCATGGCTCACGGGCCTAGCCGCTCCGCGGCATGTGGGATCCTCCCGGACCGGGGCACGAACCCGTGTCCCCTGCATCGGCAGGCAGACTCTTAACCACTGTGCCACCAGGGAAGCCCTAAATAGCCTCTTGAATTTACTGTTTATTCAGCTGAAAATCAAAATGTTATTGGCAGCTGAATAAACTCAAAATTAATGAAACATGATATTTCTTTATTGGTGGAAGCTTTATCTAATTGGAGTATGTACCACGGCCCTCATACTTAAAGGGATATTATAGAAAATGCTCCAGATCACATGTACAGAGAACATGGAAAGTTTCCTGTATGGTCAAAAATCCTGGTCACAGTGTATATCTAGACACTTTAAAAGAGTTACTCACTATGTTTTCAGTTGTTTCCCAGTGTCCTCTGGAGCTTCGCCTCTGAAGTAACTACGCAGTTAGTGTTTGTGCCTGAGCTGTCTTGGTGAAGCAAAGGTCGGTGTTTAGTGTGGGAGCTTCTGCTGGGGCAATTCAGCAGCCAACTGGGTATATCCTTCTGAGCTATATTAGAGGAGGGATGGGACAATGTTCCCTTGGATTAGTTTGGATACCAAGAGCTGGTCTACCTCAAGGACCAGCTCTTGGTATCCAAAGGAATGAGGAATTTTCCCACGCCCATTACCCATATTTCTAAGGAGGTTGAAGTACAGACTTGACCCTGTGTGCACTTACATCCCCCAGTATCATGTGTTCAGAGCAGTGTCTGGTCACCAGCTTTTGTGCTTTGGACCTCAGTAGCCTCCCTATCCAGAGTGGACCTCAATGCTAAGAATTCCAGCAACACTCTTGCTGTCAGCCTTGATCTCTGTGACCCACAGACCCTCTGCCATTCCCACCACCTACAAAGAACAGTGGGAAACAGCAGCACACACATCTAATAGTCCTGCCTTCTCACTTTGGGTTTTTGCCCTTCTTGTTCACAGGCTGCTGGTAAGCCACAGAGCAAGTCACAAAACTGACCTCAGAGCTTTAAATGAAATATATGTAGCTCTTCTGCCATGGAGCCTTCCACACTGCTTGACAGTGCCTTTGCCCTCTCTCTTTAGTTCCCTCATATGCTGCTGAGTCCTGATTCTAAACTGTCTCAACTTTCTGCATGTTCTCTGAGCCTGGCCTTCATCCTCTGACTCTAGAGGTATCTCAAGCCTACTTTACTGTTGTGAGTGAGGCAAGCATCTCTTTAGTATTTCTCTGCATCTTCACCCACATTCCACTGTTGTCTTCTAATCTCAGGGAAAGAGGCATCCTTCTGCTTTGTCACTGGTCTCCTTGATCTCCTGGCCTCCTGCTTCCCCTGGGATCTTGCCTTGCTGGTTATTCCCTTTATATTTTACTTCAGTATGTTCTTCAGAGATATCTCTGGACATTTCCCTCCATTTGACAAACATGCTCAAGTTGCCATCAACTAAAAACAAACAAACACACAAACTGAAAAAACAAGTAGTCAAAATAACAAACAACCCCCCACCCCGACCCAGGACCCCTTGACCCTGATACCACCTCTTCACTTTTCTTTGCTGACAAACATCTTAATTTGTACCTGCCACCTTCACCTCCTTGGAACTCACACACTTCTTGGAATCTGGCTTCCCACCTCAATATTAGGCTCAAACTGTTCTCTTCTTGGTCACCAACATCTCATAGTCTGTAACTCAAAAGGCTTCATCTTAGTTCTTAACCTCTTGACTCTTTCTGCAGTATGAGGCATCTTGGCCATTCACACGGAGATGGGCTGAATGTTTGTGTCCTTCCAAAATCCAAATGTTGAAGCCCTAATCTCCAGTATTATAGTATTTAGACACAGAGCCTTTGGGAGATAATTAGGTCATGAAGGTGGAGCCCTCATGAGTGGGATTAGCGCCCTCATAAGAAAAGACATGAGAAAGATGATCTCTCCTTCCACCATGTGAGAATACAGCAAGAAGGCAGCCATCTGCAAACTAGGAAGAGAGCCCTCCCCAAGAAACCAACCATACCAGCACCCTGATCTTAGATTTCCAGCCTCTAGAAATGGGAGAAAGACTGTTTGTTGTTTAAGCCACCTAGTCTATAGCATTTTGTTATAGCAACCCAAACAGACTAGGACACACACCTCAAAACTTCAGTTGAACTTTGTGATGCTGAGTGCTTCTATGCTCCTCTGATTCTTTATTACTGCTTTTAAGACTTGCCCTTTGGTCCTCTTCCTTCTTTCTAAATGAAGATGCTCCTTTTTCTTAGTTCTCATTTCTCTCCCTAGCTATAGTCTTTCTCTAAGTGATTGTATCTGCTCACGTGAAATAAAATAGCACTTCTTAGAAAATACCTCCAGACCCTAAATCACAGCAGTGACCTGTCTTAGACTTGCATTTTCAGTTGTTTGCTGCATATTTTCACCTGAAAGATGACCCATTGATTCATACTCAAACTCAAGGTGATCAAAACTGAACTGACTTTTTTCTCCTTATTACTACTTTATTATTTTTTATTTTTAAATAAATTTATATATTTATTTTATTTATGTATTTTTGGCTGCATTGAGCCTTTGTTGCTGCACATGGGCTTTCTCTAGTTTCGGTGAGCGGGGGTGACTCTTGGTTGCGGTGAGCGGGCTTCTCATTGTGGTGGCTTCTCTTGCTGTGGAGCACGGGCTCTAGGTGTGCGGGCTTCAGTAGTTGCGGTGCTTGGGCTCAGCAGTTGTGACTCTCGGGCTCTAGAGCACAGGCTCAGTAGTTGTGGCACACAGGCTTAGTTGCTCCGTGGCATGTGGGATCTTCCCGGGCCAGGGATCGAACCCATGTCCCCTGCATTGGCAGGTGGATTCTTAACCACTTTGCCACCAGGAAGCCCGTTATTACTACTTTAGTTCATTCTTGCTTCACCAATTATTAAGAATACAATACCTTCCTAACTGGTTGCTCTAATTTTCAGTTCTCCTTTTCATAATTTATACATGTGTGGATAAATTTAGTAATGACAGATTATTTTTCAAACTTTGGCCCTGTTTAAAAACTTTCAGTAGCAGCTGTTGCCTACTGAATTAAACCTAGCCAGAACCTTGCCTTTAAGACACTCTACAGTGTGGATACACAACACCTTTTCAGACTTATTCTTCTAAAACACTCTACAAATTCCCCATGCTGCAGATAAAACTAACTCATGGTTTCATGAATATGCTTTATGCATTCTTGTCTCCATTTCAATAAACTGACATGCAAAATGGTAAATAATAGATTACTTTAAAAATGGATACTAGTGAATTCACCCTAATGAGTTGAACTCATGAACCCAGAGACGACATCTATCCCTAAACTGTCTCTGAATATAGCTAAGAAAAAAGTTGAGTGGGGAGGTATATATCTGTTATTATAAGTTCTTTGTCTTTGATCATTACCATTTTTAAAAAATATATGTCTTCTCTCCCAAAGAAGACTGTAAGTTCCTTGTGGACATCACATGACTTATTCTTCTTTACATCTTCTAAAATATGAAGAACACATAATAAATATTACACATGTATTTGTTGAAGGGATATATGGATGGTTAAAAAATCGATACCATGCATACTATCCTTTAGGATAACATAACTATTATTTATCATGCAAGCCTGGTTTCCCACTCCCAAATGAAAGCTTTTTGGTAAACATCTGAAATCCTAGACAAATGGAAATTAAGTTGCTCCCAAATTTATCTGGAGATTACAAGGCACTTTGTGATGCTTTTACCATTTTATCTCCCAGCTTAATTTTCATCTGGAAAGCAATGCTCCATGAATGGCTCTAGCAAGTTGCAGATGCCAGCTGGGGGAATTTTGCCATTTATAACATAAGCCATTAAGTTTTTTCACAAATTTTCCAGGGTTTTTTGAGGCTGGTGATAACTGCAAGGGTAATACACATTCTCTATGCCAAAAGGTGTGAATTAATGAGGTAGAGGAAATGTTTATCTCTTGCAAATGACCAGGGAAGTTTTGCCATATCTCTTCAGGTTGTCTCTTTTCTCTTGGCATTTTCTTGGAAAGAGTACATCCTGGTAATGAGAATCACATGTGATTAAAGAGACCTTTATGAACTGATGCAGACGTTACATGGCCATAATTAGGGGTTTGGGGGATACTGGAAGTTGACATAGTCTTTGAGACACATCCAGAATATATAGGAAAATGTGATTAATGAACAATGTACAACCTCTAAACTAGGTCTACACATCCAATGCAAAGTCATATGGTATGTGTGTGCATGTGTGGTTATCTATATGTGAAATGGTAATTAAAATGCTGAAAATTAGGAAACATTCTAGAGAAAAGTCTATCCTAGTAAAAACTGACAAAGGTTGATATCTTTAAAGTAAAATTCCTGGGTAACTGAGGATGTGAACATCACTCTGGGTGCTTTTTACCTAGTTATCCACATAACTAGATAATAGACTCTGCTTGGGGTCCACATAAAGATCTCCTTATGCTTACTCTGTCTTCAGCACATTTATGGCAAAGTGGAAATACTTTTTGCCCTTATTTCCTAGGCTGAATAGTCCCTTATTCAGTTCAGCAAATTGACCTCTGGCCTAAAAGGTAAGTGGAACTCTTTAGGTAGTTTTGTTTTGTGGTCTGTATGGTCCCACTACTCCCAGGTAGCTAGAACACACTCTTTTATCCACTTTGGGACTTGATTTTGCTTTTATCTGCTTTTTTTTGCCCAGTGTCAGATCTTCCCTTATCCCACCCTTTACTGTTCCTGTTCTTTCTTCTGCTTCCTTTGTTTTCAACTGTACAATTCTAGATGCCTGGAAGTTAATGTGGCTTGTTAAATATTCTCTGCACAGAGCCTGGAGAAAAGTGCTATATATGTCAGGCAAATAATGATAAGGAATCAAATTCCGCTCTGTGCTTTTGCCTCTTTCTGATAATAAGTTATGTTATAATGTACTAAATGATCAACTGGCAGCCTGGTGGGGTGAATGCACTTCTCTGAGTGCCTCATGAACACCCTGGGAGTGACTTAGGTATGGGGAAGAATAAAAACCAATAATACATGTCAGCTCTTATCCACTTGAGAATTCATGTCCTGAGAAATTTTGGTGGAAAAATCTAATTTCTCATCCACAATAGTGTTTGATTTGCATCCAGAGAGGGATACTTTTCTGTCTGGCTGCTTAGGGAAGGAGTTCAGAGCTCAGAGCTTAAGTTTTCTTCATTTCTCATTTATAGTGAATGCTCACCAACTTCATGACACTGTCTGGAAGGAGAGTTGAATCAAAAGTAAAACCAGTCTGGCTGGTGCCTCTGAGAGCTTCTATAGCCCCAAATAACCAAAAGTGTCCCTTAACTGGAACCCAGCTAAGGAGTCCCCTCAAATAGCTAATATCCTGATCTTCCAACCTATGTATATAAAAAAGCCCATTACCTGTCATTAGAGAATGATAGCTATAAATGATAGCATTGATAATCCCAAAGAGATCTAAAGTACACTTTCTTTCCATAAATTGTTTACAAATTTTGTTGAAAAATATTGTGCTCATTTAAAAACAGTGTCACAGTCTATAATAAATTTCAGGGATTAAACACAGAGAAAGACTAGGGAAAGTAAGATCTGCATGGGCTGCAACTATCAGAGGGAAACCCCATGGGGGTGGTAGACTTGAGCTTGGCCTTGAAATAAGAGCTGCAGCTATACTGGGCTGGTGGGGTGTAGTGGAAAGAGGAGAGATTTTGGGAAGAATTTGGCCTGGTTTGAATTCTGCTTGGCTACTTACTGGCTATGTGACCTCAGACTAGTTGCTAAACCTGTCTGCATCTCAGTTTTCTCCTGAGAAAATTGCGCAGAGTTGCCTAACAGGTGCTGTGTAAGTTGTAGATGTAATTGGGTGGAAGAACGTGGAAGAGAGCCCGTTAGGCAACTGAAAGAGTGGAGCAAAGCTGTGCGGCACAGGGAAGTGAGGCTACTGATTGGCTAGTGTAAAAGGTAACCTGGAGAGGAGTACAAAATAAGGTTAGATTATGGAAGAAAATGGAGAATGTAGGTCACACGTTCTTGAGTTTTTGTAGTTAACCAGAATTCAGGTAACCGGAGCACACAGTTCTCTTGGTGTGAGGGCATTTTTTTTTTTTTTTTTTTTTTGCGGTACGCGGGCCTCTCACTGTTGTGGCCTCTCCCGTTGCGGAGTACAGGCTCTGGACGCGCAGGCTCAGCGGCTATGGCTCACGGGCCCAGCCGCTCCGCGGCATGTGGGATCCTCCCGGACCAGGGCACGAACCCGTGTCCCCTGCATTGGCAGGCGGACTCTCAACCACTGCGCCACCAGGGAAGCCCGGTGTGAGGGAATTTATCGTATGAATTGGCATGCTCCTGATTGTGCTTCAGGCCTCAGCTTTGATAGTATTCTGAGTCCTGTGTGTGCTCCTATTATGCTGCATTGCAACTGCTTTTCCCACGACTGTCTCCCACTCTAGATCCGTGTGTTTCTTGAAGAGGGCTCAGGCTGTGCCTGTTTTATACACTGTTGTATTTGAGCACTTAGCATAGGACCTGGTTATTTATTAAGCACAGAGTAGGTGCTTAATGAATATGGATGGATGAGAAGAAGGAAGGCAAAAAGAAAGAAAAAGGGAAGGGAGAGAAATAGGGAGACAAAGAAGAGATAACTAATCAAGAAGCTGGAAGTGAGGAGATTCTGGTAGATGAGGACAATTACTTTGAAAGTTGGTTGGTAAACAGGGAGTAAGAACTGACCTTTTGCAGATTCCCGACTTTGGGTTTTATTTTGAATGGTCCAGGAATTTAACTTTCAAATGCCTAATTGATTCAGAGTCACTCTGCAACTACAGACAGAAATGCCTTTTCCTTAAAAGCCCCGCTCCTCTCTTTTCTGCAGCTATTTTCAATTGCTTAAGTGCAACTGCAAAAAGAAGGGAAGTCAACAGTTCAAATAGTCATTTCTTGAAAAAAGCAAGCAACCAGGGAGGACCTCTTTCAGAAATAACTGTTTGACTACACCCCCACCCATCAATTATACTATTTATTAATGATTCTAAAATGTACTTTTTTTTCATATTTTAACATCTCTGAAATCAGGATGCATTTTATAACCCATGATATATTATAGTTATAAATGGCTGTGGTTTTCTTTTCTTGGTCATAAATAGAATAGTCGTGCATCTTTTAATCAGTATCTAAGATAAAATGAAGAAACTGAGACCTCAGCTAATTTAGGAGTTTTTTGAATGTTGCCTTGTAATTTGATAACAGAGTTAGGATGCGAACCCCGATCTTCTTTCTCCCAATGTGTGGTGGCTCTGTGCTCCTGATTATGCTCCCTTATCTCTCTTAATAATCTCACATGTCAAATTAAATATATCAATACATCATGGTAAAATCACTTTTCTCTCTCAGCTACGATAAGCCAACTCCATTCCAGGATTGGGAAATGATCACTTAGGAAACCCTAAGAGTAAGAGTTTCTAATGATCAGTGTGGGATGCAGGAGCATTCACTGTTGATCTGAGTTCTGTGAAAGGTAAGCAGAAGATGTTTGCCACCAAATTGATTCAAAGAGACTCAGTTCCACCCCCGTGAATGGAGGGGATGCAGCAGGGACACCATGGCAACGAGCATTTCCATCATTGTTCTCCTGCCTCTTCTCAGCCCTGAGGGCCTGTATAATGAGACCTTGACTCGCCTGGACTGGATCCAATTGTAATGTATTTTATTGTTCAGTACTGTTTGGATTTTAATGCCATTGTGTCCTGGATGGCCTTGCCTGACAATCTGGAAGCCTGAGGGAAGTCAGTCTCTTTGTATTATACATGATTTGAGGGTCCCACAGTCAGTCATCCCTGCTCCAAATAATGAACGGGCAGATACAAGTCTCTATAGGGGAGGGAGATTTGGAACCCCGAGGTTTTGGTCATGCTGTTCACCGAGAGTATCTTGCTGCAGAACACTCACTCAGTTACATTTAGCTGTTTCCTGCATGTATATGTTGTCTTGGTCTCACAAAGAATAGTTTATTTCTCATTCTAGAATTTTCCACACCCAAAGAACACTGGATCTCGTGTACTTGTCATTTTCTCTCTGTGTCACTTTGTGGAATTTACTATGTTAAATATGTTGGATGAGGTTAAAAAGAAAATCCTAGAATTTGCCTGGAATTGGTCACTAGGTTGTTGGGATATTTCCATGGAGCTCTATACAACTCTTGGCCCATGGGGCTTTGAAAATATCACAATAGTTGTTTCTATATGTTACACTATGAGAGAAACCTATGAATCTTTCTCTCTGACTGTATTTTCACCACTGGAATTCTTTAATTTTCTGGAGAATTTAGTAATTCTCCCAGGATTAGACTTTATGGTTCTATAAGAATTAAAGAGGCCTCAGAGTGAAACCTACCTTATTAGTACCTGGATCTTGGACTTCCCAACCTCCAGAACTGTGAGAAATAAATTTCTGTTTTTTAGCCAAAAAAAAAAAAAAAAAAAAAAAGAATTTAATTATCCATTAAGCAATCAACTAGTTTCAAAAGGAAAAAAAAAAGGCAAATTGAATTAAGAGTAGGATTTAGAGACATTTAAATAAATAAATAACATAAAATGTTGAGACAGAAAATAAATGAATAAAATATTGAGACCTAAGCCAATGATAAAAAACTTCTGATCATTTGTTATGGCTGTCATCACCTGCACGTGTTTACTGAGTATTTACTTCTCCTAAATAATTATAATAGCTAACATTTGAACATATGCTAGAGGTAAGTTTTGTGAATTAATTCTCTGAGTCAGAATTTAGAGAACCTGGGTAACTGAGTATATGGGCATTGAAATGATAGTAAATTCTCATTGATTATTTTTTCTTTCTAGGTTTGATTCCCACCTCCCTCCTCCTCCCACCATCTCCCCCAGAAATCTCTCATCCAATTCTCTCCTCATTAGAATGGAAGGAATGAAGTTTTGACAGAATTCTGTTTCTCTGATCATGGTCCAGAGATTGATAGAAGACTCAAGTTGGGTCTATCAGAGTCCCTTCCTTAGGAAATTTGGAATTGGGATTTAAAAATTCAGTCTTTTTTGGGTGGTTGCACCTGCAACATGTAAACTAGGTGCCTGCTGGCCACCTTGTTTTCCCTTGTGGTTATCTGAAGGGGAGAGAGAGAGAGATAGAGCTGGAGATGAATAAAAGGTGTGTGTTAATGGGAGCAGAGATGAGGGGTGGAAGGCCTTTCTGATGAGACCCTGTCCTGAAGCACAGCTTACTTCCTGTCCTTGTAGCCTCACAGTGACTTCCATCTTGTTTTCTCTTATTCAGTTATGAGTGGGTTTCTGTTATCAGTAACCAGAAAGTCCAAAGTATCATAAGGATAGATGTTTAATGTGAATTGATATCATAAGACTGTTTGATACAATAACCTGAGTCCGAACTCAGTTTTGAATTTTGCTCTAAGCATTATAGTTTAGAAAAGCTTTGAGGAGTAGGTGGGCTGCTTCATTAAATGAAGAAAAAGGACTTCTAAACGTACTTTCTGTATTTATCCTACTTTTCATATTTTGGATTCTCCACTTTAAAACTTTTACTGAGCACCCACTGCTTGAAAACCATTGGAGGGAGCAGTAAAAAAAATGATCCTTTGTGCTCATACACTCCTTGTCCTTGAGGATCACGTAATCTAGCTGAGAGAGAAAAAGGCATAGAGGAAAAATTCTTAAGTATACTACCAAGGCATCAACTGTATAAATACAAATTAAACCGAGTAAACTAATTACGTAAATGCCGAGGGGTGACAGAGTAATGAGCAGGTTCAAGGAAATGATCTCTAAGGTCTGTTTCAGCTACAAAATGCCATGAGGTTGCATATGACTGATAATTAGATAAGGTAGCACTTAGCAGTAACCCTCAGCCTTGGGGAGCTTGAAGAAATCAGGCCAAAGACAAGCCAAGATCTGAATAAAACTTGAATATTGGGAGTGCACGCTGTTCTGGGTTCCAGCAGACAAGGGGACTCCTGATAGGGATTTGGAACTTCCTGTCTCTGCCTGAGAGAGAGAAAGGCAAGAGAGGAAAGACAGCATGTCCTTTTCACGAAGCTTTGACTGGGAGAGAAAGGGGAGGCCTTTCACATCACACTCTCTTTATGATTTTATGACTGTTTCCTAGGTTTGCCAAGACAGGGTTCATCTGCTGGCCTTCTAGATATTTCAGTTTGAGTTTTAAGTCAGCATATATACATATTTTAATTATCTTATTTCCTGTCCTTCATTTAGAATATTCCTTCTGAAGATCCTTGTTTTAAACAAATACTATATAGAGGGGCTTCCCTGGTGGTGCAGTGGTTGGGGGTCTGCCTGCCAATGCAGGGGACACGGGGACACGGGTTCGTGCCCCGGTCCGGGAGGGTCCCGCGTGCCGTGGGGCGGCTGGGCCCGTGGGCCGTGGCCGCTGGGCCTGCGTGTCCGGGGCCTGTGCTCCGCGACGGGAGGGGCCGCAGCCGTGAGAGGCCCGCGTACTGCAAAAAAACAAAAAAAACAAAAAAAACAAAAAAAACAAACAAATACTATATAGAGAGATTCTTTGACACTGTGTATTAAGAGATTTTGATGTGAGCTATAGCAGCATAAACAACTACATTTTGGGCATTATCAGACTCAATGATTATGAGATGCTTATTTACCATTTTTGCTCCCTTGTGAGCTCCTTGGCCACAAGGAACATAGCCATTAAAAGTAAAATCTTGTTCTTCCCTGTTTTTAGCACAGTGGCTGACACCACATGAGCACTTTATAGAAGCAGAATAGCTGAGTAGTTAGGAGTGTGGACTCTGAAGTCAGAGATTTGGTTTTAAGTATTGACTCTATGAACTTGGATATGGACCTTTGAGCAGGTGGATGTCACTGTCCATTAAATGGGGTAATAATAGTATGTACCTTATGTGCTTATTAGGTGTAAAAATGATAAAGTAAAGCACTTAGCACAGTGCCTGGCATGTAGTAAGCTCTTGATAAATGGTTGCTGTTTATTTTATATAGTAATGTCTGCTTATTTAATAAACAGATGAATACATGAATGGTTTGATAGCATTCCATGAGAGAGAGGTCTTACAATAAGTACTTTGACCCAGAAGAAGATATTGAAATAATCAGAAAATTATAAAAACCTCACTGTAATGAAAGGCTATAAGATTGATTTCATCCTCTATCCCACAGAAGATCACATTTTCACCAGTGTTATTAGAAAGGATGGGAAGAGGGCTCCACATCATGAATTCACTTAGATTTGTATGTAGCTGGGAACACGGGCATGCCTATGGGCATATAGGTTACAATGTGGAGCTGGATCTTATAGCTGCTGGAAGCATCCCTGAAGCCTAGAGATACCCCCAGTTCTCCTCTGGATGTAGTGACAAGCAGATCTGCGGATACAAGATGGTATTGGCAGAGGCTGAGCTGTCAAGCAAATAATGATAAGTCTTTTGTCATTTAAACTCTCATTCATTTGGAGGGTGGGGGAGGGAGAATTGCCTTTTGTGCTAAAGCTGCAATGCCGAGGCAGTATATGAGCCAGAATCTGTGGATCTTATCACTAAACTTCCTTAGCTCTTGCAACATAAAGTGAGGACCTTCTTTGATAGTGGAACTCTCTTTTTTTACAGCTTCATTTGCAGCAGTAATGGAACTAAGATTAAATTCCATCTCTGAGGCCAAGAAAAGATAATTTAATAAAAGAGAATATCAGAGCAGCTATTTAGCTGCAGCTAGTCAAACTCACCATAATAGTAGGGAGAAAAGGAAACCAGAAAGAAGTTTGGTTAATCTGTTAGTTTGCTAGGGCTGCCTTAACAAAGTAACACAAAGCAGGCGGCTTAAAGCAACAGAGACTTACTGTTTCACAGTTCTGAAAGCTCGGAGCCTGAAATCAAGGTGTCTGAGAACAAGGAGAAACGAGGTGGCTCATGCCCAAAAGACGTGAATTCCCTGACGGGTTTCAAGGAAGCTTTGTCACAGGTGTTAATATTATCAATCCTCAGGCTCCAGTAGGTCTGGGGGCTACTTGCTCGTGGTCATCAAGTAGTTAACTTCTTCCATTTGGTGGGAGTTTCAGCTTCTGTAAAACAACTCAGGAATTGTGCATCAGATTCTGTTATCTAGGTACTTGTTGTGGGGTGGGGGGGACGGAGTACTAACACAGAACTAAGATTCTGTGACTGCCATATGACTGATTTGCTGTTTAAATTCTTACCAGTTCTCTGGGCTCAACTGCTAGATTTGTCACTATATGTTCACATCTTTTCAGTCATTAATTCTTGAGCCAGGCTTTTGTGACTCTGGGAAGGTCTGGGAGACTACAGCTTTTCTACAAAGAAGAGGTAAGCAGAGGACATGGGAGGGGGGAGGGGTCTGTCCCAGGAAGGCCCCATAGGGTCCTGCTCAGTTATGCTCTCTGTGTCCAAATTTCCCCTTTTTATAAGGATACTAATCATATTGGATCAGGACCCACCCTCATGCCCTCATATTAAATTGGTTACCTCTGTAAAGACCCTCTTTCTAAATAAAGTCCCATTCCGTGGTACTTTCTATGGTTAGTACATTCTGTGGTTAGGACTTCAACATATCTTTTGGGGGGACATAATTCAACCCATAACAGTTAATAAAACAAAGCTTAAGTCTTCACATGTTTTGAAGGGGTCATGCTAACTGTGTTAAGTACATTTTATTTAAGCTCAGGAATTTTTCTAAGTGTTGCAGAATGACCAACTATAAAAGAGGTCAGCTTGAACTCTGGAATACTAGGATGTGAAGGAAAGAAATGTCCTCAGCAAAGAAACACAAGTGTTTGCCTTAACAGCAGGGAGGACAGGAAGGATATTGCTAACAAGTGAGTTAGCCTTTCTTCGGGGCCTTGGTGCCAGCACCAAGGGACCATTTGCGAGCTCCACAGCTGCTCTGACCACACAGACCGCCTTCCAGAATCAGGCTGTGGGGAGCGGCTGGGCTTCTCTGTGAGGGCAGCTGGGCCCTGCTGGACTCTGCCGCAGGATCGCCCACCACTTCACATTTCATTCTTTTCCAGGATGGTGGATGCTGAGGGTCTTCTGTCCCTGTCCGAGTATCATTTTATATGCAAATATACCACTCTCATAGGATGCTTGGGAGAGTAGCATGAGCTACTGCATGTAAAGCCATTAGTGCAGGCTCTCCCAAATAGAAATGCTCAACAACAATTTGAGGTGAATTTTAAAATATAATCAACTATGAGAATAATCAAATTAGATTGAATTTCAAAAATCAAAGAATTGTTTTTAGTCAACGCTTAGGAAAAATGATCAAAACAATGGTGTTTAAGAATGGCTGTTTAGGGTAGGCTAAGGGATCTTATATCCCAAGTAGATTCATATCTTTTGAAAACTAGAAATCATTGCATAACTATGACTCATTGCCTGTTTTGCAAATATGAAAACTTGCAAAATGAATGTAAGGAGGGGGTTTAAGGAAACAGGTGTTGATTGATATTCATTGAATTTTAAAACTGAAAGTCACCATTATTGATTTCATTAAGTACAGTAAATTTAATGAGGAGGAAAATAGTACTTTCCATTTTATAAAGAAATGTGGAAAGTGAAAGTTTCTCAGAAACAAAAGTTAAAATCAGAATGATTTATTCTTAGCTACTATGTTAAAATTGTTTTTCATACCATGCTTTCTGTATTTGGTTTATTAAGGCTTTATGGATTAAGGGTTTTTTTGTTTGTTTTGTTTTCAGGTAGAAAGTGTTGAATCTTTAGCACTATTTAGAGACAAACATAATTTTGTAATATTTGAACTAATATATATGTATTTAATTTATTTAAAATGCTGACTTACCTCCATATAGATTGATTGTTAAAAAAATGTCAGTAAGATAACAGGAAATGAGAAATGAAGACACAAAAATGAGAACAAGAAAGATAAATATAGGGAGTGGGCTCAGGGAAATTCTCTCATTTTAAGCTTCCTGGATAAATGCTCTACAATTTCCTGGCCCCAGGGAATGTACTTTTATCTCTGCAGTTCTATGTTTTCTGTAATTTGACTTATCATTTGTTCAGTAGATTATAAAGCATTGTTTCCTTGGTCTACAGCACTGAGGCTCTTGCCTTCCCCCCACCCTAGGAATTCTGCCTATAAATCACTGCATACAGTCCCTCTGAGATGGAGGCTAATTTCATGTCTATAGTTGCCTGATCTTTTATCAGAGGATGGAAACTTCAGTAACATGTCCTCCTGCTCTTCAAAGAACCAAGTTGAGATAAAAATTTTAACTCCTCAGACCATAACTAAAGAAAGAGTTCTTTGCTCTCTCTAGCTACTGTCAGTGTCAGTGCTGCTTATCAACAAAAGTGTGCTTGGCAGTGGAAGGACAGAGGTTTGGATTATGCACCGAGGGCTATTGCAAGGCAGTGTAAATGTGGGGCCTCTTGGTAGTTGAAGTCTTTAAAGCCAATTGTAACATCCTTTGTCTTTGCCCCTTCTCCTGGAATCCCTGTCCTAACCTCACTTTCAATTCTTCCTCCTGTTACACTTTAAGTTCCAGTCAACATAGCAGACCACTATTCCTCTGTCATGCCTTTGCTTACAGTGTTGACCATTACAGTGGGCTTCTCAAGCCTGAGGCTTTGTCGTGTCAGCTTTGCACTTAAGATGTGCACCTGCAGCTTGGGGGACAGCCTAGTACCAGTGTCTCAGTGAGAGGAATAACTGAGGTTGCTCAACTAGTTGCATAAATTTTATTTTTGCCTCTTGTTGACTCTCATTTTTTTTGAGGCAGCCCTGCCCCTGGGTGAAAACTTGGCAGTCCCTTGATTTTTCTGGTCACTCTTGGTGACCAGGCATAAAAAACATACTCAGATAAGTAAGTATAACATCCAATCCCATATAATTATCAAAACTCCCAACTTGATTTTAAGTTGAGGTGACTCTTTTTTCTCCAGTTTGGGATTGTGCAGGTTGTAGGTGGAAAGTCTATGATTGAGGAAGCGTGGAGTGTTCAGCTGGTTTTCTAAACTCTCCTCTTCTTCCCCCTCTGTATTCCTGTGTAGTTTGGGAGGTGCGGGAGGTGAGAAGGAAGAGGGAGCGCTGTTTACCAGTGCGCACTTCTGTGCAGGGTGTCCGTGTTCCATGGGCTTGGCAGGTGTTGAAAGTGGACTCTGATTCTTAGGGGTCCCCTGAAGGCTCTTCACAACCCCTCCCCCACCAGCCACTAAGCATCTCTTGCCTGCGGCTCTGAGGGAGGCTCGATGGATCTCTTCTCAGGCTGGACTCTAGCTCCTTCATCAGGCACTTAGTGGTAGCGCCAGAATTCTTCTGTTACCTTCTTCCCTTATGTCCTTTCATACCTTTCTTCCTTTTATTTACATATTATATAAATGGAATTAGAAAAAAAATATTCAGCATAAACTATAGGAAAATAAGTCAGATCTTGGGCACTGTCCAGAAAGTTTCTCAGTACGTTTACTTCTCTTGAGTTCTCATAGAAACAGATGGTGCCCTAAAGACTCTAGACTCAAGTATGTGGAAAGTACATACCTTATCACCAGTGACTCGTGCAGCGCTTTTGATTCTATTAAGTTAATGTGGATTAAAGCACAGGCATCTCAATGAATTGTGCCATTTAAGGCAGTTGAAATCTTTAACTGCAAAAAACAAGCAAACAAACAAACAAACATGAACCAGTGTCCATATGAACATAGTCTTTAGTAACTCTTAGTGATAATCAGCCTGTGAGTGAGGTGTCATCAATTCCATCTGATAGACAATGAAATCAGATTCAGAAAAGCTAATGACTTGGGTGAGGTCACCAAGCAATATTGTGGGACAGAACCAGAATGCACAATCAGATCTTTCAGATGTGAAATTCCATAGCATTTATACTATACCCCCCCAGTGTCCTGAAATATACTAAAATAATAGAAGCCTTTAAGATTGTCAAATCTGGTCAATAATTCCAAACATTCAGGTAAATATACAGAGGGAGGAGGCTAAGGAAACACCTTTGAGTGGGAGGCGGATGTGATTGTGGCGGTATGAAGGTCACCAATTCATTGCACTTGGCTGAGTAGCTATAGGAGGAACATTCTTTGGTCAAAGAGCTGGGATACCTGCTTAAACCTCTAATGAAGCTCTCATTAACTTTCTGCAGGCAAAAGTAGAGAACAGGGTATGTGAACTGGCATTGTCATTGGGAAGCTTTAAGAAAGTAATGTCAGTAATGTGTTGGGTGTAGAAGGAGATAGATTTAGCAAGTAAGAACGTCCTTTTAGGGAATTTTCAAAATAAAACAGGAAAAAATGTTCAAAGAGAGGTTGGTCTCTCTCTATATATATATATTTTGTATTTTAGATTTTTACAAGACTTAACTATGTTTATAGGCAGGGGAAGAAGGCACCTAAATTTTTTTTTTTTTTTTTTTTTTTTTTTGCTGTGCTGCGTGGCTTCTGGGATCCTAGTTCCCCAACAAGAGATTGAACCCAGGCCCAAGACAGTGAAAGCGCCAAGTCCTAACCACTGGACCACCAGGGAATTCCCACCTATGATGTATTTAGCTAGGAAGGAAGATCATGACATGAACTTGTCATAGCCTAGAGGCTGTTGGATACAGATGACAGGGCTGGCCATGAATATAAAAGACAAATTTTTTTTTTGAATCATGAGTAGAAAGGCAAACAAGTGAGAGAAATAGGGTGAGATGGAGACGTTGAAAATTTAAAGTTTTCTGTATAATTAAGGTGACCACAAAATTTATCATCTAAACTGTCACTTTGAGAGTGACAGGGGTGCCCTCTGGAAGAGATGTCACGGTAACAAGCACAAGCCAAGGCTAAAGGAGATGTATGGTCATCCTCTGAGGGCTTCAGTCTTGTTATTAAAATTAATGCATCTCTCTTTCTTTTTGTTCCCCAAACATCCCTTACTCTATGACGTTTACCTCCTGCCTGTTTGGTGTTTATTCTTCTATTTATTCGTTAAAAATATTTTTCAAAAACTTTTTATATACCACACAATATTCATAGCACCCAGCAAAAACATTTTTTGATCACATACCCTATTAGACTTTTTGAACATGGATCTTCAATAAAAATAAATTTATTTGTTCATAAATTACATATACATGCCACTGAATTAATATATCATGTCCATTTACTCCAAAAGAGAAGAGTTTAAAGTGAGATAATGATGTAACACACAATATTTAAAAACTGTATATTCATTAATGACAAAATCATTTTGTTCCACATGAAGTACTAAATTATTAGTACTAAACTTTATTAATACAAATATTTTATACTAAATATTACAAATATTACAACCTATTATAAATATTGTTATTTTTGAAATTATTTATTTAAAATTTGAAACAGTGATTCACAAATTGGCTTCTAAGTAGACATACCTTGTTTTAATAATATGCATAACTAGAAAAAACACCCTCAAAAGCACAGTATATGCAAAAATGTAACACACTCTAAGGCAATATTTATAATGTTAGATATCAATCCATACCTCAAATAGGCTTGATAATTTTTTTTTTTGCCTGACTTTGAGTCAGAACCTATTGTGTCATCACACAATGTAAGTGACTTATCCAGACCCTATAAAGGATAGCACATTATAATACAGTAAAAGCTAATGAATGAGTGAGGAGGCCACAGTCATCCCCACTGTCATCTTCCACAGCCCCTCTTCCCTCGGATACTTTGTGAACGGTGTATGGTATGTCGCTACTTGATCTGGACTAAAGTGGTCCTACTGACAAGCATAAGTGCAAAAGAAATAGGAATAGGAATTTTAATGTCTTTCCTAGCAGGGTGACTTGCTCATACTTGGGGGTGCAGGCATGGACTTGGATGTCATATTGACCTTGATTCAAATTTTTGCACTAACACTTAGAAGTTATGTGATCTTGGACAAGTTACTTTTATCCCTCTGCAACTATTTGTTGTAAAATGGTGATAGTAATACTTGACTCGGGTTTGTTTGTTTGTTTGAGAATCAACTAAAACAGTGGCCATGAAAGAAATCCAGCCAAGAGCCTAATACAAGGCAGGTGCTCATTGACCCCTAGGCTGCCTCTCTCCCTCTCTGCTTTTCTTCTCCCATCTTGCTTTCTGGCCCGAAATGATCACTCCACCTCCCATGCTTTGCTCTTATGTTTGAAAAATGAAAGAAAACAAGAAATTTAGTATATATATGTATATATATATATATATATATATATTTTAACATCTTTATTGGAGTATAAGTGCTTTACAATGGTGTGTTACTTTCTGCTTCAGAACAAAGTGAATCAGCTATACATATATTCCCACATCTCCTCCCTCTTGAGTCTCCCTCTCACCCTCCCTATCCCTCTACTCTAGGTGGTCACAAAGCACCGAGCTGATCTCCCTGTGCTATGTGGTTGCTTCCCACTAGCTATCTATATTACATTTGGTAATGTTTTTATGTCCATGCCACTCTCTCACTTCATCCCAGCTTACCCTTCCCCCTCCCCGTGTCCTCAAGTCCATTCTCTACGTCTGTGTATTTATTCCTGTCCTGACCCTAGCTTTTTCAGAACCTTTTTTTTTTTTTTTAGATTCCATATATATGTGTTAGCATACAGTATTTGTTTTCTCTTTCTGACTTACTTCACTCTGTATGACAGACACTAGGTCCATCCACCTCACTACAAATAACTCAATTTCTTTTCTTTTTATGGCTGAGTAATATTCCATTGTATATGTGTGCCACATCTTCTTTATCTCTTCATCTGTTGATGAACACTTAGGTTGCGTCCATGTCCTGGCTATTGTAAATAGAGCTACAGTGAACATTGTGTTACATGACTCTTTTTTGAATTATGGTTTTCTCAGGGTATATGCCCACTAGTGGGATTGCTGCACTGTATGGTAGTTCTATTTTTAGTTTTTTAAGGAAACTCCATACTGTTCTCCATAGTGGCTGTATCAATTTACATTCCCACCAACAGTGCAAGAGGATTCCCTTTTCTCTACACCCTCTCCAACATTTATTGTTTATAGATTTTTGGATGATGGCCATTCTGACCAGTGTAGGGTGATACCTCATTATGTTTTTGATTTGCTTTTCTCTAATGATTAGTGATGTTGAGCATTCTTTCATGTGTTTGCTGGCAATCTGTATATTTTCCTTGGAGGAATGTTTATTTAGGTCTTCTGCCCATTTCTGGATTAGGCTGCTTGTTTTTTTGATATTGAGCTGCGTGAGCTGCTTGTAAATTTTGGAGATTAACCCTTTGTTAGTTGCTTCATTTGCAAATATTTTCTCCCATTCTGAGGGTTGTCTTTTCATCTTGTTTATGGTTTCCTTTGCTGTGCAAAAGCTTTTAAGTTTCATTAGGTCCCATTTGTTTATTTTTCTTTTTATTTCCATTTCTCTAGTAAGTGGGTCAAAAAGGATCTTGCTGTGATTTATGTCATAGAGTGTTCTGCCTGTATTTTCCTCTAAGAGTTTTACAGTGTCTGGCCTTACATTTAGGTCATTAATCCATTTTGAGTTTATTTTTGTGTATGGTGTTAGGAGGTATTCTAATCTCATACTTTTACATGTAGCTGTCCAGTTTTCCCAGCACCACTTATTGAAGAGGCTGTCTTTTCTCCATTGTATATTCTTGCCTCCTTTATCAAAAATAAGGTGACCATATGTGCCTGAGCTTATCTCTGGGCTTTCTATCCTGTTCCATTGATCTATATTTCTGTTTTTGTGCCAGTACCAAACTGTCTTGATTCCTGTAGCTTTGTAGTGTAGCCTGAAGTCTGGGAGCCTGATTTCTCCAGCTCCATTTTTCTTTCTCAAGGTTGCTTTGGCTGTTTGGGGTCTTTTGTGTTTCCATACAAATTGTGAAATTTTTTGTTCTAGTTCTGCGAAAAATGCCATTGGTAGTTTGATAGGGATTGCATTGAACCTGTGGATTGCTTTGAGCAGTGTAGTCATTTTCACAATGTTGATTCTTCCAATCCAAGAACATGACATGGTATGTCTCTCCATCTGTTTGTATCATCTTTAATTTCTTTCATCAGTGTCTTATAGTTTTCTGCATACAGGTCTTTTGTCTCCTTAGGTAGGTTTATTCCTAGGTATTTTATTCTTTTCGTTGCAGAATGGTACATGGCCGTGTTTCCTTAATTTCTCTTTCAGATTTTTCGTCATTAGTGTATAGCAATACAAGAGATTTCTGTGCATTAATTTTGTATCCTGCTACTGTACCAGATTCACTGATCAGGTCTTGTAGTTTTCTGGTAGCATCATTAGGATTCTCTATGTATAGTATCGTGTCATCTGCATGTCAAAGCAAGTGACAGCTTTATTTCTTTTCTGATTTGTATTCCTTTTATTTCTTTTTCTTCTCTGACTCCTGTGGCTAGGATTTCCAAAACTATGTTGAATAATAGTGGTGAGAGTGGACAACCTTGTCTTGTTCGTGATCTTAGAGGAAATGGTGAGTACAACGTTGGCTGTGGGTTTGTCATATATGGCCTTTTTTATGTTGAGGTAGGTTCTCTCTATGCCTATTTTCTGGAGGGTTTTTATCATATATGGGTGTTGAATTTTGTCGAAAGCTTTTTCTGCATCTATTGAGATGATCATATGGTTTTTATTCCTTAATTTGTTAATGTGGTGTATCACATTGATTGATTTGCATATATTGAAGAATCCTTGCATTCCTGGGATAAACCCCACTTCATCATGGTTTATGATCCTTTTAATGTGCTGTTGGATTCTGTTTGGTAGTATTTTGTTGAGGATTTTTGCATCTGTGTTCATCAGTGATATTGGCCTGTAGTTTTCTTTCTTTGTGACATCTTTGTCTGGTTTTGGTATCAGGGTGATGGTCGCCTTGTAGAATGAGTTTGGGAGTGTTCCTCCCTCTGCTGTATTTTGGAAGAGTCTGAGAAGGATAGGTGTTAGCTCTTTTCTAAATGATTGATAGAATTTTCCTGTGAAGCCATCTGGTCCTGGACTTTTGTTTGTTGGAAGATTTTTAATCACAGTCTCAATTTCAGTGCTTGTGATTGGTCTGTTTATATTTTCTATTTCTTCCTGGTTCAGTCTCAGAAGGTTGTGCTTTTCTAAGAATTTGTCCATTTCTTCCAGGTTGTCCTTTTTTTTTTCCTTTTTTTTCTCTTTGTGGTACACGGGCCTCTCACTGTTGTGGCCTCTCCCGTTGCGGAGCACAGGCTCCGGACACACAGGCTCTGGACACACAGGCTCAGCAGCCATGGCTCATGGGCCCAGCTGCTCTGCGGCATGTGGGATCTTCCCAGACCAGGGCACGAACCCGTGTCCCCTGCATCGGCAGGCGGACTCTCAACCACTGTGCCACCAGGGAAGCCCCACAACAGATGTATTATACAATTTAGTAGAAATAATTATTTTAATTAGCAATTATAGATCCATCTCGCTTTCTTGGGCTTATATATTTATGTCCAGGAGGCTAGGTCAGGGACAAGTTGGAAATGTGTTTACCACAATGTACCCAGTATCCCTACTACATTCTGATACCTAAGCCTTTATAATAGGATCAGCTCACATTCACCTTTTCCCTTAGTGTAAGCTTCCTACAAGTAGACTTTTCAGCCTCCATCCAGAAAACCTTTGGGCCATCAGATTATCTTGCTATACCCAGATGTGCCTGAACCCTAGAAGGGAGTGTGGCTTGAGTTCTGGTTCCAAGGGATTTCTTGATGTCCTGGTGAGAAACTTTGGTGAATACTGTCCTTCCATGTCACCAGAAAGCAACAGCATCAACTTCATTCTCATTCTGAGCTTCATCCTTGTCATAATTATAACCATCATCAGCCTAACAGCTACTGTTTAAGTACTTCTGACCAGCTGGATGCTGTACACAGCACTATTTAACTAGGTGGAGCATGATTTACTGTCTAACATAAGACTTGCTTGGGCAGACCTGAAGCACAGCAGGTGAACAGAGCCCAAGTCCAGGATGAGTTTCTACCATGTCAGGTTCTCTTCGTAGCCTCAGACTTTACTAAAACCTACCATACTAGTGAGAGGAGGTATGAAGTGAGGAATGAGAGGCATAGACCGTAGGGGTCTAGACTGGAGAAGCTGTAACATAACTTGTATACATTCGAACCACCAAAAGCATTTAAGAGAGGAGACTAAAAATGTAGTTTTGGCGCCGAATGATGAAGCCTTCAGTTTCACTATTATTTTCACAAATTTATTCTACATAATTCATTTAAAGGGCAAAAGTAACTTATTTTTGCTGCATTGTACATGTTTTTTTTTTTTTTTTTTTTTTTTTTTTTTGAATTTTTTTTTTTTTATTAGTTTCTGCTTTATAACAAAGTGAATCAGTCATACATATACATCTATTCCCACATCCCCTCCCTCATGCATCTCCCTCCCTCCCACCCTCCCCATCCCACCCCTCCAGGCGGTCACAAAGCACCGAGCTGATCTCCCTGTGCTCTGCGGCTGCTTCCCACTATCTATCTACCTTACGTTTGGTAGTGTATATATGTCCATGCCTCTCTTTCCCTTTGTCACAGCTTACCCTTCCCCTTCCCCATATCCTCAAGTCCATTCTCAAGTAGGTCTGTGTCTTTATTCCCGTTTTACCCCTAGGTTCTTCATGACATTTTTTTTTTTTAAATTCCATATATATGTGTTAGCATACGGTATTTGTCTTTCTCTTTCTGACTTACTTCACTCTGTATGACAGACTCTAGGTCTATCCACCTCATTACAAATAGCTCAGTTTCGTTTCTTTTTATGGCTGAGTAATATTCCATTGTATATATGTGCCACATCTTCTTTATCCATTCATCCGATGATGGACACTTAGGTTGTTTCCAGCTCCGGGCTATTGTGAATAGAGCTGCAATGAACATTTTGGTACATGTCTCTTTTTGAATTATGGTTTTCTCAGGGTATATGCCTAGTAGTGGGATTGCTGGGTCATATGGTAGTTCTATTTTTAGTTTTTTAAGGAACCTCCATACTGTTCTCCATAGTGGCTGTACCAATTCACATTCCCACCAGCAGTGCAAGAGTGTTCCCTTTTCTCCACACCCTCTCCAGCATTTATTGTTTCTAGATTTCTTGATGATGGCCATTCTGACTGGTGTGAGATGATATCTCATTGTAGTTTTGATTTGCATTTCTCTAATGATTAATGATGTTGAGCATTCTTTCATGTGTTTGTTGGCAGTCTGTATATCTTCTTTGCAGAAATGCCTATTTAAGTCTTCTGCCCATTTTTGGATTGGGTTGTTTGTTTTTTTGCTATTGAGCTGCATGAGCTGTTTATAAATTTTGGAGATTAATCCTTTGTCAGTTGCTTCATTTGCAAATATTTTCTCCCATTCTGAGGGTGTACATGTTAATGAAATGCCCTGGAAGCATCAGCAGCTCCTTATCTTTCCCTCCCTTGGAAAAAGCAATATAAAATGAATACTCTGACATTGAAATGAGTAATTAATATGCAGCTTATTTAGTCAAGTATGACTCAGCATTTTGATGATGTCTTGTGAGGATAGGATTATAATTGGCAGGATTTCTGCCTTAAAGTTGATAATTCTGAATTCTAGAAAGAACAAATGCATTACCTAGTACTGTGAACTTGTCTTATAAAGCATACAGCCTTCCAAGGGACAAATAAAACTTATAAAAGAGACTAATAAGAACTAATTAAATATATACTAGCTTTGAAATATTTAGGTCATTATAAATTTGTGGCAACTCTTGAATTATTCAAAACAATAATTTTAAAAAGCCAACTTAGGAATTCTCTTCTGTGATATGCTATAAGATTAGTGGATTCTTCAGGATTCACCCACCATTTTCTCATTGACCTCACAATAATTATAATTCAAAGTGCTGGTTGACTTTTCTAGTTTCCTGATTTGTTAGGACTTCTGCAGTTCTTAGAGAAAGCTCATTCAACCACACCTAGTTTGGAATCCATGTCTCTTTCATGAACATAGCTTGTTCTCACCCTTGGAAACAAATTTAATTTTTGAGCCATTTATGGTCCCTCATTCTAACATGCCTTCCTCTCATTTCCCCATCAAATCATTTACCTCTTTGTTTAGAAACTCTGCTCCAACTTCCGCAAAGTTCTTCCTGATTAATCCTCTGTGACCCTAATGTCTGCTAGGAAGGATTTAGCAAGTGTGTTTTTTGGAACACAACGCTTCTGTGATGCTCTGGGTAAAAGGTTTCATAAATAAAGAACTGAGGGAAATGTCGCTTCTGTTATCCCTCTCTGGGAGACTTGCAGCATGTTTTAAAAGTTCTGCTGTAAGAAGCTTATCTTGATTAACTTATTTGATCACACATTTATATCCCTAGGAGCTGTTGTTCTGTAGAATGGGCTCTAGGATACATCTGGTAATAAATTGGTATTAGGATTAAGTTTGCTGATATCATTTTCAGAGTATTTAGACATTTCTCCCTAACTTGATATAAAGTGCTTCAGTTTTGTTGTCCCATCTCCCCAAGCACCCACATGTACACTGCTGCAAGTGGGCTTTTAATTCACATGGACTGAATGAAAAATAGAAAGTTCTTGTGACAGATCTGAAAATTGCCATTCCTATCTGGATTTGAAAAGACTCCTCCTATCTTTATTAATATGACCTGGTGACTGCATCTTATGCTGACCCTGTCTGTCCCTTCTTTAATTCTCTAGTCGCCACCTTAGTTACAAATGCTGCTAAGCATACTCAACTTCAAAGCCTTGTCACGGGCCTTTTATTTTTGCTCTTCTTGCTACAGCCTGGCGTTTCCCGGGTGTGCGAGTCACAGCTGGTAGTGATAGGGACCAGACGATACCCCAGCAACACATGAAAGGTTTTTACCAGGATGTGGTTTGATGGCTTTGCTTGGGTATTTTGTTGTTGTTACTTTTTTCCTTTGGAATGTGAGTTGTGGCTAAGAATTATTTCCCTGATTACATTTTTGCTATCTCTCTGCATTTGGAGAGTTGAAAAATATACAGAGACATAAATAACATGCTTGTGAACTACTTCTCAAGCTAACTAATAGGCTCTTGTAGGGTGACTTTTAGCTGTGAGCTTTTGTCTATTCAATAAATATGCTTTTATTATGTCCAAAGTATCATGCTGACATCTTGGTCATACCACTTTTACCAAGGCATCATTATTCTAGATCTTTAAAAAATGTAAATGTTTATAGACATAATTCAGTGAACATTACAGGAAAAATACCCACCCTCACACTGGTGTTCACATCATAATGTGGTAGAGTGTGCATGAGTTTATGGTCACTAGCTGCAGTGCACTGTGCACCATTCATAGGCTGTTAATATTTAAAATATTTATTGTATTTTCCTCATTGTAGAATTGTTGAATGGTCATCATAGAGAATTTGAACAATATAGAAAAGGACAAGGAAGAAACTAAAAATCATCCATAATCTCACCATCATATACATCTCACTCTTCGTTTCACAGCTGTGGAAAAGCAATGGTGTGTCTAAAACTGACACTCAAGTCATTAATTTCAGCATCATAACTAGACAGTCTGCCTGTTAGAAATATTTGCCAGACTCAGAACCTGGTAATGATTTCATACTCAGTGGTTCTAAACCTTGCAGCTATCTAGTCCTGAGATGTCTATTTTTTTTTTCTTCCTGTATTTGTACTTTCTTTAGGTTATCTTCACCAGTCCCCGGACTTAGAACTATGTATCTCTCCAACCCTGGCCACTCTCTGGAATCTTAACTCATGGACCAAACTGCCATCTTAGCATCTCCATTTAGATGTCTAACAGGCTCTCAAACTTAACAAGGCCAAAGCTGAAACCCTGATATTCCTCTCTCCAGATTTTTTCCCAGGCAGTTTTCCACATCTTAATAAGGAGCATCACATCCACCCAGGGACTCAGGTCAGAGTCCGAGAAGTTGTTCCTGATTGCTCTCCTTCCCTCTCCATTTCCCCTCATCTAGAAAGAGAAAGATGTGGGGTAATGCCAGATTTCTCTGGGCCAGGACATTATAGAAGAATGTAATTTATAGGGGTCAGTTCTCCCCCTGCTAGAAGGAAATGGAATCCTGT
Organism: Hyperoodon ampullatus; assembly: GCF_949752795.1. Lineage (NCBI taxonomy): Eukaryota > Metazoa > Chordata > Mammalia > Artiodactyla > Ziphiidae > Hyperoodon > Hyperoodon ampullatus. The sequence goes on from NC_136921.1 coordinate 67,034,266, forward strand.
CAACTCCCATGCTGGGGGTAGGCATGACTTTGGCAGAACAAATGTATTCCATATTGGAAGAAAGGCAGAACCCTTATGGATGACCCAGCAATATGTTAGCAGACTTCAACTACTGCTGTTTTTGGCAGCAAAAATCAACCCCGTGGGCTGAAATTTTCAAGTGGGGGCCTTGGGAGTAGCTGCCAATAAAGAGGGTTCAGCAAGCTGAGCAAAAAGCAAAGTTCCCCGTGAGCCAAGAAACTAGAGAACCTGGGTCAAAAGAGGTCAGAACCCAGAACAGTGGGTTGTCTTCTCGGGGTGATAGGTTAATCCATTTCCCTTCTTCTTCCACAGGAAACTTGCTGGAATAAGCTGTTGGGTGGGGGCGGCAGGGGAGGGGGCTGAGAAAAAAGTGGGAAGAAGGGAAGGTAGGGAGACACTGGCGCAGTGCTCTTCCGGGGGACAGTTGCTCTGGGAGGGACACTTTGTGTTGTGCAGACTGCCCTGCACACTGGGGGACGTGAACATCTCTGATCTTGAATGCTGGAAGTAAATGAGAGTAAAGGCCAGAAGTGTCTATTAGTCATTGTGATAACTGAAAATGTCTCTACATAGTTCTGTGGATCTGGAGCAGTCCCAGCTTCCTTGGAGTCTCTTGAGAGTCTCTTGGAGTCTCTTTTCTTAGGAAGGAAAGAAATCTTAAGAGAGATTTGAAGGAAAGATATGTGTGTGTGTTTGTGCATTTGTGTGTATGTGTACGAGAGAGAGAGATTGATTGATTGGTTGATTGATTGATTGATTGGTGAGAGAGCAATTTTTCCTATCTGGGGTGGTCGGACTTAGGATGTGGAGACTCTTGGGATCAAGAGCAACCTCTACTTCAGGATCCTCAAGGATCCTAAGACAGGGCAGAGTGTCCATCACCAGGGTCCTAGGGGAGAACTCCTCCATCCTCAGCTGTCAGGGAGTTCTGGGGCCCAGCCAAGATTAGATTTGTTTTGCCATATGCATCTAAAATCCTGTTGGAGTAGGATTCTGTTACAAACATTTAAATAGCCAGAGTGTGTGACACACAGGAACATCTGTGATGTCATTTTCTTTGTGATACATTCCACCGGCCTGAGTAATGCTACCTAAATAACATATGTTCTAGCTCTCTGCAGCCTGTACTTGGGACTAGGAATCACTTTGCTGATCACACTCATATGGAGAGATGGGTACAAGGGATAATCTTAGACAGCTTAGACTCAAACCTGTCGTGAATATTTAATTTTATAAATACACCAACATGCAGCATCCCCTTAGGCTGGTTATTTCACTTCTCTGAACCTCAGTTTTCCTATCTGTAAAACAGGGCTATTGATACTTACTTTAAAATGGTGTAGGAAAGAATGGATAAAATAATTATGTAAATTATCGATTACAGATTTTGTGACTCTATAAACCTTAATTCCCCAACTAGCCAGATAGTCCTGGAGTAAGGAAACTACTTTTGACCTTATATAGTTTTATAAAACTTTATCTTCTTCAGGTACTTTCCAGCCTTCCTCTTGACCTTCCCATGATTTTGCACAGCCACCACTAGACAACTCAGAAGAATGACTCTTACCCTTATCCAGGTAGATTACACATCACACTACAATTTAACCTGGAGCATCAGACAATATGGGGACGTGAGCAGGAGAAGGGGTTCTGTAATTTTTATAGAGCCGAAGAAAGGAGGTAGTATACATGTTAATCGGGCATCAGATGCCAATTTTGATCTAACAAATTGGTGGAAACAAAGAGGAAGGGAAAAAAATTGCACTCTGAACTGATTCGGGCAGCACCAGCCTCTATACTCCTCATTGCATGATTAAGCATTTGTTTGCTGTCCTGTAACCTAGCCTTGCTGCCAGATACCTTTAAATATCTGTGAAAAACTCAAATAATTGGAGAGATTCCTTAAGAGGCATGCAGAAGTTACAGAAGTCAAGGATGTCAGTAACAATATAAACATTAAATGATAAAAATGAGGTTGGGATACACGTAGTCAGATGTCAAAATGGAACGGGCTGTTAATGGTGCTTCCTTTTGCTGCTCTTCTCTCTTTCCTGCATCCTTTCTTATTTAGACGGTCTCATCTCTTTTCCCCAACCCCTGTCTCTTTGGTTTCTTTATCTTCTTCCAGAAACACAGCCCCTATACTCCCCCTACCCCCCAGATATATCTTGAACACTACTAATATCCCCATATCACAGGATGGGTATTAAAAAGTATCTTTATAATAAAGTTCGTATAGAACATGAAGCTAAAAAAATAATTAAAAGAATTACTGAAGCAAAAATATACTAAGTTCCCAATGTTCTCACTTACTAATTAACCCAGACAAAGGTACACTTTCCAAAACTGCCTTCATTTCATGTAAAAGTGCCAAAATTAATGAACTATTCAACTAATCTACCTCAGCTGGAGTCTCAAAAATATGGTACCTAGTTCTTAGCAGAAGTACTTTTTCTTTTTAATAAAGCAGAAAAACTGGGAAATGAGCCAATGGCTTCTGCCTCTCCTCCGATATCTTCTGTCTTGGCCCCGAGGTTAAATATACTCATTGCAGACACAGGCACAGACATAGATGACCTCATAGGGGTTGAAAAAGAAATTAGAAACAGCAAGGGAGGCCAAAAAATAAACAATGGATCATTGCTGAGATGTGTGTCATATTTGAGCAAAGTAATAATAGCTGAGCATTAACTGGATACTCATCATATATGTGTGAGCCCCTGTGCTGAGTGCTTTTCAGGCATTATTTATCTATTTCTCATGCAGCTCTAAGGGGTAGGTAATGATGATAATAGCAAACATCAAAGTGGCATGTATTATGTGTTAGGTAGAGCTCTAAGCACTTTGTAAATGTCAACTCATGAGATCTTTGTAACAATCATGTGAGATAAGTACTATTAGTATTCCTGTTTTACATATAAGGAAAGAGAATTTCAGCAACTTGTCCAAGATCATAGTTAATAAGTAGTGGACCTAGAATTTTAACCTAGGAAGAGTTGGTATCAAATAGTGCAGGGACCACTAAGTGATAGTATTATTAGCCTAATTTCTCTGAGGTTAAAAGGCCGATTGGCATTTTATACCCAAAGTTTTTTATACTTGGTACCCAAAATTTATGTCTTCTGAGTTGCCAAGATTAATATTGTTGAAGAGAGAGGAAAGACCAAGGTGACCCCAACTAGGGCGGAATGGGGGGTAATATGTGGAGAAGATGGGTGAAGATGTGCCTTGTGAAGACAAAGAAAGTGACAGAAAACCAGGAAACATGCACACTATTTAAGGACGCACACTCTAGCTGATTTTAGGTGGGAAATGCACTTTGTATGACTTGACAGTGTCTTCAGCCTTGGTCCCTGAGAGATTGATTCTGAGTTGCTTGGTAGCTGCACTGTATCCAAATAGCCTCATCTTTTATCTAGACTGGATACCTAAGTGCTGCTCTTGTCCTTCTAGCATTCTTTCTCCACCTAACAGCCAAGAGAGAGCTTTTAAAAGTGTAAATCAAATTATGAGGCTCCCCTGTTGGAAATCATCCAAAACCTTCCATCCCACTTGGAATAAAATGCAGACTCCTCATCTTGGGGTTCAGGGCCCTATATGACCCACCCTTTGCCTAGCTAGGTGGGACATTTTAGTCTTGAAAAGGATGTTACAAAATGGGTATACATTACTTGGCTAAAATGTTTCCTTAATATAATATGCACTATCCAACATGATGGGGAAATTTGCATTCATATGCTTAGTAGTTTTCAAAGATTTAACTGAAAAAAAATCACAGTTTTTTTTCTCAAATAGTTATTTAATTCCAATGTTTGCCCCATGTACTGCCCCATAACTAGAAAGCTCATAGTTGTAAAATCATAACTTGGTTTCAAGGTACTAAGCCAAAAATACATTTCATGTCCTTCCTTGAAAAGCAGTGATGCACCCTGCATATTAAATATCTTTCAGAGTAGCCTCTGAAGAAATTATAGGTTGAATGTGAAAGGAATCAGAATATGCCACCCCCAAATTTGCCACTTTGGCATAAGAATTCTTTTGAGCCGAAGGCAATTGAGAATCAACAGATCAGGAAGAGTTCTCTGCTTTCCTTTTATTTACCTAAAATGAAGGCATAAATTTCCCTTTGAGGAAGGAACTCCCCTTCCCTCCCTCCCCCACCCAAGTACCAGCGAGAGAAGAGCAGCCTCATCCCGGAAGATGGGGAATTAACACCAAGAGAAGTTTGCAGAAACAGACCTTACTAGTATAGAGCTTCTCTTCCATTAGTTCCCCCATATATTTCCTAGTTACTTCCTCACAATGTATTGACCCCTGAAGCCCAAATAAGGGTCTAAGCTGTGAGTCTAACTGCTTCTTTGATTTTCATTTCTTTTCTGTGAGCTCCATGCATGTAAATATTAATGAAAGTTGTGTACCTTTTCTCCTGTTAATTTGAGGGGCCCCAATCACTACCTAAGAAGGTAAAGGAAAAGTTTTTCTTTCCCAGCAAATGCATTTATAATTGTAACATCCAAACATTCATTTTTAAATGAAACCAAGAGACATGTGATATCACACTACAAAGGAAGTGCTGGACTATAGTCAGAGCTAACAAAGGGGTGTCAGAAAAACTTAACCTTTCATCCACATCCACGGCATAACTGGAGGATTTTTCAGAGAAGTAGTTAGAGCTGTTGATGAACTTCGGATCCTTTCCAGTTCCTCTAAAAAGAGGTAAGGAGTGGGAGTACATGAGTACTTCCTTCTTTCTCTCCATTCAAGAGAGATTTAAAGGTGTCAAATAAAAGCGAATTCAGACTTAAGTAGGGAGAGACCTTATTTGGAAATTTTTGCAATAGGGAGAATGTTCTGACCTCAGGATGTGCGAGGTTCTCAAAATTCAATAAAAAAAGGATTTTCTTTTATAGGGGATAGTAAACAGGACTAGCAGGAACTCTGTGGGGATTAGGGCAAGTGGTGAGGGTAAGCAGATAGCATGATCAGGGAAGTTTAACAGGAAATGTTTCTCTATGTGATTAGCTGATTCTCAGAATGATGCTGTTAAGGGGAGTGTTTTGCTTTAGTGCTTGCTCAGACTTGGGGGCAAGCCAGAGTTTAGGGGCATATAGGGAAGAGAGAAGTCTGACCAAAGTCTGGTCAAGCCACAGTTTAGTGGGTAAGTGATGGGCAATTGCAAGCCCTTGGTCAAAAGGAATCATTGGAAGAGCTTAATGCATTTGGGCAGAGAGACTGTGGACTGGGCTCTGCTTTCTGTGAGAAATAGGTAAAGTGAGAGGCTGGCTTCATTGTCCTACCCTTTGGAAAATAACCGTACTTACAGACTTAGTTGGGAGAAATGTGTGAGTTTTCCCTGGGCTTATTGCAAAAGAAGTCTTAACTCAGAGGACCATCAGGAAGAACAAATGGACTTCGGTTGAGAGAAGCTGATGGTATTGCTGGATTCTTAAAGTTTGAAACAGAAGGGTAGAAATGTGTTAGTCTTTAGCAAAGGAATAGCAGGTTGGAGATCCTCAGAGATTGGGGTCTACAAAGAACTCATAAAGGAACTTCATAGAGAACAAATTAGTTTTCAACACTTACCAAGTTCAGAAAGCTCCGATGCCAGATCAATACAACAATACCAATTAGGTATGAACTTCGCTGTGCCCCTTTGCATTCCTTCTACTCCTCTGCTTCTCTAGATGTCATAAATCAGTGAGCATGATGTATAAGGAAGAGGAGAAACCTGGCTGCTGAAAGGTTTTAAATTAAAAGTAAAATTGACTCCAAAGAACCAAACAGGGAAGGCAATGCCTTGGAGCAAGAAAGGCATATATTCCAAATTTTGGGAATATTCAACCCACAAGGTAGATTACCCAACTGTGTAAATGTTACTTATATAAAAGTGCTATCAAACTAAAGGATAAATTTCAACATGTGTGCAGCATTTTTATTTAATAAAAGTTTGTAATTTATTTTTAAAAGTTTATTAGCAGTGAGGTGGATGGACCTTGAATCTGTCATACAGAGTGAAGTAAGTCAGAAAGAGAAAAACAAATACTGTATACTAACACATATGTATGGAATCTTAAAAAAAAAAAAGGTACTGATGCACCTAGTGGCACAGCAGGAGTAAAGATGTACACATAGAGAATGGACTTGAGGACATGGGGGCGGGGAGGGGGAAGCTGGGGCGAAGTGAGAGTGGCGTGGACATATATACACTACCGAATGTATAGATAGCTAGTGGGAAGCAGCTGCATAGCACAGGGAGATCAGCTCGGTGCTTTGTGTCCACCTAGAGGGGTGGGATAGGGAGGATGGGAGGGAGGCTCAAGAAGGAGGGGATTTGCAGACATGTGTATGCATATGGCTGATTCACTTTGGTGTACAACAGAAACTAACACAGCATTGTGAAGCAATTATACTCCAATGAAGATGTATTTTTTAAAAAAAGTCATTGTCAAATATATTGTGTCCTTTAATCCCTTCTAAGGCCTTGCCACCTGTTTATCTCCCTATACTATAATGGAGACAATGATTTCCCTTTTGTTTGGAGAATATTTTTGTTAACAGTTGGTTAATAAATAGTTCAGACTGTTTAGAAAACTGTTGAGAAGCGTGGAAGCCAAAGCAATCAAATGGCTGAGTCATCTGTTAGGATCCTCAAACCTTTTTGAATGCCTTTGGCTGGAGTCCCAATTAACAGAGTATGATGACTAATCGCATCAATTCTCTTTCCGCCACACCAAGCACTCCTAGGATTGCATCTCGTAGAAGCTTCCTGTAGCTCCTGTCTACAGTATTTTGAAGTCTCAATATTGATTTCTTCCTGAGGGGTTCCCTTGAGATATCGTGCTTACCTCATCCAATGCCAACACCCAGCTCACTTGAGGACAATCGATGATCTATTCTGCCTGATCAAATCGCTTGGTGTTTCTGTGATTATGCAGCCTCCCGCACTGGGAGCAATCAGGCAGAGAATTATCAGGACATTGACAGATTAGCCTCATCAGTTACCTGCTGTGACCACCAGCATTCTGTATGTTAATAAGGAAAAAATAGCCTGCTGATTGTCATTTAAATTACATGAGGATATATTTGTCTTTTGGAACTCCAAGGCATTTAAATGTGATATAAGATCAAAATTCATTAAAGAAAAAGAAGAGATGTTCCAGCAAACATTGCCCAAGAGGCTGACTATAACACTTGCACAGTGGAGAAGACAAATACATTTTGTGCTTAATCATTTTCAATATGGAACACAATTTAATCCAATCAGTATTTATTGAGCACTTACTATGGGCAAAACACTGTGTTAGGCCCTGCAGAAAAGAAAAAAAGAGATATGGGGACCACAAATCTCAAGAGTCAATCATTGAAACCAACATGAAAATAAACATAGTCCAAGGCAGACTATAACATATGATGCAAAAAAAAAGAACCACAGAACGTCCAACCTGAAAAGACCACCTTATGCTGGAGCAATTAGGAAAGTTCTTGTGGAGAGGGAAGGTATCTGAGTAAGCTTTTTAGAAGATAAAAATTGGAAGAAAGGAATTACAAGTAGAAATACATGCAACACAAAGGCATGAGAATGGGTGTGGCAGATGCTTGAAGGTGCTCCTATCACATCCTACCGGAACGTACTTTTCCAGCACACACTGTGGCTTCCCACTGCCAGTTCTGAAAGTCTCCTGAGAGCTTTCTTTGGCCATGGAGCATGCTTGCTGAGCGTGCAGGGCAGGCCAGAAGGACCTGGCTGGGGGTGGGAATGTCCTAAAGAAAAGGGAGATGCAACTTTGAGCTTGGTGTGTAAGATGGTTGCAGTTTAGGTGAAAGCTGCAGATGACATTTGTGAAGCAAAGAGCAACATGACCAAAGGTGGAAGAAAGAATAAGAAAGATTTGTGTAGGTGACAGTGCGCATATTGGGTTGGCAGGAGCAGGGATCATTGAAAGTAGATTTGGAAAAGGTAAAGGGACTCAGATCTGGCAGGACTTTGGCTGACAGGGGGAGGCAATGTCCTCCAAACATTGTTCCAAGCTACCTACCATCTTCTCTCTTATACGATGCAGCGGAATCCCAACCAGTCTCCTGGAATCCATTTGTACTGCTTACAACAGGGGAAGTGATATTATAAAAAAATTACTGAACTAAGCATGTCACTTCCCTGCTAAAACCCCTTCCTAGCTTTGCTTTGCTATTAGGAGAAAGACAAAACCTTTAAGATGGCCTATGAGGCTCCTGGGATCAGGTTTCTGCCGACCTCCACAGCTCCATCTCACCCCTTCACACTCTATTCAGCTCTCCCCCTTTCACACTCTCCCCTCATGCTCTTTGTTCAGCCACACTGGCATTGATTCAGTTCCTCGCATCAACAAGAAGCCTTGGCTTGTGTTATTTCCTCTGCCCAGAAGGCTCTTCCTCTTCACTTCTCTGACCTAATTAACCAATCTCTATCTTACATACTGCAGCTCACATAAGACCTTCTAGGGGAAGCTTTCACTTACTTCCTACACAAAATCTCCTGTTATATGCTCACAAAAAACCCTGTGCCTTTCTCTCATAAGTCAGAATCTCAGTCTGTGGTTACCTGTTTATTTGACTATTTAAATTCCATCCTCTCCTACCGGACTGTGAGCACCCAGAGGGAAAAAACACGTCTCTGCTCACCATTATATCTTCTGAACTTAGCACCGTACCTGCCAGAGTTAACAAAGATCTCTTGGATGAATGCATGGTTGAATGAATGGGTTGGTGAATGAATAATAAGAAATCTATTAAAATTTTTGACCATTTGATATCTACTTTCTCATTATTATAAAGCTTGAGAAATGTTAGTTGCTTGTTTTATTTAAGAGCTTCCTATGTCTTTCTTCAGCCAGTTAGCTTATTTTTAGAACTACTATTCATGAGTTGGAAAACTAATTGTACAGCTACCCTTATCTTTTATTCCTGAGTCTTGCTTGTTTTAAAAATGAAGAGAGAAAAGTAAACACTCCAATTTTGTGGTTCAGTTCACATTTCAGTTTTTCTCTTCTCTGTTTTATTCTGAACATTGTAAATGGTTTGAAAAACCAAGCTTTTGCATTTATATTGCTCTTTTCATCTACAGATTTATAAGAGCTTTAAAAACATGTATTAATACTTACAATAGCATTCCAAACTACAAAAATTTAGCCACATTAAAGCTGCTTTAAGATATAGATGCTGTTAACAGGTTCACAATACAGCAGCAACAATTTCAAGTACAAATTGGGGGTTTTGATTAAATCCTCTAAATTGACTAATGGCGAATTCCTCCTAGAGGCACCCAGCATTCTAAATCCAACAATAATGATGTCTCTTCAAAGAATACATGGATTTAGAAAGCTCTAGTTTGAAAACTCAAGGATTTGAAACATTTGCAAATAAAAAAGGGCAGGATAACATTTACTCTTCTATTTCTAACTTCTTGAGAAGTGTTATTGCATTTTTAGCCCTACATTTTTTCCTAATATATACAAATAAAACTATAAATTTTCCTTCAAGCACAAGTTTTTGCTATGCCTTGTGAATTTTGATATGCCATATTTCAGTTATTTTTCACTTCAAAACATTTTCTAATTTCCATTGGAACTTCCTTCTTTGACCCATGGGTTCTTTACAAATGTATTGCTTACTTTCCAAACATTTGGCCATTTTCTAGTTACCTTTTTATGTTATTATTGATTTCAGGTTTAATTTTACTGTGATAAGAGAACATTCTCTGTATGATTTCAGTCCTTTGCAGTTTAAGACTAGCTGCATGGTCTATATGTACATTTTTGTAAATGTTCTATGGGCATTAAAATGAATGTTCTTAAAAGTGTGTATTATTATACATATGTCAATTAGATAAAATTTATTAGTTGTGTTATTCAGATCTTTTATATCCTTCCTAATTTATTTTAGTCTATTTTAACAATTACTGAGAAATGCTTACTAAAATCTCCAACCATACTTGTGAATTTGCCAAATTTTATTAATTCTGCCAGTTTTTACTTAACATATTTTGTTACGCTATTGGTGCATACATGTTAAGAATTATATCTTCTGGGAAGGTTGGCACTTTCAACATCATATATTCTCTCTATCACCTTTCTTTAGCCTCTCTTTTCTTGTAATTTTAACATAGCTACATTAGGGTTTCTTTTTTGGTGGGAAAGTAATTTTATGTGGTTTTTTATTTCCATCCTTTTACTTTCAACTTGTGTCCTTATATTAAATGTGTTTCTTCTAAGCAACATAGTTTTTTGTTATCTGTTCTTATAGTCTTTGCCTTTTAATTAGAATATGTGCTTCATTTACATTTAATGTATTTGTTGATATATTTGAGTTTTCTGTTTTTCACACCTAATATTCATTCCTGGTTTCTCCTTTCTAGTTATCTTTTGGGTCAATGTAGTATTTTCTTTTATTTTCCCATTTCTTTATTTCTGTTGCCTTGTTAACACATTCTTTCATTATTCATTTAGTGGTGACATTAGAGATTATAATATACATCCTTAACTTTTGTTAGCATCATCTGTAATTTAGTCATTTTAAACTTCCTGACAGTGTAAAAAATATTAAAACACTTGAACTCCATTTAAGTCCTTCCTTCTTTTTATGCTATTCTAATTTGCATTTCAATTGTACATATATAGTTTAGGTGTAACATGTCATTTTTACTGTATTATAAAATTAATATTTACTTAGACTTTCCTCATGTATTTACCCTTTTCAGTGTCTTTGTTTCCTTCTATTCCATGTCTCCAACTGAGATATCTTTTTTCCTACTTAAAGGACCTTCCTTAGTATTTCTTTTACTGTAGGTCTTCTGGTGGTAGAAAATATTTTTTGATAGAAAATATATTTATTTTGCCTTTACTTTTTATCTGTGCATTTTAAAAGATTTTTATTTTGAAATAATTATAAATTCATGAGAAGTTACCAAAATAGCATAGAGAGGTGCCGTGTATTCTTTTTCCAGTTTCCTCCAATGGTTACATTTTGCATAATTGTGATAGACAGAATTTTAGTGATGTCTCCTCAAGATTCCCATCTCCTGATTATTCAAACACTAATCCAGGTACTGCTGTGAAGGAAATATGCAGATGTCATAAAGTTTATGGATCTTAAAAAAGGGACATTAATCCTGGATTGTCAAGGTGGGCATAATCTAATCACTTGAGCCCTTGAAAGCAGAGGAATTTCTCCAATTGGAATCAGACAGATGTGGTGGAAGAGGAAAACAGAGGATAAATGAAGCAGAGGGAGAAGTCAGTGAGATTCAGAGAGTGAGAAGCACGTGACCTGCCACTGCTGGCTTTGAAGATGAAGAAAGGAATCCATGAGCCAAGAAATGAAGGCAACCTCTGGAAATTAAGAATGACCCCAGCCAGCAGGGAAGCAGAGGTTTTCATCTTACATCCACAAGGAACTGAATTCTTCCGATAACCTGATTGAGCTTGGAAGTGGATTTAACCCAGAACCTCTCGAAGGAGTGCAACCCTGCCAACACCTTGATTTTGGCTCCATGAATCCAGGGACAAAGAATCAGCTGAGCCACACTGTGCCCAGACTTGTGACCCAGAACTGTGAGATAATAAATTTTCATTGCTTAAGGCTACTACATTTAGGGAATTTGTTACTGAAACAATAAACAAGTACAATATCTATTGTACAGAATTAAATCTAGGAAATTGATATTTCTGTGTGTGTAGTTCTGTGAGATTTTATCACATATGTAGATTCATGGAACCACCAGTGCAATAAAGATACAGAACTATTCCATCACTACAAAGATCTTCCTCATGTTACTCCTTTATAGTCACATCACACCCCCTTCCCTCATCCATTCCTAATCCTTGGCAATTACGAATATGTTCCTCACCTCTATAGTTTTTTAAGTTTTGATCATTTGCCATTGTTGTTGTTTTCTCCAGTCTATTTCTCTTTGTTGTTCAGATTGGGGAACTTCTATCGTCTTTATTTTCAAGTTCACTGATTGTTTCTCTGTCATTTCCATTCTGCTATTGAGTTCATCTAGTACATTTTTCAGTTTGGTTTTGATTCTTCTTAACATCTTCTATTTCTTTGCAGAGGCTTTCTATTTCTTTGCCAAGGTGTTATATTTTTTCATTTGTTTCAAGCATGTTTGTAATTACTTGCTGAAGCATTTTTACAGTGGCTGCTTTGGGAAGAGGGGGTGGGATGAATTAGGAAATTGGGATTGACATATATACACTATTATGTATAAAACAGATAACTAATGAGAACCTACTGTATAGCATAGGGAACTCTACTCAATGCTCTGTGATGACCTAAATGGGAAGGAAATCTGAAAAACGGCATGTATGTATATGTATAACTGATTCACTTTGCTATACAGCAGAAACTAACACAACATTGTAAAACAACTATACTCCAATAAAAATTAATTTTACAAAATCCTGGTCAGATAATTCCAGCATCTGTGTCCTCTCGGTGTTGGTGTCTGTTGATTGCAGTTTCTCATTCAAATTGAGATTTTTCAGGTTCTTGTTATGCCAAATGATTTTTTTTTTTTTTTTTTTTTTTTTTTTTTTGCAGTACGCGGGCCTCTCACTGTTGTGGCCCCTCCCGTTGCAGAGCACAGGCTCCGTATGCGCCGGCTCAGCGGCCATGGCTCACGGGCCCAGCCGCTCCGTGGCATGTGGGATCTTCCCGGACCGGGGCACAAACCCGTTTCCCCTGCATCGGCAGGCAGACTCTCAACCACTGCGCCACCAGGGAAGCCCCAAATGATTTTTAAGTATACCTGTACCTTTTGGGTATTGTGTTGTGAGACTCTGGATCTTAGTTAAATCTTCTGTATTTTAGCTGGCCTCCTTTAACACTGGGCTGGTGGGGAGAGGAGAATGCCACCTTGTTTCTATCAGGTGGGAGTGGAAGTCCAGTTCCCCATTCAACCTCTTTTGACCCTCTGGCAGGGGAAGGATTCCTTGTTATTGCAGGGCAGGGTTGGAAGTTCTGACTCTTCACTAGGCTTTCATGATACCAGGCTGGCTGGGAAGGGCAGAGATACTTTACTACTGCTTACCATTGGCTTCCACTGACACTGACACTGACACTATGGAGGGGTGGGGGATACCAGAGGGAGGGTTGGCCTCATTACAAGTGGGCGGTAGTAGAATTCCTGATTCTCTACTAGGCTTCCTTTGACACCAGCCCATTGGGAAGAGTACCTCATGAGTGATTGGTGTGGACGAAGTGCAGATCCTACACCCCACCCATGGTTTCTGTTGACACCACAATTGGAAGGGAGCTTGTTACCAGTTGGTGGGAATGAAAGGCCCTGCTTACTACTTGACCTTCTCAGACATCAGAGTGATGGCAGTTGGAGTCACTCCTAGTTACAGCCATATGAGGTGAAAGTCTAGGCTCCCCACTTAGCCTGTGTTGGTGGGATGGGTTTGGGATTCAGGTTTTCTTGTGGTCTTTGATTTGAGTAGGGTGATTATTATATAAAAGTTTTCTGGATCAACCAGAGGGCAGACAGCAGAAGGAAGAACTACAATTCTGCAGCCGGTGGAATGACAACCACATTCACAGAAAGATAGACAAAATGAAAAGGCAGAAGACTATGTACCAGATGAAGGAACAAGATAAAACCCCAGAAAAACAACTAAATGAAGTGGAGATCGGCAACCTTCCAGAAAAAGAATTCAAATAATGATAGTGAAGTTGATCCAGGACCTTGGAAAAAGAATGGAGGCAAAGATTGAGAAGATGCAAGAAATGTTTAACAAAGATCTAGAAGAATTAAAGAACAAACACCTAGGGAGAGGACCTTCAAGATGGCAGAGGAGTAAGACATGGAGACCACCATCCTCCCCACAAATACGTCAAAAATACATCTACATGTGGAACAACTCCTACAGAATACCTACTGAACGCTGGCAGAAGACCTCAGACTTCCCAAAAGGTAAGAAACTCCCCACGTACCTGAGTAGGGTAAAATAAAGAAGAAAAAACAAACAAAAGAATAGAGATGGGACCCACATCTCGGGGAGGGAGCTGTGAAGAAGGAAGTTTCCACACACTAGAAAGCCCCTTCACTGGCAGAGATGGGGAGAGGGCGGGGGGGGGAAGCTTTGGAGCCACGGAGGAGAGCGCAGCAACAGGGGTGCAGAGAGCAAAGTGGAGAGATTCCCACACAGAGGATCTGTGCCGACCAGCACTCACCAGCCTGAGAGGCTTGTCTGCTTATCCACTGGGGCGGGTGGGGGCTGGGAGCTGAGTCTTGGGCTTTGGAGGTCAGATCCCAGGGTGATGACTGGGGTTGGCTGCATGATCACAGCCTGAAGGGGGCTAGTGCACCACAGCTAGCTGGAAGGGAGTTGGGGAAAAAGTCTGGAACTGCCTAAGAGCCAAGAGACCATTGTTTCGGGGTGCACGAGGAGAGGAGATTCAGAGCCCCCCCAAATGAGCTCCAGAGATGGGCGTGAGCTGCAGTTATCAGCGCAGAAGCCAGAGATGGGCATGAAACACTAAGGCTGCTGCTGCAGCTGCCAAGAATCCTGTGTGCAAGCACAGGTCACTATCCACACCTCCCCTCCTGGGAGCCTGTGCAGCCTGCCATGGCCAGGGTCCCATGATCCAGAGACAGCTTCCCTGGGAGAACACACAGCATGCCTCAGGCTATTGCAACATCACACTGGCCTCTGCTGCCACAGGCTTGTCCTGCATTCCCTGCTCCTCGCTCTCCCCAGCCTGAGTGAGCCAGAGCCCCCAAAGCAGCTGCTCCTTTAACTCCCTCCTGTCTGGGCGAACAACAGATACCAGAGGGTGACCTACATGCAGAGGCAGGGCCAAATCCAAAGCTGAACCCCAGGAGCTGTATGAACAAAGAAAAGAAAGGGAAGTTTCTCCCAGCAACCTCAGGAACAGCAGATTAAATCTCCACAGTCAACGTGATATACCCGGCATCTGCGGAATACCTGAATAGACAATGAATCATCCCAAAATTGAGGTGGTGGACTTTGGGAACAACTGTAGACTTGGGGTTTGCTGCCGGCAACTGACAAGTTTCTGATTTTTATGTTTATCTTAGTTTAGTTTTTAGCACTTGTTATCATTGGTGGATTTGATTACTGGTTTGGTTGCTCTCTTCTTTTTCTTTATTTCTTATTTTAATCACTTTAAAATTTTTTCTATTTTAATAATTAAAATTTTTTTATTTTAATAGCTTTATTTTATTTTCTTTCTTTCTTTTTTTTCCCTCCCTTTTCTTGTGAGCCGTGTGGCTGACAGTGTCTTGGTGCTCTGACCGGGTATCACGCCTGAGCCTCTGAGGTGGGAGAGCCGAATTCAGGACATTGGACCACCAGAAACCTCCTGGCCCCATGTAATATCAATTGGCGAGAGTGCTCCCAGAGAGCTCTGTCTCAATGCTAAGACCCAGCTCCACTCAACGACCAGCAAGCTCCAGTGCTGGACACCCCATGCCAAACAACCAGCAAGACAGGAACACCACCCCACCCATTAGCAGAGAGGCTGTCTAAAATCATAATAAGTTCACTGACAGCCCAGAACACACCACTGGATGTGGTCCAGCCCAACAGAAAGACAAGGTCCAGCCTCATCCACCAGAACACAGGCACCAGACCCCTCCACCAGGAAGCCTACACAACCCACTGAACTAACCTTAGCCACTGGGGGCAGACACCAAACACAATGGGAACTACAAACCTGCAGCCTGCAAAAATGAGACCCCAAACACAGTAAGTTAAGCAAAATGAGAAGACAGAGAAATATGCAGCAGATGAAGGATCAAGGTAAAAACCCACCAGACCAAACAAATGAAGAGGAAATAGGCAGTCTTCCTGAAAAAGAGTTCAGAGTAATGATAGTAAAGGTGATGCAAAATCTTGGAAATAGAATGGAGATACAAACAGATGTAGAGATGTACCATGTTCTTGGATTGGAAGAATCATTATTGTGAAAATGATTATACTACCCAAAGCAATCTTCAGATTCAGTGCAATCCCTATCAAATTACCAGTGACATTTTTTACAGAACTAGGACAAAAACCTTAACATTTGTATGGAGACACAAAAGACCCCGAATAGCCAAAGCAATCTTGAGAGAAAAAAATGGAGCTGGAGGAATCAGACTCCCTGACTTCAGACTATACTACAAAGCTACAGTAATCAAGACAATATGGTACTGGCACAAAAACAGAAATATAGATCAGTGGAACAGGATAGAAAGCCCAGAGATAAACCCATGCACCTATGGTCAACTAATCTATGACAAAGGAGGCAAGGGTATACATTGGAGAAAAGATAGTCTCTTCAATAAGTGATGTTGGGAAAACTGGAGAGCTACATGGAAAAGAATGAAATTAGAACACTCCCTAACACCATACACAAAAATCAACTCAATGGATTAAAGACCTAAATGTAAGACCGGACACTATAAAACTTTTAGACAAAAACATAGGAAGAACACTCTTTTACATAAATCACAGCAAGATCTTTTTTTACCCACCTCTTAGCGTAAAGGAAATAAAAACAAAAATAAACTAATGGGACTTAATGAAACTTAAAAGCTTTTGCAAAGCAAAGGAAACTATAAACAAGAGGAAAAGACAACCCTCAGAATGGGAGAAAATATTTGCAAATGAATCAACGGACAAAGGATTAATCTCCAAAATACATAAACAGCTCATGCAGCTCAATGTTAACAAAATAAACAACCCAATCAAGAAATGGGCAGAAGACCTAAATAGACATCTCTCCAAAGAAGGCATACAGATGGCCAAGAGGCACATGATGCAAATCAAAAGTACATTGAGGTATCACCTCACACTGGTTAGAATGGGCATCATCAGAAAATCTACAAACAGCAAATGCTGGAGAGGATGTGGAGAAAAGGGAACCGTCTTACTGTTGTTAGGAATGTAAATTGATACAGCCACTGTTGGTGGGAATGAAAATTGATACAGCCACTATGGAGAACAGTATGGAGTTTCCTTAAAAAACTAAAAATAGAACTACCATATGACCCAGCAATCCCACTACTGGGCATATACCCAGAGAAAACCATAATTCAAAAAGAAACATGCAGCCCAATGTTCATTGCAACACTATTTACAATAGCCAGGTCATGGAAGCAACCTAAATGTCCATCAACAGATGAATGGATAAAGATGTGGTACATATATACAATGGAATATTACTCAGACATGAAAAGTAATGAAATTGGGTCATTTGCAGAGACGTGGATAGATCTACAGACTGTCATACAGAATGAAGTAAGTCAGAAAGAGAAAAACAAATATTGTATATTAACGCATATATGTGGAATCTAGAAAAATGATACAGATGAACTGGTTTGCAGGGCAGAAATAGAAACACAGATGTAGAGAACAAATGTATGGACACCAAGGGGGGAAAACATGGTGGGTGGTGGTGGTGGGATGAATTGGGAGATTGGGATTGACATATATACAGTAATATGTATAAAATAGATAACTAAGAAGAACATGCTGTATAAAAAATAAATAAAATTTTATTTTATTTTATTTTATTTATTTATTTATTATTTTTTTCGGTACGCGGGCCTCTCACTGTCGTGGCCTCTCGCATTGTGGAGCACAGGCTCCGGACGCACAGGCTCAGCGGCCATGGCTCACGGGCCCAGCTGCTCCGCAGCATGTGGGATCCTCCCGGACCGGGGCACGAACCCGTGTCCCCTGCATCGGCAGGTGGACTCTCAACCACTGCGCCACCAGGGAAGCCCCTAAAATTAAATTTTAAAAACTTCTGTATTGCTAGTCATTTCCTGGTCATTTTGCCAGAAAGAACAGGATTTTCTTGAGACTTTGTTTCCTATGCCCATTGGTGTTCTAGGTTGCCTCTTTAGATTGTTCATTTATTTTTTTCCCCCTGAAATAGTTACTGATTCAGATCTTGAATGTTTGTAACAGAGATTGCCAGAAATGGAAGATAAAATGCTTTATACCATTTCCTTATGGAAAGCTAGGACAAAGATTTTCAAAGTTAGAACTATCTTAGTTATCTCAAAGCCAAAGTTTTACTAGGATCAAATGCTTCTATTTTACATTCATAGTGGATAAAATCTTTCTCTTTGAAAGCCACAGGTCATTAAGATGTGTTCATGTTAAATATTTGTTCACTTAACACTTTCTATTATTTAAACATGTAATACTATATAAAGTAAAATAGCAGTTTTCTTGATATATATCGGAAATCATGAGGGGAATAAAGCAATTTGGCAACAAAAACCTTCTTAGTCAGTATTTAGAGGCAAATGAAATTCTATTCTTTTTTCATTTAATGTTCATAAAAGTATTCTAGTATCCTATAAGTGACAATGGAGAACATATGAGGGCAGAAAGATATGGCATATCTTTCTGCATAAAAATCCTTTGGGCTAAATATTCTCAAGTATGGATTGCATGTTTTTCAGGTATTTGTTTGTAGTTGCTTTTCAGGTAGGGAAAGTTCTGGAATAGGTATATAATCTCAGCATCTTCCAAATAACCAGGTAATCCAGGATTTGTTCAAACAAGAGACAGCTCATAATTACCTCAGAGACTGTTACTCTTTGAAGTAGGAAAAAAGGCAGTAGATGCCAGATTCAGCCATTAAGAGCCCTTCTCCTCTTAACATTCTCCTAGTGTTATCCCCATATAGGGTCACAGTTGTCTGTAAAGTGAATTACCTTATGTTGTTAAATTTTTACAGATTCGTGATTAGATGTGTGGGCTTTGGAATCAAAACTTGCTTTAAAACTGAGCTCTGCCACTTAGTAGATACTTGACTTGAACAACTTCCTTAGCCTTTCAAAACTTATTTCTTCATCTAAAATAGGCAATACATGTTGTAATAATTAGAGTATGAAAGTGTTACACTTAGCACACCATGTGATCTGTGCACTTTAACTTTTAATTTATCATTATAAGGAAAGAAAGAGAAACAACTATCTCATTTAGAATATATCTTTCTTTGAAACCTCATAAATATCAGGTTAAAGAAAATGGCCCCTTCAGACTGGTGTCTGGGGATTTTTACTGACAGTGAGCCTTCTGCCCTGGGAGACTCATATGTTAGCACTATGCCTCTGAGTACCATGCACTTTGAGTTGGTGTGGCACATGATTCTGCAAAGATAAAAAAAAAGACAGATGGCGAGAATGTAGACACCCTTGAATGGCAGATAGGAGCCTTATCCATTTGACAAATTTTAATGCAGTGCATAATGTGGTGGTTAAAAATATGGAAGCGGGAGACAGACTACCTGAGTTTGAATCCCCCCACCAATAGCCAGCTGTAAAACTTCAGATAAGTTATTTTACTTCACCTCTTTGTATCCCACTTTCAAGTTATACAAAATAGTGACTGTAATAGAATCTCTTACAGTTGTGATATAAAAAATATTAGTGGATATAAAGTATGTAGAACATTGACTGGTATTTAGTAAGCATTCAATTAATATTAGTTACTCTTTAACCACAAGGAATAGCACAGTACAGCAAGGCTTACTCTGTTCTATTCCTGCCAGGTAATTTATTTAAGTTTTAACTAGGGGAGAGATGAAAGAATGAGATTTACTACAGTCTTTATATTTTGTGTTATGTAAAGATAGTTTTTTCATGCTTGCTACTTGGTAGTATCTTTGATAGAGAACAGGAGAAACGTGCCTTCCTGTGTCCCAATGGTAAAGAAAAGTTTTATACTTGGATGTCATCCCTGTCAATTATTTTGGTTTTCTTAACCAAAGAAGCTATAACCTCATGGGGAGAGTGGGATGAATGTCCATGGAGTTGACTGTGGATGCACCTGCTTCGTTCACCCCTTTAAGATGGGAGGTGGGGCTGGTGTTCAGTGATGACTAGTATTTTTAATAGTTTGAGGAAAGAGGCCTTTCTAGAAGAAGGCTGAGAAACTAATGTGTGAACATCTGATTATTACTTAATATCTTTGGTGAAAAATGAATGACCATTTCTAACTGTAACTGCATCTTTGCGTTCTGGATCTTTTATTCCTTGCCTTTTGAAAGAACTGTTCGTCCATGTGGAGTCTGGCAAGGAGAAGATATTTCTCCCTTACTTTTGGATAAAAAAATCTACCTAAAACAACATCCTAGTAGCTTTACACAACAAATATTTTCACTACATCTGTATTTTTACCTATTCTTATTGGTATGTGAATAGACTCTAAAGAGAACACTCAAGTTTTAGACTTGTTTTTTCCCAAGTTGAATATAATTGCATTAAAAAACCAACTTTACTGAGGTGTACTTTTCATACAAATAAATATACCTTTTGAAATGTGAAGTTCAATGGGTTTTAACAAATGTATACACTTTTATAACTACCACCACAATCTATCTATCTATCTATCTAAAACGTCTCTGTCAACCCTCCCCAAATTTCCTATTTTGCAATTAATAGCCACCCTGTCCTCCCAACACCTAGTCCCAGGCAGCCATTGATCTCTTTCTCTCAATACAGATCTGGGTTTTTTCTTTCCTAAAATTTTATGTAAATGATAGCTCATTTGTACTCTTCTGTGTCTGGCTTATTTCACTCAGTATACCAATTTTAAGATTCATACATATAATGGTACACATCAGTAGTTTATGCTCCCCCTCCCTCTCTGTGTTTTGTTTTGTTTTGTTTTGTTTTGTTTTGCTACATAGTATTCCATTATGTGAATGTACTATAATGTGTTTATCCATTTACCTGTTGAAGTATGGGTTGTTTTCAGTTTGGAGATATTATGAATAAAGCCACTATGAACATTTGTTTATGAGTCCTTTTGCTCTTGCATTTTTCCCCACCGACATTTACATAAATTTTATTATATGGATGAAACACTTCAAAGAAATGCAAGAGGAGATATACATGATATAGTTACAACTTCCTTGCTTTCATTATTTAAAACGTTTTTCTCTGTTTCTGAAGATGGTGTAATGTTATCCTTTAGGTATCAGTAATGTGGCAGTATGCAGTTTGTTGGGTAGTTACTGTGTTATCAGTTACCCAGGACACATGGGAGTGGCTAAGTATTTTGGGGTTGTTTCTGCTTCTTTTTTACACTTCTCTCTCCTCTGTGACATAGTTGGTAATGTCATGCCTGAGAGGAGATGGGTGTGTGGAGGGTATTCAGTACTTCCTTGAAGATTTTAATATTTTTCACCGGGAGATTTTCTCCTCCTCTTCTGTTCTGTATTCAGCTTTAGTTTCTTTTACAAGCTCTTATTCCCTGACCCACCCCCCACCGCCTCCCTGCCAAGAAGAACCAGCTTTAACACAGTAGAGTCACACATTTCAAGCCTTCCTTGATTTTACCTGCACCTGTGAAATACGTGAGGTCAGCCTATAGTCCACATAAGAAATGACTTAATTCCAAGAATCAGGATGAATGATTTACTTGCTCTCCAGATTATGGTAAAATTCCAATCTTTCTCACACCCGTGGTTTCCATTCATTTAATTCCTTTGTGCTTTTACAATCACTTGAATTCTTTATTTTAGGTTCTGACTATCATGAATATCACCCTGGAATGCCTTCCTACTAAGTAATCCAGACCTCAGATACAGCAATGTTCTTAGAAACTGCCCAAAGCTCCAATAATATAAAGCCTAAGTATCTAAGACCAGTAGATTCTGCAGCATCCAGACCTTCAACCCTGCTTGTTGTGAAAGATTCAGTGTTCAAAGTAGAAGTGTATCCCAGTGAGGTAGTAATTACTGAGCTCAACAGCCTATTGTTAAGATATTAAAATAAGGCCAAATAAGATATCTATCTAAGCAAACTGCCTCTTAAAAATAGTGACTCATAGGCTAATTGATGTGAGAATCAAATAAATATTATGGAACTCCTTTAGGGGGAAGGAATTCTTTTGGATTTAAGTTTCGTTTAATGGAATTCATTGAACCTCTTCAGAAATTTCCATAAATTGTCCAATAAAAAGCATGAAGTCTTGAAAGAGTTTAAATCACCTTTTAAAAGGGGATGATGAAATTCTTTCTCTTTCTCTCCCACCACATGAGAGGAGGAATATAGTGCTGTAAACTCCCCTGTAATTTTAGTTATGGGGACCTGGGTTTGGAGGAGAATGTCTAGTTAAAGAGCACAAGCTGGCACAGAGCTGCCCAAAGTGTACCAGGAGGTGGGCTTTTAAGAGATCTTACCAGGGAACAGTTGAATGGAGGGACTCTGACGCATTAAACAAATCAGTCCCAGAGTAAATGTTTATTCAGTCAGCCTGTGGTTTTGTTTTCCTCACGACATGGTATTGGTCTGGTGAGTTCTTTTTTTCTAATATGCCCTCCAGGTTTTATTTTTAAGCAACTTTTATAGGTTGCTGTCTGCTATATATTGGCATATTAGAAGGGTTTCTACCTCACAGTTAGGCAATCCTGATGACTTTTGTCACTGCAACTAGATTCCTCCCAATCAGGTTGAGAGAGGATTAGTGGAAGCCTTACTTAACGTGAGGCAGAACATGCAGAGTATTTGACATCACAGAACAGAATTTGAATTTCTTCTCTGCTGCATTTGGAGGTATAGAGGTGTATTTTTGATTAAATTGTTAGCATTTTGATTCTCTGCTTTCTCTTTACTTAGAGGAATGTTGTGTCATTAAAAGAAATAATGTATGCAAAGAGTCAGGTACATAGTAAGTGCTCAAAAAAGTTTACTTCTGCCACTCTATTTTTTAAAAGGCTATTTTCTAGCTTTCTCCTCCTTGAAAATTGTTGCTTTCTAGATTGAATGTGCCTCTAGGTAATTGCCAGAGGCAAATTCTTTTTGTAAAAAGATAATATTATTATAGGTCTATTATTTTTACAATTTTTATATGCAATGCACAACCTTTAATTAAAACAAGTCTTTTGAAGTGATAAGACAATAAGAAATAAATATAGAAAAAAATAGACAATAGGAAAAGACCCTCAAGGCCTCAAATATTGGAGCAATCAGACATAGCAATTAAAACAATTATGCTTGGGACTTCCCTGGTGGTCCAGTGAT
This sequence comes from Hyperoodon ampullatus, assembly GCF_949752795.1. Lineage (NCBI taxonomy): Eukaryota > Metazoa > Chordata > Mammalia > Artiodactyla > Ziphiidae > Hyperoodon > Hyperoodon ampullatus. The sequence continues at coordinate 67,057,325 of NC_136921.1, forward strand.
TAAGAGTCCACCTTCCAGTGCAGGGGAGGTGGGTTCTATCTCTGGTCAGGGAACTAAGATCCCACATGCCAGGCGGCAGCTAAGCCTGCGCTCTGCAACTACTGAGCCTGTGCTCCACAACTAGAGAGAAGCCTGTACACCACAACAAAAAGATCCCGTGTGCTGCAACTAAGGCCCGATGCAGCCAAAAATAAATAAATAAACAAACAAATAAATAAATATTTTTTTAAAAAACATCCTTAATGTATTCAAGGAGAGAGAAGACCAGATTGGGGATTTTGGAAGAGTCTAGTAACTCTTAAAATTCCAAGAGGTTATAAAATTGAAAGATAAAAATATTTGAAATTGAGAGCTCAACATGTGAGAGTAAAAGCAGATTAGATACAGCTGAAGAAAAAAAATAGTAACTGGAGGATAGACCAGAATAAAATATCTAGAATGAAACCCAGAGAAGCAAAAGAATGTGGGAAATAGAAGAGAGGGGAAAAGACATAGAGTAGACAGTAAGAAGGTCTCACATGCATGTAACTGGAATCCTAGAAAAAGAAAGGGAATAATGCAGAAGCAATATGTGAAGTAATGCCTGAGAATTTTCTAAAACAAATTAAAGACATCAATCCTTAGTTTGAAGTTCTACATATTATATCCCTAGGCAGTATCTGGTTTCCCGAATGGCCATCAAGGCGTCAGATAACTAGTGCTGGAGAATTAGCTGCTCATGAGTAGAACTTAGAACAGTAAGAAGTGGAAAGTATCTAGGAAGGTAAATTCCCCCTCTGTTCTTTCTTCCCTTGAATACTCCTAGGTGTGGTTCGTTCTGGCAACCCCTATCCAGAAGTTATAATGCCAGAAAGTTAACTCAGCTACTGAGCAGCCTATCATGTCTCTTGGTAGCTTGATGAAATATGGTAACATATTTCATTGCATTCCTTGTATATTTTCTTGCCTCATTTCCCCTCTTCCACATTCATACCACCCTGGGGTTGCACTTCTCAAAGTAAAGCATACATTTCCTAAACACAGCGTTCATAGTAAAATACCAGTTATAAAGGAATATATATTGTATGGTTCCATTTATGTAACACTCAGATACAGGTAAAACTAAATTATAATGTTAGAATTCAGGATAGTGATTACTTTTGAGGAGGAAGAAAGTATAAAGACAAGAGGTATGGGCCATTAGGGGAACTTTCTGTGGTGCCTACAAATTCCTGTTTCTTTGGCCAGAATAGTACGTGCATTAGTGTTTACTTCATGAAAATTTATTGAGCTGTACATTTACCTTTGTGTTCCTTTCTATATATGTATTATAATTCACAATAAAAATTTAAATGCCACATTGAAAATAGTTTTAGGTGTCTTTCAAAATACACAAATGATCATTTTTGTTTCCTTGTAGTCTCCATATTTTACTTTCTTTTTGTTTGTAATTTTAATGTAAAAGCAAAGGAAGCAACAACAGACATCTTTGTTAAGGCTACTGATCAATGATTTATATAGATTATTTCTAATTCTCACAGTTTTCCTTCAGATTAGTGTTATCACCATTTCATAAGTGAAGACAGTGAGGCTCAGAAAAAGTTAAGTGATTTCCTCAGAGCATTCTACAATACAAGGAGGGATCTTGAGAAGGTTATGGAAAAGTGAAAATGCAAATATACACCTAAGTGAGCCAGAAAGCAACAGTAATATGTTCCTCTAGTTCACTATTTATGCCCTGTTGCCTAAATGTACAATATTTTAAAAATAAAGTATGTGTATTTTTTATCTCTAGAAGTTCACTTTGGATCTGTTTTAAAAAAATGTTTTCTGTGTCTCCATAATCTCAAGCTTTCCTCTGCCTTCTTGAACATATGGAATGCAGTTATAATAAATGTTTTACCCCTAACTACTAATTCTGTGTTTTGTGTCGTTGCTTTGTCAGTTTCAATTGATTGGTCTTGCTCCTCATTGTGTGTGCTGTTTTCCTGCTTCTTTTCATGCCTGCTAGTTTCTTTTACTGGACGTCACACATTGTGTTTTCTTTTGGGAACTAGATCTTTTTGTATTCCTACAAATAACCTTGAACTTTGTTCTGCAACACAGATAAGTTATTGGGAAACATTTGATCCTCTCAAGATATTTGATCCTTGCTTTTAAACTTTGTTAGGCAGGACCAAAGTAGCCTTTAATTGAAGTCTAATTTGTGCAACAACTAAAGCAAAACTCTTCTGAGTCTTCTACCATGGATTATGAGGTTTTCCTACTCTGTTGGGAATACAAGCTAGAATGCAAACAAATCTCATCCCTGCATGTACTTCAGTGATTTACCCCCTTCTGATTCTGGGTGGTTCTTTCCCTGGCCATGGATACTTTCCTCACATACATGCACTGATCAATACTTAATTCAAGATTTAAGAGGGACCCTCTCCAGATATCTGGAGCTATCTCTCTGTGTAGCGTTTTCTTTTCCAGTACTCTTCTCTGTACTGTAAGTCATAGTATCTTAGTCTCTCTGGACTCCCAACTCTGTCTTCTCAACTAAGGGAGACTGTTTGGGTCTCCTCTACCTCCACTGCAGCCTAGAAAATCTTTCCAGGCAGTAAGTTAGAGTAGTTGTAGGGCTCACTTCTTATGTCTCCCCTTTCTCGGGGATAATGGTTTTGTGCAGCCTGAGGTCCAGTGTCTGAAAACCGTTGTTTATATAGTTTGTTGTTTCTTTTGTTGTTTGCTTTTTTAAATTTGTTTCAGGCTGGCACATAAAGCCAGTCCCTGTTATTCCATTTTGACTAAAAGCAGATATCAAATGTGTTTGTTTTGATTTTACCTTTTTCTGTGTTCTACAAGTGAAATAAATGTGTCTTGTTACACTAATTGGGAATTATCTCTCCACCTATTAACTAATGGCAAGTATTCTAAGTGAAGTTGTCGTACTTTGTAGGTATGGAAGTCTTCAGGCAATTGATCCATAACACACATTTTGTATATTAAAAGCAGATATTCCTATTTTATTTCCCCCTCATCAGCCCCTCCATAATATTCATGTATTGCTGTTGGGCAAATACACAAAACTTGAGCCTCATTTGATTCTTAATGAACCCTATGATCCCTCTAAGCTATTACACAAGTCCAGACCCTAGCCATAAAATAAGCAAAATTTACAAAATGTTTTATAAAGAAAGCTAATGTTTATTCAACACCTATTATCTGTAGGGACTGCACCAGGAGCTCTTACATATACTATCTATTGAAATTTCATGACAAACCTACTAGGCAGCATTATCCTTATTTTATTATCACTGATATTCATTCCAGACCCCCAAATAGATAATAAATACTCAAAATGCAGCAGTTATTAGTTCAATTCTTGGTGTCTAGTTAGTGCTAAATAAACGTATTATGAGTAAGCCTTCCCATACCTTGATTTTTGGTATTTAGTGATATCAAAATTACCTCAAGGAGAATCTGAGATAAAAATCATAAGGTTAAATTTTAGTGTGCATTCATGCTATGCTATTTGGATCCTATTTACATGACTCCCTGCTGCTGCTTGACAGGAAAGCTAGTTCCAGGAAAGAGTTAATCCTTCAAGACAGAGTTTATTCTCTCAACCTTTTTTTTTTTCCTTTTCGCTGCAGAAACAGGCCTATTAATCATCATTTTGAATCAAGGCTATGCAAGGTTAAGGAGTTCCAACTTGCAAACTGATGAAGTTTGGCAAACTCAGTCCAAATTTCCAGGACAGCATTTAAGCACAGCACGCCTGCCCGTACCTTCACCTGAACTCATATTTGCCAAGTGCACTTTCTCAAACTTTGCAGGGCTGAGGGCCAAGGCTGTGATGCCTTCAAACCCCAAACAGCCCTCCTTGTGTGTGGAATTCCCTGCATGCAGACTTACAGGCATTACAACACAGACACAGGTTGTCCTTGAGTGAGGCTGATAAATGAGCCCATATTTCCTTTTTTGTTTCTCTTCCCCTGGCTTCACTTGCTTTCCACCCCGTCCTTCTGTGTGCAGTGCTTTTTCCTGCTTTTTGCCTACCACAGCTCTTAGTTCAGCTGGGTTGTAGCAAGTGGAGGTGGATTCATTATGGAGAAAAACCTAGCCTCTGTTTGTTTGTTACCTAGTTAATAAATCACCTTTACCAGAGGCCGCATTGACTGAGTCAAAATAAAGAGAACATTACTTAAGGAGGCCAAGAGGCAGGATAAAATCTTTCCCACGTCCCACTTTACCAAAGTAGCTGCCAACTCTACTCTTTCTACATGGAAGGCCAGTGTTAGTCTTATTTGCAGCCTCTGAAGTGTGATCTAATATCTCACAGGCATTTCCTTTCTGGATCATATTTTTAAATTAATTAGCATTAATTGTGGGCTTATTGTGTGCTTGGCATTGAGTAAGAAGTTTCACAAGTTTCTTTATATCTCACTAGGCCTCGAAGGCAACTTCGTGAAGTATTTTAATCCTCACTTTATATATAAGAAAACTGACAGTCAAAGAGGTTAAGTGACTGTTGAAGTCCTCCCGGTAAGCTGCAGAGCTAAGGCTCTAACCTCCATCTGGTTCTTTCCACTACACACAGTTTGGGAGCAAAAGTAATTAGTATGAAGATTCATAGGCCATGTGCATTAAGCTGCCCACTTATTCTCAGCAGGTTTATTATAAGATCATTATATTTATAAAGCACAGGATTATACATGCAATTTGCAATCAGATACCTACAGGGGTCAAACTACTTAGTTCATAGTGCTTTGATCTTAGCCAAGGAAAGGTCTTTGCTGAATCCATGGAGCAGATTGTGAGGCATTGGAGGGAAATAAGGAGACAGAGGTGATACTAATAACCTTTAAAAACTAAATAGTTGGAGAGAATATTTGGGGATGCAGCACAAAGCTTTATTACAGTAAAAGTGTAGTTTGACTTAGGTAAAAATACTACAACAGGATGACTTCATGGTTGTTCATGAATGCTTTCAGCTTCCTTGTTTTTGCTGCCTGAAGAAATCTTGGTGCCATTTTAACCTTCTCAAGTTCCACTTGCCTTTTTATATTCATTGTTTTGGGAGTTGATGTTTGATAGAGATAAAGATAAGATAAAGAGAAGAGGGAAACGTTGTATATATTTGCAAGGGTTTTAGTGATTTAATCTGTATAGTAGTGTATCACTCAAGGAAATTCCTGTCGCGATACCTGTAAGCAAAATGTTAGATTTACTGAGGAGGCCATGTTATATTTTTCTTAAGTTGAGTTAGGAAGGTAGAGAGACCAACAAGTATTCTTCCCTTCTTTATCTTGTCCAGAAACTTATAGAAGTAATATGTTATAAAATAATTCAAATAAATCAAAGGTATATCTTACGAAGAGGATGTCACCCCACCTTCCTATCCCTTCCTCTTCTGTCAGCCTCACTCCCTTCCCCAGAGTTCAACTTTGTTAACAGTGCATGACATTCCAGGCACCATTTTTCCTAGCAACTCACAAACAACACCCCCCCCCCCGCCACCGACACACACACACCTGGCACAGTATATGTCATTCAGTCAGACCTCATTATTCATTAGCAAGGCATCAACACAGTGTTGATTCATTCATATCTTTTGCTGTAAAATCTAATTAACCATCTCCCTCTCAGAGAACACTGGTGAGTCTTGACGATAAAGACTCCTGAGAGACTCAGATAATTCAGGCCGGGATTACTTGGTCCATTTGCCTTTCTGGTTCATCAGATGCGTTAACAGGTCACTGTATCTTATTCAACTGTGTCACTTGTTCTGTCCCTACATTTTTGGTTTTAGCGATTTTCAAGCCCCTTGTTGCTGCTGCCTGTTGTTGATTGGGGGAATTGAAAATGTAGTTGTACATATTGTGGCTTATTGTGTTTGTTTTTGTAGAGAGAAGGATCCAAAAGGTAAATCATCTGTCTTCTGGGTATTTTCCACCAGTGTGGACCATTTCTAGAAAGTGGCTGTGATGAAAGTTACCAGCTCAGGCTCTGTTGTCAGCCCATCCACTCTCTAGCTTCATGACCCAATTTCTTCCTTTGTTTATGCCGCAAACCTTACAGTCATCCCTGTCTTCTCTCTTCTCACACTCCACACCCTATACATCTGGAAATCCTTTTGTCTCTACTTTTCAGATGTAAACCTACAGTATGACCACTTCTTACCACCACCATGGTTGCCACTCTAATCAGAAGCTCCATCATCTTTTGCCTGGGTTTCTAACTAGTTTCCCTGCTTCTCCCTTAACTCTCCTACTGCCTGTTCTCAACCCAGCCCTAGAGTGACCCTAAATCTCCTACTCCTTGGACTAGACGCATCAGCAGAACCTGAGAGCTTATTAGGAATACAGAATTTCAGACCCTGCTCCAGACCTTCTGAATAAGAATTTGCATCTTAACAGAATCCTCAGGTATCACAAGACTATCTGTGGTGGAAGATGATTTTAAAAAGCAAGCAACCAACCAACCAACAAAAACAAAACAAAAAAATCTTTGTATCCATCATGGACCAAAACTTTGTAAAATGTGAAAAAAAAATGACCAAAAAGTAAAATTTAAAAACATGAAAAATAGATATAAAAACGTAAGCCCTAATTTTGCATTATTTGACTCAGTAGACCTAAAATTCCTCTGTCAAACTGCTACAAAATTTTCTAAATACTTCCCCCCAATGTCTGCACTAAGGTTTTTGCAGACCAGTTCATGGACCGGCACCTGCCAAAGGACCACTCTTCCCTCTCAGCTCCAGCCACTCTGCTCTCCTTGATGTTCCCAGACATCACCTGAGTGCTCGGGGCCTGAGCTCTGGCTGTTTCCTCTGCTGGAGCCCTTTTTCCTAATTACCCACCCGGCTAAATCCATCACCTCTTCAAGTCTTTGTTCAATTGCCATCTTCTCATGGCCTTTTAACCTGCTCTACTTACTGCTGGAAATGTTCTTACGCTTCTCCTATCTCTTTGTCCTTAGTCTTTGTATAAATGTCAGTGACTCAATTTCTTCATCTATTAAGGAAGAATAACAATAAAACCAACAATGTAGGGTTGTTGGGAGGATTACATAAAAGTACATTTGCAAATAACTTAGAGCAGTACCTGATACATATTAGTATTATAAAGTGTTAAGTATTGTTAATAATTAGTATAACTTAAATATATAGACAAAGGACTGCTAGCTATGGTTACCTCTGGGAAGGGGAGGAGGATTGATGGTGGGATGTAAAAGATTTTCTATTTTTCACTCAATACATTTCTACCTAATTTAAAGTTTTTACAATGGATATTTGTTACTTTAACAATTAATGAAACACAATACAGAGGATGAAGGGAAAGCTTTTTCTTGTTGGTCTACTTCTATCTTATTTCCCAAAGGGACATCCATTTGAAATTAAATTGTCATAACCATCAGAACAGCATTAATAATAATAAGAGTTTATGCAGTATTTACACTATGATTCTTGGCCTTGTGCCAGGTGCTTTACATTCATTATCTCATTTACTGTTTTTTCATGCTAGATTTCATTTATTTTTATTATTTTTATGATAAATATTTTGCCAGTTATCAATTTATTGCCTATCAGCTCCAAATTCACTCTTCAATACCTGCTCTTTAATGATGGGTGGAGCTCCTTTAAGCATTTCTGCTTTAGAGCGAGCATGAGGTTAAGGGTTCTTAGCAGAGGGTGACAGAGGGACATTGCAGGAGAAAGGGGCACCCCTGTGTTTCTAGCTGTAGCACAGTGGGTCACTGGTGTGGGTGTGAGGACATCTGGTGGTGGTCTGTCTAGCCATGTGTTCAGAATGCACTGTTCCTGGTGGTCTCGCAGTGCAGCCCTGGTGGGGCCAGTGGTCACCTTCACATGGTCTTTTCAATATGGACATCCTGCTCTGCAGTCCTCTTGCCCACCCCAGTGCCCCGATTCTCTTGGCTCATGCACCACCCTCAAGGTTGTCTCTTGCCGCTTTCCCAACAGGGACACCTCATGCTCAGGCCACCTCCCCCACAGGTGTACCACTCTTAACTTGTGCCCACATGCTGGCCACCAGCTGTGGCTCACGTACCTGCTTGGGCTCCAGAGGGCTGCTTCCTGCTTGCTCAGGAGTGCAGACTAGCTCTGGCCTCGCAAACCAGTCCACTTCTTTGCCATCCAGTGGGTTCAGCTATACCTTCTCTAATGATGTCATCAAAACCCAGCCTTGGGGAGAACCTCAACCTTGGGGAGAGGGTCCTCTTCCAAGATAGTCTTTCCTTGCATAATGTCCCTCAGATCTAGGGTACCATATAAAGTTTTATTATATTTTATAGTGACTCTTTTATATAGTGTAATCATCCTTCCTATTATACTTTCCTGTTTAAATCACTGTGTGGCTTCTATCTCTTGATTAGATATAAACTGTGGCAAGTATATTATTTTTTAAATTTTTAAATCTTTAAAATTTTTAATCTTTTTCACTCTATTACACCCTACATGAAGTAAAGTGGATGAGTCTTAAGTCTATACCTCAATGAATTTACACACACACACAACTGTACCCAGATCAAATTATAGAACATTCTGCTTACCCGGGAAGGCTTTCTCTTAGCCCTTTCTAGTCCATACAGTGCTCTCCCCACAAAGGTAACCAATACTCTGATTGCTATCACAATAGCTTAGTTTTTCCTATTCTTGAGAATAAGAAAATACCTTAAATATGTATACTTTGTGATTCATTCATGACTGAATCATATTGTATACATAGTTTTATGTTTGCCCTCTTTCTCTCAACATGTCTTTGTTTTCTGTTTGTTTCTTCTGTCTCTTATTCCTCTGTTTCCCTTTTATTGCCTTCCTAGAAGCTCCATAAACATTTTGGGAGCTTCATTTACACTGGTTTTAAGTATATCACGTTGTATAGATTTCTTAGTAGTTTATCTAGGTATTATAGTATACATACGTAACTTAAAGCAGTCAACGGGTATCGGTGTTTTATCACTTCAAATGAAATGTAGAAATGTTACTTCCATTTAATTCCCTTTGTTTCTCTAATTTTTAAAGAATTTTTAAAAAGTTTTTCTCTATATGTCAAGCACCCCATCGAATGGTGTTATAATTTTTACTTCAATCATCAAATATAATTTACTAAATTTGTGAGGATACTCTATTATATTTGTTATTATATTTATACCTCTATGTTTACCTGTTCCAAAGTTCTTCTTTCTTTTCTGAAGTGCCAAGCCTTCTTTAATCATTTAGTTTGTGTTTAGAGAACTTCCATTAACAATTCTTCAAGGGTAGATTTACTAGTGATAAATTCTCTTAGTTTTTCTTCACATAAGAATGTCTTCAGTTCTCTTTAATCCCTGAAGGGTATTTTTACCAGATATAAAATTCATGATTGACAATTCTTGAAAAAAAATGTGCCACTTTCTTCTGGCTTAATGGTTTCCAATGAGAAATCATTCATTCAAATTGCTGTTCTTTTACAAGTCATGTGTCACTTAAAAATTTCTTTGTCTTTAGTTTTCAGAAGTTTAATTATGATATGTCTTAGAATGAACCCCTTTGGGTTTCCCCTACCTGAGGTTTTCTCAGCCTTTTAAAATCTATAAGTTTATGTCTTTTCCAAATTTGGGGAGTTTTCTGTCATTATTTTATTTGAATACTATTTTTCAATTCCATTCTCTCTCTTTTCTCTTTCTGGGACTCCGATGATATGAATGTTAGGGTTTTTGTTATTGACCTGTAAGTCCCCGATACATTGTTATTTTGCTTTCAGTTTATTTTCTCACTGTTGTTCAGGTTGGGTAAATTTTATTGATCTGTTCTCAAGTTCACTGATTCTATCATCTGTTATCTGTACTCTACTATTGAGTGCATCCAGCAAGTTAAAAAAAAATCAGTGACTATATTTTATAGTTCTATAATTTTCATTTGGTTCTTTTTTATAACTGCTTTTTGAGGTATTTTTGGGTTGGTGGCTTTAAAAGCCTTATCAGGTAATCCCAACATCTGATTCATTTCATCTTGGCATCTGCTGGTTGTCTTTTCTCATTCTGGTTGTGATTTTTCTGGTTTTTGGGGTAATGAGTGATATTCGAGTATCCTGGATATTTTGGATATTATACTATAAAACTCTGGATTCTGTTTCATCTTTTTTAGCATACATTCTCCTGTTGAGGTGTAGCACAAGGGCTGGGTGAGTATGTATATTCAGCTTAGCACTGTGAAAATGTGGGGCACTGATTCACACTGCTTTGTGCCAAATGGGTGGGGTGGAAGTTCAATTCCTCCCTTGGGTCCCCTGACACCTTACCTGAGCATGTGGGGCATTGGCTCAGACTGAGTTTTTCTCCTGAGAGGACCCCACTGACAATGGAGTGGGGATATGAAGCAGAGTGATGATGAGACTCACTTCTCATTAAATCTAGACTCCACTGATGCTACCTGGGCAGGGCAATCAAAGCATCCTCTGCTTTTGTTGGGGAGGAGATGAAGATCAACTCCCCATAGAGCTATGCAGACACTAACCTGGCAGGGGAATCAGAATTTTGCCTGCTTTAGACAGGTGGGAGGTGGAAGAATCCCTCCCTGATTGACCCTGCTGGCACCACTGGGTGGGGAGATTGAAGTACCATTGTCTGATGTCCCTGTGCAGGGGGTGAGAGAGGTAAAGTGGTGGAGGACATGGGGGTTAAAGATCAGCTCCCTTCTTGGTCCAACTGAAATTGTGGAAGTGTGTGTGGAGGGGTGGGTTTTCTTTGGTGTTTGGTTTGAGTAGGGTAGATATTGCCAAAAATGTTTTCTGTTCTGTTAGGCCATCCTTTTCCTGGTATTTTGGCTAGGAGGAATAGGCTTTTCCTGGGAATTTTCTGTGTGTGGTGGGTGTCTATACTTGTTAGCAGTTCTGGGTTAGAGGCTTCAGGGAACCTACCTCAAGTCCCAGGATCCCTACACAGTCTGCTTTCTTCTTCCCACCTTCAGAGCCCGTGTACAGTTGACTTCTGTGTTATGTGGATGGTAAGAGATTGTATCATGGAGTGAAGAGGCTAATTTATCTTGGGCCGAACTGGAAGTCACCAACTGTATCTTTTGAAGAGCCTACCTTTTAAAAATTTATGAGATCCAAGTTACCATTTCCTTTTTCTTTCATGGGTCATGATCTTAAACTAAATAAAATGTTAGCTGTTGATTTTTCATAAATGCTCTATGTCAGGTTTAGGAAGTTCATTTCTATTCCTCGTTTCTTGGGAGTTTTTTATTAGTCATGTGTGTTGAATTTTGTCAAGTGTTTTTCTACATCTGTTGAGATGATGATATGGTTTTTTTTTTCTTAGTTTGTTAATCTGCTGAAGTACTTTGATTAATTTTTGCATTTTAAACTAACTTTGTATTTCTAGCCCAAACCCCACTTAGTCATGATGTATTATACTTTTTAGATTTGTTGGATTAAATTTGCTAAAAATTTTTTAAAGGGCTTCAAATGCTTGGCTTTTTATTTATTTATTTATCTATCTATCTATCTATCTGTTTATTTATTTATTTATTTATTTATGGCTGTGTTGGGTCTTCATTTCTGTGCGAGGGCTTTCTCTAGTTGTGGCAAGCGGGGGCCATTCTTCATCGCGGTGCATGGGCCTCTCACTATCGCAGCCTCTCTTGTTGCAGAGCACAGGCTCCAGACGCGCAGGCTCAGTAGTTGTGGCTCACGGGCCTAGTTGCTCCGCGGCATGTGGGATCTTCCCAGACCAGGGCTCGAACCTGTGTCCCCTGCATTAGCAGGCAGATTCTCAACCACTGCACCACCAGGGAAGCCCTAAATTTGCTAAAATTTTATTTAGAATTTTTGCATGCATTTTCATTAGGGATATTGGTTCTACAGTTTATTTTTTCATATTATTTCTTTGTCAGGTTTTGATATTAGGGTTTTAGTATTACTTAGTTACTTAGTATTACTTAGTATTACTTGGTTATATATTTGCCAACTTTTCTAGACTTTCTTAATGCCCACAAACCTCATTTCTGTTTCTTGTTTCAGCAGGTCTTCTTTTGGTACATTCCCACCTTGCCAACAATAATTAAAGCCTCTGATGGTTAGTAATTAACTTCAAGGTCAAGAATAAATTAGTATACATTTGAATTACAATCTTTTGATTTACGGTGGCCCCAAAATGAAGGTAATTAAATGTTACAGCAGTAAACTGTGATCATATCTTTAAGGATGAATATTCAACTAGTTCACTTAAATAAAAAACTTGAAATAAAAATCTAAAAATTTTTTTACCGAAGTATAGTTGATTTACAATGTTGTGTTAGTTTCAGGAATACAGCAAAGTGATTCAGTTATATGTATGTATATATATATATATATATTTTTCAGATTCTTTTCCTTTATCGGTTATTACAAAATATTGAGTATAAAAAATAAAAATTTTATAGGAAATCTTCTACCTATCATTTCTACACCAATTTTTTAAAAGTTTTTTTCCCCTAGTGGAGCACTTTAGTGATCATGAAGGATGCAAACATGGTACATACTTAAACTTGTTCCTATTTTTTCCCCAGCTGGTTGAACTTTCCTAAATGATTGTAAACCAGTTATGGAAAGTAGTGGTAATTAATCTGCATCTTTAGACAAGTGAAAGCTTTTTATAAAGGATGGTTGTTAAATGTTTAGTTTCTCTAAGGAGGATGGAAAAAGAGAAAATAAGTCCTTATTATTAGAAGAAATATGGGGTTTGAAGAACAAAAGAATGCAAATAATGAGTCTTTGACCCTGGCTCTGGCACCACAAGGAGATTCTGCTATCTCCTTCTCTTGGACTATTTTCACATAATGCAATTCCTTAAATGCAGTAACGCCTTAAATTTGGTATTTAAATCAGGCGATCGCTAGAAACTAATTTTTATTAAAAAAAAAAACTAGGTATAAGATTATCTGATAAATAGAACATGAATCTTCCATATGTTTCAAATTTTTAACTTGTTTTCCTTGGCTCATAAAAAGATTAACGTGAATTTTAAAATTTTTAGGTAATTTTAATAGTATTAATGTTTTCAGGGCTACTCTTTTCTGATACAACTTTATTTGAAATGTTTCCATCTTTCAAGAGCTGTGTTTTCCGTCTCCATTCTATGCCTTGAAATGCGTCAGATATTTAGTAGGATCTCAAATGCAAGGTTAAGTGACAGTAAAATATAACCTGAATGAGAGCATTATCACAAAATAAGCTACAATTGAAACTTTGCACTCTATGGACTTTCTCAAGTATTTTAATAGTAAGGCTGAGAGGAGGAACTTTTCCTCAGGACCTTCCCTGTTTCTTCCATCTGCTAACTCTTGGTGTTCCCTCAGACTGGATTTTCAAGATAACTGAGCCTTGAGAGCTTTCTGTTTTTCAAGAGTTGTTCAAAATTTTGGGCTTACCAATTAAACTCTTTGTTTTCAAATTATTTTTGGATCTTTAGAAAGTGTATTTGCTGTCTTTTTGTGGTATTTGAGCAGAGGATAAGGTGTTATATGTGCTATCTTTATCACATATACAGTTTAATCTTTGTAATAACTCTTCATGTTATCCATACATAACTTTTTTTTTTTTTTTTTTTTTTGCGGTAGGCGGGCCTCTCACTGTTGTGGCCTCTCCCCTTGCGGAGCACAGGCTCCGGAGCACAGGCTCAGTGGCCATGGCTCACGGGCCCAGCCGCTCCGCGGCATGTGGGATCTTCCCAGACCGGGGCACGAACCCGTGTCCCCTGCATCGGCAGGCGGACTCTCAACCACTGCGCCACCAGGGAAGCCCTATAACTTTTTTTTTTTAATAGAGGATGAAGTTCCAGCTTGGAGGGATTAAGTGTTATATTGAAGATCACACAGCTAATCGATAGAGAGTGTGTACTAAATTCTAGGTATACTTGAACTCACAGCCCATGATCTTGTCTTGAACTACAGTCAGGATGGCCTAGTGTCCATTTAGAAGAATGTTCAGCAGAGGTGGACATCATGCTCTGAGCAGTGCAGATTCATACAACATTTAAGACACTGTGAGGGTGTATTCAGAAACCCTTTACAGCATTATCTAAAGTGATAAATGTTCAACCATTGGAAGATAAATAAGTGACTATGAAATGAATGAGTGTCATTTTTCTGCTTCTGTGAGTTACCACATCTGCTTATCAGAACTTCAGTGATATAAGTAAAATCTCAGCTTTCTTTTTGCACCAAATTAAAATACCATAAATTCTATTAACCTTAAAATTCCATAAAAACCAATATTCTCATTTTTCTACATGAAAAGATAGTAAAATTAGAATGGAATTAGAATATTCTGAAATCTTTGGAAAAGAGTAAAAGCTACCCCAAATATCATCTACCACTTAAAAATCCCTTTTTTGGCTGAAAGTATAGCTGTATGCCTAACACTAATGGATAGAATTTTGTATTTCTTATACTTAAAGAAGATTGTATTTTATATTCTTTATTAAAAGAAAACCCTACTGTTATTACTTAATTATTAGAAAGATTGATTTTTGTTATTCATCATCTTATAGAAAAATGGGATTGTAGAGATGATTGGCGGAATCGTCAAGATAATTACAATTTATCTTCTATCTCTATGCGTATTATAGGGGAGGGAAAAAATTTTCTCTACCCTTCTTTGCTCTCTGGCTGTTGTAATAATCAAATTAACATAGGACAGATTAACAGGAGAAAAACAAATTTAGTTACATGTAAGTCAAGCAGTTGAGGCTTACATGTGGTTCTGAGCTCAGGAAAATGGGCAGGAGTCTGGGACTTCAAAGAGGAGAAAGGCAATTCACAGGAAGATGGGAAGAGCAAATGTTTGGTGAGCAAAGGGTAGCCATTTTGTGCAGAGACAGTGGACGCAGAGAGGAATTTGACCTCCAGGCCCAGCTGAGCTCCCCCCAGCTTACCACACCTACCCCTAGTCTTTGTAGTTATCTCTGGTGATAGCTCTCTTCCTGGACCAGGCCATCTATCTAAATTCTTTTAGGCAGTTAAGGGAGAGGCAAAAGTTTTTCTTGAATCTGCTGGGTCTTGATTGCCTTCAGCTCAAAATAGTCCACATGCCAAAGTGACACATTTTGGGGAGACTTGTTCTGACTCCCTTCATGGTCTTCATTCCCTAAAGGGTCTCATTAGCCTTTATGTTTACCAGGCAGTCAGAAAACTGTTTAATATGAGAATGAGCACTGGTTCTCAATAAATGCCGTAAAAGCATCACATAGTGTAGCAGACTCTGTGGATGTCTCTCTCAGCACCTGGGGGAGCCCTTTGAAGGCTGCTCTGGTTGCTGATGATAATGACTTACCCTGAAATCCTTTGGGAACCTGGAGTCACCTCATCCAGAGGGGACCTGAGTTCCATGGTCATTTCTTGAATGGTAGGGGTACCAAATACCCACTGCCTTGCTTCCAGGTGGGAGATAGCAGCCTGGTATGATCTTACCAAGTCAGAGTAAGGCTAGGTGCACCAGAAATCAATTCCTTGCTTAGTTTCTCTGCTTTCTCATCTTGCTTCTGTCTCTTCTACTGGTCTCTCCTGAGAGCACTCCCTTAAAAAATAACTCACAGAAAAATCCTAGTCAGAATCAGTTGTTTAGGGAACTAGACCTAAGACATGCGGCAATTTAACCCACAGGATTATCTCCCTTGCCTATATTTCAAGAGTTGCCTGGGTTCAGTTTTGAAATAGATGCCTGTATAGCCATTAAGATTGCTACTTGTGTTATTTGGTTCTATTTTTCCCTTTTTCTTTGCTCTTCTTTCACTAGTGGAAGAATACTGGGGTTATGTATTATAAATATGATAAAGAATTTCATAAGCTGTTGAATTTGTAAAGAAAATGTTCATATTATTGGTATTTTTGAGGAAATTCCTAAAAAAGCATGTCATATAGCCAAGTCACAATTAATGGTAATCACCTTCTTTCTTCCTGTATGTTTTAGAAATAATTTTATAATCACTTCTCTGTTCCAGATTTTATTGTCTCTCTCCCATTTCTCCTGCTGACAGCTTCTCACTGTTTTATGTGTTTGTCATTTTACCAGACTGGAAATACAATAGATATGAAACAGAAGCTGATTTTTACCCCCATCTGATGTGGACACCATTAATTTATGAAGAAACTGTTTTGCTTTTCCTTAAAAAAAAAAAAAAAGGCAGCTGGTTTGATGGAAAATCTGCCCTAATCTCCAGAGAACAGTGAGTTCAGATGTGATATAAATTGACAGAGGGTGAAAAAATAATCTTCAGGAAGATAACTTAGTGCAGCTAGGATGGGCAGGACAGGATGGCATTTGCCAGACAGAGGAGAACACAGTGTATGTGGTCACACAGTGCACTTGGAAAAGGTGACATTGGGAAATGATAATAATCAGCTTACCAGTGTTTACAGTACTGAAAGAGTGCTAAAAAAAATGTAGAAATGAAGTTTTATTAAACACGTGACATGTAAAGGAGGTTCCTCTGCTTAGAATCCTTTTAAGATCATTGTTCTATCTCAGTTGATATTTTCCTAAACACCAGTAGAGGCCTCCAGACACTTCACTAAGTAAACAACTATACCATCCACACACAGGGGAGCCCATGATACCCATTGTGTCCACTGATATGGAGAGAAATCAAATGGAATCTTCGAGGAAGATGATTTCAGTGAGAATCAGCTGTAATTAGAGGAGCTGCTGACCTTTGTTGTATAACTTGCCCAAAGGTCCGTTACAAAAGAAAACTATTCTGTCTAGAATAGAAGGAGGTCATGGTGTGTGTTATTATTGTTCTTTTAGACTGCGTTTAACTAATTGTCACAGTGTGGGCATTTCTCTGTTAATAATCTATTATGTTGTCAGTAAGGCAATTCTCTCAAGCCACCTAATTCACCCAGTATTCTTGGAATCAAAACACTATAGTTGGAGAGGAATGGAAAACAAGGTAATTCTCAGACCCCCAACCTGAGTTATTTGGCAAGTACCACTCTTCTGTCTCAAGTTTTCAACTGAGCATAGTCCTAAAAGAGGAAAAAGGAAAAGTTTGTTAAAGAGTCACTACCCATGAAAGCTTCACAGTAAATATAACTAACTCATAAAGAGCCTACTAATGACAGTCTGAAGCACCTCTTTTATTTGGAAGTATATGTGCATTTATATATGTGGTTGCAAATAACCACCAAGGTCTACATGACCATTGTTGATTAACTGCATGTCCCCCCCCCAATTTTAATGAATAATCACAATTAGAAGTACTCTAACGCCCTAGGATATCTGCTTCTGAGGTAAATCTCCATCAGATTCTCCGTGTCACTGATAAAATCCACTCAGCCCCAAACCTTTATTAACGGCTTTAAGCAACTCCAGTAGCTTCTTTATATATTAGACGCTTCTCTGACTGTACCTTTAGCTGACAGTATAAATACATTCATTTTGCTGTCACATCAATTGATTTTAGCTAATTAGGAGCATTTGGGGGCCTTGATCTGATAAGGAAGTGTGAATGCGTTTTCTCCCCCACAGCAGGTGTGTTATTTGCTGGGGTATTAGGGGAGTGTGAATCAGGCACATTTCTTCTGTCAGGCTGATGGTTTTTAAACAACATTCACCGCATGGAAACTAAAACAGTCGGAGCAGAAGCTGGGTGTTGGCCATTGGTGTGATTTGTCAGATTAGGTTAGTTACCTCTGGAATGGGAATCTGACAGAGGTGAACATGTGTATGCCCAAGAAGCACCAAATCTGACCTTTCCTTTGGCAAATGTTCCTCACGGTAGAGATCTCCCTCTCCTCATTTCAGAACCTCTCCGGAGGAGAGATATGTTCACTCACTGTCATTCTCTCCCAGTCCTACAGCATCCAGTTTGGTGTTCATCCTGGCCCTTCTTAATTTTAAAGCCAAAGGCACAGGTTTTGAAAATTCACTGGCCCTGAAGTATTTGCAGAAAATCTTTTGAACAGTTTGGGTTCTGGGATTTCTTTGTTTAGTCTCTTTTGCTGAAGGCAAAGCCGGGCTGGCTGTCTGCAGGTCAGCCAGGAGCAGTGAAGCAAAGGGAAACAAACAACAGAACAGCTGAGATTCCTGCTAGGAGCTTGTTTATAGATGGAGCTCATACAGTGTCTTTTGTTTATTTGTGAGGCTTTACTAGGGAACGCATAAAAAGGAACTTGAAATAAGTAACCATTTAAGAAAGGAGGAAAAGGGATGTCTGACAACAATATTTTCAATTCTGAGGCTGGAAGAAATGCTCATTTATGTAATGTGAATTTTTCTGCAAAGATACAGTTGCTCTCTAAGGCATGTGCTTTGTGTTCCCTTTGTTTGTTTCTCTTGTAGCTTTATGCTAATCATTTACACAGTTGTCTCCCATCCTGCTTGTGATCAATTCATAAATAATAGGAGCAAATAAAATAATCTCTGAATGTCCTCCAGTAATAACCATTTGATTCTGCAGATCAAACCTTGAATGTTAGTCTCATTACCAAAAGACCAGTTGAATTGTTAAAACCTTCATTGGAAATACCTGCCGTTGTCTGCTGTTCATAACTATCTTTGAGTCATAGACTATATGTGTCTAAAATAGGATGGAGGGATGAACCCCCTAACAGAGTGCCTGACTCTCTGAAAGAAGTCTTGGTAAAGTGGAAAAAATACGGTATTTGGAAACTCCATCCATCTGTTGGTTATAAACTTGTTCACTTGGTCTTTGTGACTTAGTTGTCTTTTTTGTAAAATGCAGGTAATAATGCCTATCTTCCAGCATATTTATAGTATTAAACGTTTTTTTTCTTCTGTCATCCTAGTGTTTATCCTGATCCTTTTTACTTTTAAAACAAAAGTCACAACCATTTAACAATAGTTGGCATATAATAAGTATGTTTTTGTTTTTGTGACTATTATCTGCTGTCCCCCATTAATATAAGCTCCATGAGGATGTGATATGTGTGTCATTCACCACTGTGTCCCCAGCTCCTGGCATGTGGCAGACATTCAATAAACATTTGTTGTACAGCTCAGTGAAATATCAGCTATTGTGTCACCTAATGTTAATATTATTCTTATTTTTGTAGTTAAAATTTACTAGCTAAAATCCAAGATAAACACAAATTATATAAAAAGCAGTATTTATATTTGTATTTGAAGTAAGACTGAAAATGAATTATGTAAGCTTTCATCTCAAGAACACAGGAAAAGAACAAATCAAAACCAAAGAAAGGAAAAGAAGGAACTTCTAAAAATAAGACTAGAAATCAATGAAAAAGGAAACAAACATAAAATAGAGAAAATCAACAAACCAAATTTGATTTATTGAAAATACTAATAAAAGTGATAAACCTTTAATGAAACTGACCCAGAGAAAAGAGAGAAAAAAAATACGACCAGTGTCAGAGATTAGAAAGGTGGTTGATAATATATATAGATAATAAAAACATTTAGAAAGGCAATATTGAGAAGACTTTAGGCATCTACCTTGTAGAAGAAATGGGAAAATCTTATGAAAAATAACTTACTAAAAGTGATACAGTCTAAATGATCATATATGTTTTGAGGACATTGAGTATATTGTTACTAAAACTTCCCACAAGAAAACTCCAAGACCAAATGACTTCCTCATAAATGCTTCTTAATATTTATAATAAGAGTGAACTTACAAAAACTGTTCCAGAGTATAGAGGAAGAGGAACATTTCTTAATATACTTTATGAAGCCACCACAACCTTGATACCAAAATCTGATCAGAACACTACAAAAAAGAAAAATTAGTGACCAAACATAGATGTGAATGTCCTTAAAAATTAGGGAAAATAATACAGATTACATATCTGTATTATCCATAAATCCATGGCACACACTACCTATCTATCTATCATCTATCTATCTATCTATCTATCCCTTTTTTTTTTTTTTTTTTCTTTGAGGTATGCAGGCCTCTCACTGTTGTGGCCTCTCCCGTTGCGGAGCACAGGCTCCGGACGCGCAGGCCCAGCGGCCATGGCTCACGGGCCCAGCCGCTCCGTGGCATGTGGGATCCTCCCAGACCGGGGCACGAACCCGTATCCCCTGCATCGGCAGGCGGACTCTCAACCACTGCGCCACCAGGGAGGCCCTATCCCATTTTTAGTGGGGCTTATTGTAGTGATTTAAGAGTGGGTTAACATTGAGATATCAGTGTGAAAATTACGTTCATAGCAGCACTATTTTTAAAAGTTATGTACTAGAAACAACTCACAAGTCCATTAATAAGAGAGTGGGTATATAAACTGTGGTATGTTTATAAAATGAAACATTATACAGCTATGAGAATAAATGAACTATAGCTAAGTGCAAAAACATAGATGAATATCACAAAAAATAGTATTGAGCCAAAGAAGCAAGACAAAGTATTCTAAGTCAGATAGTGGTTAAGCTTGGGTGGAAGTAGTAGCGGAGGCAGGAATGAGGTTGGAAGTTTTTTCTTGATGTGGGTGATAGTTACTGAGATATGTTCAGCAGTGAAAATTCGTCACCATATTCAGGTATGATTCGTGCACCTTTCTGGATGAATATTTGTACTTCAAAAAGGAGTTCAGATGAAACACAAAAGTAACAGTGTAATAATATAGCCCAACACTTGACCTACAAGCTCAGCGTTATGTTTATGTGTGTGGCTGCAAACTCCCACCGTGACCACTGTAGTGTCAAACAAATATTGTTTAGTAGAAAGTAAGGGGAAAGATTAGATAAGTAAATGCAATAAGAACTAAGTTGTTTAGTATGGACAGCAGGTGCTCATATAAATATATACATAGATGAGTTTGTGATTTGCATATGGGTTTTTTTAAACTTATTTTTTTCTCTTAAGGATTTACATTGTAATCATTCTTCAGTGCTACTAAGTAAAAATATATATCATTTTTGATGTCCAAAGAGCATTTTATTACATAGCTATATTAAAATTCATTTTAAAAAACACCTTCACCTGAACATTTTAGGTGGCTTTCAAATTACTGTCATTCTAAACAGTGCCTACATGGAGTCCCTTTGCAATGACTGGAGTGCTCAGCTTATGGCAACTGTCATATACTTTCCATTCTACCATCACTCACTGCCAAGTCCACACAATTAACATGGCAGTGAGAAATGCCCTCCCAATGCATCTAAGGGTCTTAATCATTCCACTCTTCTTTCCCAAAATGGCATCTCATAAGCTTGTTTTAAAATGATCTTCCTAGAGACCATTCCTGTTTAGAGATCTTAGGTCTAGGTAAAGAAACAATTCAAGATTCGTTTCTTAAACTCTGCTGTATTCACAGAGGAGGCTGGGACATTATGGAACAATTGTTCTAAAACTTTCCAGTAATTAGTATTTTGCACATTTTTTAACCTAAAAATGAGGTGCTCATTTTGTGAGCCTGTTTTAAATTCCTAGTGATGCCTCAACTTTCCAGATTTTATTCTCGTAGGACCAAATTCCGGTTAAAAGAAAAAGAAAGAAATAACAAGAAATAGAAGAAAAGCTCTGATAACATTGTGGTTCCTCATTTTTCTTGACACTGTATTTCCACCCAAGTGAATGCACATTATACTTTCAAGGTCGTAAATAGATGTTCATAATTTATTAATCTATAGTTCAAAAACAAGGGTAAAACGTGTTTCTGTGCCACTGTTTATTTAAATTACAGTAAAAGAGTGTGATTCTGATTTCACTGCAGTGAGATTATTGACAAAGGAAAACAAAATAGCCCTTCTTCACATGAGATGCAGCATCTACATTGTTGAAACCAGCTGACTCTTTGCAATAGCTAAGACAGAGAGAGAAGAGATAAATCCATTGAGAGAGTTGCATAAAGCAAACCTGGCCAGAGACTCAAACCCTGTAAAACTTGATTTGAGTCAAGCAAGGAAGGAAATTTACTCCTCAGAATACAAGGTAGATGGCATATCTTTCCTTTAAAATGTTTAGGTCAGATAAGCCAATTCATAACACTGGGCAGTGTCACTTTCTTAGGAAAATAAGTCTTGGGGAATGACTGATTTTGTTGTATTTTGATAAACTTACAGGGGTCTTGCATCCATTTCTTTCTCTTTAATCTGTCGTTTTTACTGTGGTTTATAACGAATCCAGTCTGCTTGGAGGCCTAAGTAAAAATTCATAAAAACAAAATGAGTAGAGTGGAGAAGTATGCCATCATGTATTTTAATTTTTCCGTGCCTTTGAGAAAAGTTCTTAATGACTTTGTTCTCTAATACCAAGGTAGCTTTGAGTAGCCATCATTTGGGGATAATTTGCTCTGATATCCTTGTTCACTGACCCAAGACATTTGCTAAAGAGTGTTTTTTGGGTTTTTTTTCCCTCCCTTTAAAATTTTTGATCACATTAGGCTTTCCACAAGAGACATAGAGCTGCTTCAAAATCCAAATCCAAAGAAAGGTGACAACATAGTAGGGTAAATGCACTAATTGTTCTTCCAATAAAATCTGTAAAAAAAAATTTAAATGAACATCTGTTTGAAGAATAGAGCTATTAAAAGGAATGTTCTGCACAAACAGTATGCCACGAAGAATCCTTGTACCATAATGCTGTGAAATTGTTTAATTAACTCATAAAAGAGGGAACCTAGTAAAGGAAATGTATGCAGTGTACTCTGGAGATATTTGACAGTCTTCAAGAACAGATGTGATTATGATTATAATTATTTTAGTAAATTGAGCCATAATTTCTCTTTCTGTTGTAAAATAAGGTAAAGTATATTATGAATCTTAAGTAGAAAAAAACCTTAAGCATAAATAATTCATTCAAATTCTGACTTCTGTTGTAGCTGCAGCACTGCTATCATTTCCTTTTTTTCAGTGAGGTGTGCGTTTGTTAAGTACAACTGAGAAGATTAAGTATTCAGCATGGAATTAGGGTAGATTTTATGTGTACTTTGTGGAAATTGGCTTAAATATTTTGTAGACATGACTTTCACCATATATTTATATGTCCATAAAAATATGTTTTTATCTCTAGGAAGTGTCAATTACTTGTAAGATCATGGTGTGTAGTGGGTATGGAGTAATTCTATTTTATTACCAGAGAAACTCAATTGAGACCCTAAGGTATTGAACATGAAGGCTACAACAGTATTTTGTATGTGTGAGGTCAAGCAGTTTGACTTGAAGTGGATTCACTGACCAGACATTATACATCAGGTTTGTTAAATATTACTATGCAAATGTATTAGATCTATTCTCCTCTATTATTTTTCATCCTTCTCTATTTTGGAAATTGCATATTTTTATATTCATAACATTAGTTAGTAATTACAGGAATGTTACATTTTCTGTGTATTGCCTTTATCACTCTTATTAACTAAAATTACTGCTAGATGGAAATTAATCAGACAAATTAGCATGCTTATTCATGAAACCTAGATTATAGTAAACCCCAAGATTAAGACTAATGAAACAATTACTTATTTAATCATTATTAAAAATGGGAACATTGCTCAGATATCTGACAGTAACTGCAGTAAACTTTGGAAGTAGACATATGAATGTGTTTTTCTTGACTGCTCTTTCATGAAAGCAAGATTATTATCACCTGCTGGGAGTTTTGCTTTCATATTCAACATTTTCCCAAGGGAAAGAAAAATTCTCTTCTTACTAGGAAAAGAGAAAATCTAATTTCTCCAATAGACTTCTTTCTTTGAAACTTAAGCTATTCTGACTCTGACTTTTCAAAATTTAAAATGTGTGTGAAAGTGTTCATAAGTCAAGACTGTATATATTTATTATAAGCATAATACTTTTACTACTTTATAATAATAAACACCATATTAGAAGTATACATATTCACTTAAGGTATTTCTTAAAATGAATTAAGAATATTTAATTTAAGTAAAACATGTATTAGAAAGCAAAAGGTACTACAAGGCTAATATTGAAAATCCATAATCTTCTCCACATGTCATTGCAACGAGCTTCCCCGAGCCTCGGGACGACCATATTCAGTCATTCCTGCTTTTAGGTCTTTTGGTGATTGCCTTAATGTTGGACGACTTTTCTTATTTCCCAACTTTAGACATTAGCAGTTTTCTGCTATAATAGCTGAAGATTTTATTCACACTACTTCTCACAACCTATTCCCTCTCCAACTAAAAAAGTTTTGGATTAATAACTTTATTAGCTACTTTTGAAAATCTAAATATTATATTAAAAATATCAATTTCCTGTTCTATCAAATTCAGATACCATCTCTCTCTCTTTTTTTAAATAGATCTTTATTGGAGTATAATTGCTTCACAATACCGTGTTAGTTTCTGTTGTACAACAAAGCAAATCAGCCATATGCATACACATGTCCTCATATCCCCTCCCTCTTGAGCCTCCCTCCCATCCTCCCTATCCCACCCCTCTAGGTCATCGCAAAGCAGCGAGTCGATCTCCCTGTACTATGCTGCTGCTTCCCACCAGCCAACTATTTTACATTCGGTAGTGTACATATGTCGATGCTACTCTCACTTCGCCCCAGCTTCGCCCTCCCACCCCGTGTCATCAAGTTCATTCTCTATGTCTACCTCTTTGTTCCTGCCCTGCAACTAGGTGCATCAGTACCATTTTTTTTTTTTTTTAGATTCCATGTAAATGCGTTAGCATACGATATTTGCTTTTCTCTTTCTGACTTGCTTCACTCTGTATGACAGACTCTAGGTCCATGCACCTCTCTACAAGTAACTCAATTTCGTTTCTTTTTATGGCTCAGTAATATGCCATTGTATATATGTGCCACAACTTCTTTATCCATTCATCTGTCGATGGAAATTTAGGTTGGTTCCATGTCCTCGCTATTGTAAAAATAGTGCTGCAATGAACATTGTGGTACATGTCTCTTTTTGAATTATGGTTTTTTCAGGGTATATGCCCAGTAGTGAGATTGCTGTGTCATATGATAGTTCTATTTTTAGTTTTTTAAGGAACTTCCATACTGTTTTCCATAGTGGTTGTATCAATTTACATTCCCACCAACAGTGCAGGAGGGTTCCCTTTTCACCACACCCTTTCCAGCATTTATTGTTTCTAGCTTTTTTGATAATGGCCATTCTGACCAGCATGAGGTGATGGCTCATTGTAGTTTTGATTTGCATTTCTCTAATAATTAGTGATGTTGAGCATCTTTTCATGTGCCTCTAGGCCATCTGTGTATGTTCCTTGGTAAAATGTCTGTTTAGGTTTTCTGGCCATTTTTAAACTGGATTTCTTTTTTTAATATTGAGCTCCAAGAGCTGTTTGTATATTTTAGAGATTAATCCTTTGTCTGTTGTTTCATTTGCAAATACCTTCTCCCATTCTGAGGGTTGTCTTTTT
Source organism: Hyperoodon ampullatus (assembly GCF_949752795.1). Lineage (NCBI taxonomy): Eukaryota > Metazoa > Chordata > Mammalia > Artiodactyla > Ziphiidae > Hyperoodon > Hyperoodon ampullatus. The sequence continues at coordinate 67,082,608 of NC_136921.1, forward strand.
GTCTTGTTTTTGGTTTCCTTTGCTGTGCAAAAGCTTTTAAGTTTAATTAAGTCCCATTTGTTTATTTTTGTTTTCTTTTTATTTCTGTTACTCTAGGAGATGTGTCAAAAAAAGATCTTGCTATGGTTTATGTCAAAGAGTGTTTTTCCTATGTTTTCCTTTAAAAGTTTTATAGTGTCTCATCTTACATTTAGGTCTTTAATCCATTTTGAGTTTATTTTTGTATATGTTGCTAGGGAGTGTTCTAATTTCATTCTTTTACATGTCCAGTTTTCCCAGCACCACTTATTGAAGAGGCTGTCTTTTCTCCATTGTATGTTCTTGCCTCCTTTGTTATAAATTAGCTGCCCATATATGCGTGGGTTTATCTCTGGGCATTCTATCCTGTACTATTGATCTATATTTCTGTTTTTGTACCAGTACCATACTGTCTTGATTGCTGTAGCTTTGTGGTATAGTTTGAAGTCGGGGAGCCTGATTCATCCAACTCCATTTTTCTTTCTCAAGATTGCTTTGGCTATTCGGGGGTCTTTTGTGTTTCCATACGAATTGTAAGATTTTTTTTGTTCTAATTCTGTGAAGAATGCCATTGGTAGTTTGATAGGGATTGCATTGAATCTGTAGATTGCTTTGGGTAGTATAGTCATTTTCACAATATTGATTCTTCCAATACAAGAACAGGTATGTTTCTCCATCTACTTATGTCATCTTTGATTTCTTTCGTCAGTGTTTTATAGTTTTCTGGGTACAAGTCTTTTGTCTCTGTAGGCAGATTCATTCCTAAGTATTTTATTCTTTTTGTTGAAATGGTAAATAGGAGTGTTTCCTTAATTTCTCTTTCTGAATTTTCATTGTTGATTTATAGGAATGCCAAAGTTTTCTGTGTATTAATTTTGTATACTGCAACCTTACCAAATTCACTGATTAGTTCTAGTAGTTTTCTGGTGGCATCTTTAGGATTTTCTATGTATAGTATCATGTCATTGGCAAACAGTGGCAGTTTTACTTCTTCTTTTCCAGTTTGTATTCCTTTTATTTCTCTTTCTTCTCTGATTGCTGTGGCTAGGACTTCTAAAACTATGTTGTATAAGAGTGGCAAGAGTGACATCCTTGTCTTGTTCCTGATCTTAGTGGAAATGCTTTCAGTTTTTCACCATTGAGTATGATACTTGTTGTGGGTTTGTCATATATGGCCTTTATTATTTTGAGGTAGATTCTCTCTATGCCCATTTTCTGGAGAGTTTTTATCATAAATGGGTGTTGAACTTTGTAAAAATCTTTTTCTGCATCTATTGAGATGATCTATGGTTTTTGTTCCTTAATTTGTTAATGTGCTGTATCACATTGATTGACTTGCATATATTGAAGAATCCTTGCATCCCTGGGATAAATCCCACTTGGTCATGGTGTATGATCCTTTTAATGTGCTTTTGGATTCTGTTTGCTAGTATTTTGTTCAGAATTTTTGCATCTATGTTCATCAGTGTTATTGGTCTATAATTTTCTTTTTTTGTGATATCTTTTTCTGGTTTTGGTATCAGGGTGATGGTCGCTTCATAGAATGAATTTGGTAGTGTTTCTCCCTCTGCAATTTTTTGGAAGAAGTTGAGAAGGATCAGTGTTAACTCTTCTCTGAATGTTTGATAGAATTCGCCTGTGAAGCCCTCTGGTCCTGGACTTTTGTTTGTTTGAAGATTTTTAATTACGGTTTCAATTTCATTAGTTGTGATAGCTCTGTTTATATTTTCTAATTCTTCCTGGTTCTATCCTGGAAAATTGTACCTTTCTAAGAATTTGTCCATTTCTTTGTGGTTGTCCATTTTATTGGCATATAGTTGTTTGTAGTACTCTCTTGTAATCCTTTGAATTTCTGCAGTGTCAGTTGTGATTTCTCCTTTTTCATTTCTAATTTTATTGATTTGTGTCCTCTCTGTTTTTTTCTTGATGAGTCTGGCTAAGGGTTTATCAATTTTGTTTATCTTCTCAAAGAACCAGCTTTTAGCTTTATTGATCTTTGCTATTGTTTTCTTCATTTCTATTTCATTTATTTCTGCTCTGATCTTTATGATTTCTTTCCTTCTACTGACTTTGGGTTTTCTTTGTTCTTCTTTCTCTAGTTGTTTTAAGTGTAGGGTTAGATTTTTTATTTGAGATTTTTCTTGTTTCTTGAGGTGAGATTGAATTGCTATAAATTTCCCTCTTAGAACTGATTTTGCTGTGTCCCATATGTTTTGGGTCGTCACGTTTTCATTGTCATTTGTTTCTATGTATTTTTAAATTTCTTCTTTGATATCTTCAGTGATCTCTTGGTTACTTAGTAGCTCACTGTTTGCCTCCATGTATTTGTGTTTTTTACAGTTTTTTGCCTGTAATTGATTTCCAGTCTCATAGCGTTGTGGTCAGAAAAGATGCTTGATATGATTTCAATTTTCTTAAATTTTCCGAGGCTTGATTTGTGACCCAAGATGTGGTCTTGGTGCTGAGATGAGGACCTCTGTGATACCTCACTCCGATGAATATTCCCTGAGGTCTGAGGTTCTCTGTTAATCCAGTGGTTTGGACTCGGAGCTCCCACTGCAGGAGCTCCCACCTGACCCCGGGCTCATGAACCAAGATCCCGCAAGCGGTTCACTCTGGGGTTCCTCCCATCTCCTTGGGCGTCAGAGTCCCCCACCAGCATCCAGCAGGGGCCCTAGTTGTGGGGAGATGCTAACTCCATGTCTTATCACACCTCCATCTTGACTCCTCCTCAGATACCATCTATTGATTCTCCATCTTGTACAGTGAGAATTTCAGCACTCCTAACACTTCCATACTCTGCCTTTCACCATGCTTGGGTACTCGATAAAATATAGGATACCCAGTTAAATTTGAATTTTAGATAAACAACTAATTTTTTAGTGTAAATATGTCCAACTCTGTATGAAACATACTTATACGAAAAAAAAGGATATATATTCACTTAGAAAATGGAAATCTAGGTAAGTATATTGTTAACTAGACTTGAGAAGGAGGAATTTATTGAGGAGATACAAAAACAAGACAACCAATTTACCTACATAATACCAAAGTGTTAGGAGTTTGGTGTACCAGATACTTCTACATTGGGCTTAGGAGGTGAGGCCAAAATTGGGAAGACTGGTGGAAAGCTCTATCTAAGGAGCATCTAGACTCCCTGATCACCTTCCCAAATCTTCATAACCAGGCTAAAATCCCAAGTCCCACCCAGTAGAGGAAATGAAGTTTTCATTTCTGGCAAAGTTGATCTAGGGAGACTCTTAACTCAGGGAGAGCAAGGAAAATCTAAGCACAGGGTGTGGCCCTGAATTGGAAACAAGAAGACAAGTGAAAGTCTATATTATGTACTGGGAGACTTTTCCATTTTGGCTCTCAGAATGCTGATGGCAGCACAATTTAGAAGTAACCTAGGGAGTTCCTTTTCTGGGCTCAAAAGACTGGCTCAAAACAAAGGGTTTACAAAACTCTCATTAGGGCTTCTCAAGTGAAATAGCATGGTCTCCATTTTATCACTCATGGTAAGAGCCATCAATCCACAGCTTTTTCTTTTTTTTTTTCCCCCCGGACAGAGTTTTAGGATCTCACTCTTAAATATAAATTGCTGGCCAGGGAAAACCACACATTGAAAATCCCTGATATAGTAGGCAAAGACCAAAATGAACAAGTAGACAGGGGAGAGTCAGAGAAAGCAAATCTGATAAAGGAAAGAGAATTAAACTTAATAAACAAAAAAGCTACGAGTAAAGTTCTCAGTAAGATAAGGCATTGCATTTGAAACAAGAACAGGGTACATTCACAAGGGAGCATCCCTTGAACAAGAAAGAATGGTTTTAAACTACAAAGAGAATACTAGAAACTTTAAAGTCAGTATGATGTTTGGAATACATATTTTAGGCAGTCTTCCCAGAAGTAACATCAAAAGACAAAAAGGTGAAAAATTGGAGGAAAAGTTAGGAAAATAATATTTTTTTGAAAAGGTACTACAACTGTATGAGTTCCAAAAAAGAGAACAGAACAAAAAGTGGGGGAAAATATGAATAAAGTAATGCATTTCCTAAAAGTGATGGACATAAGTTTTCAGACTGAAAAAATTCATAGGGAGCCCAGAAAAAATAATCCATTAGAATAATACCAATACTGGAGAAATAAATCATGAAATTTCACAACACCATAGATGAAGAAAATTAATCCATAAAAATCTGAGAAAGTGAGGGAGAGAGGGAGGGGGGAGCAGGAGAAGAGGCATAGAAGGAGAGGGGAGAGGAGAGAATCATATCACATAGTTCAAGTATTAGCAGCTTTTCAACAGAAACATTGAAACCTAGAGAACAGTAGAGCACTGTGTAAAAATCCTGAGGGAAAATAATTTCCAACCTAGAATACTGTACTCAGCTAAGCTATCAAGTGTGAAGGCAGAAATAAAAATGTTTTCAGATATGCAGTATCTCAAAAATTTACTTTGCATGCAACTGTTTTTCAGGAAGCCACCGAAAATGTGCTAGTAACAAGGTGGAGGAAACTAAGGAAGGGTAAAACATGAGATCTGAGACACAGGGGCCAAACAGAAGGGAGATGAAAAGAATTTCAAAATAATTATGAAGGAATATCTTAGAAAAATCGTTTCTCAGCAAGTCCAAATTGAAGAGAGAATGTTCTAGTGGATATTGAAAGCTTAACTGATGTGTTTGAAGATGCTTAAGTGTACTTTTAGAGTTCTGTTTTAAAATTTGCAAATGAGCTAGTATTAATTACTTATAAAGGAAAGCAAGCATTAAAAAAAGATGCAATTATTAACTCCAAGAAAAACAAAATGTTTACAATGAAGGGAACATAATTATAGTATACTATCTGGCTGAACTCTAATAATTATTTATAGTCATAATGATGTATACATTAAATATTAATTTGATAAAAGTGATATAACTAGAGTGAGAAGGTGGTGAGAAGGTAAGAGAGGGAGAGAGAGACAAGTGGGGGTTTGCATAGAGTCAAATCCACCTCTTCCATTATTGGAAGGCATTAGATAATATATAATAAAACTGAAAAATCAAGATCTAGGCATATAATATTTTATTTATAAGTAAGAGGTAAATACCAGAAGAAACAATTAAAAAAGAGATGAAAAGGATTACTTGTGCTGATCAGGACTTTGGCATAGAGATAAATGGAGCAGAGGCAGCTTTTTTCTTTTGCTACCTAGAAAGGTATTTGATGTTTAAAATTATGTATATGTATTACTTTGATATAAGTAAGTGAACAAATGACAATATAATAAACAAATAAGCAGATGTGTTACATGTTCATTTCCTTATGAAAAGGAAGAAGATAAATAAATAAAGCCATATGAACCCAGTAAAGGAAAGTATCAGAGTAGCTACAAGCATGCAGACATGGACATTTAATAACTTAGAGGAAAGGTGATATGTTTTTCTGGAGCAATTCACATAGTGTAATTTGTAAGCTAATAAGAAACAGGAAGTGAACAATGAATGTGGCAGGTTTCTTCTTTGTGCTCACAGCCCTAAGGCCTTTGTGGGGAGCAGCAGTAGGTTTGTGTGAAGGATTCTTGTTGGTAGTGGAAAGGCAGAGATACCACCAGGTTTCCTCTAGTTATAGGAGCCATAGACACTGATGACTCAGAGACTTGATGCACAGCATCCTTTTTCAGCTTGGTTTTAAAAAGCCTGGAAAATATGTCACCACTGATATGAAAACAGTTGCTGCCTTTTGCAGACCATGGCAATTCTTTAGGACCTGACCATTTGGAGTGATCATCAAGCATCACAGAAAGACCTGGATTTCTTTGGTAGAGTCTTGAGGCAAATGAAAATAACCAGAAGGAAAGGAAAAAGAAACTATATATTTTTTGTGCTTGTTATGGGATAGGCCTTAAGATACTTCCACATACTCTATGTCATATAATCTTACCCAAGGCAATGGAAGTTTAATACAATACGGACACACATGTGGCAAAGAAAAGTAACTCTTAGATTTACTAAGAAATATCGCACTTTTATTAAGCCAGTGCTGAGCTCAGTAGAATTCACTTTTTTTGTATATGGTTAGGAGGATACCACTAGCAATGCACAATTAAACTACACTAATAAAATTATTGAGTCCAGATCAAGGAAGACAATGGTTTCATTGTACTTTGCCTGGGTCGTACCACACTTGGAGTGTTGTGGGTTCTGGTCAAATCAGGGCACAGGCTGAGTAAGAGAAAAATGACTGTGAGGAGAATCAAAACCAGATAGTATGAGGGATATTTAGAAGAACCAATGATTTAAGCCTGGAGGAAGGAAGACTGATTGGAGCACATTATTGCTGTTTTGCCACATTTTAAGTACTTCTGTGTAGAAGAAGGAATGCTTTTTATTCTGGATTACTTCTGAGACTGGAACTGACACACACAAGATTTAGGAAGCACTTGAGGAGTGACTTCTAATAAGTAGTGAATGGTAGAATACCATGTCTCACAAATCACTTATTGACCTTCACTGGAATTGTTTAAGGAGCCACCAGATGATCATCAATTATGCACTTTGAGAGAGGATTCCCACCTTGCAATAGAGGTTGGACCAGCTGCAATTTAAAGACTGATCAGATCTAATATTCTAGGTTCTTCTATATGTCAGTCTTGATATTGTCGCCAAAACTGATTATTCAGTAAATAAATATTGGTCATCTCATGTATGTCAGGGGACAAAATAGACATTGTCCTACCTCCTGGAATGTTAAATCCAGCAGAAGGGCTAGTAATTAAGCAGATAATTGCATAAATAATTTTAATTGTAATGAACATTATGAAGAAGTAAAGAATATCATGGCAACATATAACACAAGATCTAATCTAGTTTGGAGGGAGAGGGAAGATTTCATTAAAGAAGTTATGTTTAAGCTGAGACCCAAAGGCTGAGTTAACCACTAGGAAACTACTGCAGATCCAGGGTCGAAGTCCAGAAAAGTGTCTTGGATTAGAATACTGCCATATTGAAATAAAAAATTCTACTTGAGCACTCAAGCAATCTTAAAAATGTCCCTTAGCACCTCCCTTATTTATTTATTTGTTTGTTTGTTTGTTTGTGGTACACTGGCCTCTCACTGTTGTGGCCTCTCCCGTTGCGGAGCACAGGCTCCGGATGCACAGGCTCAGCGGCCATGGCTCACAGGCCCAGCCGCTCCATAGCATGTGGGATCCTCCCGGACCAGGGCACGAACCCGTGTCCCCTGCATCGGCAGGTGAACTCTTAACCACTGCGCCACCAGGGAAGCCCCCTCCCTTATTTATTGATGTGTTATTGATGTTGGCTGAATTTTGCTTTTTCTGCTTTATGGGAAGTCCTCTTTGCTCACAGCCTAGTTGATTTGCTTTGGGTTCATACTTTGAGCACTTTTAGTGTGATTGAGTGATTTTGTTGTTGTTGTTGGCTCTGACTGATCCTAGGATCCACTACTCTGTATTTGTAGGTACTCAGATGAGTCAGATTCTGAATTATAGCCACAGAGACAAGAGAAATTTCTTTCTTGCCCTTGACTTTAGAGCTAAAAATACGGTTTAAGTACTGCCTGCAAAACAAAGAAGTGAGTGAGGAATGGCTCTAGGAGTAAGTGAACCCATCCTTCTCCTGAGTGTATTTCAGAAACCTACAGAGTAAAATCTTTCATCTAAATTAAAATGGACCCTCACAAAACTTCAAAGAGTCTGATGATAAGAAAGGAGTAGCCAGAGCCTATGAAGTGCTGGTGAGTAATTACAATCTGAGATTTATTGGTGACCACCCTTGTGTCAGTATAAGGTTGGCTGATCAGAAAAAAAACCAGACATTGGCTAGAGGGAGGACTCTTGAGCCACCCAATCTTTTGAAATTTCTAAAGAGTTTTCCAAGGGGAAATCTGGCATTTGGACTTTCATGTGACATTGGTAGGTTAATTAGGACTGGGAGCTATGATCCATTATCTTAATTGCCTGTATCTTCTCGTTCATATTTGACCTATATACCAGGTGGCTGGCGACTTGTAACAGGTAAGTAAAGAATTTAGGGGGAAAAATCATGAGCATACTTTTTAGGAACAATTAAGTAATCAAGGCTAGGATTTTTACGATGGAGCCTCCCTTTTCAACAGTCTCTTTTCTGAAATATGTCATTCTTCAAGGTCTTATAGCTTCCAGGAACATGGTATAATTTATTTTCAAAGATATGCTTGCTATGTTGGATGAGATCAAGAGCCTTGAGAGTGAAGATGACAGCCATGGAGAGAGAGACAAGAGAATCTGGCAGGAGAAATTAGCCCCAGCAAAAGCAAAGTGGAAATTGGAGGAATAATGTAATGTTTGGCCAAATTGCATAAATTATTCAAGTTCTTCATTTTCTGCATGGATTTTTCTTTTCCATGGAATGATTTTACAGTTTTAACTTTTAATATATTTTTATCCAAGTGGCTTTGATTGGAAGTTTACCTATACAAGTCTAACGTTGTTGAGTATTTGCATTCTTCTGCATTTTTAAAGTCTGGCTACCCATTGATCAAATCTTCAGACTTAAATTAATGGTTGAAAGAATAAGGCACAGTTATTGTTTTTCCCCCTTACACTCTTATCATTGTGGTAATATGCAGTATGTAATGTCCTTGGGCAAGGAAGCAATTTGCCTTGATATTTCATCAGAGCAAAATTATTTTTGATTAGGCATTAGTTACTTCTCAATTCTTCAAGGAATTTAAATCTCACTCTTGAATACAAAATGTGTATCTTGAATACAAAAATATTTTGACATTCTTATATGAATGAAGTTTCTGATTGAAAGACTAGGTTCATGCAAGGGTCATTATTTTGTTAATTTTTCATTACAGTGTCCAAATTGATGGGTGTGTATCAATGTAACACAGGATCCAAAGGCAAAAATAAAAGTCTATATGCTCAATTCTAGCTACAACACATTTCAGTAGTGCAGTGTCTGCAGTGTGGCAAGACTGAGAAAATTTCTTAATCAAATTTTCTATAAATCTTTGATGTCTGCTTATTTATTTTCTGCAGAACAGCAGTCTCTTCATGTTTGATGTCCCAGTAGCCAGAGCCTGTTTCTGTTAGTTTGATTGTAGAAAGAGAGGTGTCCTCACGGGGAGCCCAGCTGGATGTTTCCTGCTTTCTGCCTTAGTTTCTTACATGGTTGGAGAGAAAGGAGGAAGAAGAGCACATGATAGAATTGGTAATTGTTTGCACTACTGGCAGAGCCTCAAATGATATTTATTCTATCACAGTCACTTGCAACCAGAGAATTCATTTCTTGCAGCAGATGGAAGGTGGACAGCATACAAATGCTTGGATTAAACACGTTCTAGTGCTTTGAAACCCTGTCCATGTAACAGTGTTGTTTGTAGACCTATTTTGCTGCCGTTACAGTGGTGCTTAATTAAAATAATTAGTAAGAAAAACTAAAGTGATTTTTTTTTGGCTGTAGTTCCCTGCCAAATATTTGTATAGAAGTCAGGTGACTATTAGGATGGAAGGAAAAAGTGCAAAAGTTTAAGATTTGGCCTTGTTTTAAGAACTGTTACATTTTAACGATTCTGGTAATGTATTCATTCAGTCTCTTAAAGGTTATGGGACTGATATTTCTCTACTTTTTTATGGAAGAGAATTAGATTAATTGTTAGGAGATGCCACTAGGGAACTTTTGCTTAAGAGTTACTTTTGAGTTTATTCCTGGAAAGGAATGGAACTGGCAGGAACAAGGTCAGTTTTTTATTATATCTGATGACCGTTTCCAGGAAAGTTTGGTTAGCCAAGCACATGGATTCTTGGTCTCTATTGTAAACTGCCAAAAGGGATGCCCCTCCCATGGAAATTGTTACACTTGTTTTTATAATATTGGCATCTGTAAGCTCTTCATGGTACAAGAAATAAAATCTTGAGAAGGAGACTGAAAAGATATATATCCTGAGATCCAGCAAATGGAAAACACTCTCTTCCACAATTGGAAGGTCTAACTGTCCCCATTATGCATACTAGATGGTGGGAAAAATCATTCCACACAACATTGTAAATCAACTATATTTCAATAAAAAGTTTTTAAAAAAACTTAGGGAGTGGAGACACACAGTACTGTTAAATGAGAAATCAAGTTGTTAAACAATTTGAATTGCAAGATCCCAAATAAAAATTTATTTAGGTATATGTGCAAAGAAAAGACTAGAAGTAAACATATCAACTATAAAAAGTAAAAAAAAAAAAAATCATTCCACAAGTCAGAGAGGTGTTTTGTGTTCAACCTTCTTCATGATCTCTGATGAGACTGGACTTGATTTTAATTCATGTATTCTAATGTAGAATGATCAAAATCAGTAATTTATCATAATCATTAAACACCCGAGACATTCAAATTAGAATAAGAATGGTATTCATTCATTCATTTATTCATTCATTCAACAGATATTTATTGAGCACCTTGTAAGGGCCAGATACAGGTATTTGTGAGAAGAAGTGAGCAAAATAAACATATTTCTACTTTCATGGAACTTTCACTTTAATGAAGTAATACAAATAATGGGAACATGTTTTTAAATGCTGTACTTTATGTTACAAAAGGAAAACTTTGGGGTAACTCTCAGCAGGTCATGCAGTAAGATATTTTGGGGATTTGGGGGGGATGTGCTTGTGTTGATCCACGCACCACGTCTGTTTCTGATTTACTTGTGATAACATTAAGCATTTTTTAGACAGGTGACAGATTTTGTTTAATATTGGGCCCTACAGTAATATTAATTTACTTACAAAAGATTTAACTTGTGCCAGTGACTTTATTTGTTTGAATACCTAAGCTGATCAGTTGAAGTATTAACTGAATTCCTTTCCTGGTCTTGTAGAATTTAGAATTTACTAGAGACTCATAATCATGAGCCATGCAAAGGTATATCAGCTTGCTTTTTTAAAATTTATGCTCTTTAAGAAGATACAATCAGTGACTTTGCATCCATTCATTGTAGATGCTCTTACAAATAAATATGGAACTTATTAGTCATATAGTTAATATAATTAATTTGTTTCAGGTCTCAAATGAGAGATGAAGTTTTGATAGCTTGAGAGCATGGCAACCTTATTTTTATTCCATTTCCAGATGTTATTACTATTTAGAGTACATGTGACCGTGATCATTGGTATATAATATATTGTCCATTTTTGTTTATTTTTATGATAATGTTTAAAAAGCATATATATTATGCCTGTGTATGCAAAGTGAGGTAACAACTCTGACAATTATATGGTTCCTGCAATTATTTTAAGCCAGAAATACTCCATATGTTATATTATAATAGTAAGCCTTTGATTAGTTGTTAACTCTGCTGCAACTAATTATTTTACTAAAATAAAATATCAAAGGTTGTGAATGATTTAATTTTTAAAACAAATTAGAAAGGATTCATTTTTATCTTTATAATAATCCTGTTAATGATTATGCATTATATATTATTATAAACTTTCTTGAGAGGAAGAGAAAGAAATGGAATTGCTCATAAACCTGAGTGTGCCTCATGGAGGGGGTTGAATATGTGACTTCTATTTGTCCAGTGTACGTGATGGAAGCACGAGTGATAGACTTTGGCCCAGGTAGACTAGAACACCAACAGTAAAAGATCTGCTCCTCTGACTGCCCAAAGCCCCAAAGCTCCACCAATATACTCTCATTTTACATTGTTCTGAAATTTTTATTTAAATAGTTTGCAGGAAATAGTCACTATACAGACTCAGAGAGCAAATGGCTGTGAGAAAATTTCTCATTGCATACAGAAAACATTTAATTTACAAATTTCAAACCCTCTCTTTCTTTATTCTTTAACCACCATATTTACCTCTTGATTTAGATAAATTTCAATGTCTTTTGGTCCAATGGTCTTGTGCCTTTATTGTAAGCTGTCTCAAATCCTTTTTGGGAACAAGTTACTTATTGTTTGTAACTGTCAAAGACTAGGCGGGAAATCAGAAAACACTGTGTTTCAAATAGACGGCTTTTACTACAGATAATTAGTAACATAGGTGAGAGAAGAGCTAAAAAGGCCAAATAGGGAAAAGTGGAAACCCCCAAATTAGCAGCAGCAGGAAAGAGCTACCATGCCTGGGTTTAAAAGGACTGGATGCATGGAGGAGGTGGTTTACTGGACCTTAGGTGCCAAGGCCATCTTGTATACCTGTCTGGTAGAAGCTGCAGCAATGCATGCCACCAGAATTACTGCTTGGGAAGAAAGAGGGGGAAATTCCCTATTTCTCCATTCTTTCTACCATGCCTTCACCCCTAATCTGTTGCCAGTACCTTTTTTTTTTTTTTTTTTGGTGGGAGGGTACGCGGGCCTCTCACTGTTGTGGCCTCTCCCGTTGCGGAGCACTGGCTCCGGACGCCCAGGCTCAGCGGCCATAGCTCACGGGCCCAGCCGCTCCACGGCATGTGGGATCCTCCCAGACCAGGGCACGAACCTGTGTCCCCTGCATCAGCAGGTGGACTCTCAACCACTGTGCCACCAGGGAAGCCCCAGTACCTTATTTTGACCAAACTCTGCCAGAAACCAACACACACAGAACTGGGTAACACAGTTTGCAGAGGTCAGTCTCCCTGTGACACAGAACAGAAGGACGGTGAAGAATGGATCTGTAAGCAGACAGACCAGAGAAGAAGATATGGGTCAGTCAATCAATACAAATAATCTTTTATTCGTATTCAGAGTTTCCTTCAGAGAAAATAAGCTGACAACTGCTAATAAAAGCATTAGTGCAGTATCTCTTGATTAGCTTTCAGTAATCTTCAGGGCTCAAATTATCAAGAGGTAAATGTCAGCTTTATTTACCTATTCTTTAACATAGCATTTTGTTAGCTGAATGTAAAACCCAGAAAATGGGTTACTGCGAGGACTTGTGTTAACCTTCCTTTTTTTCCTGCAAATGTTTAGAGAAAAGTTACATGGGTATTTGGTTAAGTTAATCTAAATTCTACTTAGAATCTGTTTTTTTTTTAACAGATAATCATTACAGCACTATAAATTTATATCTACTAAGTTCACAACTCTAAGATTATTAGATATTTATTTTCAGATAGAAATCAATTAGTTGGAGTTAGAACGTAATCTGGAAAAGAAAGAGAAGTACGTATAAAACCTGTCTGGATTTGCAAACTTCTTAATATGGTGTATGTAACAGGGCATTAAGTAGCTGTTCATGTCTAGAGCCTTCCAGAATGGAAAGCAGGGGTGTTAGAATGATGTTAAGAGCTTATTTATAGGGGAAAAAATACTTCTTACTACATTAACAAGAAAAGATACATCCTACAAAATATTTGTGATATGTAGAGTTTTGGTAAAATTTGAATGATTAACATTGAACCTTGGGTAAATGTCATGAAATTCAGTGCAAAGCTTTGGAGACCCATGCAACAGTTTTCTTTAGATAATTAACTTGCTTAGGAATTTGGTTCTATTCAGATAGAATCCCCAGATCTTTTTCACTTACTAAGAAAAGACTGTGCCCTCATGCCTTTAAAAATGGAATAAAGCATTAATACATTCTCCAGGAAGATGGATTTTTTTTATTAGAATCAAGCTAGTTTACTAATATTATATTAAAGTAAAATTCCAACCACAGTTAATAGAATAAAATAGTTTTATTCTCTTTCCTTCTTACCTTTTTTCCATCTTCCTTTTTGCAACCCATATACACCCAAGAAAAAAGTTAATGTCTAATTTAAAGGTAGTGGACAGCAACTTTGATAACCATAGGTTTCTTTGCAAAGAAAAGTTTTTCTTGACATTTAGACTTTTTCTATTGAATACTAACACCATGCAAGATCATTCACTAGAGAGTATTGGAATTCTTCCATTCTGGTCAGCTTGTACTATGAAATGAGAATGATGTTGGTGTCTATCTCATAATGTTGCTATGGCAGTTAATATTTGTAAAGAACTCAGACTAACACTCGGCACAGAGTAAATACTAAAGAAGTTCTTGGTAAATCAATCAATCAATCAGTCTCTGTTCTTTCCATGCTATATTAATTCCCATCTCCATTCTAGAGTATATAACATTCTCTCTGCTTGGATTCCCACCCCTCTTTCTATTCATCCAAATCCTTTGATTCTTTAAGAACTTGTTCAGACCCCACCTTTTTTAGCCTTTTGTGACAACTCCAATCTCTACTGACCTCACTGAGGGTAACTCAGTGTTAATCCTTAACATTGATTCTTAACCAGGGGAGGGCATTCGGATTCCCTGGAGAGCTTTTCCAAAATATATATCCCTGGGCCCACACCCCAAGAGTTTTTAGATTCAGGGAGTCTTGCCTGGCACCAAAACATGCACATTTTGATAAAGGTGTCCAACAAAACTGATATAAGCCTAGTCAGTTTACACTGATAATAATTATCTCTTGTTGTGGGTATGTGAATTATCTTCCTCAACGAGATTGTAAACTTCTTGAAGACATGGACCATGTTTTGTTCTTCTTGTGTATCTCTGTTTGTTCTTCTTGTGTATCTCCCCATAATGCTGGGAAGATGGCCACTGCTGAATAACATTCCTTTTTCTTGTTTGACTACAAGATCTCTGAGAGTGGGGCCCAGGATATGCATTGTCAAAGGATGTGGAGGGACAAAGAGATCCACAGTGGATCATTCAACTATTGTCACAATTAATGCTGTGTAATAAATAACCACAAAGTGACATACAAAAATAAGCATTTGTTGTTTGTTTTTAGAGTCAGCAGGGATAGGCTAGGCATCTCTACTGATCTTACCTGTGCTTACATGTTTGGGGGTTGGGCTGGGCCCACTTAATAATCTGCACTTCAGCAGCTCAGTCATGTATTGGTGAACTGGCTCTGTTTCATAAGACTTTGATGTTCCTTCCGGGACCATCAGGCTAGTCAAAGTGAGTTTTCTTACGAAAATAGTAGAGGACAGAAGGACAAGGCCAGATGCAAGAAGTCCATTCCAAGCCTCTATGTGCAATGGATTGGCCAAAGGAGAAGGGGAGTACAGCACAGTTTCATGGCAAAACTGTGGACACCGAAAGATGGGAAGAAGTGGTGTCATTTTCCCAAACTACCATAGTGGAGCTTTGGTTCATGTCTCTTCTGTACAGAGCCCATTCTAATGCTTTACTGAAGGTCAATTCTTGTATATAATCCCGATCAGGATGTCTTTAAAACAGCCTTACCACCCCTTGAGTAAGCAAGCCAGTAATCTTGTTTGGAGGAAAAAAAGTTGCAAATAAACCATCACACTAATGCCACTTCTTTTGCCATTAAATAGAAAAATATCACCTTATATTTCACAGACTTGACATCACCCAGATAATACGTCACACTTCATTAAACTAGAACATCAAATGCAGAAAACAAAATATCTGTTATTCAATAAGATTATCTACTACTTGAACAAGGTTCGTGGAACTGTCAACATGATGTGTTTGAATTCAGGAAATTAAACCAAGAACTGTGACTGGAAAAATGTTAAAAACATCACAGATTTGCTTTGAAATCATACAGCAGCTTTTCGTCACTTGTGATTTGACCACTGGTTCCATCTTTATTACCTGTGGTGTTGCTTAGTGAACTGTTGCAAAGCAACCCGTGCAGTCTATCATGGAAGTTCAATTTAGTGTTGCCAGAGAATCATCTTGGGGCTGAAAGAGAGTTTGTGCTAAGTTCCTCGGCTTCCAGCAAGGCCATCTCTTTGTCTAAGGGATCTTATCTCCTAAAGAGCCAGGGAATTATAACATGGTGTAACAATCATATAATTTATGCTTTTATCTATCTATCTATCTACCTACCTACCTATCTATCTATGTGTGTGTTCATCACCAAAATAATAGCTAAATTACTGTGACCATTTTTTCTGAATTAATGTGCTCATTTTCCATATTCAATCCTTTATTTGTTCTCAAGGTAGGTACTTGATTAACTCCTGGCGAGAGAGATTGATCAGCAAAACAAATATTACATAAACTATAAGAAGGAAAATTGCTTTCCAGTCCTGCTTTGTTCTTACTCTGTCATGGGATTTTAGGCAAATCACTTAACTAATCGATATTCTTATCAATAAAAGCAGACAATCTGGATATATCAGTAGCAAGAGTTCTTGCCTGTATAACCAAATAATAGATAAAGGGTCTAAGGTAAACTCTGGGTCAATCAGATTCAGATATATCTATATCTATGTCTATATATCTATATATATTTGTTTGTATAGGAGAAGGCAATGTAGAATCACCCTGTATGAGTAAGTTTATCTTTTATTAAAGGTGTTATGCTAAGCTTTGCTTGGTTTTCCTTTCTAAGGGGAAGGACATTTACTTGTAGGATAAAGAAAAGAAAAGGCAGCACAGAGACACAAAGATGTGGGCTTATGCAGTATACCTAGTAGAGTTCAGTTTCATCACCTTGCAATGATGGAAAAAAATAAACGATGCAAATTGGGATTTCGATACAACCAAAAAGTTTCTTTTGAGACTTTCTAATTGCTAGAGAAGAGAAACGCTGAGAGAGGCATAATAAGCTCATTCTCTGACAAGGGAAGACATTTGAGATTTTTACATGAGTGTGATTTTGATGGAGCCGAGAACACGACCATTTCCTGGAAAGTCAGGAGTGCTAGCATTTCACAGCATTAAGGACCATCTCCCTCTTGCACACATGCAAACATATATGACTAATTCGTCTCTAGGCAACACAGGACCAATAGGAGCAGGCTGGTTACAAAGCTAGGCCCTCAGGTGAGTGGAGGTTAAAAGCTCAATGTCACTTTCTCAAATGGAAAATTCTGTATAACTAACACTGTAGTCTCTTGTTTAGTCACAAAGAAGGAATAATTGCTTTGGAATTTGGAAAAAAGATTTCATTTTGGTTGCCGTATGTACTTTTTGGTATAGCTTTGTAGCTAGCACCACTTGCAGCAAAGAAAATTTAGCAAGCACTTGGACAGGCTAAGCTGGGCCTAGAATGACGTGTAATTAAGAGAAGTTGGCTGGATGGTTCTATAGGATGATGAGAGGAACAACAGCTATCCTTGCACATGGGACCAGCCCATATTAACCTTCGGGGAAGTGGAGGTTATAATGGGAATAAAGCCAGTGGCAGAAAATTAATTATTTCAAAATGTTTGTTTTCAACAGAGTTTGAATCTTGGTGTCTTGTGTGTGGATACATAGGCAATGCTTAGAAAAACACAATACTGTGAATGTTTAATAGCCAAATGAAATCTTGATGTCAAAGCTGCTCATATGTACATGCATTTTTAACTTGATTTGACTGCTACAGCGAGACAAACCAAAATTGAAGCACAGTTGTTTTCAGGACTTAGAAGTTCAAAAATTCAAGCTGCGTGGTATTGTCTTAGGATGAAGTCATTCCTGTAATGGCAAAAAGGAGAAAGCATAGAAAAATAGATCATTATTGCCTAAATTTATAATTTGATGTTCATGTATTGCAAAGATCACCAATATATTCAACAAGAAAAGGGAATAACATATTTTTCAGGAGACACCCTGTGTAAGAGGAATAGTGTTGTATTTAATTTGCATATAGAAAAATTGGGGTGCTTGTTTCCATAACAAGAGAAATTGTGCCTAAATTCGGCTAATTGGTGATGCTTAGTGAGAACATTTGATTGTGTGACTCATGCTTTGAACAAACACCATTTCCCTATCAGAAAACTAGCCCGAGACCCTCTTATTGCTGGGAATGTGTTTAATTAGATGACAGGTTTTAATTAGATAGAACTATTCGGCCTGCTTACTCTTGGTCTTATCTCTCCATGAGCCATTTCCCCACAGAAGGATGCAGTAGCCATAATTATTCCAGTCATCCTAAAGAGAATGTTTTAAAGTACTCTAGTTTGCTGTCAAAAAGAGAAGGCTAATTTCCAGTTATGAGAGCATTTTCCCAGTGGAAATCTTCCTTTCATTCTGGGTAGGCATATTTATGTCTGATTCTAGCTTTATTAGGCTCCATTTTCTCTTTCTTGGACAGCTAATTTCTCTTGTAACTGTTCAAAATTAAAGGAATTCCTCAATTCCAGAAATGTTTCCAGCTGTTTTTAGCTCTAGCCAGACTGTCTACATTACCTAAACAAGTACCTAAGGACATGGCACATGTAATAAAAATTGCCCAGCAAAAGCATAATGGAACCAAATAATTTGGAAGAATTTCCCATAATATATGGAATTTTAATAGATGTAAAGTAAAAAAATCAGTGGTCAAATATTTGAACAATTATGTGCTAAATGAACAAACTTCTTTACTTAGGATCTATCAGGTTATTTACTCTACTGATAGGTATAATCTGTTTGGCACCAGACTTCCAGATCTTTCTACCTCTGTGGTATCTTCATGGGAAGAGGAGGCATGGGGGTGATAGGTTTTCATGTGAGTAACTGGTAATATCACACTTTTGTTTTGTTTTCTTTGAAACCAACACATGACAATATCCTCCCTCTGTGTCCCCTAGTAAAATGTTTTAAAGTCTCTGTGGTTCCCACTGTAAAGGAGAAAGGAGGCTTGGGTACATATGATTCCCAGCATATGCTGGGCCTTAGTTACTTGTCAAAATAAATCAGGCACATGGGGATGCACAATCTCTAAGTTTTGCCCCTCATCCTTTATTTTTTAGATTGAAATAGTCATAGCCCAGTGGACTAAGAACTGTTTGGTAAAATTTTAATATAAAAAAATTGTACATAAAAGTATAGTGCTTATTTGTCATTGTGTTAAAATTCTAGTGTATATTATTGAACTATCTGATTATTTCATAGGTGTATACTAAAAAGTATAATCCATATAATTTTTTTTTTTTTGCTGTATGTGGGCCTCTCACTGTTGTGGCCTCTCCCGTTGTGGAGCACAGGCTCCGGACATGCAGGCTCAGCGGCCATGGCTCACGGGCCCAGCCGCTCTGTGGCATGTGGTATCTTCCCGGACCGGGGCACGAACCCGTGTCCCTTGCCTCGGCAGGCAGAATCTCAGCCACTGCGCCACCAGGGGAGCGCCCCATATAATATTTGACTTTAACTCATGTTATCATCTCATTTGCTAACCCCTAGCTCAAGCTCCTATCATCTCTTTCCTGGACAATTGTAATCACCGGCTGCTACTCTCCCTTCTTACACCCATGTCTGACTACAGACTATTCCTTACTCAGCAGCCAGAGTGATGCATTTAAAACATAAGCCAGATCGTATCCTTCTGCTGCTTCAAATCATCAAATGGTTCCCAGGGGTAGGGAGAATTCAGAGCTGGCCCCCAAGATTCCTGCCTCCTGATGTGCACAGTCCGTGCGATTATTTGGAAGAAGAATCCCTTGAACGTGATCAGGACTTGTAAATATGATGAGATTTCGCTCTCAGGATTATTACGTTATAAGACAAAATGAATTTTGCAGGTGTAATTAAGCTCCCAAATCAGTTGACTTGAGTTAAATAAAAGGGAGATTATAAAAGGGAGAGTGGGCTTGACCTAATTGGGTGAGCCCTTTAAAAGGGTCCAGGTCTTCCCAGAAATTAGAGAAATTTGATGTCAGTGAGATGCCCTTCTGCTGTGCTGGAAGAAAGGAGCCATGTTTTGAGGGGGATGGACATTGGCAAAGATTTGTGGGCTCCTCTAGGAGCTATCAGCAATCTCTGGCTGATGTCCAGCAAGAGAGTAGGGATCTCAGTCCTACAATCACAAGGAAATGAATTCTGCCAACAACCTGAATGAGATGGGAAGAGGATCCCAAGCCTTAGATGAGATCATAGCCCATGCTGACATCTTGATTTCAGTCTGGTGAGACTCTGAGCAGAGAGCCCAGCTGTGCCACGCCCAGACTCCTGGCCCACAAGAACTGTAAGATAGTAAATATGTGTAGTTTTAAGCTCTTCAGTTTGTGGTAATTTGTTACAGGGAGAACTAATATGCTTCTCTTCTCTCGCAGATGGAAATGTAAAAATAACTTTAGTAGGGATTTTGGATTTTATTCTGGTATCCAGCCCTGACTCTCTCTATTACCATCTTCTATTCTGTCCCTTCTTCACTCTGCTGCAGCCACACTGTTCTCACTGTTCCAGAACACTCCAGTGTGCTCCTGACTCGGCACCTCAATTCTTATTGTTTCCCTTCCTGGAGCCCCCTGCCCTGGATATGCACAGGACCTCCTATCACCTGTCATTCAGGTTCCTGTCAGAGAACTCCTCCTTGACCACCCAGACCAGTCAGGCTAGGCTATGTTTTGTTGTGCCAACAAACAATCCCCAAAGCTCAATGATTTAAAATAACAAAAGTTCGCTTTTTATTTTCCCTATATGTTTAATTTGGATTAGGCAAGAGGGCTCTGCTCATCATGGGCTTGAGAGACCCAGGCTGATAAAGGCACCACTATCTTGTAATGCCACTATTTCAAATTTCTTTTGATTAGTGTTAGCATGGTATGAACTTCTCCATCTCTTTACCTTTTTTCCCCAATCCCTTTACTTGTATCTATTTGTGTCTTTATATTTAAAGTGGGTTTCTTATTTCTTGTAGATAACATATAGTCAGGTCTTGTGTGTGTGTGTTTTGTGTTTTATCCGCTCTGTCAGTCTTTATCTCTTAACTGGTATATTTAGGTCACTGATGTTTGAAGTGATTATTAATGTAGTTGGATCAATATTTATCATATTTGTTACTATTTTTTATTCATTGCTTTTCTTCCTTGTTTGTTTCTTTTGGGGTCTTCCATCTCTTTCTGCCTTCTCTGATTTTAATATATGACATTCTCTTAGCATGTCAATTATATTATTTTTAACTTTTTTAGTGATTTTCCTTTAGTTTGCAATATACAATTACAACTAATATAAGTCCACCTTCAAATAACAGTATATACCACTTTGTGATTAGTACAAATACATTATAGTATTCTCTGTTTCTCCCTCCCATATCTTATGATATTTGTCATTAATTTTAGTTATCCATAAGCTATATTACCAAATACATTGTTGATATTCTCATTTTGAACAAACTGTTATCTGTTAGATCAATTAAAAATAAGAAAAATAATCATCAGAGAAATGCAAATCAAAACCACAATGAGATATCACCTCACACCTATCAGAATGGCTATCATCAAAAAGTCTACAAATAACAAAGGTTGGTGAGGATGTAGAGAAATGGGAGCCCTAGTACACTGTTGGTGGGATTGTGAATGGGTGCAGCTGCTATGGAAAAAAGTATGGAGGTTCCTCAAAAAACTAAAAAAATCAAACTACCATATGACCCATTAATTCCACTCTTGGGTATATATCTGAAAATAAATGAAAACACTAATTCTAAAAGGTGCTTGCTCTCCAATGTTCATAGCAGCACTGTTTACAACAGCCAAGACATGGAAGCAGCCCAAGTGTCCATCAGCAGGTGAATGAATAAAGAAGATGTGGTATATATACAATGGAATATTACTCAGTCATAAAAAGAATGAAATTTTGCCATTTGCAGCAATGTGGATGGACCTAGAGAATATTATGCTTAGTGAAATAAGTCAGACAGAGAAAGACAAATATTGTATGCTATCACTTCTATGTGGAATCTAAAAAAACAAAACAAATGAATGTTTATATAGCAAGGCAGAAATAGACTCACAGATTTAGAAAGCAACCTAGTGGCTACCAGTGGGGAGAGGGAAGGAGGGAGGGGCATGTTGGGGGTATGGGATTAAGAGATGTATAAAATAGGTAAGCAACAAGGATATACTGTATAGCACAGAGAATTATAGCGATTATCTTGTAATAACTTTTAATGGGGTATAAACTGTAAAAATACTGAATCACTAGGCTGTATTCCTGAAACTAATATAATATTGTATATCAACTATACTTCAATAAAAAATTTTAAATAAGAAAAATAATAGATTTTATTTTACCCTTGTTTATTCCTTTTCTAATGCTCTTCCTTTCTTTATGTAGATCTGAGTTTTTGGCATATCATTTTCCTTCTTTTTGAAGAATTTCTATTTTACGTTTCTTGGAAAGCAGGTTTACTTGTGTCAGATTTTTTCAATTTTTGTTTGTCTAAGAAAGTGTTATTTCTTCTTCACTTTTGAAATGTAAATTTTGCTGGATACAGAATTCTAGGTTGGTGGATTTTGTAAAAAACATTTTAAATATTTCACTCCACTCTCTTATTGTTTGCACAGTTTCTAGAGAAATCTGATGTAATTCTTCCCCTTGCCACTCTATAGGTGAGGTGTTTTTTCTTTGGCTTCTTTCAAGATTTTTTCTTTGTCTTTGATTTTTCTGTATTTTGAATATAATATTCCTAGGTATATTTTTATACCTATATATTTATCCTACTTGGTGTCCTCTAAGCTTTCTTGATCTTTGGTTTGGTGCTTATGATTAATTTTGGAAAATTCTCAGTCATTATTGCTTGAATTATCTCTTCTGTTCCTTTCTTTTTTTCCTTCTCTTTATGGTATTCTCATTATGCATATGTTATACCTTTTATAATTGTCCCACAGTTTTGGGGTACTCTGTTCTATCTTTTAAGTTTTTTTTTCTCTTTGTGTTTCAGTTTTGGAAGTTTTTACTGAATTTCTTCATGTTCACTGACTCTTTCCATGGCTATATCCAGTCCATTGATGAGCTCTTCAAAAACATTTTTCATTTCTATTATAGTGTTTTGATTTCTAGTATTTCCTTTTGGTTCTTAGAATTTCCATCTCTCTGCTTACATTACCCATCTGTTTACAGTTTTCTGTTGTAAACCAGACATGAATGTACTAGGTAAAATGTACTGAGGTAAAAAGACTGTTAGTGTGAGGTTTTGTGTTTATCTGATTAAGAGCTAGGCTGTCTTTATTGTTTGCTCTAGCTGTAGGTGTCAGAAGCTAAAATTTCCTCTGGTACCCTTGTTTTTGTCTCTTCTGTTGTCTTTGGGTTTCTCTGGAGACTTTTTCTTAAGTAGGTTCTGAGGCATGCAGTTCTTTCCATAGTATCTACCTATTATACAGGAGCCCTATTGATATTGTGGTAAGGTGTAGGGGGAGAGGAAGCACCCTATAGTTCTATGCTTTGACTTTCAGGTTTTAGTGAGCCTTTGCCTGTGCCCTTGGACTGTGACCTTCACTAGTGCTTTTCAGTCCCCATCACCCTTAGTTTAGGCAGGAAGGCTAGAGGGAGCTGGAGTTGGGTATTTCCTTTATTCTAGATCAGTTAGGTTCTGGTAAAACTCAAGTTGATTAAGCTCTAGTAAAATAGTTTCTCTTTTTTTTTTTTTTTTTTTTTTTTTGTGTGTGTGTGTGGTACGTGGGCCTCTCACTGTTGTGGCCTCTCCCGTTGCGGAGCACAGGCCTCGGACACGCAGGCTCAGCGGCCATGGCTCACGGGCCCAGCCGCTCCGCGGCACGTGGGATCTTCCCGGACCGGGGCACGAACCCGTGTCCCCTACATCGGCAGGCGGACTCCCAACCACTGCGCCACCAGGGAAGCCCCAAATAGTTTCTCTTGAGGGCATGCCTTGCTAATAAAAACAGAGTGCTCTGGGTGTATTTCAAAATGGTTCCTTTTCCCTCCTTCCCTTCTGGAAGCACCAGGGAATTTTTCTATCATCTTCATGGTGAGAACCTGGTAGGGCTCCTAGAGGTAAACCTCACTAAATTGTAGGTCATCCTCCTAAGACTGAGCTCCCTGGAATTTTTAACTCTCAAATTTGTCCATATTGAGCCACCAGCAATTCCATCGATTACCATTTAGATTTTCTTATCCTGATATTGGTTCCCATGGATATTTCTACTTTCAGGTTTTCATTCCAATAAGTTGTAATTCTCTGTATCCACCTGTCTGTCTCTCCAACTTGGGGGGGGCAATTTTTTGCCCTGTAGCCTCAATTCTCTGTTGGATCTAAGAAGAGTTATTGATTTTCAGTTTTTTCAACTTTTTTCTTCCTGTGTGGAAAGCAGTGGTGACTTCCAGGATTCTTACATGCCAGACTAGAAACTAGAAGTTGTAATGCCACTATTTCAACATGAGGCTTAAAGCTCTGCCACAGCAGGGGGAAACACCTCAGAGAGTTGCACACTGGCTCCCAAATTCTTCAGCCTTACAGTAACATGTCATTTCTATTCATATTTCATAGGCTGACTATATTTCATAGAGTTGTGCCAAGTTTTTTGAAATGTGAGCAAATGTAACCCTGCAGTGTTCCTGGAAAAAGAGGACAACCAGCAGTACTGCAGAGCATTATTAACGTTGACCAGAGCACTATATGTAAGATAGTATTTCCAGCTCCAGCTACCACTCTGCTGTCTTATCACATCATATTTTCACCCTAGCACTTTATAATACCATATTATACTGTACATTATACTGTACATATTATATTTCATTATAATGAAACCTATTGTGCTAGATGCTTTGTTTACTGTTTGTCTTTCTTCTTCTATCCCCACAAATGTGAGAATCATGGGAACAGGGACTTTGTCTAGTCTATTCTATTTGTCTATTTTTATCCCCAGAATCCAGAATATTCCAGTGTTCAATACATATTTGGTGAAAGCATTAGTGAGTGGATTTTGTTTCAAACTTGGGAACCCAGAAAAATGAACCCTTTACATCAGCCAAATCTGGCTCAGAAATTCTTTCCAACAGGGATGAAGCTGTATAACCCTTGTGCAGAGCCTTTGTCAGACTAGCTGGGTACATCCTTTGCTATCAGATAGCAAGGAGAGAATGAAAAAGCCTCAGAAGTTCCCAGGAATGTGGTGCTATTTTAACGCAAGGGTATACACAGCTTGAGGGAAAATGAATTTGAAAATGAGCTTAGGCATTTCAATAACACAGGTAAAAGGTATAAATAATTTGAAAAATAGGTGAATTTAAGAATCTTCCCATCTCAAGTTTATGTTTATAATCAAGGATATTCAGCTCTCATTCCTCACTTTTTGAAAAGCAAAAAGCTAAATCACCTCTTGAATATGAAATGTAGGTGCAATGCTTGGAACATGCTCTTTCTTGGGGAATAGACCTGTCAGATCCTGGGGTGGTTGAAATGTGGACTTCCTGCTGGTTCAGGTGCACCGTCTTTGTGCTTTTTAGGCTTATTTGTTCACTCTGAGCTTAATGAGTGCATTCAGGCATGTAATGAAGAACAATACCATCACACAAACTATTCATTGAAGTCCAAAGATAAGGTGATTTTATCAATTATATTATTCAGTAAAGTACATTTGCAATTTATTAAATAATACATAGATTGAGTGGCATCTGGAACACTATTGTGTTGACACTCATGATATTAGCATCCGTGCTATAAAAAGAAATCTGGAATTGATGGCATTTGTTACAGTGGGTATAAAGCTTTTGTTTCTCTTGCTAGAGGAAAGAGGTGAGAGCAGTGCAGTTGTGGGCCACAGGTCCCTCTGGTATGAAATTTGTCCTGACTAAGCTTAAAACATTTGATGGCCAAAAGCATGGGTTCCTATAGCAAATTATTTTTATTTTCACCTCCATTAACCTTGGCTAATGGGATGAACACAGGGCTGGAAGGCAGGTGAATACCCCCAGTTATCCAAGAGTTACTTGATCTAAGCAAATTACTTTCCTTTCTTCTCTTTCTTTTCTTCTTCTTTTTATAAAGTGTATTACGGCATTTTCAGAGCATGTTCATATATATCTCATTTGACCTTACAACAAACATCCCAGTGAGGTTAGCTGGTCAAGGGTTCTTATTTCTGTTTCTAGATAAGGGGTACTGTTGCTTGGAGAGTTGAATGGGAAGAAGATCAGGGATTTTGACTCTAACCACAGTGCTTTTTAAAAACTTATACAGCAGTGATGCTCTGGGCCTCAGTTTCCTCATTTCAAACCAAACATAAATATACGTTATTTGCCAACTTAAGTTGTGGGTATGACAAGAGATAATTAAATATTTAAATATTCTGACTAGTCAGAGCCTTATGCAATTATAAATTAATCATCTTGCTTTTGTTTTAAGTCCAAGGGCTCTGTCCTTAGACGATAAAGCCTTCTTCTCCACATTCTTCTACAGAAAAAATGTCCAGTATGAGTACATATGTAGAGCCCTGGAATTTTCCACCTGAAAACATTTAGGAATGAGTCCTCTTAAAGGAAGGGTTGAGAGTCATTAGAAAGAAGCCAATGGTAACTCTGATTTGGCTGTCTCTAGGACTGTTATCAAATTAAATTTTTTAAAGTGATGACTTGCTGATTTGCTTCAATGTTCTATTTTCTAACTCATTGATAAAAATGGTCCTCTTACTTTTGACTAGGCTTTTCCACATAGGGCTATGATCTTCTTCAAGGACAGAAGTATAATAATGAATAACTGTTTTATATTCCAAAATATGTTCTGACTGACTCTTTTTTCAAGTATATAGAGCAGGGGTTAACAACTTCTGCTGTAAAGGATCAGCATTTGCAGGACATATGGTCTCCGTCATGAGAGACTCAACTCTACTGTTGTATAGTGCCAAAATAGCCATAGATAACATGTAAATGGTTGAGCATGTTCCAATACAACTTTATTTTAAAAGTTTATTTCATATAATTTATTCCATATAATTTTCCCACATCGTGACATATTCTTCTTTTTTTTCAACTATTCAGAAATGGAAAAACATTTTTAGCTCATGGGCCAAGCAAAAACTGATGGGCTGGATTGGTCCATGGGCCAATCCCTAGAACACAAGAGAAACATTCATTGCTACTGTAGACAATACTCCATTCAAATAATTCTTTGAGTTGGAAAATGTTTCTAGGAAGTCCGTTCTCATAACACAAGCTTTCAACACTGTCAGCAAAGGCAATATCAAACAGCAGGGTTCAAGTTAAGTGGTCATCATTGCATAGGAAAAGTACAAGTATTTCATCATCAGAAAGAGACCCCTGCTTTATATTCAAAGGAAGGAAATTAACTAGCACAATTTGGCATACAACTTGCAAAATCTTGGGGCAAAGATATCTCACAGGACTAAGCACATTACCAGTCTCAATTTGGTGCTCCATAAATATCTGTTGAGTTAACTGAAATTCCCACAAGCTTCCTAAGTTCTTGCTTATTATGTAGAATGAAGTGAACATAGACTATAATTGTCTATTTAGAAGACAAGGGGTTAATGCAATGAATCTTTAAGTAGCACTCTTCACTGCTATTTATGAAGGGTGACTACAAAAGACTTAAATGACAGATTTTACAAAAGTGCTAGGCAGTAGGGCAAGGTGTGCACAATATCTAAATAATTAGCCATTATGAGCTTGATAATACCCATGACTAAGCTAATCTATAACTGGATCTCTGTGGAACCTGCAAAATTCTTTCAGATCTCCAGCATGTAATTTAATCATAATGAAGCCACTAATCACTGCTGTGTCCCATTATCTTGGAAGTTCACACATATTCTAAACTTCTTTGCCTCATAGTCAATGCCAAAATATGTTAGTACCTAACTAATCTTTAGTTTTTTTCATTTGTGCAACTTTTATTTCTTCAACTAAATCATAAGTTTCTTTTGGGCAGGATCATATCACATAAATAAGAGCAGCATAATGATTAACAGCAAGACTGTGGATTCATACTATTGGGATACAAATTCTGCTTTGACATTTACTAGCAATGCAACTTGGGACACATTACATATCTCTTTGCTCTCAGTTTATTAATTTGTAAATAATGATAATAAAAGTATTTACCTGATTGGATTGAACTTCTGTTAGAGTTAAATGAATCAATGCATGCAAGGCACTCAGAACAGTTGCTGGCACACAGTAAGGATTCAAGAAATGCCAGTTAAAAATAGACCTTTGGGTCCCAGTCTGATGCTATAAAATCCTATTTATAAGCTGATGACTTCTCCAGTCCTACTCCCTCCATGGAACCCCACTTAAGTTATCCACTTGGAATATTTAACACACCTCTGCTTTGAAATAGAATACTCATCTCAAAATGATCATGCCCACAAAACACGCTTGTCTTCTTTCCCATTCCAAGTGTGTTCTCCCTTAGTCTTTCTCTCCAATATGCAGGACAATTTTCACTCTTCTAGTTTTTCAGGCTAAAAAACAAATACAATCCTGAAGTCATGTTTGACTTTTCTTTTTTGCCACGCAGCATGGCTTGTGGGATCTTAGTTCTCCGACCAGAGATCAAACCCGTGCCCCAGCAGTGGAAGTGGGGAATCCTAACCACTGTACCACCAGGAAATTCCCTTCTTTCTTTTTCTCACATTCCACATCCTGTCTATTAGCATATTCTGTGAGTTCTGACAAAATATATCTAAATCCCAGCTAACCCACTACCTTACCTTATCTTCCTAGTCCATGTTAGTTACCGTTTGCATAAGCTGTTGTTGCAATAGCCTCCAAACTGGTGTCCCTGCTTCTATCCATGATCCCCTGCCATCTAATCTCCATGCACCAGCCAGGCTTCTACATCCACAGCATGTACATGGGTCCTTGCACATGGTCACGTGTCAATAAATAAACTAAAGGAATGCTTGATTGAAATATTTGAAAGCTAATTGACTTATCACCTTACTGTAGGCACTGAAAGGATTTTATTCAAAGTGATGTAAAATTCTCAATAGTCTCTGCAAGTTAAAATTGTCATAGTAAATAATTCCTTTAAAAGTAAGCATAGGGACTTCCCTGGTGGCACAGTGATTAAGAATCCGCCTGCCAATGCAGGGGTACAGGTTCGAGCCCTGGTCCGGGAATATCCCACATGCCGTGGGGCAACTAAGTCCGTGCGCCACAACTACTGAGCCTGAGTGCCTAGAGCCAGTGATCCACAACAAGAGAAGCCACTGCAATGAGAAGCCCGTGCACTGCAACGAAGAGTAGCCCCCGCTCGCCGCACTGGAGAGAAAGCCTGCGCACAGCAACGAGGACCCAACACAGCCATAAATAAATGAATGAATGAATGAATGAATGTAAGCGTAGACTGAGAAGGTAGGATTGCATAATTTTGACTAAAATTCTGTGAATCTGTGACTTGGTACAAGCCATAAGGTCAAGAATAAGGCGGACAAATCAACCTAGATGAACCCTTTAGAATATTTTTGAAAAGTATATCAGATTTGGAACCTTGGTTTTATGAGCCCTGAATTTGTACAGAAAGGTTGATTTTTGAGCCCTACATTTGCACCAGGTATGTATATTTTATTTTCACACCCAGTTAGTCAGAACCTACCATCGTATGGGGGAAAAAATCACCCCCTTTAATTAGACCTTTAGGTAGTTAAAGTAGAAAGCCATTTTCTGTCAAATTATGAATCCCAAATATTTTGCCTCTTTGGCAGTACTACTCTAGTCTATGAATCTTTTATTCAAGGATCTTAAAACAAGTTAAAGTGTCTGATGTAATTTCTTCAAACAGCAAATTTTTTTTTTTTAAGGTTATGTTTAATTGTTGGGAGACATAGGTCCAAGATGTTTTTGAAATTAAGCCTGAGTCCCTCTCACTTCTCTGTAGTGATAATGTCCAGGCCAAGGGATGCTGCAAAGGACAATTGCCAGGAACAACATTCCTCATTCTTTTGGTAGAGAACAAGGGGCTTGGAGGGCCACCAGCATGCTCTCTTTCTGGGACATTTCCAGTCTGCAGCATCTCTCCTATCTATCCGCATTCTTTCTTTTTTTTTTTTTTTTTTTTTTTTTTTTTGTGGTACGCGGGCCTCTCACTGTTGTGGCCTCTCCCGTTGCGGAGCACAGGCTCCGGATGCGCAGGCTCAGCAGCCATGGCTCACGGGCCCAGCCGCTCCGCGGCATATGGGATCCTCCCAGACCGGGGCACGAACCCGTATCCCCTGCATCGGCAGGCGGACTCTCAACCACTGCGCCACCAGGGAGGCCCCGCATTCTTTCTTGAATAAATGAGAGATATGCATGATTTCTGTGCCTGGAAAACTCAAAGACTCATTTCTCTTGACTATAAGCAAGGAGACTGTGAATAAACATAGGAAAAGAAAGAAAGAAGTAAAATAAAGGCTGAAAGATAGAGAATGGTAGCCAGACAAGAAAAGGGAAAAAGGAAAGGAGAAAGGAAACAAAATGAAGGAGAATTAACTCTCAATTTTTGAATGAGGTAAAGAAACTAACTGTGTGAGTGTGTATACACCTCTGTCTGCTGAGAAGCCTTGAAACAAAGCCACACTTATAGCCAAGAGCACACCTAATGCCCAGATGATCTTGACATCTAATTCCCTTTCTCCACTAAAAGGAAGGAGGATCATGGCTTCTTGGAGAAATTGCTGATTCTAGAACTGGAGCAGGAAAGAACAAGATGAGACTGGAACATCTTGTTGTGGCAGAAAATAAGAAAGTGCCCAAAGAACGACAGAGGCATGTCAAAAGGACATGGGAGCCAGCTTGAAGGGGCTTCCACTGGGCAGGTATGGGAACAATCTAAGCATCAAAATATAATAACAACAATAACAATAGTTATACTTACAGTCCATTTTATAAAATTAAAATTCATAAGTCCTTTCTTATTTAAATTAAAATAACGGAAGAGCTGTTCTTCTTTACTGTAGAATGACAACCAATAAATGTAGAAGAAATGACAGAGTTAGAAAATCATCATTGGATGCTGGTGGGTAAAACTTGTGTGTAAAATTTTGATGAACCAGGACATTTACATAGGCTTCACTTATCTCTAAACAAATCATTTATTAATTGTAGAGTGACAAAAAGCATCTTCCAGTCTAGAAACCTGGCACATACCAAAGTAAACATCATCAATACTGGGACCACCTACATCATATACCTTCAGATATGATGCAAAGTAGGACAACCAATCACTTCCATGAGAGTCCTGCTAAAGCAAATGATCTGAACATAATCATGAGGAAACAACAGACAAACTCAAACCAAGGGGCATTCTATGAAGTGACTGACCTGTACACTTCAAAAATGTCAAGGTCATGAAAGACAAAGAAAGAGGAAATTTCAAGGTCATGGAAGACAAAGTTAGGGGAAAGTTTCCAGATCAAAGGAGATTAAAGCAACATGACAACTACTTATAACATATGAGCCTAAGTTGGACCCTGAACTGAGGAAGGAAGAGAAAGCAGCTATAAAAGACATTATTGGAACAGTTGATAAAATTTGAATATAGACTGTGGATTAGTGTCTTAGTCTGCTTGAGCTTACATAACAAAATGCCATAAACTGGGTGGCTTACATAACAGACATTTATTTTCTCACAGTCCTGGAGGCTAGAAGTCCAAGATCAGCATGCCACTACAGTCAGTTTCTGGTGAGAACTCTCCCCTTGGGTTGCAAATGGCATGAAGGGAGAGGAAGAGGGAAAGGAGAAGGAACTGACAGAGAGAGAGAGAGGTGGGGAGGTGGAGAGAGGAGGCTGCCTGGTGTTTCTTTTTTTTTTTGCAGTACGCAGGCCTCTCACTGTTGTGGCCTCTCCCATTGCGGGGCACAGGCTCCGCACGCGCAGGCTCAGCAGCCATGGCTCACGGGCCCAGCCACTCGGTGGCACGTGGGATCTTCCCGGACTGGGGTGCGAACCCGTGTCCCCTGCATCGGCAGGTGGACTCAAAACCACTCTGCCACCAGGGAAGCCCTGGTGTTTCTTCTTAAAGGGCATTTACCCAGTTGGGCCTGAGCCCCATCCCCATGATCTCATTGACCTCCCAAAGACCCCAACTCTAAATATCATCATATTGGGGGTTAAGGCTTCAATATATGAATTTGGTGGAGAACACAAACATTCAGTCCATAACATTCAGATATCAATGTTAAGTTTCCTGATTGTAGTAATTATACAGGAATTATGTAAGGAAATGTCCTTGCTCCTTGGAAATATAACCTAAAATTTTTAGGGGTAAAGAAATACATTGTCTCCAACTTATTGTCAAATGGTTCAGAAAAAATATATACATACATGCACAAATAGATGACAGAAATCAGTCACATGGAGCAAAATATAAACAATTGTGGAATCTGGGTAATGGGTATAATGGGAGTTCCTTGTACATCACAATAAAAGATACAAAAAATTTTATGCAAAAGAATCCTTGGAGGGGCTTCCCTGGTGGCGCAGTGGTTGAGAGTCCGCCTGCCGGTGCAGGGGACACAGGTTTGTGCCCCAGTCCGGGAAGATCCCACATGCTGCAGAGCGGCTAGGCCCAAGAGCCATGGCCGCTGAGCCTGCGCGTCCGGAGCCTGTGCCCCACAATGGGAGAGGCCACAACAGTGAGAGGCCCGCGTACCACCAAAAAAAAAAAAAAAAAAAAGAATCCTTGGAGTTATAAGGTAGACCCTTATTATTCTTCATCAATCAACCTATTACTACTCATCCAGGGTATTAGCAAGCTTTCTCCATTGTACTTATTCTTCTTTCCTGAACTGTTGGTTAGTCTTCTGACTTTCAGAGAAGAAATAAAAATCTGAGAGTTATCAGGTGAATAGGACAAAAAATTTTTTAGCATTTGTAACATCGGTTAACATGAATAATGTGGCATTTTCATAAAATGTAATTTAATAGGGAAAATACAAATCCCACACTTGAATTTAAAGAATCAATTGTTTGGAACAAAATTAAAGAGATGTGATATAATAATTGCTTACATGAAAATCAGAGCTGATAAGTAAGTACAATATAAGCCTAAAATATAATTAACAAAGCTTAAAAATATATAATTTTTGGCTTTTCTTTTAAAGATGTCAGTATGTAACCAATTTTTCATTATGGCAACTATTTTTAGCCTTAACTTCATATGATTATTTACTAATAATCTATTCCTCATTGAAAACATAATTTTTTGTTCATTTGTTTTATTTTGGAAGCGTATATTAAAAATCAGAGCAAGTGTTTTCTTCACCTTTTCTTTAATAAATAGAAAATCATGTTATGATGTGTGTGATCTAGACTGTAGATGGGCAGCAGAGGAGATATATGATGCTCTGCTATTTCTTATTTAATTTTTTTTTTTTTTTTGCTATACAATATGGTCAGTTCATTACTCACTCATTTAATTACAGCAGCTCTTTTTTATAGACTTTAGTCTTATGGCATAAGTATTATATTTTTATTGAGCTATAGTTGATGTACAGAATTATATAAGTTTCAGGTGTACAACAAAATGATTCAAAATTTTTAAAGGTTATATTACATTTATAGCTATTATAAAGTATTGGCTATATTCCCTGTGTTGTACTATATATTTTTGTAGCCTATTTATTTTATACATAGTAGTTTGTACCTCTTAATCCCCTATCCTTATCTTGCCCCTCCCCACTTACCCCTCTCCACTGGTAACCACTAGTTTGTTCTCTATATCTATAGGTCTGTTTCTTTCTTTTTTGTTATATTCACTAGTTTTATTTTTTTAGATTCCACATATTGATGTAAATTATATCATAAAGTATTTGTCTTTCTCTGTCTGACTTATTTCACTTAGCATAATAACCTCCAAGTCCATCCATGTTGTTGCATATGGCAAGATTTCATTCTTTTTTATGACTGAGTAGTATTCCATTGTATATATATATACCACATCTTTATCCATTCACCTGTTGATGGACACATACTCTTTTGATTACTGTAGCTTTGTAGTATAGTCTGAAATCAGGGAGTGTGGTTCCTCCAGTTCTGTTCTTCTTTCTCAAGATTGTTTTGGCTATTCGGGATCTTTTGTATTAATATGAAAATTTAAAAATTACTTGTTCTAGCTCTGTGAAAAATGTCCCAGATATTTTGATAGGGATTGCAAAATAAATAAATAAATAACCCTTAATGAAGCACTTTTCTTCCAAGATGTCATAAACATTTTTTTCTCTTTGTGCAGAAAGCAATAATTTACAAAAATAAGAACTTATATTCATCTTTTTCAAAATCATAACTTCCTTTTTTTATCATTTAGAGTTTATTTTCTCTGCCTTTTCAAAATACATGGGTTTGAAATAGCAAGAATATATCCTTTCTCACTTTCCATTTAAGAGAAATGTGTCTTTAAAAGTTGCAATATATATATTAAACAACAAAAAAAATGTGTTACAGGTATCACTTTTAGGCCCACATACAGCGTGGACAACTTGAAAAATTGTATTCCTATCTAGATGGAGGAAGGAGCTATGGTTCTAGATTTTTCCTTAAGTCAGTAATTTCCAAGTAGAGTTCTCCCAAATATTGTCCTAAGACCCTGAATGCTGTGTACTCAATGCAGGGTTAGCAATTTGAGCAGATTTGTTAAATAGTGAACTATTTTGTGAACTGAATGGTAAAAATGACCACAATTACTCCAAATATAGGCCTATGGTTACACAGCTCTCACCATCACCTTGCAAAGAAGAAAGTTGTATTCCATGAGGTTGAGATCTTGGAGAGTTAAACATGGAATAGAGGCAGTAAAGATTAGAAACCTGGGGGTCTATCCAGGAATGGCATGATGGGTGGTTCTGACAATGGTGTGAGGTGTGTGGACAACAGAAGGGCAGTAAGTGCCTCCAGTCTGTCCAGGCTGGCAAAGTGGAACCCAATGAAGAGAAAGTGTTGGACATACACTTTGTACAGGACCAGCCCCAGTGAAGGGTTTATAGAACAGAGAGAAGCCCCACATCCAGCATCCTTGGTGCTTTAAGGAATCACATCGTTAGATGCTACCACTGATGATGCATTGGCACCTCATCGTTGTAAGTGTATTGCCCACTTTGCCTGATTCTTTACTAAAACACCACATGCCTCACAGAAGTAATACTTATCTTTGTAATAACTGTCATGACAACTTCATTTCTTTCTCAAAGCTTCCTCTCACTTTATAAACCATTTTGCTTCACTTTTTGCAGAGTCCTCTCCCCTAGACCTGTGCTGAGGATCTGTGTGAAGCTGAACTTTGCATGATCTCCCTGGCACCATGCAAGGTTTGTCCTGTGTGCAGGTAGCCAACAGTATCCTCTGCTTTCCTTTCTGGGCACCTAGAGTGAACTGCAGTTAATCAATGTGTCAGCTTGTTCCCGAGTCTACAATCTACATTCCCTCCAGTACACAGACTCATATTTTCTCAGAGAGCCAAGTAGGGACATAGGCACTTTCCTTCTCAAGAATCTGCCAGATATTTCCAAGAAATCTAAAAGTGTTAAGGGCTATATGCAGAAAGCATGTTGATCTAGAATGCAGAACCTTGTACCTCAACTCACTGGCATTTCCTTGCTGCTGCTCCTCCCACCAGCTTCCCCTTGCACACACCACTGGACATCACTACATCTGTGCACTTCTTCCTGACGGTTGGCTTAAGTCCTTCCTACATTTTCAGGGTAATGGCCAGAAAGTTTTCCTCAGGAGCATTGTATGGAAGCTGGCAGGGGACAGTTATATAGGGAGAATGATGTTCTATTATACTTGGGTTTCTGTGACCACAGGGAGTCAAAGCCAGAGAGAAATATAAAAAAATAAGCCACAGTAACACGGCAGTGTACAACGGTATGTCCTGCTGGTTTGAGGTGATCCAGAAAATGTTCAGGATGTTTCCCTTTCTTCTTCAGCATTGACAACAGAATCTACTGTTTTGTTTTGAGATTTTTGGGAAAGACGTGGCAGGTGAGGAGGTTAGGGTATAGATGTATGCAAACTTCAACTGTTACCCTTAAAGCACAATTGACTCATCACTATTGGTCTAAAAATAAAATAAGAATGATCCACATGTAGCTGAATATAGGCTACAGTCTGGTTTTCCTCTTTTATTACAGTCTTTGGCTACCAGTGATCCTTTTACCTTTCCCTTTGGGAATGGGAAAGACAGAGAAGGACAAGACTCAGTATAACATTTAAACAACAGTGCTATCGTGCCTGTGATAGCCTTCTCCACGTGATGTCATGAGTAGCTGCTGTTGCCTTAGCAACACTACAGTGGTAAACAAAGATGTTTTCTGGATAGCTAGAGGAAATGTGGCTTTTATGCCATCTCACACCCTCCTTCCACCAACCCGCTACTATGGGTAGAAAAGATTTTCTTTCCTTTTGCTGTGAATTTTCCACCTTGAGACAGAATAAGTGAGGTGAGCCACAATTTTTTTCATCTGTTTATTTTTATGCTCCACAATTTTACAATGCTGGAAATTTTGTTGAAACACCCACTCGATTTAGAGACTATGTTAGTGCATATCGCATTCTAAAAATCCCCTGTTGTGTGGCATTGCTAAGAATGCACAAGGGGAAATTTAGTGGTGTGAAATCTCAGGGTTATGACAAATTCGACAAGATGAGCTTGAATGACCTTACCTCATGCGGCCACACAGCCCAGTCTACTGGTGAGGTTCTCAGACACAGATAAGGCAGCTGAGGAATAGCTCTCTTGAGACAAATGCTGAGCTGCTGTAACCGGAATAGAAAAAATAAATCTAGGACATTTTAAAGCATTGTTTAACAAGTAAAATAATGCGATGCAAAGAATGATGGAGGACAGACGAACATGGGTTTTTATAATTTCTCTATAAGCTCCACAACAAAGATGACAAATCATTATTGTTTTGTAAAAACAAACATATCTTTTAAAATTTAACTGGGAAAGGAGGATGGAAGGAAATAATGTGCCCAAAAAAAGCATTCATTAAAGTGTTTATTG
This sequence comes from Hyperoodon ampullatus, assembly GCF_949752795.1. Lineage (NCBI taxonomy): Eukaryota > Metazoa > Chordata > Mammalia > Artiodactyla > Ziphiidae > Hyperoodon > Hyperoodon ampullatus. The sequence goes on from NC_136921.1 coordinate 67,119,199, forward strand.
GTGAACGTGGCTGTTTTTCATGAGACAGTGACACCTACTCTAATATACAGAGAGGCAGAAGATTTTCAAAGGCACTGTTGCTTGAGATCTCTGCAATATTTTTCATGTAAGAAGGACTAACTCCTGTGAAAGGAAGGTTTTTAAAAAATATATATAAATGTAGATAACAGGATGTGAATGTATGTCCTTATCAGGCACATCAGCATGGATAGCTTATTTTCTATTCCCTGGGAGGAAATTAGATGCTTGGTTGGGATGCAGAAGCAGCTGGGCACATTTTGATTGGGGTCAAGATTGGGAAACAGTGGTTGGGACCTAGGATTTGGGTGAAGATGAGGCTGAATGATCCTTGGCTAATAAGCCTGGGTCAAAGCCTGTGATCTGGAGAGAAAACGTCTGAAGGGGAAGGAACTGGGGACCAGTGTTGTTACAGAAACATTTCTGTCCAGGATAAAGCCAGTTTCTCTGTTTGCTGAACCATAGCCTAAAAAAGCAAATTTCAGTATTTATGAGTTCTATTTCTCGATCAGACCACTGAGAGCAAGTTCCATGATTGTGAAGAGAGGAAGAGAGAAAAAGATTGACTTCTGGCATCTGAAAACATATTTCCCTCACTAACTCAACTGCGACTGTCTGCCAGAAAGCAGAGCTCTCTGTCTATGGCAACTGAAAGGTTATAGGAAAAATCGTGTAATGGTGGGCAGTAATAATGGCAGAAGGGAGGGGAGAGGACCATGGAGATGAGAAGAGACAAGGGGAAAGATAGACAAGAAATTAATGGTTTCTAAGTTTCTTGTGTGTTTCTTCCTTTGTTTCCTCTCTACCTACCACTTCATGATTGCTGTAGGTTTGTACATGGAGTACCTTAATTTGTGAGCATCTGTTCATCTGATTTGAATTTTGTATTCTCTAGGGGAAATTCTGTAATGCAATGAGCATAAAATGAGTTGCAGAACCATTAGTTGCAGCAGAGGTGGGGAGGGGGTCTCTTACCTGAGGTGCTGCTTTGAAAATGTCCTCTGGTACTCCTGGTTTTCCTAACTAAATGCTATCAACCCTACACATGGTAAAATGATGTATATATTTTGCTGAGTTCCCTAAACAAGGAAGCTTTCAATGGAGGAGTATAAAAAGAATATTCTTTGAAAAAAAAATAGAGTCCCACTGGAATTCTGTAAACTTAAACCAAAGTAAATAAAACCTGGAAATTATTTTTAAAAGACTATATGAATCTTTGATTTATGCTAAAAGATTTAAAATCACAAAAAGGAAGCATGTTGTTTAGGAGATTTTAAAAGTTTTCCAGTCCAACTCCCAACTCCCAATCTTTTCCCTAATCAGTGAATTTAGCGAAAGCCAGACATGTATGTAATTCCTAACGATTTTCAGGGAAAAAATTAAAACCCATACTACAGTTATTATATAATTTATCACCTAAAATGGGACATTCTACAAAGTGTAAGGAGGCATTTTAAAAATAATTAAGACAGCTTGCATAACCTAGGACTGTCCTAAGCAAACTAGGCAACTGAAGTACGGCCACCCTACCTAAACCTTTGTCCTATAGAAGTGCACACTTAGTTCTGGAACCACTGCTGCAAACTTTTCTACAGATTGGAGGAGAGGTCACCATGTCATTATTCATCTTCTAATTGGGTTCCCCACATTTTCAGGACAGAAAGTTGAGACCCAGGAAAGTTTAACTTTCTCATGATCTCGTAGCAACCTCTGCACCATTTTTCTCTTGTCTCTTAGGAGTATCCTTTCTATAGTTTCTAGATACTCAATATCTTATCACCTCCCTGAGAGTAATTACAACCATAGCAGTAACTCCCCCGGGGACACAGTTTCAACAGTGTTTGTTTCCCTAGCACTCTGCACTTATAAATTATACTAATTTTTCTAGGCCTCAAGGAATGGTTGTCTAGGTACTGTCATATTCAGAGTGATATTCAACTATGAAGTTATAATATTTCTTTCTTGATAATAGGAGAGAAACTAAATGTATCTTTCAGTATATCCATGGAGTATTTGAACAAGTTTAGGGATTGTAGTTGTCAACTCACCATTGTTTCTGGATGGTGGCTTCTTTTTCTACTTCCTCTTCTTGAGAGGAGTTCAATTTTTTTAGGGTAGAGAGAGAGGAAGACATGTCTAACCCTTATGTCTCTTTGCGCTGCTTCCTCCCTTTAGAAGCAAATACCAGGAATGAATTCTGGAGGAAAGAGGGCCAAACTAGCAGTAAAAGCACAAGAGCTGATGTTTCAGCTGAATCTTGAGGGACAGATTTATATCAACAAGGCCTTTAGGACACTATATACAGAGGTTTCAAAGTATTCAGGAGATTATATAATGTGCTTTGACTTTATTCTGTGTCCAGTGAGGAATAACTGAAGGGCTTTAAGTAGGAGAGACTATATAGTATGCACCTTTTAAGAAGAAACTCAGGTGGTTTTGAAAAAACTAGGTAGTAAGGGGATGCAATACAGTGTGACATAATGGCTGAAGACCAGCTAGAAGACTCTTGCCAGAGTTTGAATAAGAGGGGACAGATCTGAGCTAAGGATTTGACTGAGAAGGTTGATAAAAATGGATAGTTCAACAAGAGATTTAGGTATTAAACTTACAGGACTAAGTTTTCACAAAATAAAAATATGTAGCAAAACGATACTGAAAAACTTAAGGGGAGACTGTATTATGAAAAAATAGAATAGGAGAGGATGGCTGACAGGTTTCTAGCTATGGAAACAGGTAATTGGTCCATTCTAAATTGAAGAATTACTGGAGAAAGAGGGAGTATTAGTTGGGCATTGGTAGCAATAATGAGTTACATCTAAGTATATTATTTCTATGTGTTCATGAGACATCAGTCACAGATGCCTAGAAACAATAAGTATCATCAAGTCCAACCCCCCCTTTCTTTTAATCAGGATACCAAGATTCAGAGGAATGAAGTAAGTCTAGGAAGATTACCCATAGTCTTACTGAAGAGTTAAAGCACCAAGCCTCTGACATTCAGTCCAGAGTTTTACTGTGAGTCTCTTTCTCTGGGGCAAAGTTTACCATGTCTTGCCATTGTTTATTTGGTTGGTTAAAAGAAAAATTGTTGAGTTAATAACAACATTTTAGGGACTTCCTTGGTGGCACAGTGGTTAAGAATCCACCTGCCAGTGCAGGGGACACAGGTTCGATCCCTGGTCCAGGAAGATCCCACATGCCGTGGAACAACTAAGCCCGTGCACCACAACTACTGAGTCTGCACTCTAGAGCCTGCAAGCCACAGCTACTGAGTCCGTGAGCCACAACTACTGAAGCCCATGCGCCTAGAGCCCATGCTCTGCAACAAGAGAAGCCACCGCAATGAGAAGCCCGCACACCACAACGAAGAGTAGCCCCCCGCTCACCACAGCTAGAGAAAGCCTGTTAGCAGCAACGAAGACCCAACGCAGCCAAAAATAAATTAATTAAAAAACAACAACAACAGCATTTTAATTCCTGGAAAGACTTTGCTTAAGTGTTGCCTTTTCCTTAAGTTATTGCCTTGTATGCTAACTGTATTTCAGCAATTGTCTGCATTAAGAAATTGCATAAATGCTGCTTTTGGAGCAAAGTTCTATATGGAAGATGACACATCTCTGTGATGTCACAGGTTCCTGAGAGGGTTTTCTAAAGGCTTTTGCTGAAGGCAATAATATTCAGTCTGGGTGTCCCCATTTCCTCTTTTTGTTTTATTCTATGCAGCTGTGTTGGAAGCAAGCAGAGGAAGTAACCAAAAGTGGATCTGGATTCGAACGATTCTTGAACTTCCCTTTCCAGCATCTGTCTTACTATGGGGCAATTCAAACAGGAGGCAACCTCACAAACAGCCCTTTGTCAAAGCTAACAGCATGTTTTTCTTGTGAGAAATGCCCTTTTGCCTAATGTGAGTTTTGAAAAATGTTGCTCATCAAAAGTAGAAGTGTTTGACCTTCATTGGAGTACACTAGTGGTGGTAATGTCACCAAGTTCCTCAAAGTGAAGGCAGATGGGGGGCTTCCCTGGTGGCACAGTGGTTGAGAATCTGCCTGCCAATGCAGGGGACACGGGTTCGAGCCCTGGTCTGGGAGTATCCCACATGCCGTGGAGCAACTGGGCCCAGGAGCCACAGCTACTGAGCCTGCACATCTGGAGCCTGTGCTCCGCAACGAGAGGCCACGACAGTGAGAGGCCCGCGCACCGCCATGAAGAGTGGCCCCCGTTCGCCACAACTAGGGAAAGCCCTCGCACAGAAACGAAGACCCAACACAGCCAAAATTAAATAAATAAATTTATTTAAAAAAAAAAAAAAAAAAAAAAAAAAAGTGAAGGCAGATGTTTGCAATAAGAGGTTGACCCTGCAAGAAAATTTTTTAGGTTCACATTAAAATATCATTAATAAAAGATTAGTTTTTTAAAGAAGAAACAAAAAGCCTATGGCCTGTTTTTTCAGCTTCAAGACATTTCTCACAGGCTTTTCCATCTCTCTGATTCCAACATGATAATTATTTAAACTTATGGTGACTCAATGAAGTTTCCTTGGTTGTTTTGGTGTTTGAAGTTTATTAGAAGATGGCAACATCTTGAGATATTAGGTTAAATTTTAGTCCATCATCTACATTTTCACAATCTTGGTTTTTGTAACTCAGCATTTTTTTTTTTGATATTTAGGTTGATTTCTTATTGTGACTTTGTTCAACTTGGATTAGTCAGACAAGACTCCCACATTTTAAGATGCTAGCTGTGACTTTTACCTTGTAAGTCTCATGACTTCTGTCTTCTTACTTACTTCTGACTCCTAATTCAGAAATTACTGCTTTGCCAAAAAACTATGTTTTCTTTTTTGGTTGTTGTTTGGTCTTGCTTAGTTTTGGTGGCTATAGTTAAGGCAAAGATAGATGTTTGTTTATTTATTCCATGGCTTTGTGGTCTTTGGGCAAATTCTGTAGCTGAACCACTCCCCACCAAATACACATACAAGTAGATGCCCATCCTGAGGCATGTCTCTACTTCAGGGGGATACAGTCTTAACCTGTAACAAGACTTCCAACTTGAAACACTCAGTTTATTAATCCTGCAATCACTTTAGTCAATGAAGTTTCCCACGATCTGTTTCAGAGCCTAGTGGTTAGGATTGTATCTGTGTATTAGCTGTGCTGTGAGTGACATACTTGCTGAAATGTGCACCAGTGGCTTTGACCCCCCCTGATCGCATGAAGTAAGGGAAGGAGAGAGATGGGGGAAGCTCCGTGACCATCTGATTCCCATGGAAGTTTTCCTTGTTTTGTTGCTGGAGCATTATAAGGCAAATGCTACTCACTTCTTTTAAGAAATCCCAGCTGCAGATGGAGTTGCTGACCACAACAGAGGCTGTTGCCAAAGCGCTCTGTTGGAATATGGCTGTGGCCCAGAAATAGTTGCAAATAAGCAGAAGTTCTCTAAAAAGAAAAAAAAGAAAAAAAAGGAAAATTAAAGCTCATGAAAAAGTTTTAATATAAAAGGAATTTTATCTATGGTTTTGTCTATATAAACACAGTTTGTGGGTTTACGGACCAAGTCTGCACTACTGTGCATATTGTTCAGGCTCTTTTGTTCTAGCTGGGTTGGGGAAACAGTTCCCTTGGCTTAGATGACATCAGGTCTCATTGGTGGCTGTGTAATATTTTATTTAAAAAACCCCACATACTGTAAAAAAGTAAACTATAGTTAATAATTTGGTTACTTTGTTCAGAGAAGGTAACCTTTGATATTATAGCTGTGGGCAGAACACACAGGTTGCCAGTTGCTTTTGTTCCATTTTATGATGCTATGTGTTGTGTCTTTGGGGAAATACCTTCACATTTGTTATTTTCAGTTTGCTGTGACTCTAAACATGTCATTAATCTCATACTGTGAACAGAATATGGCAATGGGGAAAAAAAAGCATATGGTTGGATGTATCAGTACTATTGCTTCAAACTGCAGGCATGACCCTGGGGTGATGACACACACTGATGAAGATTAGGATGAAGATCTTCCACCATACGATGAGTTATAAGAGAGATTTTTGGTGAATAGCCATTTGGAGGCTTTTTAGGGAATCAATAAATAACACTCCTTTTTTTTTTCCTCCTGAGCTTGGAACTTATTGAAAAAGAAGACAGAAGCCAAACATAAAGAGACCAAAATAGTAGTTTTGTATGTATAAAATTTGCATCAGAGAATACAATTTACTATGTGGCCAAATGGACATTTAATATTTTCTTTATTCTCCCTAATGGATTTAATCTAGCACTCAAATCTGCTGGAATTCCTTTTGCAGGGATGGGGACAGCCCACATGGTTGAGAGCAAAATACAATGCCCTCTCTGTACAGGCAACCAGCTTGGTAAGGGAGCACAGCCCACAAGAGGCTTCTCCCAAACTCACATCACACTGACTCACTCATCCTCCCAGAGGGAAGTGTGGGAAAGGAATGAGGAGAGAGAGACCAAGGGAAAAGGAGTAGGAAGTTCCTCATAGGAATATGAGGCAAGAGAAGTTGAGACACCCCCCACCCCTTAGCATCCATCCGCAGCATAGAGAGGAGAGTGTGAATGATAATTGGTGCAGAGGGAGGGGTCAGCACCTTAGAAGTTCTAGAAGTGAGGTAGACAATGAGCCTACTGGGTAAAGCGGTTAAAAATAGGTGAGAACAAGAATGTATGGAGAATAGAAACCAGTGTTTATGGCCATTTTTGATGGTTCAGATGGACAGGTAAGAGGCTGAACAGCACATTTGACAGGTTTAAAGGGCTAAAAGTACAAAGAATCCAAGTTCTGTCGAGGGGCAAAGCCTGATGGATCTTACTTTACCTATGTTTGGAGCCCCAAAGTGTTGCACCCTAGGAGAAAGGGTAAATTAAAAGTAAACATGTTCTCAAAGGAACTGCAGCTCATTTTAGGATCCCTTTTAACCCCTATAATTGAACTGAGGTGATCCCAGAATTATTATGCCAACAGGCAACTGACAGAAATGAATACAAATATTTTCTGATAGAAGATAACACCATCCTAGTCCTCAATTTATTTATACAAACAATATTACAAATAAAATATCTGGCACATAGTTAAAAAATACCCATGCACATGCAGAGACAAGGTAACAAACAGGAATAGGAATGAATGGAAATACAAGACAATAGAAATAGATCTTCAGTGTTCCAGATATTGGTGTTATCATAGACCATTAAAATAACTATCATTTTTATTGTTCAAGGAAAAAAGAGACAAGACTGAGAATTCTGACAGGAAAAAATAGAAACTTTAAAAAGTAATCATATTGAAGTTCTAAGTTTCAAAGTACAGTAACCCAAATTAAGAGCTCAATGGTTGGGTTTAGTTGCAGATTAGATGCAACTAAAGGAAGAATTGATGAGATGGAATATAGGTCAGAATAAATTATACAGAATGAGTCATGGAGTGACTAAAGGAATGGAATATGCAGAAAAGAGCATAAGAGAAGACACAATAAGAAAGTGAAAAATATGTAATTGAAATCTCAAAAGAAGAGGAGAGAGAAAACAGGGCAAGAGCAGTATTTTAAAAGAGAATAGCTGAGAACTTTTGAACACTGATGAAAGACACATCACAAAGCCCTGAAAATCCTGGGCAGCATAAATAAAAAGAAGGAATATCTAGATACATGGTGGTAAAATTGTTGAATTGTTGAATAAAAAAGGCAAACAAAATTTAAGTCAAGTGAAGGCAGGATTCTTGTTGTCAGTGGTGAGAAGGCAAAGTAAATGTAAAGATCAACAATAATGCTGAGAGCTGACAACAGAATCTTCAAAATCTTGATACCTGATTGAAAAAAAAATAACTATCAACCAATAAATCAATCCCTTGTGGAAAATATGCTTACAAAATGAAAGTGGGACTTCCCTGGTGGCGCAGTGGTTGAGAGTCCGCCTGCCGATTCAGAGGACACAGGTTTGTACCCCGGTCCGGGAAGATCCCACATGCCGCGGAGAGGCTGGGCCCGTGAGCCATGGCCTCTGAGCCTGCGCATCCGGAGCCTGTGCTCCACAACGGGAGGCCACAACAGTGAGAGGCCCGCGTACTGAAAAAAAAAAAAAAAAAAGAAAGAAAATGAAAGTGAAGTAAAAACATTTTCAGTTAAACAAAAGTAAGATACTTTTTCACCAACAGACCCACAATGGAAGTAATAAAAGTGAATATTCTTCTTTAGGTGGAAGAAAAATGACTCCATGTGGAAGCTCAGAGATGCTCCCAAGAGAAACAAAAATGGTAAGTATATCATTCAATAAATTAGTATTATCTGTTTAAAATAATCATAAATTTTTATGTCATTTAATATATATAGAGAGAATTAAAATAAATTATAACAATGTTATCTAAATTGGAAGAATGAAATAAAGTGTTTTAAGATTCTTCCATTGTCTAGGAAGAGGGTAAAGTACCAATTAATTTATTTTATAAGTCTCTAGGGTAAGCGCTGAAAAAATAATAAAAACGCATATAAATTCCAAGCTAATGGAGAGAGGTGGTAAAGTAATAGAAAATAATCCAACAAGAAGAAAAGAAAGAAGCAAATAAATAACTTCATAAAACAAAACAAAGACACAGAACAGGTGGGATAAATAGAAAGAAGCAAGTAATACAGTAGATTTAAACTTTACGTGGATAGGTAAAGCTGAATAGCTAAAACAATTCTGAAAAAGAATAAAGTGAGAGAAATTAGTCTACCTGATTTCAAGACTTTTACTATATAGCTAGAATAATCAAGGCTGTGTGGTATTGGCAGAGGGTAGACATTTAGATCAATGAAACAGAATAGAGAACCCAGAACCCACATAAACATAGCCAATTGATGTTCAACAAAGGTGCAAAAGCAATTCAATAGGCAAAGGCTATTTTTTTTTTTTTTTTTTTTTTTTGCGGTACGTGGGCCTCTCACCGTTGTGGCCTCTCTGGTTGCGGAGCACAGGCTCTGGATGCGCAGGCTCAGCGGCCATGGCTCACAGGCCCAGCCGCTCCGCGGCATGCGGGATCTTCCTGGACCGGGGCACGAACCCGTATCCCCTGCATTGGCAGGCGGACTCTCAACCACTGCACCACCAGGGAAGCCCCAAAGGCTAATTTTTTTAACAAATGGTGCTAAATCAATTGGATATACATCCACTGCCTCCCCAATAAAAAAGAACCTAAACCTCATGCAAAAATTAACCAAAAATGGATTACAGATTTAAATGTAAACATAAAATCATAAAGCTGATAGAAGAAATTATAGGATATAATATTTAGGACCTAAAGTTTGGGGAAAGAGTTCTTAGACATGACACCAAAAGCAAGACCCATAAAAGAAAAATACTGGGCTTCCCTGGTGGCGCAGTGGTTGGGGGTCCGCCTGCCGATGCAGGGGATGCGGATTCGTGCCCTGGTCCGGGACGATCCCACATGCCGCGGAGCCATGACCACTGAGCCATGGCTGCTGAGCCTGCACATCCAGAGCCTGTGCTCCACGGCAGGAGAGGCCGCAGTGGTGAGAGGCCTGCATACCGAAAAAAAAAGAAAGAAAGAAAAATACTGATAAGCTGCATCACAATTAAAAACTTTTGCTGTACAAAATATCATATGAAGAGGATGAAAAGACAAGCTACTGACTGGGACGAAATATTTGCAAACCATATGTCTTACAAAGAACTCATATCTAGAATATAGAAGAACTCTGAAAACTCAACAGTAAAACAATCCAATTAGAAAATGGGCAAAAGATATGAAGGGGCCTTTCACCAAAGAGGATACATGAATGGGAAATAAGCACATGAAAAGGTGTTCAACATGACTGGACATTAGGGTAATGAAAATAAAGACCAAGATGAGACATCACTACATACGTATTAGAATTGCAAAAATAAAAAAATAGTGACAGTATCAAATGCTGGCAAGTATGTAGAGAAATGGATCTCATACATTGGAAAGTAATATGGTACAGCCACTTTGAAAATCTGTTTGGCAGTTTTTTAAACAATTAAACACACGTTTACCATACATGTTGTCAACTGCATTGCTGGGCATTCCTCCCAGAGAAATGAAAATGTATTTTCACACAAAAATCTACACGATTGTTCATAGCAGTTTTGTTTGTAATAGTCAAAAACTGGATAAAACCAAAATATCCCTCAATAGGTGAATAGTTAAACAAACTTGATACATCCATACCATGGAGTCCTACTAAGCAATAAAAAAGAAGAGGGACTTCCCTGGTGGCACAGTGGTTAAGAACCTGCCTGCCAATGCAGGGGACACTGGTTTGATCCCTGGTCTGGGAAGATCCCACAGGCAGCGGAGCAACTAAGCCCATGGGCCACAACTATTGAGCCTGCGCTCTAGAGCCTGTGAGCCACAACTACTGAGCCCACGTGCCAGAATTACTGAAGCCCACGTGCCTAGAGCCTGTGATCTGCAACAAGAGAAGCCACCGCAATGAGAAGCCTGAGCACCGCAATGAAGTGTAGCCCCTGCTTGCTGCAACTAGAGAAAGCCTGCATGCAGCAACGAAGACCCAATGCAGCCAAAAATTTTTTTTAATTCTTTTTAATAAATTAATTAAAAAAAGAAGAAACTATTTGATACATGTAATAATTTGCATGAATCAAAGGCATTATGCTTCTTGAAAAAAGATCTCAGAAGGGTTACACACTGTATAATTCCACTTATATAACATTCTCAAAATGAAAAATTTGTAAAGATGGAAAGTAGATTAGTGTTTACCATGGTTTAGGGCTGGTGAGCCTAGGGGGTGGCTGTGACTATAAAGGAGTAGCAAAAGGCAAACCTTTGTGGTGATGGAATAGTTCTGTTTTGTTTGCGACTGTGGTTACACAAACTTATCCAGGCGATAAAACTGCATTCTATGTACACACATTGTACCAATGTCAAATTCCTGGTTTGGATATTATACTATAATTATATAAGATGTAAAGTAAATGAAGTGTACAAGAATCCTTTCTGTACTATCTTTGCAACTTCCTATGAATCTATAATTATTTCAAAGTGTAAACTTAAAAAAAAACTGCACAAATTTATCAGTAATTATATTAAATATAGGATTAAATGCTCCAATTATAAGACAAAAATTACCTGACTAGATTTTTGTTTTTTTAAGCTAAATTCTGTTTACAAGGGGTATTTTAAAAACACTGAGATACAGAAAGTTTGACTGTAACAGGATGGAATTGGTAACTAAAGAAACGTGGTATAAATTATCAGACAAGGTCAGTTGAAGCAAATACTGCTTGTGAACAATCATGTGGTTTTGGAGATCTGTTCTTTTATTTGCCTAGTGTTTTACAATTAGCCAGACCATAATATTACTACGACTGACATAAAAAACAAAACAAAAATTCATGCCTCACTAATGATGGAATAGAACCATTTCACACACACACACACCATGTTGTAGTAGTTAAACATTAACTTAATTTTTAAGTAACTTAAAAAATTGGTAGTGTGTTGTTGTAGTTCATCTCATGACTGTTTCCTAACACTCTAACCAAGTTTATTCTGTACACATGATTTTGTTTTGTTTTTCTTTTATTGTCTGGTTCTGTTTCTACCTGCCCTATGAACTAAATGTTCAAGGACCTTTGGCAAATAGTATATATCCTATTGTTTTAAGCTTGCTTGTTTATTCTCCTATTTCATTAGTAGCCATGTCTGGATTTCATAACTAACTTCTATTGATTTTGTACTTAACACTCTCAGTATTATACAACTGTTCAGAAAACAGCAGCGTTATTAAAATGCAGAAAGTAAATGGATTTCTGGGAAGAGGAATATTCAGTGAACATCTAGAGAAGGAACTAAAGAGTTTTTATAAACATACATAAAAACAGCCATTTTTCATGTTAAAATCAGTTTATTCCATTGCAGTCTCTCCCATGGATAATCTTTTTCTTTCCACTGAGAAACTCTAATAATGAATGATCCATCATGAAGAGACCCTATTTGAAAATGAAAGCATAAAAATTTCCTGTGAGATTTAGATAGCATTTAAATTTAGCTTTATACGTATACTGCTTGAATACTAATTGCTGCTTGCCCAACTCCGGAGCAATACTGTTATTATTATTAATAACTTTAAGATAATGATTAATTAGACCATTTTATATAGTCTTGTAAAGTTTTATATTTCATAAGGCAGTTTTCATAAGCATGTTTATATTTGGCCTTCACAATGTGCTAAGGGTTATTTATGGCCATCGTTCTTATTCCCACTTGCAGAAAAGGAAACTAAAGCTCAGGGATGTTGCCTGCCTTACTCCAAACCACGAAAGTATTCAATGGCAGAGCTTGGTCTCACACCTAGTCTTCATAACTTCTAGCCCAGTACTGTGTTTACGTTGTCACACTGCCTTCCTTCCTTTAGTGACAGAAGTGCAGTGGCTCCTGCTCTTTTAAAAGGATTATCTCAGGAAGAAGGTACATACGCCTCCCTGACGCCTTCCTCATTCTATGCTCGGGCTTCAGGCTTCGCTTTTCCTGAAGCCTATAGTGCATGGGGGCCATGCTGTAATCTGCCTGCTGTGAATTTGTGTTTCCTCAGCACATTTATATATTTGTTTCTGCAGCAGCATGTGGTCCCATGGCAAATTCATGGCAGGCTGATTGCTGGTTTTCTTTGCCTCCCAATGTCAGTTGAAGCCAAAGTGATCAAATAAAATCCAAAGCAGGCAGAGTGCAGTGCCAAGCACAGCCCATATGAAAAACCCCAACTTTGAAAATAAGATTGGCAACGTTATCGGTATTGAATACTCTGATAAAATTTCCCTGAGAAATGCAATTAAAGACTGCTGAAGAATAGAAATGAAAACAAAGTGTTGGTTTTATTCTCAATTTTAAAAAGAAGACAACTTTAGTTGGATTCACATCCTAGTCTAATTATTGATTTCATCACCACAAATGAAAAACAGAAGAACTATAAGGAGGTTAAGATCCAACAAAAACATAACAAAATAGTGGGGAGGGAGTGGAAGGAATGTGGAGAAATTGTATGCAAGGGGTATAAAGAACAGCCATTTTCAGAAGAGCTTTTTGTAACTAGGAAAGATAGATCTTGAAGTCACTTGCATTTCAAAAGTTTCTATGCATTCAAAGCCTAGTGCCTGTCTTAAAGTGAGCCTGAGGGTTTCACAGTGACTGGGATGCAACTAAGCTATTTCTGGATGATGGGATTCATCTGGCATGGCAGGGTGGCCTTGTGCACACAAAAAACACTTACAATCATTTTTTCTCTGACTAATTTATACATTAAAAATAAACTGCCTTAGAAGCGTTTGCTTTTTTGGATGACTTTTGGAGGGTCTGCTGTTTTAACCATTCCATAGCAGAATCTGCTCTGTTGTATACAGAGTCAGCCTTTGATGTATGTAGAACTTAGACAAAGTCAATCTGAGAACTCCAAGGAAGATAATCAGGAAAGAAACTTATGAAAGTAAGGCAACAAGCATTAATAAAAGAAGTTGAGATTTTTTTTTAAGGGAAATTTGGGAAGAAGGGAGAGTTGGTCATGGGAGTATGATCAAGAGTGGGTTAGACTAACCACTGAGCTGGCCATTGCCCAGATTCCTTCAACTGGGCTGTTTCCCAAACTTCAGTCATTCTCAAAACATGTTCTTGATTGTTTCCATATCACCTTTCAAACTGCTCAATCTTTTATTTGATATTTTTATTTGAATTATGCTTCTTTAAAGCAATTTTATGTGACATATCATAAATGGAAAACCATTAACACCTAATATAGACAGAAGTATAGAAGAAAATATAATAACAATTTCATTAAATTCTAGCAGTATATATTATTGTTTGCCCTAAATCCTAAGCTTGAGGCCTCACCTTTTCATTCTTGCTAGAAAAGGAGATTAAGATGTGGTAGAGGAGTTTTAAACTTACATCATCATTAAACTGATTCTTCTTCTTTGATGTAGTCTGACAGTTTAAAGGAAAATTATAAATTGAATAGTATCCTTAATTTGTAACTAAGTACTGGTGTTGCTGTTTGGTGGTTTGTTTTTTATTTCAAGCAACACAAACCATTATTAGGAAAACATGAAGTAAATCACTGTAAATATTCATGTAAATAACATGAACTGATCACTGTAAAGTCATTTCCAAATATCGTTACTTGGGTGAATCAGCCCCACTCTCCACCGCTCCCTGTATACAATTTGCATTCTACTGACCAAGATTGAAAGATTCGAAGTAGGAAGCCTAATTGGCTTAGAGAATGCTTCCATTTCTTGAATGGTGAAGGCAGGGTGTTTGAGCGACAGTTCCACAAGAATGTGTGCAATAAGGGTATGATAGTTAATTTTGTGTGTCAACTTGACTTGGCTGTGGGATGCCCAGATATCTAGTTAAACATTATTTCTGGGTGTGTCTATGAGTGTGTTTCTGAAAGAGATTAACATTTGAATTGGTGGATTGAGTAAAACAGGTGGCCTTCCCCAATGTGGGTGAGCATCATCCAATCTGGTGAAGGCCTTAGGACAAAAACTGAGGAAGCTTGAACTTGCTGTCTGTAAATTGTGTGATAATAATTTACATTAGGACATTCAATATTTTGTAATATTTTTTGCAGTAATAATCTATCAAATATAACTCCATTGCAGTACTTGAAGATTATATATATATATATGTATATATATATATATAAAATTCTTGGTTAAATTTGACAATTGACAATCCAGTTGCCTTAGACTCAGTAGAGTAAAATTTCTCCAAACTGAAATTAATTTAAAACCATCTAAGAACTATAATATTTCAATAAAAAGTTTAAATTTGTCATTAGAAAATTACATAAAATTCTTAATTTTATCAATATAATTAATGATTGTGCTGAAAAGAAGTAAAAAATAATTTTTCTGGAAAATATATGATAATTATGATTTAGGCATGATTTTATTTTTTATCTATTCAAACACTCTCATTCCAAAACAGAATGCCCAGACATGTGCAATGATAATTAAATTTAGGTATCTTTTTATTTTACTAAATTTCAGTCATATAAAAACCATGGATTTACAAATATTCTAAAATATTATTATTTAAAAAATATACTTTTTCTAGGTAGTATATTTCAATCAACAGCTATTTGTGACATGCAAGTTTTAAATATGTAGCACTCTCAAATGTTTGGAGCAAGACTATAGAAATAGAACAGCAAATTTAATCCAATGAAAGCAAAATGAAGAGGAAAATAGATAAAAGAAGAAATTAACAAAATAGAAAACAAGCCTACAGTTGAGAGAACTGACAAATTTCTTTTAAAAGCTTATAAAATTGTAAATGCCTCATGAGATTGATGAAGACAAATGAGAGAAGGCAAAAATGAACAATAGCAGATATAAAAAAGGGGGTACATCACTACAAATCCTCCAAACATTAAAGCCACCATGAGAGAATATTATGAGCAAACATCAGATGAAATGTAGGAATTTCTAGGAAAAAAAAACTTAACCAAAATTCAATCGGGAAGAAATAACCAATTGAATTGTGTTGTTAACCATTAAATCTATTGATTTTATAATTAAAATTATTCCCCCAAAGGAAATTCTAGGCTTAGATGGTGTCACTTGTGAGTTCTACCAAATATTTAAGAAACAAATAATATCAATCTTACACAAACTTTTTCATAGAAAAGGAATGACTTCCCAACTTACACTGTGAAGTAACATAACCCTGTTTCCAAAACCTAACAAGGACGTTAAAGAAAAGAAAAATAATAAGGTAGTCAGACTCATGAACCAAATCCTGCAACATACAAAATGCATAATATATCACAACCAATTTAGACTTATTCCAGTAATGCAAGGGTGATTTAATATTCAAGAGTCAATCAGTGTTATCCACCAAATTAACAAAATAGAGGAGAAACATAATATATTCATTTCAATAGATACCCAAAAATAGTATTTGATAAAATTTAGCATCCATTTATGGTTAAAAATTAATAATCCTTACCATACCAAGGACACATAGGTTGATGGGAAAGGATAGACTTTTCAAAAAGTGGTATTAGTTTAACTACATATTTTTTCCAAACAAATACACAAATAGAAAGGAAAAAGAAAGTTAACCCCTATCTCACACTGTACACAAAAATTAATTTCAGGTTCACTGTAGATCTAAATATGAAACACAAACGAATGCAGCTTGTATAGGATAATAAATTAACACATTTTAATGTTCTTGGGATATGGAAAGATTTTTTTTAAACAGGATACAAAATATATCAACCAAAAGGGAAATAATCAATACTTTTGACTACAATAAAAATGATCATTTCCATTCATCAAAAGATACCATTAAGAAATGAAAAAGCAAGGCAATCAAAATAATAACAAAGATCTTATATCCCTTCAAATGAATAAGAAAGTCTGCCTATAGAATAATGGGCAGGAATGTTGGACAAGCACTTAGAAGATAAATGGCTAGTAAACAACCCTGTCAGTAATAAGGAAAATGCAAATTAAAATTACAGCGAATAATGTCCAAGAACTGCTCAAGGGATAAACAGATTACAAATATGTTCCTACAATGAAATGCAACTTGGCGATAAAAAGGAGCAAACTACCAACACACATTACAACATGGATGAATTTCAAAAGCATTATGCTAGGTGAAATAAGGCAGACACAAAAGACTACATACTCTATGATTTTATTTATGTAAAATTCTAGAAAAGGCAAAATCATAATGACAACAGATTAATGGTTGCCCAGGTCTGTGGGTGGGGAAGGGAATTGGCTGTAAAGGGACAGGAGAAAGCTTTTTGGGGTGTTGGAAATGTTCTATATCTTGTGTGTGGTGGTGGATACATGACTATTTGTTTTGTTAAGAATCACTGAACTTATTCATACCCTGAAAAAATATAAGCAATAAAAATAAATGAATCACTGTACCAATATGAATGCATTTTTAAAATACAGTGTTGAGAAATAATAATAATAAGGGTATTCATATGATCAACTTATAAAAACTCTAAACTACAGTATTCTAAGCCATGATAGTAGTCACCTTTGGGCAGAGGGAAGGGAGTAACGGTTGGGAAAGGGCATGAATTGGGAGAGGGTCTCGTGGGAGCTGGCAGTGTTTAGTTCTTCAGCCAGGTAGTGAGTTCATGGGTGTTCATTTTGTGATGAGTTCCTGAATTATGCATTTATGTTTTCAGTACTTTTCTGTTGATTATGACAAATGTCTTGCTGTTGGAAAATGGGGACATGATTAAATGTGTGGTTTTGTTTTTCATTTTTTTTGAGGTGGGAGATACTTGAGAAATATTTTTCGTGAGACTGATTCATAGAGAAAAATGGAAGGAAAATGTTTTGAAGGGACAATTAATAGTGCAAAATTTCTGAGGAGAGAGGATTTAGAGTTTAGCTGAAAGAAAATTGGCCTTTTATTAATCAGAGGGAGAAGGAGAAATGTGCACGTGTAGGTTTGTGGATGGAGAGCACAGGGAGTTCCTGTCTCGTGGCTTCTATTCTCAGTAAATTGGAAATGAGGTGACTTTGGGGGAGGAAGTAGAAAGATGAGCAGGTTTGCAGTTTGAGAAGTATAAAGGAATTTGAAAAAGTAATTGCAGAGGGGAATGTGAGATTGACCTCGAATTCACTTGTTAGTGTTATGGGCCCAAAATGGCTTGGTGAGTTGCATATGTTGTGGGAGTCCTATGAGAAGAGCCTCTGTTCTGGACTTAGACTATAGCAATGTGTAGTTTGGCCTCTTTAACATGCTTACTGTGGCTAATTTCCAGATCTCAAGGGTGCACATGGATTATACATGAAATCGCTGTAGCTCTAAGTAAGTAACCACAACTAGTTCTGGGAGTAGCACACAGAGATAGAGTCACGAATGAGATCTGCATCTGGTGTAGGGAAGGTGACTAAAAAAGAGGAACATTTGCCAACAGTCACAGATATCTTGACAATGGGGTATTCTTCGAATACAACCTGTGTATAAAATTAGAGGAAACATTCTCATACCTGAGTTATTTGTCTAAGTCATAGAATTCAAAACCAAAGAAACATCAAAGTATGTGCTTATCAGAAATGGCTACATGTGGATCTTATTTTGCCTAATGCTAATTTCAAATTCAGAGGGAAAATTAGCGCGAAAGTGTTAATGAATCAACAAGAATGGGTTTACTATTTATGTCTACTCTTTGAAAGTAATTCAAAGCAGTTGTCATAGAGAGGATTAGTCAGTAGTATTATTCTTGTGTGTGTAATCATGTAATCTTGTTTTTAATAAGATTTATACTAATCTTGTATATTGTAAGGGATATAATTCCTTTGAGGGTAATTATAGTTACTTTATCAAAGTAAAGTGACACCCAACTCAAACTATTAGGCATCAGTAAAAGAGATGAAAGTTTATTATACTCCATTAAAAATATATAAAAGCAAGCAAAAAATTTTAAATAACATTCTGACATTGAAACCTTATTATATTTTATTTTAGTTTTTAAAATCATCTACACATTTTCCTGGGGAACTATCAAGAGAAACGAAGATAAAAATAGGTAGTCAGAGAATGACAGGCAAAAATATAAACACATTTTTCTTTTTCCTATTGGCTCTTTCTTGTGCAAGTTGAGAAATAGAGATATAGGAGAAAAAGAGGCTTTGGAGAAATTTAAAGCAAAAGATTTACCTTCGGGCTCAGATAGGAAGCAAAAATTGGTAGACCCACTTGAAAGTAGATCTTTAGATTTAGGATTAATTATTAAAAAGAAAGATTATAATCAAAGATTGTGTATATAATTAGTGATCGACTATTCAGTTAAAGGATCTTAGATGCCCAATGTGGTCTTTGAGTTCATTTTGTTAACTAAATTTGTTTTATTTTATGAGAATAATACTTGATTATTTTTAAGGTTAAACAATAAAAATATATAAATGAAAAGTTAATATTCTCAACTCTCTTTGTTCCACATTGAGCTAACTAATGTTAACTGCTTGCATCTTTATTTCTAGATATTTCTGTGTTTATTCAATCATACACAAAGAGGTGTATTTTCTGTGTGTGTGTGTGTGTGTGTGTGTGTGTGTTTAAAAACAAACATGGGGGGCTTCCCTGGTGGCATGGTGGTTGGGAGTCCGCCTGCCGATGCAGGGAACGCGGGTTCGTGACCCAGTCTGGGAGGATCCGACGTGCCACGGAGCGGCTGGGCCCGTGAGCCATGGCCGCTGGGCCTGCGCGTCCAGAGCCTGTGCTCTGCGACGGGAGAGGCCACAACAGTGAGAGGCCCGTGTACCGCAAAAAAAAAAAAAAAAAAAAAAAATGGGATCTACCTCAACAGATTACTCTGAAATTTGATCTTATCACTAAAAATGTATCATGGCCATCTAGTCCAACAAGTAGATATAGTATAATTTTACTCATTCTTATTAATACCTTCAGAATATTACATAATATGTATATGCACCATCAACTACTACTACATTCTACTACTAATATACATTCAAGTTATTTTAAGGAATTGGTTCATGTGATTGTTGAATCTGCCAAGTCTGAAATCTACAGGACAGGGTGTCAGGTTGGACACCCAGGGAAGAGTTTGTGTTGCAGCTCAAGTCCAAAGTCAGTTTGGAGGCAGAATTCCTTCTTCACTGGGGAACCTTAGGCTTTTCTTATAAGGCCTCCAACTGACTGAATGAGGCCCACCCACATTATGGGCTTTACTCAAAGTCTACCAACTTAAATATTAATCCCACCTAAGTATTAATTCATGGCAATGTCTAGACTGGTGTTTGACCAAACACTGGGTACTGTGATCTAGCTAAGTTAAATTAACCCTCACACTATGTATATTCCTCTGAGATTTGCTTTTTTCATTCAACATTTTGTTTTTGAGATTCTTCCAGACTGTAGTTTTAATTCATTCAGTTCTTCTGCTACATAGTATGCCATTGCATTAATGTATCACAATTTATTTATCCATTTGTTCCTACTGATGAACATCTCAGATAGTTCCCATTTTTTTTTTTTTTTTTGGTTACAAATAGTGTTGCATTGAACATTTTGGATTATGACTCAGTGTTCAAGTACAAGAGTTTCTTTAGATAATATACCCAGAAGTAAACTTGCTGGATGTTAGGATATGCACATATTTAGTTTACATGATAATGCCAAATTGTTGTTCAAAGTGATGTGCCAGTTCACACTCCCACCATCAGTGAGACTTGTGCCTGTTGGCCCCATCTTGGTCTTGTGATGCTTTTAGATGTTTGCCAGTGTTTTAATCAAAAATAGGACTTCTGGATTCTCTCATGAAGTCTGCTAAATACTAGCTGTGTGGCTATTGTCACAAAGGGTCCTTCCAGCCTTCAATTCTACTGGTTCCAAACTCTCACCTCAAACTACTCAGGTAGATAATGTCAGAAAACAAATCAACATCACACCAACTTATTGTGCACCAGCACTGAAGACATTTAATTTAACTCAGCTCAGGATGTTCACTGGGTTAATGAGCTAGAATATAAATCAAGCCGTTGGGTGTCAGTTTCTGAGTAAGGAATCTATATGGTTGTTTTTACACAGGACAGTTGAGTAGGAATGGAATTACGGTTTGCCTACGGCAAAAAATAAAATAGTTGCAACTGAATTTTTCATGTTAAACAGATGTTACAAAGTCATTTAAAACAGCACAGTTCACTATGGGTTTCGTACTATTTAACATATTTTCTATTAGAGGGCTGTGAATTTAGGGGAACCAGGGACAGTTGAATGAAGCCTGAAAATTTGAGAGCTTTGTTTTATCAAGTGTTGGTTTAAAGAAGCCTTTTTTGAGCTTTTAAAAAGCAATTTTCTCCTCAACTTACTATTTCAAAACGGGCTTATTTCATAAGCTATCTTTTAAAATGAAAGCCTGTGCTATTCAAACACACAGAAATACTTACTGTAAGAACAACATTTTTGGACTTCAGGAAGAATCAGCAATTCCATTTCCTTCTCTTACTAGTGCCAAATGGAATTTGGATGAAAAGTTTTCCATATGAGTGGTAACCATATGTGTGAACATCAAGAACTTGGTATAAAAGTTGTCTAAAAGAAGGCTACTACTCTCTTAAACAAGTGCTGTTTAGAGACGGACCAGGGTCAGCATACTTCTCTCTAAAGGGCCAGATGGTAACTGTTTTTAGGCTTTGTTGGCCATACAGTCTGTTGCATCTACTTATCTCTGATGTTATAGCTTGAAAACAGCCAGAAAAAAACCCCGTAAATAAATGGGTGTGGCTGTGTTCCAATCAAACTTTACTCAAAAAACAGGTGGTGGACTGGACTTAGCTTGCAGGTTGTAGTTTCCCAACCCAATTTAGGCCATTAAGTAAATGATATTAAGTATTAAGCATAATGCACAGAACATTTTTTACAAAAAAGACTCTGATGTCCCTCTAATGTGAGATAATCCTTGCCATTCCTCCTTATTATCATTTTTTCAGAGGATAATTGCACCAGACTTTATGTTGAGCTATTGGTACTGCATTTAAAAAGGTTAATGCAATCCAAGGACATGGTATATATCTCTCCATCTGTTTGTATCAGTTTTAATTTCTTTCATCAGTGCCTTATAGTTTCCTGCATATAGGTCTTTTGTCTTCTTAGATAGGTTTATTACTAGGTATTTTATTCTTTTTGCTGCAATGGTAAATGGAAGTGTTTCCTTAATTTCTCTTTCAGATTTTTCATCATTAGTGTATAGGAATGCAAGAGATTTCTGTGCATTAATTTTGTATCCTGCAGCTTTACCAAATTCATTGATTAGCCCTAGTAGTTTTCTGCTAGCATCCTTATGATTCTCTATGTATAGTATTATGTCATCTGCAAACAGTGACAGCTTTACTTCTTCTTTTCCGATTTGTATTCCTTTTATTTCTTTTTCTTCTCTGATTGCTGTGGCTAAAGCTTCCAAAACTATGTTGAATAATAGTGGTGAGAGTGGACAACCTTGTCTTGTTCCTGGTCTTAGAGGAAAGGAAAACATAAACAAGACGAAAAGACAACCCTCAGAATGGGAGAAAATATTTGCAAATGAAGCAACTGACAAAGGATTCATCTCCAAAATTTACAAGCAGCTCATGAAGCTCAATATCAAAAAAACAAACAACCCAATCCAAAAATGGATAGAAGACCTAAATAGACATTTCTCCAAAGAAGATATACAGATTGCCAACAAACACATGAAAGGATGCTCAACATCACTAATCATTAGAGAAATGCAAATCAAAACTACAATGAGGTATCACCTCACACCAGTCAGAATGGCCATCATCAAAATAGCTACAATCAATAAATGCTGGAGAGGGTGTGGAGAAAAGGGAACCCTCTTGCACTGTTGGTGGGTATGTAAATTGATACAGCCACTATGCAGAACAGTATGGAAGTTCTTTAAAAAATTAAAAATAGAACTATCATATGACCCAGCAATCCCACTCCTGGGCAAATACCCTGAGAAAACCATAATTCAAAAAGAGTCATGTACCATAATGTTCATTGCAGCACTATTTACAATAGCCAGGACATGGAAACAACCTAAGTGTCCACCAACAGATGAATGGATAAGAAGATGTGGCACATATATACAGTGGAATATTACTCAGCCATAAAAAGAAACGAAATTGAGTTATTTGTAGTGAGGTGGATGGACCTAGAGTCTGTCATACAGAGTGAAGTAAGTCAGAAAGAGAAAACAAATGCCATATGCTAACACATATATATGGAATCTAAAAAAAAAACAGGTTCTGAAGAACCTAGGGGCAGGACAGGAATAAATACGCAGATGTAGAGAATGGACTCAAGGACACAGGGAGTGGGAAGGGTTAGCTGGGAAGAAGTGAGAGAGTGGCATGGACATATATACACTACCAAATGTAAAATAGATAGCTAGTGGGAAGCAGCCTCATAGTACAGGGAGATCAGCTCGGTGCTTTGTGACCACCTAGAGGGGTGGGATAGGGAGGGTGGGAGGGAGACGCAAGAGGGAGGAGATATGGGGATATATGTATATGTATAGCTGATTCACTTTGTTATAAAGCAGAAACTAACACACCATTGTAAAGCAATTATACTCCAATAAAGATGTTACAAAAAAAGTTTAATGGGTTCCTTCTAAGGACATTAATGCATTTCATGGGATTGTTTATAAACAAGTTTTGACTGATTGAATCTGTTTATATATTGATTGTAACAGTGCTTCCATGAGGTGGGAGAAGGGCTGCTCAGCTAGGCTGGTTAAGGCCATGGATTTGGCACGTGTTTAAGCTTTTAAACCAATGGCCCACAGGGAGTGGGTGAGCCTCTCCCCTTGCACCTGTATCCTGTTGGCAGTCAACATTCCTCCCACTGCCTACCACGTGCCAGCTTTAGGAGGCAAAGTGCACACATTGTGGCTTATCACAAGCTGTTTTGCCTCTTTCAAAATCAGCTGAGCACTGCATGAAATACAGGGTGTGAACCTGCACCGGCAAATCCTGCTTAGAGCTAATAATCATTAACAATGATCCCAGACTTTCATGGGTATCACATACCAGCCAGTGGCTGTATTTAGATGGACCATGGTGTGTGTGTGTCTGGGATGTGGTCTGGAAGGAAGGTAATGTCCCCTTTTATTTCTCAGGAGCCCATTTTCTTCTCTCCATTTTCATACCACTCCTCTAGTGAGAGTCACCATCTTTCTCTTAGACCTCTAGAATCCTTTCTCTGAGTCTTCTCACTTCACTCTAATCCATTCTCTACACAGCAGCCAGAGTGACCTTTTAAAAATGAAGTTCTCATCATGCCACTGCTTGACTTAAATTTCTTTTTTGGCGTCACACTGCCATTAGGAGGAAGCCACAATTATCATGACTTTCTCTCAAGACTATTCATGCTCTGACCCCAGCTCGCCTCTGCACCTCATCCAACTCCACTCCCTCCCATGCTCCTGTGTTTCAGTTGCTCTCGCATTGTTCAGTTCCTTGAACTAACTCTCTATGCTGGCTCCCACCTAGGAGCCTTTACTCCTTTACACATGCTATTGTCCTATTGATCTTCTGTTTATAGTTTTGATTTCTTAAATAGAGAAGAGAGTACAATCCACTATAATCTGTTCTCTCCAACTCACATTGTATAGGGTCTCAACTTGTTCTACCAATTACTGCAAGTCTGATATGTTGCTAATTAAATTAATTATTATTTAGTAATTGTTGTTTTTGGCAGTGGTCTAGAAATGTAAAGAAGAAATTCAGTGATTTTAATCAACAAGATACATGTACCTCACCTTATGAAATACCAGTTAAAGAGTCCTTGAAGCAGTGTTGCCAAAGGCAATGACTTTCAAAATTTGGCAAATATGGAAATTTCCCTGATAAATTGAGTTGAAAAAAAGTTAACTTCCATGTAAAATGTATAGAAATTTGAGTCAAATATAGGTTTATGTTGGTTATAATCTGTCTTGTGCATGGCTTAATTCCCTTATCCAAGAAACAAGTAATGTGACTTAAGCTCCCCCAATCCCTAAGTATGGGGTTCATGTTGCCTTTTAGTAGGTCTTTAAGTTTCCATAGGCTTTTATGAAAGCGCAGAGATTTCAGCCAACATAGTTTCCAGGATTTCCATCCACAAACAAAAGTGCCTTTGTGAGAGCTATGGGATCCAGGTACGAGATTGTTAAACCCAGATTTAGTCCAAGGGGACTAAATTTCAAGAAGGGAGCCATTTCAAGAAGGCAATCTCACACCCAGGCGACTGACTCACCAACAGTGATCCCACTACAGACCTGGAGACAGCTCTGTACCCCGAGGATTCGCCTACAGCTCCATTTGGCCTTGGTCCTGTCACCACCACTATATGCCTGGGGACCTGGGAAGAGTCAAGACCACCAATGTATCATGTAACAGGCATACAGACCTAAGTCCTAGCTGTGGACCCTAAAGTGGTCTGTGAGCCTGCTCCAGCCCCTTTCAGTTGCAGTACAGGTGTCCCTGGAAGTAAGCCCACCAGATTTGGTCAGACTGTAGATTATGAAAGGGCCCTTAACTTGGCTCCAGTCCATGCTAGTCACAGTCAGCCAGCAATCTTGCTGGCAGAGAGAGCTGCCAGGAGACACTCCCAACTAAGACCCAGGAGATCCTTAAAGTATCCTACACTCAGCTTCAGCCTCTTGAGTTGCAATCAAGGAGCAGTACAGCCAGCCCAGGGACCTGCAGGGAGACATGCCTATCTGTGCCTCCAGAGCCAAGTTTGCAGACCTCAGTTTTGGCTGTGGAACCTGAAACAGTCCTGAGGCTTAGTTCCAGCCCCTCTCAGCCATAGACCAGGGCCAGTCCTGCCCACCCTATCCAGTGATCAGCCAGGAACCTTCCCTGGGACCTGGATGGAGACACACCCATCTATGTACCTGGTAATAGGCCCACTGTCTGAGGACCCAACTTTGGACACTGAAGTAGACCCTTCTTCCAGCATCACCCTACCAAACAAAGTACTGGAGGCAGCTTCATCTACCCAGGGATGAGATAGAATCCATGCCCAGCTGAATTCCTGGTAACAAGCCCACCAACAGCAGACCTCACTGCAGACCCAGAGACAGCCTCACAACCAGCTCCAACCCAGTATGACTGCAATTCCAGAGATAATCCCATCAGCCTAGAGAACTGACAGAAGAAGGTCTTAACATGATGAAAGCAGTCTACAAAGATGGAAAGATGTGTTTGCTCCTTCAAATGCACCAACACCAATGCAAGGCTACATGGATCACAAAGAATCAGGCAAATATGACACTATGACACCACCAAAGGAAACTAATAAAATTCCAGTAACTGACCCCAAAGAAATGGAGACCTATGATTTGCAAGACAAAGATTTCAAAATAATTATTCTAAAGAAATTAAATGAAATGCAAGAGAATGTGGATAGACAACAGAATGAAGTCAGGAAAACACACATGAACAAAATGAGAAGTTTAATGAAGAAATAGAAAGCATAAAAAAAGAACCAAACAGAAATCCTGGAGCTGAAGAATACAATGAAAAAACTGAAAAAGTCAATAGAGAGCTTTAACAACAGACTTCATCATGCAGTAGAAAGAATCATCAAACTCAAGGATCATTTAAAATTAGCCAGTTAGAGGAACATAAAGAAAAAAGAATGAAAAAGAGTGAAGAAAGCCAAAAGCCTATATGAACTTTGGGATGCCATCAAGTCAATGAAAGCTTATTTAAAGAAATAATAACTTAAACTTTTCCAAATCTTGGGAGAGATACAGACATCCATGCACAGGAAGCTCAGAGGACCCCAAGAAATATCAACTCAAAGAACATTACTCCAAGACACAACATAATCAAAGTGTTAAAAGTCAAAAACAAAGAGAGAATATTGAAAGCAGCAAAAGAATTCCCTCATCACAAATAAGGGAAAACTATAAGGCTATCAGTGGATTTCTCTGCAGAAATCTTGCAGGCCAGGAGGGAATGGGATGATGTTTTCAAAGTCCAACAAATTGGATAACCTAGAAGAAAGGAATACATTACTAGAAACATACCACTTACCAAGACTAAATCATAAAGAAATAGAAAATCTGGACAGACCAACAACAATTCAGGAGATTGAAGCAGTAATCAAAAATCTCCCAACAAAGAAATGCCCAGGACCAAATGGTTTCACTGGTGGAGTATACCAGATATTTAAAGAAGAATTAATGCTAATCCTTCTCAAACTCTTCCAAAAAATTGAACAGACAAGAATACTCCCAAAGTCATTTTATGAGGCCAGAATTACTCAGATACCAAAACCAGATAAAGACACTACGAGAAGAGAAAACTACAGACCAATATTCCTAGTGAATATAGATGCAAAAATTCTCAACAAAATACTAGCAAATTGAATTCAACAGCATATTAAAAGAATCATACACCATGATCAAGTAAGATTTACCCCTAGGATGCAAAGATGGTTCAACATATACAAATCAACAAACATGATATACCACATTAAAAGAATGAAGCATAAAAACCATATGATCCTTTCAACAGATTCAGGAAAAGCATTTGACAGAATTCAAAATCCTCTCATGATAAAAGCTCTCAATTAATTGGGTTATAGAGGGAATGTACCTCAACTTAATAAAGTCATATAGGACAAGCCCACAACTAACCTACTCAGTGGTGAGAAGCTGAAAAGCTTTTCTTCTGAATTCAAGAACATGACAAGGGTGCTCACTCTCACCGCCCCTACTTAACATAGCTCTGGAAGTCCTAGCCAGAAATATTAGACAAAAAAAAAAAAAAATTTAAAGACATCCAAATAGGAAAGAAAATAAAACTGTCTCTGTTTACAGATGATATTATCTTATATATAGAAAACCCTAAAGACCCCACCAAAAAACTGTTAGAACTAATCAACAAATTCAGTAAAGTTGCAGGATACAAAATCAACATACAAAAATCAGTTGCATTTCTACACACTAACAATAAAGTATATGAAAGAGAAATAAAACATTCCTATTCATGATAACATCAAAAACAATAAAATACTTAGGAATAATTTAACAAGGAAATGAAAGATCTGTACACTGAACCGTATGACATTGATGAAAAAAAAATGAAGACACAAATAAATGGAAAGATATCCTGTGTTCATAGATCAGAGCAATCAATATTGTTAAAATGTCCATACTACCCAAAGCCATCTATAGATTCAGTGCAATCTCTATCAAACTTTTAATAGCATTTTTTACAGAAATAGAAAGATCAATCCTGAAATTTATATATAACTACAAAAGACTCACAGAAGTGAACACAATCTTCCAAAAGAACAAAGAGGGAGGCATCACATGTTCTGATTTCAGGCTATACTATAAAGCTATAGTAATCAAAACAATATAGTACTTACATAAAAGCAGACACATAGACCAATGGAATAGGATCAATAGCCCAGAAATAAACCCATGCATATATGCTCAATTAATGTTGGACAAGGGACTCAAGAATACTCAAAT
The DNA here is from genome assembly GCF_949752795.1 of Hyperoodon ampullatus. NCBI lineage: Eukaryota > Metazoa > Chordata > Mammalia > Artiodactyla > Ziphiidae > Hyperoodon > Hyperoodon ampullatus. The sequence continues at coordinate 67,147,235 of NC_136921.1, forward strand.
GGGGAAAGGATATTCTTTTCAATAAATGGTGTTGGGAAAATTGGCTATTCACATGCGAAAGAATGAAATTGGACCCCTGTCTTACACCACTCACAGAAATTAACACAAAAAGGATTAAAGGTTTAAATTTAAGATCTGATGCCATAAAACTCCTAGAAGAAAACAGGGAAATGGCAATGATTTTGTCTTGGCAGTGTTTTTTTGGATTTGACACCAAAAGTACAAGCAACAAAAGCAAAATCAAAAAGACTACATCAAACTAAAAAGCTACTGCACAGCAAAGGAAATAATCAACAAAATGAAGAGGCAACCTACAGAATGGGAGAAGATATTTGGAAGCCATATATCAGATAAGGGGTTAGTGTCCAAAATATGTAAGGTGCTCATACAACTCAATAGCATCGCCCCTCCCAAACAAAAAAACAAAACAAAACCTAAAAACCTAATAACCCAATTTAAAAATGGGCTGAAGACTTGAATAGACATTTCTCCAAAGGAAGACACAAATGGCCAACAGGTACATGAAAAGATGCTCAATGTCACTAATCATCAGGCAAATGCAATCAAAACCATAACAAGATACCACGTCACACTGTTGGGAAGGCTATTATCAAAAAGACAAGAAATAACAAGTGTTGGTAGGATGTGGAGAAATTGGAATCCTTTTACTCTGTTGGTGGGAATGAATATTATTCAGACATAAAAAGGAAGTAATTCTGCCATTTGTGACAACATGGATGGACCTTGTTGTCACTACATGGAGGGCATTATGCTAAGTGAAATAATTCAGACAAATAATTCAGAGAAAGACAAATACTGTATGCTCTCACTTATATGTGGAATCTTAAAAAAGCTGAACTCTTAGAAACTGAGAGTAGAATGATGGTTGCCAGGGACTGGAGGAGTTGGGGAAATGGGGACATAGGTTGGTCAAAGGGTACAAATTTAGTTATAAAATAAGTTCTGGGGAAGTAACATACAGCATGTTCAATAAGTATATATAAAATCCCCCAACTTCATTAGTCATTGGGGATGCACATATTTAAACCTCCATGGTTTTATAACTGAATAGCCATCAGAATGTCTAAAAGTTAAACAGACTGACCTCACCAGGTGTTGGTGAAGAGGTGGAGCAATGGGAACTCTCATTTATTGCTGATGGGAATGTAATTTGTTACACCTACTTGAGAAGACTATTTGTCATCACTTACTAAATGTTGAATATGTTCATACCCCACGATCCAGCACTTTTCCTTTTGAATGTCTTCTACAGAAATGCTTGCACATGTGCATCAAAAACATGTGCAAGAATATCCATTGCAAAATTATTTGTGTAACATCCCCAAACAATCCAAATGCCCTTTAATAGTAGAGTGATTAATATCCTTGTACATTTATAAAGTTGATTACTTTTCAGCAATGAAAACAAACTACCGACATAAATAAAATGGGTGCTTTTCATACTCTGTACTGGTGAACCATAGCAGCAATCGCACATATAGTATAATTCAGTTTACATAAAGTTTACAGAGTGGCAAAATTAATCTGTGGTGTTAGAAACAAACCACTATCACCTTTGAAGAAGGAGGAGGAATTACTGACTAAAAGGGGCTTATAGGAGGCTTCTGCGGGGGGTGGGGTCAATAATATTCTATTTCTCATGTATCCATTTTGTATTTTCACTCTGAGAATTCTTCCAGCTGCTCACTAATAATATGTCCTCTTTTTAAAAATTCAGATTAATTTAACGTTCAAATTAAAAGGGAAACCAGTATCTGAATCCTAGATTTTCGTGTTTTCTATAATGCATGCCTAATTGTGTACTAAGTAGACAGAAGTAATTGATTGACCTTGAATATTCAGTAAAGTGATGGCACATTCCCTGACATTTGTGTTTGAAGGTTAAATTTGAGTTGAGATCTGCATCATAAGCTCAAAACACAGAGTGTGTGCAAGTTTTCAGTGTTACTATTATTTATGCCATTTCACCCTTTTCTGTTTCTCTTAATCAATAATTTTATGAAATGATTGACGCAAGGACCTAGAAAATCTTCGTGTAAACTGAATTGATGATTCTTACCTTGCTGTAATAGAGGACATCATTCTTCTTTTATAATACTAAATGCTAGTCAAAGACGGGAATATTTATACTTTTGAGCACAGCAGTCAGTGCTGTTACAGGTTCAGATTATTCCTCTCATCTCTTAAAGGTTATGGTCTGGACATGGGGCTCCTTTTCAAGGCATACATCTTAGTTGACTGTCTGAAGCAATTGCTGAATCAAATAATCATTTTCCAGCAAATGCTTTGAAGCCTTAAAAAAAGCATTCCTATCACTGTTAAGACAGTTAAAATTTTAATTATAAATCTAGACCTGAATTAAAAAAAAAAACACTTCTACACATCTGAATTTTCCAGGGTTAAATTATCCTTTATAGTAATTTGTTCCTGGTGGAGTATGTTATCTGGATTGAATTGAATTAAGTTTTTTCTGTTACAATGCATCTTTGTCAAATTATATCTAATGTAAGTATCATGTACCCTGTGAACAACTAATAAAATATTCATGGACTGATTAACAGCTGACATATTAGAACTGTTTTTCCTGCATTATTTCATTATCTCTGGTAGTCTTCAGATTTCTCAAGAAATAAATATACTTAACAATTTTTTCATATATGATCACTTGGAATTTTTGGACTTGTAAACAGTGGTAGTGTGTAGGTAAAAGAAGCAATGGCCTACTTAAAATGTAGTGTGATTTCAGTGTTGGAAGAGGTTCTTTACCAGTATAAACCCAAACGTTGACAAGTTGTTTTTACTTTAAGTTAAAACAAAGGGTACACAAAGAAGGTAACCATTAAAAGAAAAATATTTTTATCTCTTAGAGGGTAACAGTTATTTGTTTTCCTTTTAATATAAATCTAGTTTACAGATTAGAATAAGACTGAAATTAGTCTAAGGTGAGGACTTGTGTTCTGCTCTTGAGTTGGATGTCTTCCTTGTCAGTCACTCCACCATGATTTCCTAAACTCATACCTCTCACCTGCTGTCACACAGGAGATACGGTTATCCAGGGTGGGTGCAGGATTTGTGGATACTTTATTTGTTCTCTGCTTCTTTGCACTTGTTAGAATCTTGACCAGTGACAGAAATGAAAATATATAAATAGGGAACATCAGAATATGGGAAATTGAGTCTGAATAATGACAACATCCTGTGACTTTAACCCAGATGACTTTGTTGTTGGGTTATTTTAGCACATTTCATTAGCACAATGTCTTTGCCATTGTCTCAGTCAATACTTGTCTTCTACCCTCATCCTGAATTATTATTATAATAGCGGCTGGCATTTGTTGGGTGTTTCTGATATACCAAAGACAGTGCTAGCTCTTTATTTTGTCCTGTTTAGTTCTTTTAAAAATTTTGGGAACATTATCCCCATTTAACAGATTAAGATCCAAACAGTTAAGGAACTTGACAAAGGTTCTAAAGCATATAAATGGTGAAGCAGCAAATTGAACCCAGGTCAACCTCATCCAGAGCCCCAATCCCTAAACCTCACATACTGCTGTCTCTCCAGTTCTTTTCCAGACTGAAAATACAGGTTCTGTGCTTCCTTGTTCTTTATATACCTTGCACCTGTCTCAGTGGCTGAAGCAGCTCATGTTCAGCAAGGGATTAATGAAATGGAATCCTACAGAGAGCTGTGAGCTCACCATGAGAAACTGTTACAGTTTATCAGTCATATACTGTGTTTGCTGAGGCTGCCCTAATCCAAGAAACACTTGGTTTCTGAAATCTCCCTCTGGCCAAGGCTTGGCAAATGGCTTACCATCACCAGCCAAATGTTGCCCCATTTCCCATTCATCACCAAGGAGTAGCATGGAGGTCTCCAAGGTGGTAGGGATCCAGGAGGCTTCCTTCTCATGTACTTAGAGTGAGGACAGAGGAGAAAGAGAGGTGAAAGAGTGGAGTGGATGGTGACATTCAGAGTGCTGGTTGACCTTTGCACTTCAGGCTGGGGGAAAAGAGGGCATTTTATAGGGCCAGAGAGCACCGCTGTCTCCTGGAAACAGTTGGATTGACAGGGCTGAAGTAGCAGTTACTTTAAAAAGTCAGTAGTTACTTAAGTTCCTGGTGATCTGGTTGCCGCCCATTGATGGCTTTTCCACTTGCATGCCTTCTCAAGCAGTGACTCTTGAGAACTCAAGAGTAATGTGTGAGAAATACCTGGCTTCAGAGTGGGGTATGATCAAACCTGCAAACTCCACCTTAATCCTTTTAACCTCCTTTTTCTCTTGGTTGCATGAAACCATGCTCAGTGGGAGAGTCTTTTAAGCCATTCCCTTTTATCCCCTCACCTTTCTATCCTCAAACTCTAGTAATCCTCCTTTCAGTCTCCTTTCCCTTTGTACCGCGCCTCTCACTACCTCCAAAGGAAATATTTACTCCACACTCAGCCTTTCAGAATTACTCTTGGGCAAATACTACAAGTTTAGACTCTATAGGCACGCCTATAATGGGATATTAGTGATAAAGGTTTAATGAGATTCAGTAGAGAAATCCACTGAAATACACACTGGAGGTATTTTAGCCTATATGGTTTAACTCTGTCTTTGAATCCTTCCATATAACAATCCCTTATGTACTGAGTCCAGCTAACTTCCAACTCCAGTAAACCAAGTGGTGATTTGTTACCAAGCACAGCTGGTGGGCTTATTGTCCTAAGTGTGATTTTAAAAGTCTTCATGGCTGTTCCTTAAAAGAAGGAAGGAAGGAAGCACACTCACACCTGTAGAAGCCTGAGTCTAAGGTTAACTCCTGGGGTAACTTTAGGTTGAGGACACAACAAAGCCTTATAGAAAAATGTGTTGATAGGGAAGAGGCTTCATAATCTGTGTGCTAGTATTCTTCTCACAAGCACATTTCTTATCCCTTCGGTAAATGATGTGTCCTCCAGAACCTCTGATGGAATATAAGCAGCTGATTGGTATTCAGGCCTTACACTTGCTATGCCCATTTCACCTGAGCCAGTTGGCTCCATTTGTTCTACCACCCACAGCAGTAGTTCTGAAAATTCCTCCTTTACTTCCTGTGAGCCATCACTTTCTCCAGGTTTCTAAGAGCTACTGTAGCAGCATGCTATTCTGATTTTCTGAGGTTCTTGCTAGGATGTTAAAACCCATAGTACAGGAGAGTGTTCCCTTAACAATAAACCCTCCTTTGTCCAACTTTATGTTCCACAACCCTCCCCCACACTGACCTAACACCTTCAAGATCCAGTCCCATACAGACTCTCCCAGCTCCTACTAGCACGTATTAACTAGATCCTGTGGCTCCTTCCACCTCTCATCCCCTTTCTCCCTTTGCAGACCCAACATGTCTCCAGGTTTGTTAATATAGTGACATGACCCAAGTTATTGGTCTGGTGACAGGGAGAGGAAGAAGGGTAAATCCTAATTTGGGGGAGGGGCATCATGTGTTGTCTTGCTAGGCAGAGGCCTTTGTGTTGTCTTCAGTCAAAGGGGAAGACTAGCCTTGTAAAGGGAGACACAAACCCCTTCTGTAGGTCTGGAGGGTTCAGGAGACTTTAGGGTTTCAAGTTCCTTAAGGGCATGGATTCAGATATTCCTACTGTGGTCTCAGAGCCCCATCCTTTCCTAACCATTGCCCTGACCTTGGTTTAGCACTGACTAGGAATGAGAATTCAACTTTCCCTAGTGCTCCACTCCCCTTCTAATTAAGTCCTGGACCAAAGGCTTAGCTTATTCTGTCCTCTTAGAGATCAGAATCTTTATATGTTGCCAGCAGGCTCTTTGATTTTCACACTTGGCCTTAAATTGGTGATTAATCATGCTCAGACTTTCTTTGTCTCTTTCCAGTGCATAGGTGGCATTCAGCAGGGTGTTAAATATTTCATTGTCCTTATAATGACTACTTTCCTTAAACTTTTTAACATCTGCTGTATTGCACCCAGGTAGCACTCCCCTTCCAAAGGTGCTGCCGCCTCCCAGTTGGCCACCAGGGAGAGCTGTAACAATTGTAATGCTATAGCATGCCGTGGAATAACTTTAATATTCCATGTGTAGAGTGATGGGGTCCGCCTCCAGAATCCAATTTTAGGTTTTGCTTCCTTGAACCACTCCTGGCACCAACCTTCTTAGGTTGGGTTCCCAGGGAATCAGACTCTGTGAGGGAGACGTGCACTCGTGAGGTTCCTTGTTGTGTAGCAGCAACACCTATGAGGAAGTGAAGACAGCAGAATTTGGCAGAAGTACAATTTCAAGGGAGGCCTCAGCTCATCCCACTACAAGCTTTGGAGCTGGGCAGCCCTTTAGGGTTGTCCTTAATTGATGTGAGCTCAGACTTCATACCTCAGCGCGGGCCAGTCATTAGAATTAGGATGCCCCAGGGAGAGGCACTTTTCTTCAGCAGAGGACCATTCTTGGGTGGGGTTTAGTTGGCAACATTCCCTGCAGCTGGGGGAATGAGTTAAGTCAGTTTAAAGGAGGGAGATCCAGTGCTCCTTGACCATGGTTTGGGCTGTTAATAGACTGATAAAGTAGTAAGGGACTTTTGGGCCAAAAGAAACCTTAGAAACATCTAATGTTATCTTCTTTTCTTTGTAGCTTCATAACCATGGGCACATCCAGGGCAAATGTAGGATTCTTGATTTACAGTCCAGGACTCTGCTACTTTTACCTCATTTTGCTTACATTATATGCAGGCTATGTTGTATACCATAAATACAGGGAAGTAGGTGGGAAATAACAATCATTATTCAGTGTTACATTGAAATAATTTTGTAAAAATATTTTAGCTTTTTCCACCGCTAGGCAAAAGATGTACTTTAATTTAGGCAATGGACATGCTTCTAAAATATCTAAACAAGAATCACACTCTGAAACAACGGTCTCTGTTGTCCAAACGGTTGCTGCCTCCCCTTCGGGGACCAAAATAAAACAAACAAGCAGAACACTGGATGCTTTTAATCCATATCAACTTCGCCCCAGGGACAAAATGCCAGGCATTCATGACTCATTCATTTTCTCTATTCTACTCTCCTCTTCCTCCCGTTTCTGGAAAATATTTCCTTCTACGCTCTTGAAATTTTTTTCATTTGTGCACTAACTTGGAATTCCACCACATCAAAACCTGTTTGAAAGTATTTAAATATTATTTTTAAAAGGAAAATACTCATTGAAAGGATGACAATATTAGAAGTTGTTCTTTACTGCCAACTAACTGATTCAGATAGCTGTTCTTGCCACTGAGCTGAGGCTGTATGCACTGAGAGAATGGGGTTTTGAATGAAGAAAGGAATCACTCATGAGCACAGTTCTGGTGAGGCAAAGGCTGGGTGGGTGCCGTGGAGAAGGACATGGGTGGGAGCTGCCTATAAGGAGAGAGCTGGAAGGGATGGAAGAAGAGTACAGATAAAATATTAGCGACTAGAAACGACTGTAACTGTCTAGGGTCGTGAGTGTAAGTGAACTAATTTTTCTCTTTCCTCTCTTTCCTATACCACAGAGTCTCCTACTCCCAGCACCCCAAATTCAGGCCAGTGTAACTGCTACCATTTTTCAGCCACAGTGGGGTTAAATAGGCCTTTGTGGGATAATCTGAGCTCTAACTACTATTTATTTGATAAAAATATAGCCTGACCTCCAAACCACCAATTTACAGACTTTTTTCATGGGCATCAACAGAGGAATGACTTGCAGAATCTTGTTCTTTGCATTGAATTACAAGCAGGAAGTTTCTATCCTCCTCCCAGATTGACATCCCAGTGCACGGTATCCCTTTTCTTCAAGCCTCAGATGGTCTATAAGCAGCTAAAGACAGTAGAAATATTACTTATTAAATAAATCCTGTGATGAAAAACATTATTCCTATAATTTGAATACTACCTCCTCAAAGTAGCTGTGTGAGAGACAAAACTGATTATTTTTAGAGGTGGGTGTATTTTAAGGCAGTTACTTCCAAAAGATGGAATTCTTAGGAGGGGAATAAATTCTTCTGATGGAGAAAATTTCCAGTGGTTTTGAGATAAGCACTCTCCTCCACCACCATGCCTAGTGAGGTTTGCACATCGTGTGGAACAGGGAACAAAGAGAGAGCCAGCTTTCTTCTTAGTATGAGGTAACAAGAACTTGGGTGTTGAATGTGGGCCACTTGGATGTGGGGTCCCAGGAAAGTGATAAGAGACAGGAGAAGGGTCTCTGTAGAGAATAGAAGCCTTGCAGTTTGGAAGAAGTTAGAACTCAGGGAGACAAATGGTGTATGAGAAACTTCAGATTGTGGTGGCTGTGGAATATTAGGACCATGATGTCGAAAATTTAAAGTTTCCTACCTTTCCCCTCCCTAATACTCCTCCCTTGGTAAAAGGTGACTATGTACAGTAGGCTTGTGTAGAGGTTCTTTAGGAAAGGTCAGCAGAAGGACAAGGGAAACAAGGACAGCAGTTGGGGGAGATGAGTCAGGAGGGGAAATTTGGAAAATTTGGAATAATCAGAACACAAGTTCCTCAGAAATCCTTAAACAATGTAGAGGCCCTTCTACAGCATGTGGGATAAGGGCTTGAATCATTTTCTTTGGGGGCATTAAAGGAAATTTACCCCCAGGAGGCTGGAAGTCTTGGAAAAACAAGTTACACTTATAAATTTTATTTTCATATACAGAGTTTTCAGCATTAAAAAGTTACCTTGTGATTATAAACCCTACATTTCTCCATTCACTTATTTCGGCACCTCTTCTCTAGAAGACATGTACTCTCTGGCTTCCAAAATGCAGGCTGAATGGATGATTTCTCTGCAGTCAGCAGGGAGGCCTGCTTGCCATTTGTGCTCTGCCCCCTCCACCCCAATACGGTGAAGCCCTGTATGTCTGTGTACTGAATTCTATATCCAGTACTTTATTCTGGGCAGGTACAGTGTGCTGAGAGCCAGCCCAGGCTAGTGGCAAACAGCACAGGCTCTGGAACCAGACAACCTGAGTCCCTTTCATCTCTCCACTTATAAACTAACAAAGGATTAATCTCCAAAATTTAAAAGCAGCTCATGCAGCTCAATATCAAAAAAAACAAACAACCCAATTCAAAAATGGGCAGAAGACCTAAATAGACATTTCTCCAAAGAAGATATACATATTGCCAACAAACACATGAAAGGATGCTCAACATCACTAATCATTAGAGAAATGCAAATCAAAACTACAATGAGGTATCACCTCACACCAGTCAGAATGGCCATCATCAAAATATCTACAATCAATAAATGCTGGAGACAGTGTGGAGAAAAGGGAACCCTCTTGAACTGTTGGTGGGAATGTAAATTGATACAGCCACTATGCAGAACAGTATGGAGGTTCCTTAAAAAACTAAAAATAGAACTACCATACGACCCAGCAATCCCACTCCTGGGCATATACCCTGAGAAAACCATAATTCAAAAAGAGTCATGTACCACAATGTTCATTGCAGCACTATTTACAATAGCCAGGACATGGAAGCAACCTAAGTGTCCATTGACAGATGAATGGATAAAGAAGATGTGGCACATATATACAATGGAATATTACTCAGCCATAAAAAGAAATGAAATTGAGTTATTTGTAGTGAGGTGGATGGACCTAGAGTCTGTCATACAGAGTGAAGTAAGTCAGAAAGAGAAAAACAAATACCGTATGCTAACACATATATATGGAATCTAAAAAAAAAAAAAGAAAAAAGGTACTGAAGAACCTAGGGGCAGGACAGGAATAAATACGCAGATGTAGAGAATGGACTTGAGGACACGGGGAGGGGGAAGGATAAGCTGGGACGAAGTGAGAGAGTGTCAAGGACATATATACACTACCAAACGTAAAATAGATAGCTAGTGGGAAGCAGCCGCATAGCACAGGGAAATCAGCTAGGTGCTTTGTGACCACCTAGAGGGGTGGGATAGGGAGGGAGGGAGGGAGGTGCAAGAGGGAGGAGATATGGGGATATATGTATATGTATAGCTGATTCACTTTGTTATAAAGCAGAAGCTAACACACCATTGGAAAGCAATTATACTCTAATAAAGATGTTAAAAAAATAGGAGAACAATAAAAACAAACAAAGAAACAAAACAACAAATAAACTGTACAGTCTTGGGCAAATTACTTAACCTTTCCAAATGTCCCCATTTAAAAGAAGATCATAATAGCACCTACAGCATAGAGTCGTTGTGAGGATTCAATGAGTAACAAACATCAAGCTCAGAAGAATGTCTGACATACGGTAAATATTAACTTACTATCATCACAAAATAGAAGTTTTATGGAAATATTTTTTGACTGGATAAGAACAGGAGCAGTTGCTGAATTCCAAGAGTTGTTTTCTGTCTCTGTGAAATCTCAGGCCATGCATATAGGTAGATCCACAAATGTGTTAATTGGATTGAGAGATCCCTGAAGTTGGGAACAGTTTCTTCCCACGGATGTTATTATAGGACTCAGCACTGCTGTGCACAGAAAGGACAGTGCCTGCTGCTGCATGGTGATGAAAGTAGCTAGCTTCAGCCAGTGTGGTTTTGATCTTGTGGAATGTACAGAGAAATTACATTATTTATCACGATCTAGAACTCCAGAGAAGTATGGAAGAGAATGATACACTGTCCTTAGATAGTAAGACAGCCCATTTTCAAATATTGTTTTCTGTATTTGTAGGTAATATGTACTAATAGGCCAATTCAAGACAATCAGAACTTGAGGAATACAGAGCCTAAAGGTATGGACATTGCAAAAAGATAGACCTGGATTCAAGATAGACCTGTTCTGCTGTTTACTAATTCTGAATCCTTGTGTATTTCCACTCATCTATCTATCACCTGATTCAGAAATGATTTAGAAGCAGGTTACAAAATAGTATTTAAGAGAAGTCAAGGTCAAAGGCAAAGGACAAACAGGGGAAAAAACATTTGTGACCTACATGACACACAAAAAGCTCATATCATTGACAATTAACACTCTGACAAAGTAATGAGAGAATGAACTACCCAAAGGGAATAGGCAAAGGACATGAATAATCAATAAAAGAAGAAATAGATATGAAATGATATCCAATCTCAATAATAACCAAAGAAATACAAGTTAAGGAAAAAATGAACTTTGAATTTTCTTTATTAAATTGGTACTGATTTTAAAAAATGAGGAAAACTAACTACATTCCTGGCTAACAAGAGGAAACAGAAAATAAGCACTCCTCTAAACTGCTGATGTGAATAAAAATGATTGCAACTTTTCTGAAAGACAATTTGGCAACATTTATCAAAAGTCTTGAAAGTGTGCATACCATTTGACCCAAGAATTCCACTCCTAGGAATTTCTTTTAGAGAAATAACAGGACTAATATGCAAAGCAAATCACACCAAAATGTTCATTGCAGCATTGTTTAATTAAAAATTAGAAATAATAAATACATATCACTGGGAGATTGAATAAATTATGGTATGTTCATACAAATTTTGAAACCATTATATATATTTATTATATATTACATATAATTCAACATATTAATATTAGTAATGTGTAAGCTTAATTATTAATAATATTAAGTTAATAATATGTAAATGATTAATTATGTTGATATATTAATAATTATCTATAATATATGCTATACATATTATAGAAGGGCCATACTGTGTTACTAGGTTAATGAAAAATTATTGGATTACAAAGCTGTATGCACAGTCCTGTCCTATTTTTTCTTTCTAAATATGTGTGCCAATGCACACACACAAAAAAGAAATAGTGCTTCTGTTATTAATGTCTATTTTTTGGTATTGAGATTATAGGTAATTTTTTATGCAATATTTTCAGGAAGCATGGATTACTTTAATAATCAGAAAAATAAAACTATTTTTATTTTGATAAATAAAGCAAAAAAAGGGAACTAACAACCCAACACTAGTTGATATAGCTTCACATTACTACCTTGCTTAAAATCCACAGCACCATCCACAATAGCCACCAGTTAAGTCTCTCTTTTGAATATCTCACCTTGGTCAGGATGCTCCAGTCTAGAAGGAAGCACCACCTTTCCTTTGAGGTCAACTCTGCACATCCCCATGAAGAAACTGCTACTCAGTGAGGCAGAATTGATCTCATTAACAGCATTATCATCCTTCTCTTCGGTTGTATTTTTTTACTCTGCCCTTCCTAACCATTGCGAACAATCCACCAAAATATAATTTCATGTCTGTGACGGGCTCCTGGGTAACTCAGCTCATTCCAATAAAACAGGGTAGGGGAGGGAAGATCTTTAAAACTAAAATGAATACAGCCTTCTTCCTGTGGAATTTCAATGCTCTCTGAAGACCCATTAGTACACAGACTTGCTAGAGTCTAGTGGCATTTGACCTAATTGGGCGAGAGTACTGAGCTCAGGGACCCTCAATTATCCTGCACAGGTCTATGTGTCTTATTTATAGAATCTACAAATGGGCAAGCAGAATCCTCTATACATAGATTCAGAAACTGTGTAATGAAAAGTTTTAAATGCTTAGACAAGGTGATTATCATTTTATTTATTTGGAAAAGTAAGAAAGACTCAGCATTTTACAACTCAGAAGTCCTCAGTACACTAGATTTATAGCTGAATAGTTTGTGGAGAAGGAAAAGCTGACACTGAAGGAATAAATTCAGTAGTTTTCAGGCAACTTATTTAGTGCAGACAGTATTATTGATGATTTAATTTTTCAAGGTGATGCCTTAACTGTGCCATGAAAGAATTTAATAAAGAGAGGCCTTAAAATAACATGACTTTAAAATATGTAGTTTCAGTTTTATTCATGTTTCTAGGATATTGATTATTAGATATGCACAAAAAGGAATTTCCTCCTGCTTCATGAAAAAAATGAATTTTATATGCAACTCATCTTTGCCAGCATTTATGTAACAACGTTCTGTAGCTTAGGGTCAATTCTTTATATCTATGAGAATTTGCACTAATTTTTAAGTACAAGTAGTTAAAGACTTAGCTTTATTCCAATTATTCTTAATCTAGCCAGGCTTTCCTAATGCACAAATTTCTGTAAAAAAAATCAAAGCCTTTTCATGAAATCCTCTAGGATAGAAAACATTTGCCAATTTAAATGTGAATAACAACATCTGTAGTTATTTGGAACGTAAGGGAGATGCTGAACAGTGCTTCCAGGAAAACCCAGAGTAGAACTGCTACTCAGACACAAAACTATTTTTTAAGTAAACTCTATGCCAGTTGGTGCAGCAGATTTGGAATGCAAAGTATTTTTGCATTTAACTTAAAAATGTGTTTGAGCCAATATATATTATTCCCATCTTAAAATCAATATTTACTCTTAAGGGTTTTTTTTCCCACATATTTCTTGAATTGAAATGTCATTGGAAGAAAATTTCTTAATTCTGTAAGTTTTTTTAAACTTCACCTTTTGTTCTACATCATGGATTAACTGTGGTTACAAAGCTTTAATTTAAAACAAAAGTGTAAAAATTTTACTAGTTCTGCAAAATGTAGAAGTTTAAAGGAACTTTCCTCCTGTGCTTAAAATGAACAGTAACCTTGTGTAACTTTTCTGAATTCTGCACTGACCTCTAATCTTCTGGGATTTGTTTGTTTATTTGTTGCATATGCAGCTTCCTTGTTTGGAAAACAAAAGTTCATAATGATTTATGAGAAACACATTTAGGTTTCTAGATCATGTCATGGGGCTATCTTAATGGATATAGATAAACAGAAGTTTTCGTAAAGACCAATAGAAAGAGAAAAAGGAAGGAAAGAATAGCCAAGAGAGAATATTTTGAATTTTCCTGACACATACGATTCTTAACAAATGATTATTAGTGTCTGATATGTTCCAAACATAGAGCGACTTGTTTATTCCCTGATTGTACATGTTTCCATTAGCTATGCAACCAACAGGATGTTTTTCTTTTGACTTTTCCTCATTTGTGCATTACTGTCAGAATTTTTGTTAAAATAGCTTTAAGATGAGGTTAACAGTGGAGTGTCTTCTCTGAGTGAACTGGCTTGTCTCAACAGGACACCTGCATTTTAAAATTGTATACATCAGAGTTATGGTTTTGCAAACTAGGCAAATGTCTATCCTGTTCTTTGCACTAACTTATAGAAACCTCATCTCTTAAAGTGAGATTACTCTGGGTGAATCCAATTGGTTGGACAAAGTGGGAAAAACTTGGAGTGAGCCCAGAGGGAGAGCAGGGCCATTTATTTTCAAAATGTATTAGCTCCCTGGAAGATGGGTGCACTTCCAAACCACCAGGCAGAAATTATTGGACAGGGATTTTTATGGGTTGGTGTCCCCCTGACTGGTAACTTCTTTTGTGGGGCCATCATGGGGTGAGGCAGAAGCTTAGTTTACTGCTGCTTTTTCTCTTCTACTCCTGGGAAAATGTACTCTGCATACAAAGCCAAGGCAAAGTTTGTTGTTGTTCTTTTTTTGAATAATTACAAGGCAGTAATGATTTAATAGTTTCCTCTATGGTTCGCAGCTTCTCTAGATTTAAGTTTTCTTTCTAACTAAGGGCCTGATAAAATTCTCTAGTTTGTATCTCTCTAGGTCCTTTATCTCAAACAATATACATCTATTAGATATCTGCCATGTATAAGACACCATGGGCCGATTTAAGCTATGACAGTTAAGCTATGATCTCTGTCCTAGAAAGAATTCATAATCTAGACAGGGAGATAAGACAGACACTGTCTCAGGGGTTTCTAAACCACTCCCAGGTTCGGTGATTTGCTAGAGGACTCACAGGACCAGTATATATATACAGGAATGGATTATTATTACAGCAAAGAGAGACGGTAAAATTAGCAAAGGGAAAAGGCACATGGGGCAAAATGAAGAGGAAACCAGCCATAAGCCTCCAAGAGTCCTTTCCTGAGATGTCACCCAGGACATGCTTAATTCCTCCAGTAATGAATTGTGGCAACATGTGTGCACTGTCTACCAGGAAAACTCATTAGAGAGTGCCCAAGATTTTCACTGGGGATTGGTCAGGTAGGCACTGACTACCTAGCACATACCAGAATTCCAGACTTCCAAAAGGAAATTGGGTGTACAGCATAACTGTACTGTTTGTACATCTTAGGTGTAGTGAATCACTCTTACGAGTTAGGAATGGTGGGAACACTCCTGAAATCCAAGCTCCCAGATGCCACCCAAGAGCTAAGCTTGCAAGCAGGTTTTTCTAAGGAGGGCAGTGTCAGGCCTTCTATATTACCTCTTCTGCACAGAAATGTAGTAAAAAGCAAAAAACAAAAAATAGTTCAAGTATTAAATAAAAGGTAAACATGAGAGGAAATAGTGGCATAAGGATAAAAATATAGATCAATGTAACAGAATAATTAATCCAGAAATACAGAAGACATGTGTGGTCAACTGATTGGCGACAGAGGTTCCAGGGTAATTCAGTTGGGAAAAGAATAGTCTTTCTAATAAATGGTACTGGAATAATAGCACATTCATATGCAAAATAATAAATCCCTCCTCTTATCTAGTACCATACATGAAAATAAACTCAAAAGGTATCATTGACCTCAATATAAGAACTAAAATTGTAAAACTTTCTGAAGAAAACACAGGAGAAAATCATTGTGACCTTGGGTTAGGCAAACATTTCTTAGGATCAAAAGCGTGAACTGCAAAGATAAAAGATAAGTTGGACTTTGTCAAAATTAAAATTCTGCTCTTTGAAAGTCATTGTAAGGGAAGCTGAGAATGCAAGTCACTAGACTGGCATAAAGTATTTGCAGATACATATTTAATAATATGTGCATGTTGTACAGGGAAAGTTTTTTAAATTCAGAACTCAATAATAAGAAGCTGATGCAATTTAAAATATGGAAAAGATTTAGCTTCACAGAAGAAAAGTTCTTAATGTTATTAACCATTAAGGATATACAAGTTAAAACTAAATTGAGTTACTACTTCACATTAATTCACTAGATTGGCTAAATTTAGCAGATTGACATTGCCAGGTGCTGACAGGATATAGAATAACTGGAACTTTCATACATTGCTGGTGAAATTATAAAATGGTACAACCACTTGGAAAACAGTTGGGCAATTTCTTAAAAAGTTAAATATATGCTTACCATACAGTCCAGGAATCCCAATCCTAGGTATTTATCCAAAAGAAATGAAAACATATGTCCACACACAAAGATTGTATGCAAATGTTCGAGGCAGGGAAGAACCCAGATGTCCATCAATTGGACAGAGAGGCAAAGCAGGAGAGAGAAGTTCATTCTGCCTCATCTCTCTCCAAATGTTCTCCACACTTCTAGAGAACTCTTTCTCCCTCTGAGAGTCAGACCTATCACTTTCCTGCTGACAGATCTTCAGCTGTTTCCTATCACCTGAAAGATCTGATCCAGGCTCCTCAGCATGACATGCACAATGCTGATGACCTGGCTCCTGTCCATCTTGATTCCCATTTCCTTCAGTGCTTCCTTTGCTTTCTGAGTTATCAGTAAGTGAATGTTCCCAGCCAGCAGCTCTTCCTGGGCCCTGGTCAGAGCAGCAGTGTGCCAGCCTTCAGGCTGAGGATTTTGGGAAGGCAGACAGAAAAAGGAAAAAAAAAAAAAAAGCCAAGTCAGACTTCTTGCTGGGAAGTGAGACAGACTTGCTAGGAAAGAATTCAGAAGGGCAATCAAAAGAGACAATGGGGGCTTCCCTGGTCGTGCAGTGGTTGAGAGTCCACCTGCCAATGCAGGGGACGCGGGTTTGTGCCCCAGTCCGGGAAGATCCCACATGCCACGGAGCAGCTGGGCCCGTGAGCCATGGCCGCTGAGCCTGCGCGTCCAGAGCCTGTGCTCCACAACGGGAGAGGCCACAGCAGTGAGAGGCCCGCATACCGCAAAAAAAAAAAAAAAAAAGAGAGACAATGAATCCTATGTTGAACCTCTAGAGGAGATTCTAGCTCAGAAGCTTGTTGGCAGGAATCTCTTTGATAAAACAAGGATACTGGAGGAGGGTGGAGCTGTGAACTCAGAGGTGAGTGCTGAAGCTTCTAGTCCAGGTCAGCATAGCAGAAGGAGGCAGCATAGCACAGTAGCTAAGAGCATAATCCCCAAGTCTCTGAACTCTGCTCTTCCACCTTAATAGCTATGCTACTTTGGGCAGGTAACCAACCCTCAATGCCTCAGTTTTCATATCTGTATGGAGATTAAGTGTGGTAATGCATATAAAAGTATTAACACAATGACTGGCACATAGCAAGCTCTGCCTAAATAGAATCCGTTAAGTGTTAAGAAGAGGAGTGAAGCAACTCAGGCCCTTCTTTACTTCAGCAGGAACATTGGGAAGGTGAGGAGCCCTAAATCTACCTATGAAGAGTAGCAGAGTGTAGCCTTCAGATGAATTAAAGGCTACATCTAGGCCTTGTAAAACTAAAAGCAATGGATAAGGAACAATGGCTACAAAAACTTGAATGAATCACTTTACCTCCTTGGACCTCAGTTTCCTTACCTGTAAATCTGGATTTGATGATGTATTATAAACCTTCCAGCTCTAACATGTTATGACTCTATAAAATGGGATAGATTGTTGAATTATGACAAAAGTACTCTTTCATTTTATATGACCTTAGAAAGGAACAATGCCCTCAGATGATGTGACATTTTCCAGCTCTAACTTGCCTCATTAATTCAGGATTGAAGCAATAACAGATGGGATTGACAGTGAAATTGAAATTGAAATTAGCACATAAATTACATAGAAAACTATTAATTTGGTATAGCATACCCATGGTTGTTCACAAAGTTTGGGATAATAGTTTTGTTGGGGAAAGTTTCTTCATTGGTTAAAGTACATGAATCCGTTTGGCTTAAACTAATTCCTCTTAATGAAATTCAAACTAATCGAGAAGTTTTCTATAATTATTAAAGACTTCAAGCCTAACACAGAGAGTAGGAACTCAGTAAATGTGAGTCCCTGTGCTTCCCTTTTTTCTTTCTTGTCCCATCGTAGCTCCCAGCCTAATGGCAGTGAAGTCTACAGACCACATTTGGTTTACATGACCTGCTGCTTTGCTGAGCTTTTCTGTAAAAAAAAAAAGAAGTCTCAGGAATGAGCTGAAGTGACCAAAAGCCCCTTCCCAGGAATCATCTGGGATCTGCAACCCAACAGAACTCCCCAGAGTGGGGGCTGTGAACTAACGCGTGGTGAATTCCAGTTTCTCTAACTTTGTGAAGGATAGTCTGCCGAGACCTCAGATTCAGAGTTATACTTTTACTGCTTAGGGAATCAGTCAGCTGCCTTTATATGCTTTTCATAAATAACAGATATCAGTGTAGTTCTCTAATAGCCAATGGAATTTATGAAAGTTTGGAACATAGAAAAGAATGCTTAATATGAAGAATTTTCCAAATCCATGATTTTTCTGTTTCAGGAATATCTGTTACAATTACAGACCCAAAATCTGAAAAAAAAAAAAAAGTCATGACCTTCCTTTCAGCTGAAGTTTTTTGTCATTGTGTTCACAGAAAGTTGGCTAAGGGAAAACCTTTTATAGGTATGTGGTTATGTGTAGCAAAACAATATTGGATATAATTACATAGTAGCATGAGTGTGCTATTAATTAGCTAGTAGGGTATAATGATGCTTCTTAATGATACATAGTGGCACAGAGCAAGCTTGACCTCAAGAAAGGAAAGAAAGGGATTCCAAATACCTCTTCCATCAGCTGCACAGAGGATAAGAGAATGCAGCTGGTAGAGAGAAGGAAAATTTAAGGAAGATAAATGTCTGCTGGACCAAGTAAAATGACCAAAACTTTCCCAAAGATCAACCAAAAAATCCAGGAAGTCCATGTTTTGTAAAAGCACGATGGAAAGAAATGAAGCCTTCCAAAAGACAGTACTTACAGTGAGTTTTGAGCACTTGCAGATGCAAAGATTGAGGATTATGTAAATATTATCTACAGGGGCCTGAAATGTGAAAACAACAACCCATCACAAAATGAAAAACTGCAGACCTATAGGTCTCACAGAAGAGAATCAGCAACAAAGGAAACAAGGTAACATGGGGTGTGGATATTGTCACACAGTCTAGTCCCCTCACCCACCGAGGAGTGAGTGGAGTTCAGCACCAATGCATTGAATGGTATTTTCAGTCATAGTGATTGTGATTAAGTTATTGCATGATAAGATGTAATGCTGGTCAGAGATCTCACAAGGAAAGGAGATCAGGTACTTGTACGTGAGCAAGATTTCTAGAAATGTCACTCAACTCTAGAGAAACTTCTGTAATTAGTAACAGGAATTTTTGAATAAGCCCCTTGGAGCTTTTGTGTGTAGGTGAGACACCCCAACGAGCGTATCCCAGTAATAATAAATACTCTAAAAATGTTCTTTGCTAGTTTTGAGAAATGAGATATGTAAATTTAGAGCCAAAGATCAATTGCCGAGATAACAGAGAAGTTGCCACCAGTGGTTTTCCTTCTTGCTCTTCCCTCATGCTTTGACTCTGAATAAAATATTGAACGAACACTTTAAAAATATCTGCTTGAAGTTGAAGCAAAGTGTTAGTCTGTCTGAGGTGCCCATGTGTCCCTGTCTAACCAATGTAAAATGCAAGCAGCTCTTAGTTCAAAGCCTGGCAGGAGTCACAGTCAGCAAACACTTGACCATTTTCATGAAGATCCTGATATTAAGGATTCCCTAGAGGTGCTGTTGTAGAGCCCTTCCAGTTTGGCCAGCGTGCAAGCTCCCTGATCAGTGGAGACAATATTCTAGCACCCCCCAAAACCCAACTCAGATAAAAAACAGTTTTACAGCCTATTTCCATCTGGATAAACTACAGTTTCCATTTGTGTTTCATTAACTCTTTTCTGCTTATCTTACTCTCAAAACATCAAACATGCTACAACTGGTCTTATCTACCCGAGTCCCTTTAAAAAAGTGGTTTATAAATATCTCGATAATATCTCACCTAGAAGAGGCAAATATCTGGTGGCCAATGAATCCCATCTGTTTACAACATCTAGTTGAAAAAGGAAGTCAGTAATAAATAATTTGTTCCTACAAACACAGAGGTTTTAGTAAATTTATTTCTATGGACCTAAATGGTATGCATATGTGTGCATGTGTATAGCACTACACATTATCAGAGAATATGAGCTTGTATACAGGATTATATGTTATAGAACAATGTCCTGAACAATGAAAAACACAGTAATTTTATTACATGTAACTTGATAGTGTATTTCAAATTACTTAAATCTTCCTAGGCCATCCTTTTATATAAGACCAGCAATGCACCCACTTACTCTCACGTATGCTTAGCACCCCACCTTGACAGGGTTCCTGCTCTCTCGGAGCCAGGCATCCAAGATGACCAGTATGTGGCCACCTGTATGATCAAGCTGTTCAGATCAGTAGAGGTTCCTGCTAGGCATATGTATGAGACTGTCCCGAAAGCTCCCAGAGAAGAGGAAGGGTAAATCTGGTGTTCACACTGAAATGTGACCGGTGTGAACACTGAGCTGCTCCAAGGAGTCAAGGCCAAGGAAAATAGAAGTGCGAGCCCCCTTCTCCACAAGTGATCAGTGGGAGGCTTACTTCTTTCCCTGGTCTCATGCTTATGATCAACAAATGCAATTTTAGAAAGACACTAGCTTTCCCCACCTCTAGCCCACATCGCCTGTGTGTCAAATTGTCTCTAAGTTACTCTCCTTGGTGGGAGACACGTAGTTCAATATCATTCATTTGATGGGTTTCTGAAAATGAGAAAAATAATTCCAGTCTCTTTATATAATTTAAAAATGAACTTAGAAACCCCCCACAAAAGAAAAAACAGTCCACACCCATGTGATGAGAAGAAGCAGGAAAGTAGCTAAGTTCTGTTCTTTTTTACTTTGCTCAGCTCTGCTGCACTAGGCCTCAGATGAGTATTTCTGTTAAGGGAGTTTCAAGTCTTAGGTTTGACTAGGAAATTTATAATCCTGTGAGAGGAAGCAAATGGGAGTGGTGTAAGTGAATGCTCCGAAACTAGACTGACCAGATTCAAATCCAAGTCCTACCTCTTCCTACTTATGTGACCTTGACCATTCACTTAACCTCATTTTCCTCACCTCTAAAATATGGATACTGTTAGCGTCTGCCTCTTGAAGTTACTATGAGGATTAAATAAAGTAGTTCATATAAGATGTTTAACATAGTACTGGGCACGTAGGAAAAAATCAATATGTATTAGCTGCTGTTATTATTTTCAACTTGGCAATGGGTTTTTTGTTTTATGCTCAGCTTCCATCTGGTGATTAAAATATCTCACCTCCTCTCCCTCCAAGTCACTCTCCTTAATTTTTAATGTGGAAAGTCAGAGTCATGGAATGGTATCACAGAGAATAGTGCTATGGGGACTTGGAGTTTGAGCTCCAATAAGGTGCAGAAGAAAAGGAAGCCAAGGAATAGAAATAGGAGCATCTCTCCACTGGTCAGAAGTAGGCCACAGGACCTGTTAGTCCTGTTAGTCTGTGAAGCCCTTTGTTCCTTTCATTCTTCTTTCTTGTCTAATCTCAAGTTAAAGGTGCTTCCCTCTTCTTCAAGAATGAAGGACAAGTGTCATAATGTCTGTGAATTTTCAGACTTTGAGGGGCTGGTTTTGAGGAAAGTAATGGCAAGAAGCACACAGTCTCTTTGGAGAGTGATATTTTGTTATAATTAAGGGAAATGACCAGCTTTGCTTCTCTTGTAGAAAAAGACATTGCCAATGAAGTGATAATGTACATAGGAATAAGGCAATACAGCAGATTCTTATTTGTGTTGGTTATGTTCTGTAAAGTCACTGCAAACACTGAATCAGCGAATACTGAGCCATTGCTCCTAGGGGAAATACAGGGTTAGGTTCCTGTGAGCCTCTGGTCACATTTTCATCAGCCAATCAATACATAACCCTAATTTATGTGTTTCTGTTTAAAGACACCTTATTTAATATATAATGTTGGTTCATTAATAGTTAACTCATGGCCAACAGCAAGCTTGTCTAACACACACATTTTCTCCATAAGACCTGTCACAGCCTGTTAATACTTAGGAACAGTAGACAGCACCTCAGCATTATCTTTAAGGGCCATGTTAAACAACAAAATCACCAAAAAGAGGCACAAAAATGTGAAAAACATGGCACTAACTAGACTTCAAAAGGACAGTTGTTTACAGTGAGTGGAGCTGAAACAAGAAGACAGAGTGTTAACCTTGTTTGACGTCAGCTGGGAACGTGTGCATTGGACAACTCACAGTTTTCACTGTTTTGTGCATGCCCACACGTGACAGCAAAAGCACTGTGAGTATTGACTTGGGGGCTACAAATAAATTTTAGTGAGTAGGCAAATTCACAAACAGAGTATGTGAATAAGGAGGATGGACTGCTCTACACTTTTTGTCAGTGTACATCTCTTCTAGCAGTGTATGTAAATTCCTCTGTTCCACATTCTCACAGCACATGGTGTTTTCAGACTTCCATTTTTACCATTTGGTGAATGTGTTTACCTCATTATAGCCCTGAATGCCTTGAACATATGTGGCACAAAGTAGGCACTTGATATGTGTTCAATGAATTAATACATGGCTGATCCCCAGAATCAAATTAACTCATGAATTAAGATAGGTTCCATAAAAGTTCATTTTTTTCAGACTCTATCAGAACACCGTGATACCTTTTTTAAATGTCATAGGTGAATAGGTGTAAAAGATGTTTTCACAGACGTTTAAGAACTCAGAAAAATGTGGGGTTTCCTGCCTTACGAAGGCAGGTTAGTCACGTCTGTCAAATTCACAAAGAATAAAAAGCACTATAAATATGTTTACATTATTGTTTTGTAAATTTGTTTTCTCTGTACTCATTTAGAAACAAAGTGATTTCTACTTATTGCACTCAAAAAAGAAAATGCCATGGTACAGAAATATTATTGCCTGTATTTCCTCCATCCAGTACCTTTTGGGCATTGAAAACAAAGCCCCTAAATTTTATTTTAATTTTTTTTCTGGCTGCACTGTGCAGCTTGTGGGAGCTTAGTTCCTCAACCAGGGATTGAACCCGGGTCCTGGCAGTGAAAGTGCCGAGTCCTAACCATTGGACCACCAGGGAATTCCCAACTCCTAAATTTTAAATCAACTTTGAGACTGCACCAGTCTTTACCAGGAGGAATGAAGTCCAATACATAGCACATGCTTGTTTTATACCCTCTCGTTTAATGTAGATCTTTGACCTTTTTGAGGACAAGAAATGATTAATTAGTTTTTATTCATGAATGTTTACTTTCTTTCTAAATGTACTTTCAATCTTTATGTCCTCAGTGTAGTTTGGATGTTTCTTCCAAGAACATAGTATTCACTTTCCAAGTCTCATGTGAAACACCGGTCTTATTTGTTTTTAACTGCTTGGAATATTTTATCAGCATATAATATTTAACTTGACAATTCCATATGGGAGCATAGAAAGGAAAGTGCTTTAGGTTTCACTATAATGTGCAAAGGCAGTCGTGGCATCTCCAACTTTTCATAGCCATCTCTAAAATGGCTTGTTTACATTACTCTCTTCTATGAGACAAAGCAGGAGGTTATCCAGACTTTTTTTTAAAAGTTACTTTTGTTTCTAAGAAAGTGAATTAATTAACTATTTGTGATATTAACTAATAACTTAATTTGAATACACTTTTGACAAAGAAAAA
This sequence comes from Hyperoodon ampullatus, assembly GCF_949752795.1. Classification (NCBI taxonomy): domain Eukaryota; kingdom Metazoa; phylum Chordata; class Mammalia; order Artiodactyla; family Ziphiidae; genus Hyperoodon; species Hyperoodon ampullatus. The sequence goes on from NC_136921.1 coordinate 67,170,941, forward strand.
AACATAGTAATGTTGCAAAAGGCAGGATTTAAGAAGTGTCAAGGCTCAAGGGCGCTTTCCTCTAGGACCCCTCTCTCAGTGAGAGGGTCCTACACTGTTGCCCATAGAAGATGCTGGAGAAGTGATTATTGTTATTCTTATGTATTGGCTAACCTAGTGTCTTAGTCTGTTCAGGCTGCTATAACAAATTATCATAGACTGGGTGGCTTTAAGGAAAAATATTTATTTCTCACAGTTCTGGAAGCTGGAAGTCCAAGATCAAGGTGCTGGCAGATTCAGGGTCTGGTGAGGCCCTGCTTCCTGTTCTCCTGTATTTGGAGCAGGAGCTCTTCACCATCTTAGACCTAATCCACCTCATTCACTTCTGATCTTGATAGTGATGCCGTTTTCCAATTTGTTGGTTGCCCAAGTCCCTTTGTCTCTGTCATTCAGCTTATTCTGCATGCTCTTCTTCTTACACCCATTGTTTTAAACATTCCGCAAAGTTTGTATTCAAGATCCTTAAGAGGTACTCCTGTGTTCCCCCCAACTCCCATCACACACACATTCCTTCATACCTTTTCTGTTTGTTTGTTTACAATTCTGGCACCTATTCCCACTAACTTAATTCCATGACTTGGAATATGACCCCTCTATATAAAGGAATATTGCCCCATCCCCATTCCCACCACTGAAATGTAATTTATGTTTCCTAGACTTTTAAACATTACTAGATTCAAATAGGCTGACAACCTCTAACTCCACCTAAAACTTTTTAAAACGTTGGAGGTAAGAAAGTTTGTTTTCATCACAAAATACGAATAATGATTATCTTCCCTATATGAACTTCTAAAAGTTGCTAAATGTTTTCTATAGTACTATAACCTCCATTAACAACTTATTATAATTATGAATATATGTTACCCTCATTTGAGCAAAATTTCATGCTGACTATATATATATATATATATATATATATATATATATATATATATATCATGCATATGATGTGCTGTATTCCCTGTTGTAGAGCAGTGCGTAGGAATATAGTAGGCATTCAGTACATATGTCTTCAATAAATGAAAGAACATTTACAAGATTTTCCAACTCAGAGTATCCTGGACAATGCAGATTAAAGTAACATGAACTATGCTTTGCATCTATTAGACTGGTAATAATTTTTAAAAGAGTTAAGATGACTATTGTTATGTAGGATGTTAAGAGAAGGTATTTTTGTGCCTTGCTTATGACAGTGTGGATTGTTAAAGCCAATTTGGAAGGAACCTGGCCCCATCTATTAAAATATAATACACATACCCTTTAATTCAGCAACCCAGTTCTGAGACTCCATCTCCCAGGAAGAGAGAAACCATCACAAGAACAAATATTCTTATAGGTAGATATATATGAATATATGTTATATGTATGTACATGCAATAAATATATTTGTATGTTCACTTGAGGGGAGGTAAAAATAAAACAACTGAGTAATTTTTCAACAATGGAAAGATTAGATAAATTATTATATATCCACTTTTTGGAATATTGTATAGCCATTAGAAAAATATAGTAGAGCTGTATCAGTTGACTTGGAATGTTTCCTATGAAATATTACTAAGTGAGAAAAGCAATAGAGAAGAGACCGCATAATATAACCTCTATTCGTAAAACAAGCCTTAACAAAAATTTCTCTTACATATGTATACATTATTATGTAAGCAAGGAAAAAGTAGGGAAAGATACACATCAGGCTCTTACCACGAATTCCTTGGTGGCAGTGAAGGGATACTGATACTGATGAAAAGGACAGCTGCATATGTCCACACAGATTATGCACTGTGTAATTCGAGGGATATCATTTATATAAACTGTGGTGGACATAGTTTTAAGTGCCCTCCATGTTTCTTGCTTTCTAGTGTTCATGTCCTTCTTCAATTTCCTCTTCTTATGTGTAGGAGGAATCTGTGATTTGCAAAGGTGATTAAATGTATGTGATTATGTTACTTAAGGTTGTAGTTCCCATCTTTCTGGAATCTCTTTTACCCTCATTGACTGTGAGGAAGCAAGTAGCCATGTTGCAGAACCCCACGTGACAAATACCACAGGTGAGTTGCTGAAGATGGTCTCTGGCCAACAGCCACAAAAAAAACTGAAGCTCTCAGACCTACAGCCCTAAGGAATTGAACGCTGCCAACACCTATGCAATCAGGGAAGCAGATAATTCCCCAGTCGAGCCTCCAGATGATGCTGCAGCCCTGGATGACACCTAGATTGCAGGCTTGTGAGACCCTAAGCAGAGGGTCCAGCTAAGTCACACCATGACTCCTGACCCACAGGAACTGTGAGATGATAAACTTGGATTGTTTTAAGTTGCCAAGTTTGTGGTAATATTGTTATGTAGCAATAGGTAACTAATGTATAGATCTCAATGTGATCTGATGTTTTCAGTTAGCAATTTGTACCACCATGTATGGCAGCCCAGGGTGGAGAAGAAGAGGAGGAGAGAAAAAGGGACATGGGTAAAAAAGAGAAGACTGCTTAGACCAAAAAATAAAATACTTTATACTGTCCTATTTGTGTTAAAATTACATGAATATGCTTTAATAATTAGAAAAAATTTAAGTGAAAAGAAACTGCATAGTAATGAATATATAAAATTATTTATTTTCATTAAAAATTAAATAAAAAAAGAAGCATAGCACAATTTTATATATGGGTAAATACACATATAGATTACTGTGAGCCCTTTGCCTCCATGATGTTTAGCTCTTTACAGCACAGGTTTTCTGCTTTTACAAGAAAAATGTTAGTTCCATGTATGATGAGGATTTTCTGAGAAGTACTTTCTTCATACCTGGAAGAGTCAGTGGTATTTCAGGGTTTGAGTGTCACGTATTATGGATCAACTATTCTCAATTTTCTTTGATAAAATGTGTTCCATTAAATATTATACTTCTCTTGGTTGCTCAAGTCGGTCCTTTACTGATTACCCTCATGATTTTCCTGATGATGTTTGCAATCTAAGACAGATGCCACTCAAATAGGCTGTCTGTTGCCTTTATTTTTCAAAGTGCGATGGTGGAAATTGTGGATTTTTTGTTAAACTTGAATTTCCTGGATTTGGAGAAGTTAATGATTCATCCTGACAACCTGTATTCTTTATTTCTTACTTATCACCCTTGAAGACACTTCATGAATAGATTGTTCACTTAATTCTTATTTTACAAATGAATTAACATTCATTACTCTTCTTTTTTAAATGATCTTGAAATGACATTTGTATCAAAGCAATTTTAGAAAAATCATGGTAGAAAAAAACTAAGAAAGGGTCTCAAAAACATGGAAATATTTTCTGTTATAGATATGTTTCTAGCTTTGAGTTCACAGATCATTAGGTTTGCAATCATGATTTTTCTCTGGAAAAGGAAAAAGTTTATATATTTTTTTAACAAACATGGGAAAAATAATTGTATAATTTTTCAGTAACATCAAAATGATATTTGTGCTACTCACAATATAACCTCATATCATTCATTAGCTCATCTACCCACTAGATTTACCACACCTTTACAATCATATATGCACAAAATATAATAAATTTGTATATGACTTGCAACCAAGGCATATGGGAATTTAAGATGTTTACTGGTTTTAGGTTTGTAGTTGTCATTGATTAATTCACTCGTTCATTCAACAACTGTTAGGCAGCACTGCATTAGTTGAAAACTATGCAATACTAAATAAGAAAAGTGACATATTCCTTAATCCCATGGAGCTCACAATGAGAAGAAGAGAGTTTTATGAAAGACTCATACAAATAATTAAGCTGTAACCAATGTCTTAAGTGCTGTTAAGGAGATATATCACTTGTTCTAAGTCTCTAAGACATATGAGAGAGACTTAGGAAGATGGGAAAGGGGTACCCTGAGCAAGTGAGGCATGAGCTAGATCTGAAGGCAGAGCAGGAGTGACCCTGGTGAAAGGGTATGGGAGTGTCCCAGTATGGAGGCACAGCCTGTGCAAAGCCTGGAGCAAGGAGGAGCATGACATGTTCAAGGCACAGAAGGAGAGCTGTGCAGCAGGAGCACTGAAGGGGCACAAGGAAGGGGTGGGGCTGGAGAGGCCACGAGGGCGAGATCTGGGTTTCTGAACTGTCTGCCTTCAGAGTCACGTGGGGAGCTGGGGGCAGCCCCAGGCCCTTCAAGGAGAACTATGTAAGCAGGGCCCATGCAGTGGTACAAACCTCCCTGGGGATTCTCATATCAGGCAGCATTCAGAGGTGCTTGACTATACCAGACAGTGCCTTAAGCCATGTTGGGATTTTAGATGTTTTCCCCAAGGTGATGCATTTTAATTAGAAGGTAACAGCTCTAATTGAGGATTGAGAATACCATTTAAACTACCATGTAAGGCATACATTAATGGGTTATGACATAATGCATGCAGTAGGTAGGCTATTGCAATAGTTCCCAAGTGGAAGGAGTGGTGGAGATGGCTGGAGTACTGAAAAAATAAAATAAAATGAAAAAGTAAGTTAAATAATTTCATTTGGACTTATCAGAAAGATAAGTCCATAGATTACTCCATAATTAGAAAGATTACTCCATAATTAGAAAGATTACTCCATAGTCTTCATGTGTCCAGCGTTGCTGTTAAAAAGTCTAACATTAGTCAGATTCGTGTTCATTTTTAGGTGATTCTCTTTTTCTCTCCAGAAACTTTCAGCATGTTCTCTTAGTTTTATGTTTCAAATCTCACTATAATATACTTAGTTGAGGTTTTAAATTTTTTTACTTTAAATTATTTTTTTTCTTATTTACCCTTTTGGCACACTTTTTCTCATTTATTCAGCCAGAGGTCTGATATATCTTTCTTTAATTCTGGGAAATTCTGGCTCATCACTTTTTCAAGTTTTTGAATTCATAATTTATATATACATATATATCATTATTTTATTCCTTGTTGATACATTCTGGGAGAGTTCTTCAACTTATCTGCCCAGCTTGTAACTGATTTTCCAGTGTTTTATATTCTTTTATTCAACCCATCCATTGAGGTCTCTATTTCAGTAATGATACATTTATTTCATCCTAATACCTCCAATAAGATCCTGTCCAGAACTGCTTGTTGTTATGCTGTGTTTCCAATATCCCATTTTGAATATCTGTTCTGTTCATTCCATTAGTTAATTTCCCTGTGTAAGTCATTCTATTTATAATGTGGCTTCCCGCCCCCCCGCATTGTTCTCTGGCTTCACTAGTATATTGGGTGGTAATATTGCTTTGGGGAAGGAGGGAAAAAAGAGCAAAAGTCCAAGTCTTGCTTTGTATTCTTTTAATAAAGCTGTTTTTTTATTTTTTAATTTTTAAAAATAATTTAATTTTATTTATTTATTTTTGTGTTCTTAAAAAACATTCTGGATGTGTATGGGGGTGAGCACCTCAAGATCATTCCTTGCTCCTCCATCCACCTCCACTCTCCAGGTCTCTCCCAATCCCCAGGCTTGTCACCAGAAGTCTTTTATACTTCAGTCCTACTCTTATTAGGGCAGCTGCTTCTAATAGCCAAGGGGTGGGGCTGTCCAGAGGCCAGCCAGGCAATCAGGATTCCTTACTTATGGCTCCCCACTTAGGATCAGTTATGCCACTGTCCCGATGTTACTTATCACTCTTGGCTGCTGCTGTTGCTTTCCTATCCAGAATCAAATAGATGGATAATAATCTGGGAGTTGGTTATTTGCTGAGTAAGGTTTTGAGACCTACCAGCCTTCTTCCTCTTTCCGCTCTAGAATCTCCTAGTTAGATGAGTTGAAACAACAGCCATCCCAGTTTACATTTCCTTCTTTATTAAACCACTTCTAGTAATTTAGAATCTATCCTTGTCTTTTAACAAGGCCTTCTATAAACATATAAGAGTACTTTGCCCATAAACTCCTCCAGTAATTAGTTTTCAAGCCTCAGAAAAAAACTCTTGTTCTTTCTCTGGATTTTTTTGAAATACCTTCTCCAAAACTGCTTTACTTTTAACAGGATGTAAATCCCCATGATAGTTTTCCCAGGCATAAGAGGCATTATTTCTTATAAACATATGCTGCTATCAATTTTTCTTATAGTTCTAGTTTTTCCTTCATATATTTAGATCTTTTGACATGTTTTGTGTAAATGTTTATGACTTTATGGGTTATTTTTTTATGTTTTCGTTTTATATGATACATATAAAAGTATTCACCTCAAAAAGAAAAAAAAATGTATTCACCTTGAACATAATATTGTGACTGTATTTATAGTAATATGTCTAATAAATCTTCTCCCATTTGCTTTTATGTTCAAAATTTCTGTCTAATTTTTCAGATATATCCCAGCTATGGATTAAATATTTTTAAAGCAATTAGAAAATCTTTCATTTTTATGGAGGAGTGTAAACATCCATGTTTACTAACATGTGACATGCTTAGTTTTACTTTTGCCATCTGTTTTCTTGTGTTTTGTTTATATTTGATTGTCATTTTGTTTTCTGATTTTTGCTATATGGATTTTTTTCTTTGCTAGTTATCCAGTAACTTTAAAAAATATAATGTTTTTAATTGATTATGAATTTTAAAATAAATATTTCTCTATCAAATAAAGGAGAAATCCACAAGATGAGGAACCTAACATATCGTTATTCCTCTACACTTTATTTTCCCGGTATTTTTAATATACCCTATAGACTTTTGGATTCAGAACATTATGACATCTTCTCCTTGAGTAGCAGGTTTTAGCATTGATGTTACATTTGGGCCCCAAAGTTACAATTATTATTTGATAAGTCACTTTTAAGCCATTGTCAATGCTGTTTAACAATTATTTTATGCCATGACTTTTCCATTATTAATGTTCTTATTAAATTAGGATTTAATTTTAATTTTCAGGAATATTTTAAGCCTTAGATTCTGTATGTAAAGTACAAGCATAGTACTTGGCACAGAAGTAATTGTTTAATAAAAATAATGTTATTTATTTTCTTATTTTGAGGGAACATGAAGGGACATTTTAAATTGGTAAAATTGTAGTCTTTAAAAAATAGTAGCATTTTAAAACTATTAATGGCATTATTTGTAATTTATCACCTCTAAAGTACATCTTCAGTAAATTTCCCCCCTCTCAGATGGAAAGTATAATTCCTATATCCTTGTATATGTAAACTATTTTTCTGTCATCTGAATATACAAACTTGGTTGCGTATAATAGTTCTGTAACATATGTTTTCTTCTAACTTTGCACATTTTATCTTGAATTTGTTTCTGCATTTAGTTTTTCAGAAGAGAAATAGAAGGCCATCTAATTTTATGACTATTATAGCATATTTTCTCCTCTCCACTCTTCTCATTCCTTCTCCTCTTCTTTCTTCATGCTCATCCTCTTCTACCATCTGGTTCCTTATAGAATATTTTTCTTTACATAGTTTATGCTTTCATCTAGGTGTAAATATATTTCTATTCATTGAGCTTGGTCTATGTGGTACAACCTGTATCAGTGGGCTGCATTAACAAACCACTCTGTTGTTTAGAGACTTAAAACAATAAACATTTAATTATTCCTTGGACATCTATGGGTCAGGTGGGTAGTTCTGATGATAGGAGTTAGGCTTGGCTGTTCTTCTTTAGAATTACTCAGATGATGGAGATCACCTAGCAGGTTCACTGAGAGTTGGCCTCAGGTAGGATGATTTTGCTCTGATGTACATTCTTCAGTAGGCTAGCTTGGGCTTTTTCACATGGTGATGATGGTGTATCAGGAAATAGAATAGAAGCATACAAGGCCTCTTGAGGCCTGGCATATTGCCAGTTATACCACATTCTGTTGGTCAAAGTAAGTTACAGGGACATCTCAGATTTAGGGATGGAGAAATGGAATCCACCTATTGATGAGAGGAGTGGTAAAGTGTGTATATTTGAAGTGGATGGATATTTGGTGACATTTTTAGAAAATAATCTAACATGATACCTAAGTGATTTGGCAAATTGGAAATTGTCTTCAGTTTTGTCTTTGATTATAATTTCTTTTCAGTTATCTTTTTTGTTGTTGTTCCAAATTCAGAGATCATAACTGTTAGTTTAAATCTTTAATCTTTATTCTGCCTATCGATCATCTTTTTTACTAGTCATGTTCTTCACTTTTCTTTTTATTCTGAATGCCAGGAGAAATTTTCAAAATCATTTTGGTCACTGCTTAGGTTTTCTGGATGACATTACTGTTCTTTACTGTATCCAAATAGTTATTCAAATTTTTGAATTGCATTTTTTATGTCTTTGCAATTCTTTCTTGACTAATTTATTTTTATCTCATCATATTTTATATATTTCATCCCACTTTTCTCATCAATTTTCTTTTTTCTCCCCTTGAGTCATAGGTCTTAAGTTTTAATTCAGTTGCCAACATGTAAAAATTAGGAGGTTTATTAGAAACCCTGAATTCCAGCTTCTTTTAAAGTGAGAGATCTGGCAACAATACATCTCAGATCCTGCTGCAACAATAGGCTGTGACTTCCCCCTTTAGATGGAACATATTGAGTGTACTTTGCTACAAACTCCACACCTCCCTGACACTAAGTTTCAGTTGTATTTTTTCATTATATTCATGGTTTTTTCTTAATCTAGTGTTAAATAGGAAATAAAATTTCTTGATGCCTATTCTAGATACATATTTCCATCAAAAAGTGAGGGGGATGAAAGAGTGAGAGAACTGCTCATTTAAGAAAAATATTATAGTGTATATTTTTTTCTGTGGATGTGAAGAATGTTCCTTCATGCATCATATGCAAACAAAACCTATCTGTGCTGAAAGAGTATAATTTAAATCATCTTTATAAAACAAACCATAAAGAGAACTAGGTAGAAAACCAAGAACAAGGCAAATTATAACTTTAAAAAGTAAAGAAATATTTTAACTTAAAAATGGTATTAACATGTCAAAATGTCAGAGGTTTATTTCTGAAATGTTTTGGATCATAAAATTGCCCCCAGATTAAAAGCTTTTCACAATAGCATGTTTTTTTTTTTTAAGTCTATTGGCTACAGTAAGAATTATGTTTTCCAACAGGAATAAGCATTCACATTTGTAATTATAACTCAAACATTATTGCTTAGAATGTTTAAGCTATAGTTTAGACATTATAGGAGAAATTAACAAAGAAAATAATTATTTTGGGCTTTTTGTACTGTAGCTGATGAAAACAGAGATTAAAAAATACCACTCAGTTAGCTACATCAACAGTTTTGATGAAAATTTTGATAGGACCAAGAAATTCGGACATTAGGCTATAAGTAGAATTTCACAATTTCATTAGGCTCTGATAAGTAGAATTTCACAAAGTACAACTTTTTCATACTTTGAAAAAGTTTAATGTTGTCTTAGAAAAAACAGTAAGCTTATCTGCAAAGAATATTTGTGAGATGGCTGAAGTTGACCTCAGACTTCTTAGAAAACTTATATTCTAAGTTGCACACTTGGTAGAAACAAGAAACTTCAATTTCAAAATTGCATTATTTATTGGCATAGGTTTGTGCTAAAAAGTTGAAAATAGGGTACATAATGGACATAGTTGTTAACATAAACTGAATTCATTCCATGTCTTGATCCATCCTTGAAGTGGATGCACAATAAGGTATATTGCTAGACTACATCAAAGCTAGGTCAATGAAGTGGTGAAGGCATTTTTTTAAGCCACTGAAAAAAATTAATTTGTTCATGTCTTCCAAAGAAAAATTTTGCCTCTTCTTCTCAACAGAAGAATAAAACAAAATCTTATTTTTAGGTTTAAATAATAACCCAACAAAATGTATTTGAATATTTCTATGCAAGGGAATTCCTATTAATTATGAACGTTTATGATTTGATTTTCTCATTCATTTCTAGTGAAAGCATGTTATATGAGTTTCCCGTGGCTGTTGTAACAAATTACCACAAATTTGGATTCTTAAAGAGATTTATTCTGTCATAGTTCTGGAGATCAGAATTCCAAAATCAGTTTTGCTGGCTTAAATCAAGGTGTTAGGAGGGCCGTGTTCCCTCAGGAAGCTCTAGGGAAGATATCTCTTCTAGCTTCTGGTGTCTCCCCGCAGTCTTCAGTTTGGCTGCATCACTCTAGTCTCTGCTTCCATGGTCACATTGCCCCCTCCACTTCTGTATGTTTAATCTCCCTCTGTCTCTCTCTTATAAGGACACTTGTGATGGCATTTAGGGTCTACCCAGTTATTTCAAAATAATGTCCCTATCTCAAGATCCTTAACACTTTTCCCAAAAAGGGTAATATTTACAGTTTCCAGGGATTAGGGCACAGTATCTTTGGAGCCATCATTTAGCCCAGTACACTTGTCTTTGGGAAATTCATTTGGCAAGAAAAAATCTTGCCCATTTTCCTATGCTGAAATCAGTTTCAGGAAATGAAAACAATTTGCTGAATTACAATTCTGACATTGTGAAGATGAAAATTGAATATCAAAAAAGGCTATATAGTTGCAGAACTAATGAAAATGAAGTAAAATCGATTAATTTCCTTTCTTAATCAACACTGATAGTATGAATGAAGAATACAACTGGAAATTGTTGGACTGAAAGGCAAAACGGTACTAAAAAGTAATTCTGAAACTGTTGGAATACCAAGTTTTTGAAACATCTCGGGAGTAATTATCCAAAAAGTATAAAGGACCATTCATGGATTCTTTCCATGTTCAAAGTATGTATCTTTGTGTACAGCTGCTTTACGTTATGAAGCAGAATAAAAATAAATATCATTCTCAGTTAACATTTTCAAGAATGAATTATTTACTGCCTATCATAACTCGAATATTAGATCTAAATGATCTTGGTGCAGAAGAAAATGAGTAAGGTTTCCAGTTAAAAATCAATGTAATGACATGAAGAAAGAAACATTTAATGATAAGAAATCGTTTTCAATTTCTATTTAAAAAAATTAATTTGAAATATAATGTAATAAAGTCCATGGTTGAATTGTCTTTCATTGTTATATAGGATAGTTTAATTAAAATGTACAACTCTTTATTATGTGTGTAGTAATTGATATTTTCACATCTTTTGCCTTTTTTTACTCTGTTATATTATCTACCGAGGCTCTGTGTGCTTTTGAGTTTGCAATACCTGGCTTGCGTCTTCTTGTTTCTCACAGATGAAACAGATTATTTAAAACTACCTCTTCTGTTCTTAAGAATAACTTGGAGGGTTTTTTCTTCCTTACTTTCACTCTAGTCCTGTGTTGTTAAGGTAATTCTAGCTGCTCCATAAATCCTCATGCCTCAGTGGTTTAACAAAATAAAATGTACTTCAGAGTCACATAGTGGATAGGGGATAGTCCTGATCCATGGGGAAGCTTCCCTACAAGGAGTAATGCAGGGACTCAGTTTCCTTCCATCTTTCAGCTCCCCTGTCTTCAAAACGCAGCTTCCACATTGCTGCATAATAGCAAAGAGGATGGAGAATGATGTGTAGGAGGTTTCCTAGTCCAGTTCTGGAAGTGGTGACCCCACTTTCTCTTACATCTTACTGTCTAGAACTCAGTTACATGACCACACTTAAATGCAAGGGAATGTGAGAAATGTCATCTAGCTCTCCTCCCAGGAAGAAGAAGAAATTGATGGGTGAATAACCAGCAGTCCCTCCACAAGTCCTCTCCCTCACTTAAGAACAACTAGAAAAGGAACAAAAAAATAAAAACCATAATTCAGTCTTCACTGAAACAAGAAAATGGCCAAACTCTAAATCATAATTTTTTTTACCCTCTCTGGTCAGTGACACTACAGGAACCAAAACTAATAAGGATGCTAAGAACTGATACATACTTTTAAGGTCTTGGGTTGGACTACATGTTTTCCTGAAAGAAAGAGTCGTAATAACCAAGAGGATAGCATAGAATGAGAAAATTTTAGGTCAAGAATAAGTGTTGAAGAACAAGGAGACATCTCAGAGAAACCTAGTTCATGTTGCATGAGAGGAAGGGAGGGGTAGCTGCAGGAGAAACTTTCTTCATAAGCCTTTTTTTTTTTTTTGCTAATTCTTCCTAGCTTAAAGAAACCACAGGAAATGAAGCAAATATTTTTTTAAAAAAAGGAAAAACATAAATGAAAGGTAATGCAAATACACATTAAAAAAGAATAGAGGAGTTTCCCAAAGAAAAAGAAGGGTTCAAAGAAATAGTTCTCACTATTCTCAAACAAATTATAGACAATGTGATTGCTTTTTTGGTTTGTTTTTAGGAATTAAAGATTATATTTTGGAGAACAAAGTAACAATCTCTGTGGAACATTTGCCTTAAAATATGTGTTTATTAAACACCAACCTGAACAGGATTATCCATTTCCATATAAGTCTTTACATTTAAAAGGTGAGTAAAGTTGATTCTTTTGTTAATATTCTCAATTCATGACTTTATCCAAACTAGTTCCTTTCTTTCATTCAGTTTTATTGAGATATGATTGACTGTATAAGTTTAAGGTGTACAGCGTAATGACTTGACTTCTGTATATTGTGAAATGATTACCACACAAGTTTAGTTAACATTCATCATCTCATATAGATTAAAAAATGTTTTTTCCCTTGTAAAGAGAAGTCTTAGGATTTATTCTCTTAGCAATTTTCAAATATACCATACAGCAGTGTTAGCTATCATGTTAATGTCATTGTGTTGTACGTGACATCCCCAGCACGTATTTATCTTATAACTGGAAGTTGGTATCTTTTCACCACTTTAACTCAATTGCCCCACCCCCACATCTGGTAACCATAAATCTGATCTCTCTTTTTACAAGATTGTTTTGTTGTTTCTGTTTTTAGATTCCACCTGTAAGTGAGATCATACAGGATATGTCTTTGTCTGACTTATTTCACTTACCATAATGCCCTCATGGTCTGTCTATATTGTTGCAAATGGCAGGATTTCCTTCTTTTTTACTGCTTAATAGTATTCTAGTGTGTGTGTGTGTGTGTGTGTGTGTGTGTGTGTGTGTGTGTGTGTAATTGCTTTTTTAAAAAGAGCTTAAAGACCAGGTGAAAAGGTTCTGGGAGGAGATTATACAACAATAGAAAATACGTAAAATGAACAGGTAGAACTCAGAAGAAAATAAAAATTCAGTGGAAACATATAAGATAAAAATAGTCCAGATATGAAAGTCACACTTAAAATAACAAAAATAGAATAACGACTGAAGACACTATAGGCATGGTAACAGGTAACAGATAGATAAAAGAGAATAAAATAAAAGTGATTATTACTAACATGATAGATATGTAATAAGGACAGAAGGAATATTATAACGGGATCCTGAAGATGAAAACAAAACTAGTGGAAAAGAAAAAAATAGTCCAAGTTATAGTATAAGAAAACTCTCATGAAATAAAGATTGAGAGGAATTTGCAAATCTTAAAAGCCAAGTCTGCCATCCAAAAGCAATTCACAACGTTGTAAATTACTGAACAAAATGGTTAAAAAAGTGTTGTATAGGAATCCAAGCAGAAAAAGAAAATAATGCACGAGGAAGAAATGAAGGTTGTCTTCTGACTTCTTACATGTTCTCACACTCAACAGAAGACAGGTATCAATCTCTAAAAAGGATGGGAGAAAGCTTGACCCAGTAACTACATACTCAACCAAGTTTATAAAGGCAACAGAAGCATGGCTGTTGTTGGCTGATGTTTTCAAGCATAGCTGATGTTGCAATAAGATGACTGTCAAGATCTCTTGAAAAAAAAGATGATAAACTCCAGCCTATCAAGTGATACATTAAAATTAAAAATAGGAGAAGATGTAGATTAAAGGTTAGTGTTATATTAATCAAGATAAGCTGAGTTATGCTGTAATAAAAAAATCTGAATGCCAGGTACTTACACAAGCAACACAAAACGTCATAAGGAATATATATATATATATATTATTATATATATATATTCATTCATTTGTATATTCATTCATTTGTTGATGGACACTTAGTTTGCTTCCATATATTGGCTATTATAAATTATGCTGCTATGAACATTGAGGTGTGTGTATCTTTTTGAATTAGAGTTTTTGTTTTCTTCAGATATATATCCAGAATTGCTGGATCATTGGTAGTTTTTAGTTTTTTGAGGAACCTTCATACTGTATTCCATAGTGGATGTACCAGTTGACATTCCCACCAACAGCATACTAGGGTTGCCTTTTCCCCACAACCTTGCCAACATTTGCCGTTTGTAGACTTATTGATGATGGCCATTCTGATAGGTGTGAGATGATACCTCATTGTGGTTTTGATTTTCATTTCTCTGATGATTACCGATGTTGAGAATTTTTTTATGTGTTTGTTGGTCATAGGTATATCTTCTTTGGAAAAATGTCTATTCAGGTCTTCTGCCAATTTTTAAAATTGGGTTGTTCTTTTTTTATATATATTGAGTTGTATGAGCTGTTTATAAATTTTGAATATTAACAGCTTATAGGACATATCATTTGCAAATATTTTCTTCCATTTAGTAGGTTGTCTTTTCATTTTGTCGATGGTTTTCTTTGCTGTGCAAAAGCTTTTAAGTTTAATTAGGTCTCAATTGTTCATCTTTTGTTATATTTCTTTTGCCTTAGGAGACAGATCCAAAAAATATTGCTACAATTTATGTTAAAGAGTGTTCTGCCTATATTCCCTCCTAAGAATTTTATGGTTTCAGGTCTTACATTTTGATCTTCAATCCATTTTGAATTAATTTTTGGGTATGATGTGAGAAAAAGTTCTGATTTCATTCTTTTCCATGTGGCTGTCCAGTTTTCACACCACTTATTGAAGAATCTGTCTTTTCTCCATTGTATATTCTGCCTGCTTTGTCATAGATTAATTTACCTTAAGTTTGTGGGTTTATTTCTGGGCTCTCTATTCTGTTCCATTGATCAGTGTGTCTGTTTTTGTGTCAGCACCATGCTGTTTTGATTACTATAACTTTGTAGTATAGTCTGAAGTCAGGGACCATGATACTTCCAGCTTTGTTCTCTTTTTCTCAAGATTGGTTTGGCAATTCAGGGTCTTTTATGGGCCCATATAAATTTTAGAATTATTTGTTCCAGTTCTGTGAAAAATGTCATGGGTATTTTGATAGAAATTGCATTAACCCTGTAGATTGCTTTGAGTTGTATGGACATCTTAACAATATTAATTCTTCCAATCCAAGAACATGTGAACCTTTCCTTTTTTGTATCATTTTCAAATTTCTTCATCAGTTTTTTATAGTTTTCAGAGTATAGGTCTTTCACCTCCTTAGTTAAGTTTAATTCCTAGGTATTTTATTCTTTTTGATGCAATTTTAAATGGAATTTTTTTTTTTCTTTCTCTTTCTGTTAGGTCATTTTTAGTGTATAGAAAAGCAACCGATTTGTGTGTATTAATCTTGTATCCTGCAACTTTACTGTATTCATTTATTAGTTGTACTGGTTTTTTGGTGAAGATTTTAGGGTTGTTTTTTTTTTTTTTTTTTTTTTTTTTTGCGTTACACTGGCCTCTCACTGTTGTGGCCTCTCCCATTGCGGAGCAGAGGCTCATTACGCGCAGGCTCAGTGGCCATGGCTCATGGGCCCAGCTGCTCCGTGGCATGTGGGATCCTCCCGGACTGGGGCATGAACCCGTGTCCCCTGCATCGGCAGGTGGACTCTCAACCACTGCACCACCAGGGAAGCCCCGATTTTAGGGGTTTTTATACATAGAAGCATATCATCTACAAATAGTGATAGTTTTATTTCTCACCTTCAAATTTGGATGCCTCTTGTTTCTTTATCTTGTCTGATTGTGATGGCTAGGACTTACCAATACTATGTTAAATAGAAGTGGTGAGAATGGGCATCTTTGTCTTATTCCTTATTTTAGAGGAAAGACTTTCAGCTTTTCACTGTTGAGTATGATGTTAACTGTTGGTTTGTCATAAATGGTCTTTATTATGTTGTGATATGTTCCCTCTGTACCAACTTTGATGAGAATTTTTATTACAAATGAATGTTGAATCTTGTCAGATGCTTTTTCAGCATCTATTGAGATTAACATATGATTTTTAGCCTTCCGTTTGTTAATGTAGTATATCACATTGATTGATTTGCAAATATTGAACCATCCTTGCATCCCTGGAATAAATCCCACTTGATCATGCTGTATGATCCTTTTTACATATTGTTGAATTTGGTTTGCTATTACTTTGTTAAGAATTTTTGCATCTGTATTCATCAGAGATAATGGCCTGTTACTGATATTGGTATCAGGGTAATAGTGGCCTCAGAATGAATTTCAGAGTGTTGAATCCTCTTTATTTTTTTGGAATAGTTTGAGAAGGACAGGTATTAGCTCTTCATTATATGTTTGGTAGACTTCCCCTGAGAAGTCATCTGGTTCTGGTCTTTTGTTTACTGGGAGTTTTTGTATTACAAATTCAACCTCACTACTTGTGATCAGTCGATCAGATTGTCTATTTTTTCCTGATTTTTGTCTTTGGAGGTTGTATGTGTCTAGAAATTTATCCATTTCTTCTAGGTTGTCTAATTTGTCAACATAAAACTGTTTGTAGTCTTCTCTTAAGATATTTTGTATATCTGTGATATCTGTTGTTATTTCTCCTCTTTCATTTCTTATTTTGTTTATTTGGGTCCTTTCATTTTTTTCTTGATGAGCCTGGCTAAACATTTATCAATTTTGTTTATCTTGTCAAAAAGCCATCTCTTGGTTTTATTGATCTTTTCTATTGATTTTGGGGGTCTCTATTTTATTTATTCTCTCTCTGATCTTTATTATTTCCTTCCTACTGCTGACTTTGGGCTTTGTTTGTTCTTTTTCTAATTCCTTTAGATAGTAAGTTAGGGGTTTTTTTTTAATTTTTTTAAAAATTTATTTATTTATTTATTTATTTATTTTTGGCCGCATTGGGTCTTCTGTGCTATGCGTGGGCTTTCTCTAGTTGTGGCAAGTGGGGACTACTCTTCATTGTGGTGCATGGACTTCTCATTGCGGTGGCTTCTCTTGTTGCAGAGCACAGGCTCTAGGCATGTGGGCTTCAGTAGCTGTGGCTTGCGGGCTCTAGAGTGAAGGCTCAGTAGTTGTGGCTCACGGGCTTAGTTGCTCGGCAGCATGTGGGATCTTCCTGGACCAGGGATCAAACCTGTGTCCCCTGCTTTGGCAGGCAGATTCTTATCCACTGTGCCACCAGGGAAGCCTGGTTAGGTTTATTTGAGATTTTTCTTGTTTCTTGAAGTAGGCCTGTATTGCTATAAACTTCCTTCTTAGAGCTGCTTTTGCTACATCCCATAGATTTTGGAAAGTTGTGTTTACATTTTCATATTTGTCTTGAGGTATTTTCTGTTTTCATCTTTTATTTCTTCAATTACCCATTGTTTTTTTAGTCTCCATGTGTTTGTGCTTTTCCATTTTTCTTCTTGTAATTGATTTCTAGATTCATACCGTTGTGGTCAGAGAAAGTGCTTGATATAATTTCTGTCTTCTTAAATTTGTTGAGACTTGTTTTGTGGCCTAGCATGTGATCTCTCCTGGAGAAAGTTCCATGTGCACTTGAAAAGAATGTGTATTCTGCTGTTTTTGGATGGAGTGTACTGTAGATATCTATCAAGTCCAACTGGTCTATTGTGTCATTTAAGACCACTGTTCCCTTATTTATTTTCTCTATGGATGAACTGTTCTTTGATATAATGGCTGTTAAAATCCCCTATTATTATAGTATTATTGTCTGTTAATATTTGCTTTATATATTTAGGTGCTCCTGTATTGGGTGCATATTTGTTAACAAGTATAATATCCTCTTCTTGTATTGATCCCTTTATCATTTTGTAATGCATCTTCTTTTCTTTTCTTTTGTTATAAACTTTGTTTTAAAGTTTATTTTGTGTGATATGAGTGTTACTACCCCCACTTTTTTGTCATTTCCATTTGCATGAAATATCTTTTTTCATCCCCTCACTTTCAGTCTGTGTGTCTTTAGCTCTGAAGTGAGTCTCTTGTAAGCAGCTAATAGATAGGTCTTGTGTTTTTATCCCATCAGGCACCGTATGTCCTTTGACTGGAGTTTTTGGTCCATTGACATTTAAAGTGATTATCGATAGGTATTTACATATTGTCATTTTGTTACTTCTTTTCCAGTTGTTTTTGTAGTTCTTTGTTATTTTCTTCTTTCAGTTTCTTCCCTGTGGTTTGATTTTCTTTAGTGGTATGCTTGTGTCCCATTCCTTCCAGTTTTTGTGCATTTAATATAGGTTTTTGATTTGTGGTTACCATGGGATTTATATATGTTGACCTATAACTATATTTACTTGTTTTAAACAGTAGTCATTTGAGTGCAAACACATTGTAAAAGAATCTACATTTTTTACTCCTCTTCCCCACTTTTTGTGTTTTGATGTCATATTTTACATCTTCATGTTTATGCCTTTACTGATTATTGTAGTTATAGTTGATTTTATAATTTTTTTTGTCCTTTAATCTTCATACTGGCTTATTTAAGTGGTTGATCCTCAGCCTTTACTAAATATTTGCCTTTACTACTGGATTTTTTCTTTCCTATAGGTTCTTCTTGTTACAGCCTTTTCTTTTCCACTTAGGCAAGACGCTTTAACATTCCTTTTAGGGTAGGTTTAGTATTGATGAACTCTTTTAGTTTTGCTTGTTTGTGAAGGTCTTTTATCTCTCTTTCTATTCTAAATGACAATCTTGCTGAGTAGAGTATCTTAGGTTGCAGATTTACCCCTTTCAGCAATTTGAATGTATCGTGCCACTCCCTTATGGCCTGCAAAATTTCTTCGGAGAAATTAGCTGATAGCCTTCTGGGGGTTCCCTTGTATGTAACTCTTTGTTTTTCTCTTGCTGCCTTTAGAATTCTCTCCATATCTTTAACTTTTGCCATTTTAATTTTAATATGTCTTAGTGTGGGTCTGTTTGGTTTCATCTTGTTTGGGACCTTCTGTTCTTCCTGAACCTGGATATCTGTTTCCTTCTTCAGGTTTGGGAAGTTTTCAGCCAAAATGTTATCAAATACATCTTTGACCCTCTTCTTTGTCTCTTCTTCTTCTGGGACTTCTGTAATGTGAATGTTGGTGTGCTTGATGTTGTCCCAGAGATCCCTTAAGATGTTCTCATGTTTTAAAATATGTTTTTCTTTTTGCTGTTCTGATTGGGTGATTTCCATTATTCTATCTTCCAGATCACTTATGCATTCTGTATCACCTACTCTGCTGTTATAAATTTTAGAGATATTTTAGGAACTAGTACCTACTGCAGTGGAAAAGTATTTTTCAAAAGTGTCAACATTTCCTTCAGTGTCACCTGCTCTTTTTTTTGCTTTTAAATTCTAGGAAAATTAAGGAAAATACATTTATTTAAAATAATATTTATTTTATTACCTTACTTTGTAAAGTTGCTTCTGTATATACATTTATCCAACTATTCTTCTATTTGAATATATTCCTAAAAAATATTTGGTTTGATTTTCCAAAGTTAATAATGGTTATTTTCAGGTCATGGGATTAATCTTTTTTTTCTTTAGTCCTTTTCAATTTTGCTTGGAAAGAATTTTTTTAATGAGAATGAATCATTTTTATTTCAAAAACAAGATCACTGTTTTTTATTCAGAAATGTTAGTGTAGATTTCTAGTTTTTAACTTATAAATTTTAAAATAGTATACACACATATGTAGGCATATGTTTTTGTGTATATGTGTATATGTTGTATACATATACATAGTATATACACATAGTAAACCTGATACAGATACAGAAGGTTGTACTGTATCTGTACTGTATGGATAGAGAAGGTTGTTGTTTACTGATACAAAAGGATTTTTGGAGCATATAGGCAAAGTATAGAACAGAAGCTGTAATGTGATCTATTTTGAGATTTCCATGTATATATGTGTGTGTGTGTTGTGTATGTGTGTGTGTGTGTGTGTGCACATGTATAGGCATTAAGGCTGTTTGGAAGACTATCAAATGTTGAGTGATTCTCTCTGGGTGTTAAGGTTATAGGCAAATAGTATTTTTTTTCTCATGTGTTTTTCCCAATTTTCCAAATTAACAAATTAATTGTGCAACTAAAATAGTTCTTGAAAGAACAAATGTATTAATTTACATTCCTGGATAGATTGAGAAAAATATCTGTGGCTTTTAAGAAGTGCTAAGTTTCCTACTTATTTTGTACATAAAAACTTACAAAGGTAAATTTGGTAAATTTACCTGGTTCCCTGGTGTCCTGCAATAATTAATGCTTTTATGCCAGGTGAAGCAAAAAATCACATAACAAATAAACCTATTTGAACTCTCTACAGAAAGTTTCCATTTTCTCCATGCTTTTCTTAATAGCAAATGTTTTAGCTGATATGAATGATATGAATAGGCAAGGAAATTTTCCCAGTTGTTCAGTGCCAAAAGTTTTATGAAATCTCATCAGGCCAACCTATTTGTTCTCCTTTTCACTTCCATTGCAGTGTGGTTTGCATTATTATTTACTAACTAGATTACAGTCTGCTGCTCTCTCCAACTATTTCCCAGCTTTTTTCACATGAAGATTTCATTTTTTGTTAAGTGCTAGTAATTCATTCATTTGATTTCTGTGTGGAGGATGAATAGCTACATAGCAATCTCAAAGCCACAGGAGAATGTCAAAGGTGTTTTACAAATGATTATAACAGCTGAGAAATAAGTCAAGGACAGGAAATCACCTTCTCCAACTAGGAATTTATTGTCCATTGAGGTCTAAGAAAAATATTTAACCCAGTGGGGATGATTACATTTTCTTTATTTTAAATTTAGAAGACTTAGAAGCACACACAAAAGAGAAGTATTTAGAGTATTGTATGAAAATTTACAGTTTAGAGAACTGGAATTTTCAATGGAATACTGCTGTAGGAAGACCCATAAAAATATAGGCATGGAAATAGTTGGCTAGATTCTATTCAGAATTTAATTTTTTTCCTTGAAAAGCTTTATTTGTGTTTTTATTATTTAATTATTTATTTAAGATGGTATTATGTAGAGTAAGATAGGACCTTACTTTCCTCATATGTGACAAGGAGCAATAACACAGAAAATGCGTCCACGAGAGATGCGAAAAAAACATTTTATTTCATTATGATTACTTTTCACGAATGAAAAATATTCTTGGAATATGATATATATTTAAATATAAATACCTATGCACATTGCCTGCCTTTTAATATTCCAAGATTAGTGATTTTATGAACTCTAGGCTAAGTATTTTTTTCACAATGGAAAATGGAGTATATGTGTTTCTCTTCAAATCCTCTCAACCTTACTTTGACTCCAGCCATTGTTGCTCCAACCTGTTCTGCACTTGCTTGGACCAGCTTTGCACAGGCATAACCTGACAAAACCTCTCTTGGACCTACACAGTGTACTTACCTATCACTTTCCACACCAGAGCTTCTCTAACATAGTGATGTGGCATACCTTTGGGGATTCACCTGGCACTCAAGCATGTGCAATGAGATGTTAATGCCCAGATGTCACCCTTGATCAGTGGAAGATGGAATCCACAGTGTAAATATGTTCCCCTTTCTTCTCTCAAAAGATAATTCAGAGTTTTATCTAATTATGCTTCCCAAGGGTGTGAGTGCCCCCTTGCAATGCTGTCCAATACAGTTGGCTTACTGTCCTTTCCTTTCACTATCCTTTTCTCATACTCTTGCCCTCTAAGATCATTTTCTACCTTAAGGACCTACATACAAGACTTTGGCTCAGCCTCTGTATTTAGAGAAACACAGGTTAAAAGAGGTACCAAAAGTAGCCCCAGAAAGCTATCAGGATGGGATTTTGGAACTAGTAATAAGGACTTATTGCTGGTTGTGAGTAAGGTAGGCACAGCCTCAAGAGTTTTTCACATATTTGACAACAACTGTAAAAAATAACATATTACTAATAAATCATATAACCAAGATACATTTTTAATCTATCAATAATAAAAATGTTATCAACTGTGCTAGAGAAACCATTGAATTAGCTTTCTATATTCTCTGTAGAAAATATTACAGAATTGTCATATTGGAAAAGCAGTCAAAGAGTATGCATCCATAAAGAGTAATATTAATATTAATAATTAATATTATAGATGTGTGGTTGGGCATAAATATTATGTTTTTTATTTTCTAGTGTTTTGTGATGCTATTTCAGGGATTGGAAGTGACCTGAGCTGGTCTAATTTGAATATCAGATCTTATGATGGGGAATGGTCATTTTTGCTGGATTCAAACCTGGAAGAACACTACCTCAAGGGCTATAAGCTACTATCTTGTAATCATGTGGGCTTAGATAATGGAGCCAATACTGAACAAGCAATGCCTAAAAATTGAGAGAGAGAAAAATTATTTGAACCCTAGAATAAGCAATATCTGAAACCGCTGTTCCATTATATGAGGCAATAAATTCCTGTTTTTCTTAAACAGTTTTGAGTTGGGTTTTCCATCACTCACTGCAGAAAGCCAAGATACACAGGGATCACTGTCCTCTTGAACACAATGGAAGACAGAGCCTTTGGCTTTCTGGTATAAAACCTATATCTAATTATTTCCAATGTTATTTCAAACATGGCCCGTGAGATCCTGGATAAATTTTACTTATTTGTCATTTCTTAGCTTTCTTGTGATTGCTTCAGGGAAAATTACTATTTTGGTTTTGAGTAGTTTATTTTCCCTGATTTGCATTCTCATAGCACCCTGTATTTCATTTTCACATTATACATAGATAGATAATAGATTGATAGGTAGATAGTCAGATGATAGATGATAAATTTGGCTTTCAATTTAAGTTTTTCAAGACTTTAAGCTCCAAGAAAGAGGCTTACTGTCTTCATTTATTTTCAAAGTTATATGCCCAGCATAAAGCCCAATGTCTGTATGGAAAGAATATTACTTAACTGAGAAAATAGCACCTGATGGAATTATGGAATGAATGAATGATTTAACTCATATAAACGTGAAAACCCAGAATCTTAGAATTGTTATCTAAATAAGTACATGACTACATATATACACATATACAATTATGTATTTATATGTTTTATATGTATTTTTGTATATATGTGTGTACATATGTATATATGTGTGAACACATATATGTACAAACACACAGGAACACACACACATGTTCAAGATGTGGAGGGCAGGTTTATATAGGCCTGAATCCCATGTAGTACTTAAGATCCCTTCTAAACCCATTTGATCTTAGAGGGGAGTAGTTAGTGGAGCAGATGACAGAAAAAGAGGAATGTATGCTCTGGATGCAATCAGCAAATACCTATTTTATTTTATGTGGAAATATTTTGTTTCTACACAATTTATGTAAGAAAATGCTTATACTAGCTTGGTATAATATGTATGATGAGGCTAGCTAAGCATTTTCAATAAGAATAAGTCATTAAATATCCTGGGGTAAAAGGATTCAGAATGAAATACAAATGGTTTCCTTGGTGATTGTGGATGTCATGGGACAGAATGCCACCAAAAAAAAAAAAAAAAAAATGAGAGAGAGATTAACTGCCTATAAAGAAACTGATTGCAACCCAGGGAAATGGTGACCCACCCCATCTTTACTGTAGCTGAATAAAATTCTCATGATTTCCAGAACTGCCTCCCTCCCAAAAAGATTCTATTCTGATGTATCCATTGGAATTAAGAAAAATTATCCTAATCTTAGAAATAGGACGAAAAAGAGAATAGTATATTTTTTTCAGTGGCATACTGGGACATTTTGTCAACAGGCCCACCCTTGGATTATTTACTTTTTCTGGAGAATATAACTCTGAAGCTACATGTTGCTTGGAGATTTTTTTCCCATAAAAAAGATCACCCTGAAAGTTGTTGTCTTATTGTCCCTGTTGGACCTGAACAAGCTTTGTGTCTTACCTAGACAATTAATGTTCATGTTTTTAAATGCCTATATAACTAGTTTCTCAAGTGTTCTCTGAACTAACTTTGTCATCCTACTGGTCACATAAGTAATGAATTAACACTCAGTGATACATCTGTAATGTAAAAGACTAACCTTTAATTTTTTTTTTGAAAATTACCCTCTGACAGAATCTATGCTTCTTCTTGTGTACTTAGCACAACAGTTTTGAGGAATATTTAAGCCATTAATAAATACATTTTGAAATTATCTTTTCTTCCATTGACTTCCATTGAGAAAAACTGTTTTTGTTTTGTTTTTTGAGTCACTAGAACTACTTTTTTTCTTTCGGGTGAGTGTACTTTATAAACTGGTCCTCAGAGCTGCTCTCTTCTCATTGAGACTGGTTAAATTTAATAAGCGGTGCCTACACATTCCACCCTTACATAATGGAGTTTGACACATCATATGATTATAATGGCCCTCGGGCACTTGCTGTGGATGTTGGCAACTTCAAGTGTTTGGATACTCTCAGCCTTTTTTTCCCCTACTTTAGTATTCTTTTTCAACTTTTGTAAGATCAGAAACCAGTAGGCAGCTCAAGGAAGTGACATAGTAATTGTTTGGGACCACTTATTTCTAGAAATTATGAAAGCACTGTGAGGTATGACAGGAGCACCAACACAGGTGAGTTGTAACTGAGGCAGGGGACTCAGGGGGGTGGTATTAACAATGTCTTCTAAAGCCATCCTTTTGGCACCTCCATCCCTGTGAAGCCAGTACACCATCTGGCAGTTAGGCATGGTGCCATTTTAACAGATGGGACCCAGTATAGGAGGCTCTGAGACCATTTATTACTATCAACCATAGTGTTGGACAGGGTTTTCAGTAGAAATACTCCACCAACTCTTTTTCACCTCACCTTTTAGTTCCTCAGTAAAAGCAGATAATATTTCTTCTCTTAAGAGAGGAAAAGACAAGAAGTGGTTTTCTTTTAGGAGTGTGGTGCTATCAGAGTATGAGTTGATGCCAAATCTTGCACATGCTGCACAACTTTAGCAAACTGACTCTTTTATAATATTTCCCTTTCAAAACAGTTCATAACAGCCTAGTTTTTAGCCTCATCATTTGGTATGTGTATGGAATCTTTTGGATGTGATTTAGAAACAAAACAGATTGAGTCACATTTTTTTCCCTTTTGATGTCCTAGAAAGAACTGAAATTAAGAGGGAAAAAGCTGTCAGTCACTGGCCACTTGGAAAATTTTTAGTGAACACTTAATTTAGGCGTGATGGTACTTTATGATTCAAAGGAGTAAATCACACAATTCTTGCCCTCAAGAAACTTAGTTTGTTGGGAAGATAAAACACATACCAACATTTCTTCTTTCATTAAGGAAGTAATTCATAATTGGAATAGAGCATATGGAAAGTACATCCAAGTAGAAGAAAAATTAAAATTATCCATAACCTCCTCACACAAAACCAATTCCTACTACAATTTGAGGTATTCATCCCCAATCCCCAATCCCCAGTGTTGTTGTTTTTTTTTTTTTCAATGCATACTCTCTATTTGGTTCATGTATTTATGGTCATATTATATATCCAGCTTTTGATACTGATATTTCTTAATATGTCATAGCATAATAATAAGTTAAAATTATAGTATTATAATAAGTACTTTGTAAAGTTTTTTTTGGTAAAGATCATTTTTAAAGATTATATAATATATCAACTGAAGTTTATAATTTCTCTCTTTTGGGGTCTTGTGGTTGTTTCCAGTTTTTTTGTTAACAGAAGTATGTCTTCAATAAACATATTTGCAAGTAAACTTTTTTCTTCTTTTAGGATTATGTTCTTAGAAAATACCCCCAGAAGCAGACTTTCTAGGTCAAAAGGAATACCTGTTTATTAAAGAGTCTTCATACATGATCAGTATATATTTTTTAATAGTTACTGGGTACACGTTTTGTTTTAGGCATTTGTATTCACAGAACTTTCCTTAATATTCATAGCTACCATCGTGGATAGATATTTTAATTCCAGTTTAACTGACAAAGCAACTAAGATACACGTCATAGAGCCAGTCATGAGTACTAATTAAATGAACAAAATGATTGTCTTTTGCCTCCTAATCCAGTTCTTATTCCACCAAATTACCCCTATTCCTTTAGATTGGAGATGTTCAAGGAAGAATGAGCTGATTATTTACCTACTCCAAAAAGTCAGTAGCTTAGTTTAACTCTAAGACAAATATTGACTCCCAGCAGATTTTAATGGCCTTCCTACTTCTATGTGCGAAACCTGAGGTCTTCTACCTCCCTAAAGGTATTCTTCTCTAGGTTTTCCAAATCTTATCCTCTGACCAGGAATAGTCCTGATAGAGGAAAGGAAGAATTACATTTATCTCTGGCAATAAGTAATCTGTATACTGTTTGGGGAGCTTTCTCTGAAAATCTGTCTTTCTACCTGGTGTTTTTGAAACATAAACCTGTTATAAGGATGTGAAATCTACACTGATGAGAATTTTGAATATTTCAATTCAAGTCCGAGTTTGTTTTCTGTATTTCAGGTTTTTAAAGAAATCACTTCAGAGGGATATATTTGATCTATTAGGTTCATTATTTGTTATATTTTAATGTGTTTTATGTGTACATGAATCATTTTCCCACCTCGTTTTAAGTTCCTTGAAATTAAGAATTAGATCTCATACACAATTCCCTATATATAATAATTACTAAAATATGCCCATAAGATGGCATGAATTATTTATGTTATAAATTACCTTTCTCTGGACAGAAAGGCAGATAAAGTGTTGTTCCACTAGAGTCTTCAATAGACTGTTAAGATAGCAAAGACAATTATTCTTGTCATGTTTGTACTCCTAAAATAATCAGTATGCATAAATATTGACATATCTTTTTGTAAAGAAGTATTACAGATAACATATATATTTTTTAATATTTATTTATGTGACTGCGTCGGGTCTTAGTTGTGGCACACAGGATCTTTCATTGCAGCGTGTGAGTTCTCAAGTTGTAGCACACGGGCTCTAGAGCATGCAGGCTCAGTAGTTGTGGTGTGCAGGCTTAGTTGTCCCACGGCATGTGGGATCTTAGTTCCCCGACCAGGGATTGAACCCACGTCCCCTGCATTGGAAGGTGGATTCTTAACCACTGGACCACCAGGGAAGCCCCTAGATAACATATATTTGTAGTAATTCATAATTTTTCTACTTCATGGGATTTTCACTGCCTTTGGACATCTCATAGCATACATTTGGGATTTTGATAGCATCCAGACGGCCAGCTGTCATGAGTTTGCTGCATTATTTTGTTTGGGACCATTGTATGTGTGTTTATGATTTATTTCACAGACCAATCTGTTGAAAAGTGCTCTTGATACTAGAACATTACAGTACAAAAACCCACCATGGTAAAAGATAATTCTGCAAACAGAATATACATTTGGATCTTTTTCTTTCAATTATAGAAATTATGTGAACCAAGAAACATGTAAGTATGTATTGATGGACCAGAGATTCCATTGGAAATAAAATGAAATTTGAAAATTATTCATTTCTCAAGTGGAATGAGTTTATACTGGTCATTACTCTTCCATGACAGAAATAGCCACAAGCTTCAATTTTTAATGGCCTTGGCAGAATAGTTCCCTATTCATTCCATTTTTAAAAAATTAACCAAAAATATACATTTGTTAGTGGGAAAGAAGTTTGCTCACATTTTTGTTATTAAAAGTAAAATTTGGAATGTAGGTTTTATTTTCAGTGATTTCAGGATACTGGAAAAATTACAAGAAATCACAGAAGGGCCTTCTTTATGAAGAAAAGATGAAGAAGCATAAATACTAGTAAAAAAAGACTTGCACACATGCATTAATGTATACACACTATCTCTATATTACTGTCACATTCATTCTTAGTTGTTATTGTCAGTTATCACTGATGAGTGCAGAAAAGTCAAATGAAATATTTGTCCAAACAGTAATGCTGCTTCCTCTCATCTAGTTCCTGTTCATATATACCTAATATAAGGATTCATGTAGTCACATTCATAAATGCTGGTGTTATTTTCTATGACTTTATAAGAACTCTGAGCATATTCTCCAAATGTCACTCTAGAAATTTTAGAGAAACTCTTAAATGTGTGCACCCCACCACATGGATAAGAATATTCACAGTTCATAGTAGAAAAAGAAGCAATCAAACAGATAATTATTTTAAAATCCCAAACCAGAAACAACTGAGTATACATTTACAGTAAAAAAATATAAACACAAAATATGGTATTTCAAAGAAAACTATATAGCAGTGAAAAGGAATAAGCCACAGTTATTAACATGGGTAAATCTCAAAAGCTTACACTTACATAAAAAGCACCTTATAGAAGAATACAGTATGAATATATTCATATAAACTTGGAAAATGGTAACATTACACAAATGGTAAAATATAATTTAAAAATAAGAATTATTAACTCAAAGTCAGGATATTGGTTAGGGGACATTAAAGGAATGCAATAGAAGAGTATATATAATCTTATTTTTCTAAAGTTCTGTTATGAGGACATATGAGTTTATTTTATTATTATTTATATGCATAAGTTTTACAGAATTTCTATAAGCATAACGCTTCCACAATAAGTAAAATTTAAAATTCTTGATTAAAATAAATTATAACAAATGTTTTAGTGTAATATTGTTACTTAGAATAAATAATGTAAAGGCACATGAATCATGAGAAATTCTCCAGAAAGCTAGACATAGATGCAGAGGATGCAGGTTGAAATTCCACTTCTGCCACTAACTATAAGAGCTTTGGGCAAATCATTCAAACTTACTAATATCAATTTTCTCATTTTTAACCAAGGAATAATTCATAGCTATTGCTTTGTGGTAGAGTTGTAGGCTCAAATGAGTTGTTGAATGTAATGGACCCATGTATAGTTCAAATTTTTGTTGTTGTTGTTGTTGTTTTTTGTTTTTTTGTTTTTCAAATTTAGAATTAAAAAAATTAAATATATAAAGTTTAAGTTGTAGTTATGAGTTATAGAGTTAACTTCTATAATATTGGAAACAATAACTATTTGCAATATGCTATGAACTTTTAGCAGTTGCATTTATTTCTAAAATTCCCAAGTGCCAAATGCAAGTTCATTAATAGGAAATGGCATTTCACCATGAGACTTCCACAATATTTATTATAAAACTAAGGGCAAAGCAAATATCCAGAATTGTAGCTAATCAGTATACTTAATGGCTGTTTTGCTAAGTATCAATTTTCTTGTAAACTACTTCAACAAGGGATCATTGTTCAAAAGTCACTGAATTAACCAAATATTCCAATTTGTTAATGACTTGTTTTGATAAATATTAATATTTTCCCTATATGATTATATACATTAATATTATAGCATTATTTTAAATAATGTTCAACTTACTGAAGATTAATTAAGTGCTTTAATTCCCTTGAATTCTGGCATATTCTTTTTCATAATAAATATATTTTAAATTATATAGACTATTCTTGACTATTCGAGAGGTGAAAATAATATTCAATACAGTAAATAAAAATAATATTTTAAAATGTTTTGAAAATAAAGTGAATTAGATAAATTTGGTAAATTTGACAAATTCGTTACTTACTAAATTAATATTATGGAGATTCATCTTTTGGTGAACTAGCCTTCTTTATGGCAGGACAGGAACAAATTTATTATGTTTTATAGTAGGACAGAAACACCTGGAAAGGAAATCAGTATATGGGAGAGGGGAGTTATAGTCAAAGAATATTTGGAATCTTTAAGTGGATGTATATTGAGCTAACACACAGGATTGGATTTTCAATCAAACTCACACAAATCAGAGATTTCAGTTAGTATCAAGCTTTACTAACAATTTTAAGGATATGGGTAATCATGGTTCCCTGGGTCCTTCCTTTTGACATTGGGCACACACATCTGGCCCAGAATAATAGATGGAGTCTCTAAGTGAGGTCTGTGGGCTTATTCACATAGCAGAGAATGTTTAAGTTATGAAACATCTTCATTCTATTCTCCAGAGAGTTGATTCATTTATATGGCATGTTTCAAAATCTTTAGATCCTCTGTGTATTTGCTACAGGTAATACTTTGGCCAGAGATATCTTACAAAGGGCATTCTATAGATTAGGTATTTTCCTCCTAGGAAATCTCATTATTCTACTTACATATAGGTCCAGTGGACAGGCCTCAGGCCAGAGCATTGGCTTTCTTTCCTTCAAGTAGGCATATTCCACTGGAAAGGGAGGAAATGTTTTAGGCTAGCTGCTCAACTCCTTCCTCTCAGAAATTTGGTTGAATTTAAAGACACACTTATTGCAAATTATGCAAAAGAAAAAGCAGAACACAAAAAAGGAAAAACAAAATGGATAGTCAAGGCAATTAGAAACTCAAGAAAGGTACAAGAAAGGCAATGAAATCATAGTGATTCACAGCTCTTCAGAGAACAGTATTTATGTAGTCATAAAAATGTAAACAGATTTATAAATTTAAAATTTAGCCATGATTATAGAATGTAAGTGTGTAAATACATATAATTTTGGAATTGAAACAGTAGGTGAACTGAAAGGAAGAGTGTGGGTAATAAAATTTTTATCTTATAAAGTCAAAAGCTACTCTCCAGGGGCTTCCCTGGTGGCGCAGTGGTTGAGAGTCCGCATGCCGATAGAGGGGACATGGGTTCATGCCCCGCTCGGTGAAGATCCCACATGCCATGGAGAGGCTGGGCCCATGAGCCATGGCCGCTGAGCCTGTGTGTCCAGAGCCTGTGTTCCGCAACGGGAGAGGCCACAACAGTGAGAGGCCCGTGTACCACACACACACACAAAAAAGCTACTCTCCATATTGATAGGACAAAGAATAAAGGAACTAGTATACTATTTTAAGTTATAAGGTTAACGAATTTTGAACTAAAAGTAGTGATAAAAGTCAATTGGGAGGGTTGGTGGGGTAGGAGAGAGAAGGAAAGGTGGTGTCAGTCAGTCAAGTCCTCATAAGTTGTAATAGTAGGTCAGAAGACAAATGTTACACTAAGGAAAATAGTTGTTTTTTTATATGTAACAAATAGAATAATCTCCTTGATATACAAGGGGTATTCACAAACCAAGAAGAAATAAGAAAATACCAACTAGATAGAGAAATGGGCTAAGAAAATGGATAGGCAGTTTATCAAAAAAAAATTAAAAATAAATAACTAAAAATGACCGAAAAATACATGATGCTCAATTTTATTCATACTTAAAGGCTTAAAAAGTAAGTCAATAAAATAACATTTTTTAACCTATCAAGTTGGCAAAGACAAAAAATAATGACAGTAAATGTTGCAGAAGACCTGGGGAAATAGAAACTTTCCTAAATGTTGGCAGCATTATAAATTTCTGTATATTTTAAAATAAGCTTTTTATTTTAGAACAGTTTTAGATTTACAGTAAAGTTGTGATGATAGTGCAGAGTTCCTATATACCCACACACCCAGTTTCCCCAACTTATGATATTATGGTATATTTGTTACAATTAATGAACTAATATTAGTACTTAAGGTCCAAACTTCTTTCAGATTTCCTTAGATTTTACCTCATGTCATTTTTCTGTTCCAGCATCCCATCCAGGAGATCACATTACATTTAGTCATCATGTCTCTTTAGGCTTCTCTTGGATATGACAGTTTCTCAGGCTTTCCTTGTTTTTGGTGGCTTTAAGAATTTTGAAGAGTACCAGTCAGGTATTTTGTAGAATGTCCCTCAAAGGGAATTTGTCTGATGTTTCTCTTACGATCAGACTGGTATTGGGAGGAAGACCACAGAGATAAAGTGCCATTTTCAGGCACATCATATCAAGGGTATATACTAGGAACATAGCTTGTCACTATCAATGTTGACTGTCAACATTACTCCACTGTAAAATCACTCTTTTTCATTCCATTTCCATACTGTCCTCTTTGGAAAGAAGTCACTGTGGGCAGCTCACACTTAAAATGTTGGGAGTTCCACCTCCTTGATAGAAAGTCTACATAAATTATTTGTAATTCTTTTGTATTCTTCGTATTTTTATATTCTTTAGAAGTTTTGCCTTTTCCAGAATGTCCTGTACTTGGAATCATACAGTATGTATGATTTCAGATTGGCCCCTTTCACTTAGAAATATGCATTTAAGAGTTATCCATGTCTTTTTGTGGCTTGTTAACTCATTTATTTTTATCTTTTGTACCACATTTTATCCATTTACCTATTAAGAGATGTCTTGGTTGCTTCTGGTTGTGGCCAATTAAAAATCAAAGATGCTATAAACAGTCACATGGGGGTTTTTGTCCAGACATAAATTTGTAAGTTTTCAAACTACTTTGGTAAATACCTAGGAACACAATTGTATCACATGGTAAGACTATGTTTAGTTTTGTAAGAAACTGCCAAATTGTCTTCCAAAATGGCTGTACCATTTTGCATTCCCTCCAGAAATGAATTAGAATTTCTGTGGCTCTACATCCTAACCAGCCAAGTTTTTTTTGGATTTTAACCATTCTAATAGGTGTGTAGTGCTCTATAGAGGACAATTTGGTACTGGTTCCCAAAATTTTAAATGTGAATCTCATTTGACACATCTAGGGATTTAGCCAATAAATAAGGTTGCAAGCATATATAAATACATTTATAAGTGTGCTTATAAAGCAAGTCATAGCACTCTATACTGAGTAGGATTCCATTTGCAAAACAAATATATATGCATAGGACATATCTGATGTGGCATAATAGAAATCATTGCCAGTGGTTTCCTCTGGAGCAGGAAATTGAGATGATTTAAGTTGGAATTGTGGTGAGAAAGGCAACAAGAAAAAGAGACCAGTTGTTTATTATTTTATACCTTTCTGCAGTGTTGCCATTCAACAATAATATATTATCTTTTTTATAAAAAGATTTAAATGCTTTACATTGGCTTAAATGTACATTGGCTTAATTTTATATTGGCTTAGCTTCTAAAAATAGAAAGCTCTTACTATGATCTGAAAAATATGAATTGAGATTATTTCAAACAAAATAATTCACTTTTACATTTACAAATTAAGTTCAGTTGTGCTCAGAATTCAAATTATGATTTTAATAAAATTCATGTTAAAATAATATATGGACAATATCCTTAAAACTTATAGCATCTTTCTAGCATCTGAGACTCTCCTACCTTTTTCCAGAACCTCCTTCCAATATGTGTAGCAATCCCCTGATTAGACCCATAATTTTTAGAGTTTGGAAAACATTCTAAGATTGTTGCATGAATAGCTTAATCTACAGATGAGCTTAGATAAACCTGACCTAATATTTGTACAAAGAATTCAGTAAAAAGTACTTTATAGGCAACTAGATTTGGGAAATCTCTTTACAGAAACATAACAGAGTGTAACCCATTAAGCAAACTTTAGACCATGTCAGTCAGTCATCTATTTGGCAAATTGATTTGTTCATGTATTTTTAACGAAGCTTAAATGTACAAGGATTCACTGATATCCGTTTTCAGATGAGCTCAACACATTTCATCTCCGTTTCCTGATCTAACTCTTCTACTGAGGCCAATTATAAGAGAAACCAGCCAGAGGTGAGAGGCTAGGTCTCAGAGGGAGTTAATGAGTTTCTTTTTAAAAACCTCAGCATTTCAGAAGTAAACACTAAAATAGAATAAGCATCTCAAAGTCCTGCCAGTTGCAACCAGCAGCCCTTACTGAGTTCTGGAAGTAGTTGAAACAGGTAGGGGAATCCAAATGACTCCAGGTAGAACCCACACACTGATTCCAATACAGCCTGCTCTGTATATGCTGCAGTGCTCATAAAAAGTGGGACTTTCTAACTGAAAGCAATGTTAAATTTTTTTTAAATAATGAATAAATAAATACACTTACATATATAACAGGGCTCAGAATGAAAGCAGCCCTTTGGCACCTTGATTTAGACTTCCAGCCTCCAGAACTATGAGTAAATATATTCCTATTGTTTAAGTCCCCCAGTCTGTGGTATTTTGTTATGGCAACCCTGGCAAACTAATACATTCACACAATGTTCAGGGTCCTTAGGAAGAATTCTAGCTGAGGGTCAGAGGGCAGAATGTATTTACTTGTAAATGCCTAAGAATAAAATGTATTTTAGAAGAGGATTTTCAAGACAGTACAAGTGATAAGAAAGCAAGCCTGACTTGTTACCCTGGACCCTCTTGAAGGATAAAGGAAGCAACTCATTGTGTGGAGTGGGGCATGAGGGCAGAGGCACCTCAGAGTGCAGACCCTTGTGTGCTGGGCATGCACCCTCATGCTAATGATAGCCATACAAAAAGAAGGCTAAACCCAGTCCCCAGACAAAGAATGCCAGAGCCAATAATGGTTAGTTCCAAAAAACACAAGTGTATAAATCACTCAGCCAAGGCCCCTTATCATGATACTTTCTAATTTCCAACATGAAAGCTCCACATAATTTCAATGTCTAAGGTTTGAAACTCACAGAAAGTATCTGAGAAATAAGTAGCATGTTTTTTCATCCAGCCTTTTCCTAAGCAGCTTATAGTTTTGGTATCTGATATTTTCTAGCTCAAAGCTAAAACCAGATCAAAATTTTCATTGTACGAAATGACCTCAGTCATCACATAATCCTGGTTGATTTTAAGTATTTCAATCTCCTTTGAATTTTTTTTCTTCCAAATACTAGAATTGTCTATCAAATTAAACTGAGAGGGGAACAAATTACTTAGAAATGACACTACAGGTAGAGAGGTTAAAGTAGAAGCCATACACGGATTAACCCATGAAGGAGGAGTACATAGCAGGATCCAGTCAACTGCCAGAGAATGTAGGCATTAAAGACTACTTGCCAATTTATTTCAGTCCATTTCCAATGGAGGCCGTGTCCTCCAGCTGCAACACAAAATGCCTACAAATGTTGGCCAGTTTCAAAGATCTTGATTGAGTTCAAAGTAGGGAATAAGTGACAGAACCAGAGATACATAGCTGTAAATTACTTTTGGAATAATAAAATGTTTTACCTTAGCTAAGGCACTTCTGTACTACCATAAGGAATGTGAGTTAATTCTGGCATATCCAGTGCCAGAGTAACCACAGATTAGAACCAGTAAGCATCATTAGCTACTTGTGTGACATCGGGAAAGTTGTGGTTGTGGTTGTGGCGTGAATGGGGAAATGACTTAGGAATCTTTGCCTGGGTGATACCTGCCTGACTTTTCAGGAAATCTAAATTTACTGAGCACTTACTACACTAAGGCCTGTATTAAGCACTTTACTTATATTTTCTGACTTATTCATTGGATAAGAAAATGTAGTTTTCCCAAGTTGCTCAGAAAATTAGATAATTTGCCCAGAGTGACCCATCTGGAAAGGAGTGGACCCAGGCAAGGCACCCAGGTCCATCTGTTCCAAATCGTTCTGTCTTCACTATTTTGCTCTATATAGCTTTGTCTTTCTACTGTGATCATTCAACTTTTCAAAAAATGCTCTACATTCCAGCATTTTTAAGAGCACACATTCTGAATTACATACATTCTGACCAGCATCTCCTAAGTAGATGTGGCATACCTAGATTCAAGCACATTTATTTATTCTAATTCACTTATTTTTATGGTTAGGTTTCAGTCACTTATTTGGGGGACAAATAACTTAGATAATGAAAAGGAGTAGTTACCTCCCCCAACAATGAAAAGTTTCTTCATTCAAGTAATATATGACTTTGTATAATCTAAATATTAATGGGAAAATGGCTTAGTCTGGATTCATCTGGAGTAAGACCTGAGATGAGGATTCAAGCGCAAATCAGATTTAGAGAACCAACTTATGGTTTCCAGGGGGGAGGGGTGGTGGGGTGTAGATTGGGAATTTGGGATTGACATATACACACTGCTATATTTAAAATAGATAACCAACAAGGACCTACTGCATAGCACAGGGAACTCTAATCAATACTCTGTAATAACCTAAATGGGAAAAATTTTTGAAAAAGAATACATACATGTATAGGTATATCTGAATCACTTTGCTGTACACCTGAAACTAACACAACATTGTTAATCAACTATACTCCAATATAAAATTAAAAATTTTTTTAATGTTCACTTATCAGCAAAAAAAAAAAAAAAAAAAGAAAAGAAAAATTCAAGTAATTTTTCAAGGGTAAGTAATTTGGAAGTTATGGGAAATACCATAAGGGAGTGAGGAATTGATACCTGCAAAGGAAGAGGCCAATAACGGGTAAGGTATTAACCAACGCATCTACGTTGGTGAGTGAGTGGAGTTTAATCCTGCAAGGAAATGCTGTAAAACCCACACCTCAATTAATCTCCACTGAGGGGCAATGGAGCTGAAGTATTTATACACCAATTCCTGAGAGTCGTGGGTGGGGGGGCTTCTTCTGGGGAATGAATTCCCTGATAACTCCTGCCTGCCCTGTGTCTGCATGTGAGTGAGTGCCTTCTGCATTTCCTGGAGAGGGTGCCCTCAGGCACAGAGATGCAGATATTGGCAGTTGGAAGTTAGCTGGATGTTCTGGAGGATATGGGCAGGGCAAGGAAAACTTCTGCTACCAAAGGAAATTTTTTTTTTTTATGTGCTTATTTCAGAAGCTTATGTTTGACTGTCAGATCATAACTGTGAAAATAGTAATCAGCTGAAATTTAGAAGGTTAAATAAAAAAGAAACTTTGTATTTCTGAGGTGGGTGAAATTAGACAGAGGGATTGGGTACTTGAATTCTGGAGAAGTCCCATGGCTTTGTCAAGAAGAGACAAGTTTTCTTGTTTGGTAGAGCCCCTCTCCCTACATCTCACTGCTTTCTGGAAGAAGAAAAGAAAGAAAAAAGAAAGAAATCACTGATATGTAAGGAGGAGGAGGGCTGTTAGCAAAGAAAAACCGGGGAAAATTAATCTCTTTTTGACAAAGCCAAGGACATGCTACAAAATTTAAATACTGAATCCTTACACAAATACAAAAAGTCAGATGATTGAGTCTTAAGAGTTACCAGAAAGAGAGAGAGAGAAGAGAGAAAGAAAAATCAATGATAAAATTCTTGGAATTTTTTGTATGTGGGCTGTCAGAATGCCAGGCACACTGGTCAAGACGTCCACTGGCTAGTGGAACCGGGGCAGAAAAAATAAAAATAAAAGGTACATGAGAAAAAGTAAAATATTAACTGTATTGCCAGCAGATAGACAGGGTAGCTTAGAAGAGTGGAAGTTTATTTACCTTAACTGAAGAGAGAAGTGGCGAAAGAGAACGGAGTCGAGCACAGGTGCAGGGCAGCCGAAAAGGAAACTGATTGCCTTGCTCATCACTTTGCCTGCAGCTCTTTCTCATCTCCAACCACTTGGCCTTCCTTGTTCTGGATCAAATATATTAACCAGCTTCTATCTCAGGGCCTTTGCCCTTGCTGTTCCCACTGCCTGGATCTCTCTTCCCCTAGATATCCCCAGTGCTGGTTTCCTCACCTCCTGCAGATCTTTGCTCAAATGGTAGCTTCTCTGAGGGCCTTCCTTGACTACCTTATTTGACACTGTATCCTTCTGGCATCCCCTGTCCCTCATCCCTGCCTTATTTCCTCCACAGCACTTTGTACCTTCTAATATATAATATAATATAACATAACATAATATAATATAATAATAACTTATTTTTAAGCATCTGTCCCTCCCCATGATTGAAGGCTCCAGGGATGTTTGGCCCTGTGTTCAATGCTGTATCCCCAACACCAAGCACATTGCCTGACATAGAGCAGGCCCTTGGTAAATATTTGCTAAATGAATGTTCTCATCAGCAAGTATCTGATTGTGAGCTTCTGAGCAGTAGGGTGTTCTTAGTGGGGAGGAACTTGGACCTAAATAAGATTCAGTACATAAAATGCATGCAACAGATTTTAGGTCTTGGAGCAGACAAACTTGGATTTCAATCATACATGGCCTAAGGCAAAACAACCAGTCTCTGAGCCTCTGTTTCCTCTTGTGTGAAATGTTTAATCACCCTCACTTTATAAGTTACTATTAGGATTAATGAGGTAACAAATGCAGTATCAATAGTGGTCTGTTTCAAATTCAAAAATTAGAGGTCATTAGTACAATTAATATTAATAATGAATCTGGCTAAGAATCATTTGTTGATGTCATTATTTTGGTTCTTCCCAAACAATCCCTTTTGTTGGTTTTTGAAGTCCTGAGTTATAGACTTTGTTGATTCTGGAATCAGCAGCCAGCCGGAGACTCTTATATAATAAGCACCATGATAAAGTCTTTAGACAAAGGATCCCTGAGTGGGGCCTGTCTCCTGTGCATGTTTTTGAATGTTCACAAGGTGTGGTGCTGGGAAAGCTTACAACTTCAGATCAGGTTTGATCTGCCTTGCCATGTAACCACTCTACTCCTTACCCTGCACTGAGTAAGGGTGGCTTATCCTCTCTGACCTGGAGGACTGCAGATCTATCCACCAGATGAAAGCTGTCTTCCTGCAAGCTAGCAGACAGCTTTCTCGTGCTCTCTGAAGTGGAGGTCACTCACAGCTGCCAAATCCTTGGACTGCAGAGTCCCTGTTTTGGTTTCCAAGTCCTGCCTGACTACCGTGAACAAATACCTGGCTTATTATCAAGAACATCCTTAGTTAGGCAAATAGTTGACAATGTCAGTAGAAATTTAAAAAATATGTTTGCTGGTTTAAAAAAAAAGGAAAAGAAAATCCTGCCTTTGGAAACAAAATGACAGTTTCACTGGTCCTGTGTTACTTAGGCAGCCTAGGACCCTGTGTGCCACTGTACTGAAATTGCCCTTCTGCAAAATTGGCACTGGCAGCCAGCAGTCAAATTTGAAATGTCTCGGGCAATAGAGGTGCTTTGGAATCTCTCCCACATACCAGTACATCTCTTGATCTTGAGAAAACATTTCCCGATATTCAGGAACTTTTCCATTGTTTCTGGCAACGTCCCCCAAAGGACACATAAGGCTTTCCTCGACCTCTTGACGCCAACAGAACCTTCCCATACTAACTGCTGGCTGGTCAGAAGTAAGCTGGTCAGAATTCACTGGGGACTAAGATTTGAACACTTGTTCCATAGACTTTTTTGCGTTTTTAAAATTTTAGAGGTGAAGAAAGGACCTGAGAATTTTGCTGCGTTGAGTGAAAGTTTTGTGCAGGGAGTTCTTTTCTGCTCTGTCGTCATAGCGATGTCATGAACGATATTGTCTCTAACGCATTCTGAGAGAGGCGCTGCTACTAAAAGAGTTAAATTATATGTGAATCCAGAGTAATTTGTGTAACCTGTGGTACCTTTCTCCTGTCAGCCAACTTATTCTTCTTAAAGTTAAGCATTCTTGAAGTCACACAAGTGGTGTGATCTGATACACTGTTATCCGACTTGGCAGCTCTGAACAAGTCATTTTTCCCACACTATGTTCTTGAACATTAACTCTATGAGATGCCCCATGGAAAGGAAGGTTTTCTAAGACCAAGTGACTTTAGAAATTCTGTATCATCTAACCCTTTTTTGTAGACTTGCCATATATATCAGCACATTAAATGACCTGAAAAGGGCTACTAAAAAGAAATCTGTTTCACTTGGCTTATTCTAGCATTTGCCAAATTTTTTTGACCACAATTCTCTTTTTCTTTTGTTAAATCTAGTAACATGCTACTAGCAAGTATTTCAGGAAACTCAGCTTGGGTGACACTGTCCTAAATACAGTAAATATAACTAAATGTTGTTCTGAGGTTAGAGTTCTCAAAACTGCAGCTTTTGAGGTTTTGGTAACCCCCCAAATGGAATTGTTTTAAACAGGGATCTGCAAACCTTTTCT
This sequence comes from Hyperoodon ampullatus, assembly GCF_949752795.1. Classification (NCBI taxonomy): domain Eukaryota; kingdom Metazoa; phylum Chordata; class Mammalia; order Artiodactyla; family Ziphiidae; genus Hyperoodon; species Hyperoodon ampullatus. Next base: position 67,210,680 of record NC_136921.1, read on the forward strand.
GTAAAGGGACATTCAGGAAATATTTTAGACTTTGTGTGACTTATAACGTCTGTCAAAACTGTTCAACTCTGGTTGAGTGTGAAGTTAGCTGCAGACAATTTCTAAACAACTGGGCATAGCTGTACTCTAATAAAACTTTATTTACAAAAGCAGGTGGCAGCCTCAATCTGGGCCAGTTTGGGCTGCAGTTTGCAAACCCCTGTTTTAGAGTGTGGCAACCACCTCTCATTCACAATTCAGTTATCTGATACTGATACCTTGACAGTACATGTAAGATAGAAAAGTTTATGGTGATTTTGTTCTACAGCCAAGCTTGGTCTACTTTTACATTCAGGAGACTGGAAAGTGATCTTAGTTTACTCAGATCAGTATCTAAAATCCTTCTCATGGTCCAGAAAAAGTCCAGAATTTGTCTGCTCTTTGCAACTGAGAGAACGAGGTATAAGTACCCTGCTGCCTTTAAAGCCATTTGATATTTTGCTTTAATTCTCTTCAAATGGCTAACCAGCAATTTCCTGGTAAAAAGGGAGGGGATTTACCAGTAGGACTCTAAACTTCCTTTTGGAGCTTAAGTAAAACAGGGAGGTGTTTAGGAAAGGAAATCTGCAATAAGTACTAGAAAATACCAAACCTGTGGTTATTTTAAGTCAAGCCCTACTGCAGAATCAACAGTGTCCATTATGCACAAGGGACCACCCACCCAAGGAGCATCCAAAGATAATAATCTATGAGCAAGGAGACCACAAAAATGCGGATGCTGAATTTCTGGCAGGACCTTGTTGTTCATGTTTAAAGAAGTGATTGTCCCTTAGATACCAGCTACTTTACTAGCTTTATGCTTGGCAAGGTTTCTGTTTATTAATGCTTTACCTTTGTGCGACTCTGTTTTTAACCCTTTCCAGTGAAAGCATTTTGATCCTCTGCAGAAAAGTGTTGAAAGGTGGGTAGAGCTTTATAAAAAGCCTCTAGACTAACAAAATGATCGCATTTTAGTACTGGGAGCAACCTAAAAACACCTAATCTACTGACATTAAAAAGATCGACTCTTGGGCTTCCCTGGTGGCGCAGTGGTTGAGAGTCCGCCTGCTGATGCAGGGGACACGGGTTTGTGCCCCAGTCCGGGAAGATCCCGCATGCTGCGGAGCGGCTGGGCCCGTGAGCCATGGCCACTGAGCCTGTGCGTCTGGAGCCTGTGCTCCGCAGCGGGAGAGGCCACAACAGTGAGAGGCCCGCGTACTGCAAAAAAAAAAAAGAAAAATCGACTCTTTAGGCATATTGCCCAGGATTCCAAACAAGCAGTGACTAGGTGTGAGGACTGGGTTTCCTGAGTCATTCTCAAGGCTGTTCAGAGGACAGAGCTCTCAAACTGCTGTCCTAGACCTTGTGAAGTTTCTATCATTGGGTCCCTGGATGGGCTTCTGTTCTCAGCATAGATGACGTGCACATATCCCAGGGTGGGGGATATTGTGGGCTGCAAGCACATTTGTTTCTACTCTGTTGTAAATTGTGTGCATACCTTGAAAATAGTTAAGGCTTAGATACTAAGATACATGCATTCTCAAGTAGCAAGGGCATTTTGGCTAAACCTAAACTGGGAAAGAAAGTCTGGCTATGCCTGCAAAACTGATGATCTGTAAACCTCCAGCATGAACTGATGTACACAGGGGGGAATGGTGCCCTTGGGAGTAAGTTTTGAGTGCAGGTCCCTGGGGTAGAAACAGGAAACGGAGAGGTTTGTATTTGTCTCCTATTTGGATCACAGAGACTAATGTTTGAGCTTTCCACAGGCAGAGGCCAAGAGGAACCTTTTCACCAAAGACTTTATGAAGCTTGAACCTTCAAACAGTCCTAACTGGGGGTCCAGAACTGGGGAGAATGGCTTTCTTTCATTTTACTTTCAGCACTATGAAAGTTCAAGGGAAACCAGTGCAATTTGGCATCCTGATGGTTTTATAGGCCTCAGTGGCCCAAGGAGATGGCATGCAGGCAGGAAAAATGTTTTTCATGGAGTTGTTGGCACGTTTGAAATGGCCACTCAAGTAAGCTTGAGGCGGCAAGCATCTACGGTGTGTGAATTTGTCCCTGTGACCTTGTGGGAGATAACCTGGTGACAGAGCATGAGGAGATTGGGAGGGGGAGGGCTCTAAGGCCAGCCCCAGTTATACACATGGGGTGATGAGCCAGCAACACTGAACATTCATATCAGTGGGTCTCCATTTTTAGCCATAGGCTGTAGAAGTCTGGGAAAGTTTTGGTTATACTTGGCAATATGATTTAAATTCCCCATAGGAATTTTAAAGCACTTTTCCCAAATAAAAGAGAAACTTCAACTTTCTGCAAGTCATGATTCATATACTGTTGTTAAGCAACCACCAAAAAACCCACAGAACTAAAACTTAAATATCTTCATGTGATCAGTCTCAGGGAGGTATGTTTTGTCTGTTCTTGTGTGTTTAAGTATAGCAAATATCCTGTGGTTAATGTTCCCCTCCTTATTTACATTCTTATTACATTCTTTTTTTCTCCCCCAAAAGACTTTGTTTTAAAAGCAACACTGTCTGTATGTGTGAAATCTATTAAAATATGGAGAAATATTTTCTTGTTCAACCAATGCAAGAATGGAAAGTTCCCCAACTTCAGCAGTTCAGAACAACATTCACTCTAACTAGTTTATGCAAATAAAGGGTATTGTGTTTTTTCCTTCTAATCGCAAATGACATTACATTGTTCTTAATTCATTAGATTTTTACAATGGCATGTATGTAAGTGCTATTTGTTCACACATGTAATAGATGCATATTCAAAATTTTAAGCAAAAATGTTACCACTAAAGAGATTTTTATAATTGTATACACATGTAGAAGCTATGTGTGTAACAATATATTAGTTTAATGTTAATGGGAAAATTTAATCAAATATTTTGTTGGTATAAATTAAAGAATAATTAAAAATGAAAAATCTGCAAACGGCAGAGTCTTTTTGTAAGGTTAAACTTTGAAATGGACCTTCTGTTAAATGCTCAGGAGAATTGATTTCTAAAGTGAATAATCAGGCTTCGCCCAGGTGGGCCTCTGCTCCCACGAGGTGTTTTGTGCATCCCTGCTTTTCCCCTCCAGCTCAGCCGCCCCCCACCTACTTGGAATATGGTTCTTCCTCCAAGTCTTCATGACACCCCTTGATCCACTTACAGGTTATTATACCATCCTTGGCCTGCCCTCCCAGATGGAGTATCTTTCCATGTAACTCTCTTTCCATTTTTACCTCTACTACTCGTGCTTGTGACAAGTGCACATCCTGCCCTCAGTGACATGCCAGGCTCCTGGAGCTGCATGTGATCAGGAGGCTGACTGCGTGTCTGTCACAGGTCTGGGTGATCCAGCCCTGATGGCAGCCTTCCAGCAGCTGGGATGCACTTTCACATTTGGAGATCAGTTTTTCAGGTGGAAGGCCTGGGTGTGCCTGCCATGCTGTCCCAGTTCTCATGCTCACAGAAACCTGGGCTTGCCTGGGCCATCAACCCTGACAGTCATGAAAATGCCACACATTCCAAGGCCTGTCATCTCTCCCTGGCTTTGGATTATGCAGTTGCTGCTCAAGACTGTCCTCAGTCCTTCACTCAAGCCAGCCCAGTGCTACTCAAGGTCCTTTGAACAGCTGCATGGATCTCTGGCTCCCCGCTTTTGGTCACAGTGTCACTCCAGCTGAAATGTTCTCCCAGTCTTCTACAGACTCACCCACATTCCATCCTTCCTTCAAACCCCAGTTCCAGTTTTACTTCCTTTGTAAGTCCTTTCCCATGTATGCCACCCACAGAGGTCTCACCTTCCTGGAACCTCACAGAACTTGCTGTCTGTCTCATGTGGAATTCTCTACATTCTCATTTTATTTGATAATTTATTTTCCACTCTTGCACTTTCATTTGGCTTTTCTGGTGGTTATGGTTTATCTTCACAGCTAAGTTGTAAAAGAGTTGGGTTTGTAATTTACCGTTTTGGGTTTAGAAAGTGCCTTAAGATCTCATTCTGTTGCTCAGAGCATTCAGTTATGATTTGGGACACAGAGTAGGTGGTCAGTGAATATAAGTTGCTGGCAGCCACCGTGTTTCACACCACTCAGCTGGAAGAGAAAAACTCCAGATGTTTCATTTGTACAATTTTCCTGATGTCTTAGAATTAACTGCTACTTAAATATCAAGTGATACAAACGAACAAAGTCATCTGATCATAATCCAATAATGAATTCTTCTAGCAAACAGTGTGCCAAGTACTGTGTTGTTACTGACCTGCAGAGTGTTGGTGAAGGGTCCTAATAGATTTGACTTCTGTTTTCACTTTTTTTTTTAAGTTTTTTTTTTTTTTGGCTATGCTGCACAGCATGTGGGATCTCAGTTCCCCAACCAGGGATCAAACCCATGCCCCCTGCAGTGGAAGCGCAGAGTCCTAACCACTGGACCACCAGGGAATTCCCCAGTTTTCACTTCTTTTAATCATGGGCCAGTTGCTTAACTTTGTTAAACCTCAGCTTCTCTCTCTCTTTCAATTTGTGTTTGTGTGTATGTGTATACATAAATTATGTATAACGGTATATGTAGATATCATTCCCTTCAACTGGGCTTCTAAGTATAATCGTTCTTGACAACATAGCCAGAACTCTATCAATACTTTTTTCTTCCCTTCCTATTAAAACAGATTGGGCTGAGCAACATAATACGATATTTAGATGAATCTTATTATTTTGTTTAAACAGTTCTACAAAAAGGATGTTTTGTGTTTGTGTTTCAGAAATCCTCTTTGTATGATTCTTGTTGGAAGGCTAGGCTAGACCTCTCCCGGAGGTAGCCGGGAAAATCAGATGTTTCTTCTCCCAGAACTCCAGAAGCTGGCCTAAGGCGTGTGATCTAAAGTGTGATCAATCAGAGGCCTCTGGCAGGAATTTGGCTTCTACACCAAACAAGCAGGGACAGGTGGACGGTTACTGCAGTGGCAGCATCTAGCGACCGGTGCTCAGGGGTCTAGCCCAGACAGGGCTCTAACCAGGCAATCCCCTTGGCTTGGTGTGTGTCCTCACACACCCAGTCTCCCTTGCTTTCTTTTGGTTCCCAAACATGGGACTCCAGACCCTCAGCTGATTCCGTTAGCTACCTTCTTTCCATTAAATCAACTTCTGGCCCACTTCCTGAATTTGGTGTGTGTTGTTTGTTTGACAGCCCCAGTAGATATTAATACTTCAATAAATGATCTGATGTTCACAGATGTAAATTCCTCAACATCCTATTATCAGGTATATGTCCAAGCTAGAATTTAAATTGCAATTTACTGGCTTCAAAACCATTTTTTTTAAACTTATAATACAACGTATTTTAAAAACATGTTTATTTTATTAATGTTGTCAAATTTGTGAGCCACTCATTAATATGCTGAGTGGAAGGAGAACAGCATCTGTGTTCTACAGCCAAAATCCAACCACCACATTCTTTGTTACCTCTCCGTAAACTGAATTGACTGTTTTTTGGGCATATGTCAATGTGATTTCTTTCCTGCTGGTAGAAAAAAAATCATTCTCTTAGCTTTTCCCCCAGATGACCTTGGAGATGTTGCATGTTATTCTCTAGCAGCCACAAATCTTTCTGCAAGACAATAATGATGTTTCACAGTGGAGATCCTCTGTTGGGCAGGCCTACCTTGACATTTTGACACTAACCTTTGTCAGATGGCTTTTTTTCCCCATTCAGAAAATGTCATTAGTATCAGAAAAAAAGGAAATTGCCTTAAAATGTATTTGATCAAAAAACTGTGCTGTGTGTGTTTTTCTTTTTGTGTAAGAGTTTATGTAGGTGTTTCTGGCCTAAACATTTTTGACATTCTGATAACCTGCAGGATTGGAAACGCTGCTTCTGAAAGAAATGCATTGTGGAATGCAAAGAATGCCCTATTCAGGTCTTAAGTAGCACCATCTGTGTGTCTCTTAAAAATGTGGGCGCCTTGAAAAGCTTTGTCCCTGAGAGAAAACTTGGCTTCCCACACGCTGCCTAACAGTGGTGATGCTGCATGAGACGTTTTCCCTCGTGCCTTCCGATGTGAACCTTTGAGGGAGAAGGCAAGTTCCTTCTCATAGCTGAAATCTTGGGAATGAGAACTTACTGCCTGATAAGGCAAAATCCCAGCTGTCAAAGCAAGATTTCCAAATTAAAGTGGACAGGGCCCTTCTTCGCTTGCATATAAATAGGTCCAAATAATCACCAACAGGCAGGAAGACTGCCTACATGGCCACTGCTGAGATTTTTTTTTTTTTAATCTATCTCTCATCTTCTTTAGTCCTTTAGAATATGATGAGGGTCAGAGGAGACTAGAGGGAAACGTTGAATGTTATTCTAGGAATTGTCCCAAATCTTCCAAGGATGCTGCTACTACTGCATTACTCAAAATAGTTTTCATTTGTAATTTAAGACTTTTCAAAAATAAATATATATTTCAACCAATCATATGTCAGACCTAAATCTCCCAAAGGAATAAATTTAAAATTTCTTTTAAAATAACGTATGCATAGATATGAATAAAATTTAATTATAATTAATGCTCCTTTTTCTATTTCTGCCTTGAAAATACAATTCCTTATTAAAATAGTTTACCAGCCCCTAAAACCTAAAGATCACAGATAATGTATGATATTTATTGTACTGATTCCTGCTTTTTAATTTGAAAATTTGTAGGTATTCCCAGAGCATATTTAATACCACCAACTTTCCTGAATGTAAATTCAGTAAACAGAATCTAACCATCCTGAATGAAGAAAGCAAGTCAGTTCCAACTTCTGACAATAAGATCCTTGGTAGAATTTACAAGATTATAAATCTTGGTTTTGTTATTAAGACATAATAAATTCTCTCCTTTTGTCTGTGTTTTGGATTAGAAACACTTGTGATTCTTCCTTGATTAATCCCAAGAGCTTCAGGTCTCTGTTTGCACACTGGGTTGGAACCCCTCAGTGAGGCCTGTTCTCTCAGAGTTGGCCTGCCCTCCCAATTAGAGCCCCACGCTTCCCCAGGCACATGGTGTCTGTATTGTTCATGTCTTTTGAAGCATTGCACAGAATTTAGGGGGGTACTTAGCACACAGCAGGCGTGCCATGTTGCCAATGACCAGCATTTACGCACTTCCCACACTGACTGGCAAATGGAGAGTTGTCATATAGCCTCATTTGCTCTTCTTGCTGAGTCTGGACATTTGTTTGACCTATCAACCTTGAATTTTCACTCCTTACATCTCTATCAACAGATTTCCTAGATTATACGCTTTGTCCTTTGGGGCAAGGCGCTAAGAATTACTCTAGACCTCAGTCTTCTTGCCTAGAAAATGAGGGATTTTACAGAATGATTTCTCATCATTCTCTCAGGTGAAAATTCTAGGATTTCATGATATTCTATGGCCTACCAGGTATCTATCTCAACCCAGATGTCCTGGCATATTTAATTGATCAAGTCCAAATGCCTTTTCCCTTCAACATCTCATTCTTGTCCTTATTTCCTTTGAGGGAATTGAAAGCTTTTCCTGCTTCAAATCCCTCTTCTCTCTGTGTTCATATCCAATCAGATGTGTGGCCCTCCAGCTTCTAACTGCACTCTTTCCAGTTATATACACTTCCTTTCTGCTAACACTGAGACTGTCTGATTCAAGACATTAGGACTTCTTTTAATAGATTATTAATTTTTCTCTTTACAGTTTCTTTCCCATGCAAACCTACCATACACATTGCTGCTGGACCACATCTCCAAATGATTGCATCATTTCCTTCTGTGGGATTCTATTATCTGCCTAATTAAGTTGATAAATATTTGTATGTACTTTGTAACAACATCCCAAACTACCTTTCCATGTATTTGCCTCCTCTTCCCAATACGTTTCCTATGCGCCAGGCAAATAATACCTCACCAAATTTCCTTAGTCCAGGCCTTTACTTATGCCATTTACTCCAGCTGAAGCTTTCTGTCATCTCTGCCTCTCAAATCTTGTCTATCCTATAACTGTATCTCAATTGACACCTTTTCTGTAAAAAATTTTGATTCTTCTAATCAAATGTAACCATGATTTCTATTAAATTGCCATGATATTTTATCCTATTATTATCTTCATTGTGGGTATTGATGTACTTATCTCTCTTAAAAGCTTTTAAACACCCTAAGTCTTGTAATTGTGTTGTATTCATCTTGCTATTCTTTGGGAATTCTTTCTTAGAAACGTGTTCATAGAAATTCAGGATGGATTTTTTGAAGGAAATTGAAGTTAAGTTTAATGGGTGGTCTGAATGATTATCTGGTTGCAAACTATAGAAACTCACTTAAAATATCTCAGGCAAAGAAGAACTTTCTGAAAAGGAAAGTGTCATAGTTCCCAAGGGCAGACAGATTTCTCTGATTGCAATAGTGTGTATGTTTCATTAGTGCCTCTGTTTTTCTCTCTCTGTCTCTCTATCTCTGTCTCTTTCCAGACTATCAGCTTCTCTGTGCCCAGGATAACAGAGCCTGAGTGATGGCCTCTTTGCTCAAACCTCCAGCAGAGATTAGCTAGAGTCTCTGAGTCCTAAACCAAATTCTCAGAAAGAAATGTGATTAGTTCCTCCGTTCAGGTGTATAACCCTGACCCACTAAACTTTGAGTAGGGGAGATAGTCTTAGCCAGCCACCCTCTCATTAAGGGCACTTGAAGTAAACTCTGAAAAGGGGGCAAAGGCAGGGCAGTGGAGCAATGTCAGGTATCAGAGAAAGGGCCACAGGCTGGCACACACCCTAAGAAGAAGCAGTCTAGTGTTGAGGAATCTAAATTTGACTCTGTACGTATACAGGCTTTCATAATTATTCTAAATTTCCTGTGGACCTGCAAAAAGACTGCAGAGCCTTTATCTTCCATGTGACTGCCTGGACCTTTCTTTTTTTTTTTTTTTTTTTTTTTTTTTTGCGGTACGCGGGCTTCTCACTGCTGTGGCCTCTCCCGTTGCGGAGCACAGGCTCCGGATGCGCAGGCTCAGCGGCCATGGCTCCGGGCCCAGCCGCTCCGCGGCATGTGGGATCTTCCCAGACCAGGGCACGAACCCGCGTCCCCTGCATCGGCAGGCGGACTCGCAACCACTGCGCCACCAGGGAAGCCCTGGACCTTTCTTTTTTATTCTGCATGGAACATTGCATCATTGTCCCTAGTCATTTGCTGTATTTAAGTCTTATGAGAAAGGTATGACTCCAAAAGAGTTATAGGTGTGGCTGTTTGTACATGGTACTGTCTGAAATTAAGCAGATAAACAGCCAATTAAGTTTTAGGGGGAATTGTACTACGGAAAGAGCCACCCACCTGGATTATAATAGACTGTGAAGTTAAAACCAGATTTACTGTCCCAACCCTCTACAGAAGGAAGCCGGTTGAGAAAGTTACGCAGCCCCACAAAAGGCACATTTCCAACACTGTCTTCATATGTGGACCAGAATCATCTGAGAAAGAATGACCCTTTCAGAGAGTGGAGCCAAGACCCCATGGAGCAAATGGTCTAGGCAGCTCCTCCCAGGGAGCAGACCCAAGGCTTAATCAAGGAACATTCCCTGTGCCCAGGAAGATGGCACTTGCAAAGTCTGACCAGCAATATTTCAGGATTGCTGTAGTCCAGTGACTGCTGTGTGTCTCTCATCTTCCCCTTTCTTAATGGGGCTATTTTTTGTGGTTATCTCATCCCTTATTCAACTGTCATGTATGTGTCACAGGGGATGCAGGGTACTTGTTTTAACTGCATAGTCTCTGGATCAAAAGGATCCCCACCTTGCCCTGATATAGATAATATCATAAAATTTCAGACAATGAGCCTGTTGCTATGATGGATTGGAGTGGACATTATAGTCTCTTTCTTGGAGTGAGGGAGAGTATATTTTATTCAAGGAAGGGACAGAAACAAAAATTTGTGAGTAAAGGGTAGAGTAAGTCATGTAACTTAAGTCCTGTAAGAAAAATTATATTGTTCCTCGTTATTGGCTGCCACTCCACGTAAGAAGATAATTTCTCTCCATGTCTGGCTGTCAGCCTTGGCTATGTGATTTAAGTCAACAAAATGAATCGTTATTTATGATCAACATAATTCACTGCTGCACAGAAGCTTGAAGTGTTATCTCATGGGTCTACCATTGGTCCTTTTTCTCGGGCACCAAACTGTATGTCCTAGATAGGAGCTTCTCCTTCATTTTTTTTTTTTTTTTTTTTTTTTTTTTGCGGTACGTGGGCCTCTCACTGTTGTGGCCCCTCCTGTTGTGGAGCACAGGCTCCGGACGTGCAGGCTCAGCGGCCATGGCTCACGGGCCCAGCCGCTCCACGGCACGTGGGATCCTCCCGGACCAGGACATGAACCCATGTCCCCTGCATCGGCAGGCGGACTCTCAACCACTGTGCCACCAGGGAAGCCCCTCTCCTTCATTTTTGGGTCTTTAAAGGCATCATGGAGCATAACCATTGTCAATCTGTGTATGACTAGTAATATGAGTGAGAAGTAAACATTAGGTGCAGTAAGCTTGGAGACTTGGGGATTTTTGTTACTGCAGCATAAAAGTTTCGGAGTGCAACCTGGCTCATGAGGCAGTTTATAAAACAATTTTCAAATGTGAAATCTCTTCTAGATTTGCCACTTTGAGTGCTCAAGCTCTAAAAACCCTAAGAGGTGAAATTAAAAACGTCACTCGGTAGTTTTCAGTTTCTTTTATTCCTTCTTCTTTCCTTCTTTGTTGCTTCCTTTCTCCCCTCCTTCCATCCTTCTTTTTCCAAGCAGTGGTACCATTAAAAAAAAAAATCTCATTGAGAGGATCAATATATAAATATCTAAAGTTGAACTGCTCTGGAAGTAAAGGAAGAGAGTGGGGGAAGTGAGGGCTGAACCTTTCTCCCTGGCTTCCTCACGGACCCCTCCCCACACTTGATATGCTTGAGGAACACCCTATTAGGTCCCTTCAGGGTAGAGTGTAAAAGAGGTTTAAGGTCCAAAGAAGGAAAGTAATGCACACACAGCCTCACAACCTTTTTGTGAGCCCCGTGGAAGGCCATGAAGTGTAGTGGACTTAGGAAGGAGACAGACGTGGGTTTGAATCTTTGCTCTGCTACTGATTAAATGTGACCATGGGCCACCTCCTCAATCTTTCCAAGTCTCTTTTTTCATCTATAAAAAGGGGACACTCAAACCTGCTTCATACAGCTGTTGAGAGGCTTCAATGTAGCATTGTGCTTGCATAAAAGATATTATTATTTGCTCCCTGTTTTTTTTTGTTTTTGTTTTTGTTTTTGCGGTACATGGGCCTCTCACTGTTGTGACCTCTCCCGTTGCGGAGCACAGATTCCAGACGCGCAGGCTCAGTAGTTGTGGCTCACGGGCCTAGCCGCTCCGCGGCATGTGGGATCTTCCCAGACCGGGGCAGGAACCCGTGTCCCCCGCATCGGCAGACAGACTCTCAACCACGGTGCCACCAAGGAAGCCCTTGCTCCCTGTTCTTGATCCACTTTTTTTTTTTTTTCCAACACACAATGCTTCACTAGAATCTTGGAAACTTTATCAAAAAATACATTTGAGGTAGCTAATTCCTCATCTTTATTTCATAAGGGTGGACCCTGGCTTGTCCATGGTCATGTTGCTAGAACTAGAACCTGGAGCTCCTGTTCTCCATATGTATCAAACTGCTGCGGAGTCTCTAAAGATCCCTGGGATTAGAGGTGCGTGAAACCTCATTGCAGTTACTGAAAGGTTCTCCTTATGTTGGAGTGAATGACAGGTAGTTTTCATTTTTCTTCACTCCTCTGACATTCCAGGACTGAAATGTTTCCACTTAGCTCAGCAGAATCCAGCAAAGCATATCAGAAACAGAGAAAACTGTACTTTGGGGTTCAATCTGTAATTGATTTTGAAGTACCATAAAATGCTAGTGTGAAAGAGCCAGTTCCCCGTTTCCCTGAAGACTTTTACTGCCCAAATGACAGACAGTTGGCTCTATAAAATGAGGGGACTAAGACCAGCCACTTAAAGGATAGCCACCACATCTCTTCTCTGGGGTAAAAGAAATGGATGTGACTTTAACATCGAAGATTGCGCTGCCAGCAGCAAGAGGTCCTGAGAAAGAAACCTGTGAGCACTGCAGCTCTGTGTGTCAGTTTTATTAGAAGAGCACATGGCTTGCATGACTTGGATCCCAGGTGTGTCCCTGAGCTGCAAGGCTTCTCAGTCATGTAACAGCAAGATTTCACTTCCAAGGTAGGAAGTGAAGGCATTTGGGTGTGACCAATTAGGCATTACCTTGGCAGGCCCCAACTTGTCATTTTACTAAAGCCCTTTGGGGCTGAGAAGTTTGCTCAGAATAAAACAAGTGAAATTTCAAATTCTTTAGAAGATGCACCCTCTGCCTGCTAGGTCTTGGGATTTTTCTCTCCGTGGGACTTAACACAATGCCCAGAATGCCATGAAGGCACTGGGTTAAATGCTCTCTTGAAGACCTTCCATGTCCAAGTTTGTTTGTTGCTGTAGACAAAGAGATATTTAGGTCTTTTCTTCCAGTTTCATTTCAGCTCATTGTAATGGGATTAAGAATCTGGAATGGAAATACATGCTTCCTTGATTCTTTTGTTCCATTTTGAAAGCTGTCTGGGGTCCTGATAACTCATCAGCCATTGATCTTCCCCTAGAACCGGAGACACTTCCCTGGCACATGTGGGCTGAAGTGATGTGTTTGCACCTCTGGCTCTTAGAGCAAAGCGATGACACTGGGAGTGGGGATTAGGTGGTGCAGGGTGGGGCCCGTGCTAGTTCAGGTCATGTGAGCCAGCTGGGAGAGTGGCCTCACGTTCCTCTTTTCTGAGGCCTTGCTGGCATCTCCAGTGACAAACAACTTCCCTCAGGTTATCTGTCATCTCACCTTTGTCCTCTGTTGGTGAGGCGACTTTCTTTAGAGTTCCATGCTGTGGCAAAGTGATGTGAACGGACAGCCCCAAAGGAAATAAATGTTGCCAAGTTCTGCATTACAAACAGGTATCAGTGCTTCCAGAGAGAGCCTAAGAATAAGTTTGGATGGGTTCCAGTATGCTTTCGTTTAACTTTACTATTTAATTTACCTCAATAAGCCTTTGTCTTCTCTTTGGAAAAAATGGGAAAGTATTCATATCTCATTACTAGCTCTAACTGATAGAGAGTGGGCGTTTAATAACTTAGTTCCCTCCGCAATCCTGACGTCATTGAAATGATCGTGGAAGGCTCAGCTTAACAGATTTTGGAAGGCTCCCTATAACCACTTGTTTTAGATTGGCTTTCTTTTTTTATTGTCTTTGCCTTTTTTTTTACTTCAGCACTATTTTATTTTATTTATTTATTTTTTTATTTAGTGTTTTGGGGTTTTTTTTGAAATTTTGTATTTTATTTTATTTATCTTTTTATACAGCAAGTTCTTACTAGTCATCAACTTTATACACATCAGTGTATACATGTCAATCCCAATCGCCCAATTCAGCACACCACCATCCCCACCCCCCCGCCGCTTTCCCCCCTTGGTGTCCATACATTTGTTCTCTATATCTGCGTCTCAACTTCTGCCCTGCAAACCGTTTCATCTGTACCATTTTTCTAGGTTCCACATACATGCGTTAATATACAATATTTGTTTTTTTCTTTCTGACTTACTTCACTCTGTATGACAGTCTCTAGATCCATCCACGTCTCAACAAATGACTCAATTTTGTTCCTTTTTATGGCTGAGTAATATTCCATTGTATATATGTACCACATCTTCTTTATCCATTCACCTGTTGATGGGCATTTAGGTTGCTTCCATGACCTGGCTATTGTAAATAGTGCTGCAATGAACATTGGGGTACATGTGTCTTTTTGAATTATGGTTTTCTCAGGGTATATGCCCAGTAGTGGGATTGCTGGATCATATGATAATTCTATTTTTAGTTTTTAAGGAACCTCCATACTGTTCTTCATAGTGGCTGTATCAATTTACATTCTCACCAACAGTGCAAGAGGGTTCCCTTTTATCCACACCCTCTCCAGCATTTGTTGTTTGTAGATTTTCTGATAATGCCCATTCTAACTGGTGTGAGGTGATAACTCATTGTAGTTTTGATTTGCATTTCTCTAATGATTAGTGGTGTTGAGCAGCTTTTCATGTGCTTCTTGGCCATCTGTATGTCTTCTTTGGATAAATGTCTATTTAGGTCTTCTGCCCATTTTTGGATTGGGTTGTTTGTTTCTTTAATATTGAGCTGCATGAGCTGTTTATATATTTTGGAGATTAATCCTTTATCCATTGATTCGTTTGCACATATTTTCTCCCATTCTGAGGGTTGTCTTTTTGTCTTGTTTATGGTTTCCTTTGCTGTGCAAAAGCTTTTAAGTTTCATTAAGTCCCATTTGTTTATTTTTGTTTTTATTTTCATTACTCTAGGAGGTGGATCAAAAAAGATCTTGCTGTGATTTATGTCAAACAGTGTTCTGCCTATGTTTTCCTTTAAGAGTTTTATAGTGTCCTGTCTGACATTTAGGTCTCTAATCCATTTTGAGTTTATTTTTGTGTATGGTGTTAGGGAGTGATCTAATTCATTCTTTTCCATGTAGCTGTCCAGTTTTCCCAACACCACTTATTGAAGAGACTGTCTTTTCTCCATTGTATATCCTTGCCTCCTTTGTCATAGATTAGTTGACCATAGGTTCAGCACTATTTTATAATATACTTATAATATACTTTTATATGCTTTAAAATATTCTTTCATACAGTGCAATTTGCTTTCATAATATACTACAGTTCCACTGTCAAGTAGCTCTAAGTCTGAGTGCATTAATACCTATAACCCAGAGGATGTGAAAATTCTGGCTCCTTTACCTGGGGGTCCATTTGTGTTGTACCTCATGTTGCAGGGGTATGGGACCTAGGCAGCTGCAGGCTTAGTGTGCTAGACCACGCAGTGGAAGATAATAGGAACAGTGGCCCATGTGGTGTTGTCCATAGTTTAGAGTTTCACTGAAACTGAGTATCTCAGTGTGGGGACTGCAGAACACCAACAGAATTACTTATGTTCATTTTTTTTAAATCTTAGTCCCATGGACACATTAAATTAAAATATTCTCCATGGATAAATCCTGGGAATCTGACTTTCTTTTTAACAACTAGTATGATTGTTGTGAATAAAGTTTAGGAAGCAGTACTTACTTCCTATCAACATAAGAAATGAAAACCTAAATTAATGGGCTGCCTGCCTTTGGCTAATAAAATAAGATAGTACCAGAGTCTCCAAGTACAGTGGGGTTATACCAGACAAGAAACAGGAATTTACCTCGTAAATATAGTATGTTTTCTTGGCATTTCGAATTTATTCAAGAATTTTGGAGGAAAGTGACAAAATTTATAATAGTATTTTAAATTTTTCAAAATGAATATATTATAGAGCAGAATATATGATGCACATGACTTAAATGAAAATGACTTCAAAGAAATATAAAACTTGTGGCAAGCTTTTTTAGACTTCTCCCCAGACCCCCTGGTATGGCCACCCTCCTCCTTGTAGGGTCACTTTGCAGATAAAGAGTAGGATCCACTCTTGTGGGGGATTTGGATGACAGCATCAAGAGAAATAACAGCAAATGATCTTTTGAAATGTGCAATAAAACATTTATTAACAAAACACTCAAACAGTATTTCCATTCTCCGCTTTTATTAGAAGAGCAAATATTAAGTCCCTAATTCAATAACAGATTTTTAAAATTTAACTTTTCAACTATGCCTGAGAGGCAGTGAAATTCCATCCCGTATCATCTGTCTTCTGTACCTGTAGCACTTCCCAGAGGCACCTGGGCTCCTGCAGATGACTATGGAGCTGTGCAGAGTCCTCTTTTAAACTGGAAACCTCCCCCTCTCTTCAATTGGTAATCCTTCACCAAGTTTTTGGAGTCTCCTAAGTAACTTTAAATGCTCTCCCTCCATCTTGAAGACATCATTTAAAATGGAAATGTGATGTCTTTCCACTTTTAGTTTCTATCACCCACACAGTACAACTCAGACCACATACTATTGCACGTGTGCTGTGACTCCACGCTTACCTTTTCAGTCTCACTTTTCATCAGTGTCCCATGTGTCCCCGTTCTTCTAAGTGTGCTAAGCCACTTGCAGAGCCTCAAGTATGTCCTTTTATGGCTCTTTACCATTTCATGTGCTGTTTCCCACCTGGCATACCTTTCTTACCAATAAACTCAAATCGCCTTCCCTCTGAAGTTTTTTGATGCCATTCTCCCACCCCTAGCTATTAGTGGTAGCTCCTGCTATCTTGTCCCCATAATACTGTGAAAACGACTATTTCACAGAAATAAACACTCTGTATTCTAAATATTTATTACTAAGTAATGCCTATTCTGCTGAAAGTTTCTTGAAGGCATTACTACCTAGAATTCACTTTTCTATCTTTAATAGTAAGCTGAGAGATTACCATTTAATAGATGACAAAAATATTGATTTAAGAAATATCAAAATATGCTAATTATTTTAAATCTACACATACAAAGAAATAGAATTTCAACTTGTTAAAATACTAGGCAGATATGGTCTTTTGGAAGCAGACCAACGTAGGTTTTAACTTTATATTTCTGAACACTAGCTTTGTGATTTGAGCAACTTACTTAACCTTTCTAAGACTTTTTCCTCAAATGAGGTTTTTTTTTTTTTTTTAATAATACATACTTCGGGCTTCCCTGGTGGCGCAGTGGTTGAAAGTCCGCCTGCTGATGCAGGGGACACAGGTTCGTGCCCCGGTCCGGGAAGATCCCACATGCCGCGGAGCGGCTGGGCCCGTGAGCCACGGCCTGATCCTGCGCGTCCGCAGCCTGTGCTCCGCAACGGGAAAGGCCACAACAGTGAGAGGCCCGCGTACCGCAAAAAAAAACATACTTCATAGGCTTATAGTGAAGACACATAACAGACTTTTTAAGAGTTAGCATTATATTTGCCACAGTAGTCAATAAAGGTTATTTCTTTCCTTCCCCTTTCCAAAGGCTTGAGTAGAAAAAGTGTTTGTTTAATCCCAAGTCAACCAGAAAGTTAAATTAAATGGAAACCCAAACCCCCAATTCTCTAAACATTGTGGTTAATTGTTATTGCTGTGTATGTTCTGATAAACAACAAAGGCCTGGGGTCTGTATTTGTGCTGATGTGGAGTTGGAACTGTTAAGTCCCAGACCAGAGTTCTTTATGATACACAAGAGCATCCTTATCCACTGTCCAGAAAACTTCCCATATTTTCCATAGTCTGGCCCAGCTCCCAGAGCTCACAAGATAGGTCCAATAATTAAGCCTGTCAGAAATCTGTAAGATTTCAGCTGTATCTGTGTAAAAATGACCTTGCACAGCTGGTTTGGTAACTGTGATACACTGGGAAATTTCTCCATCCAACATGTTTCCAAACCTACTTCCACCCATGGGGACAGGAAGAGCCAGTCAGAATGGAATGACATTAATCTTGACCATGTGGGAAGAGCAAGTAGTTCAGAAGTTGGAAATTCTCCACGCACAGGCACTGAAATTATTTTCCTTATGGGTTAGCATAGGCTGTTTTGGCTTGTTTCATTTTTAAACAGAGAGACTTTATTTTTCAAAAAGATATATGAATTTCCAAGGATTTTCTGACCACGTTAGTTTTCTTGATGTGGTTGGAAACTTGTGTGAGTACTTGAGACAAGTAGGACCCACTCGAAATAGGCGCTCTGGGCTCTGAGTCTTATCTGGAAAGCTACACACTAAGGTCCTTATGCATCCAGTGAGATGTAACTTGGTGAGATTGTTTGGAGATCATGGGCATTTATTTTAAAGAAAAGACTGGGAATATTTTTGCAAATGAGGATTGTGAGCAATCTAGACAAACTAAATTGTCAAAAACTTGCTAAGATTTAACTAAAGGTAGTGAAGGCAATGGGAATAGGAAGATGGTACAAAAAGATATATTAACTTGTTATTTTAGCCCAAATATTCTGACCCTGACCTGTGGGCCTCATGGCAATTCTGGACCAAAGGAAATTGCTCACACTTTTCTATGGATTATTTAAGAAGTGGATGCCAACTGTCACTATTTTGCTTTAGGAACGTGAGCTACTAGTATAAGTTTCTAGGGAGCGACAGAGGCATGGTCCAAATGGCAGAATCTTCAGTGTGCACTGAGACTTAACTTCTCATAATGCAGGGGAAGTTGGAACTTCATTTCAAAGACTTTTGTGTGTGTGTGTGTGGTACGCGGGCCTCACACTGTTGTGGCCTCTCCCGTTGCGGAGCACAGGCTCCAGATGCGCAGGCTCAGTGGCCATGGCTCACTGGCCTAGCCGCTCCACGGCATATGGGATCTTCCCGGACCGGGGCACGAAACCGTATCTTCTGCATTGGCAGGCGGACTTTCAACCACTGTGCCACCAGGGAAGCCCCAAAGAGCTTTTTTTTATGGAGACTCATACAGAATATAAGGGAACTCCCCCAAATTGTGTACACTCAACCAGAAGTGAGAAAAGTGACACCAGTGTAAAACCAAAGTGACTTCTTAACCATATAACCTTGTCAGGCATCATATGTTTTATTTACTTACTGTTTTCTTACGATAATTTTTTCAACAAGGAACTGAGGAGTACTTCCTGTTGAGAAAGTTTCATGTTTGTCTTGCCAATAATTCTTTATGAGTTTAAATGTTATAATTAAAAGTTGGGGAGAAAAGGAAAAAAGGTTAAACCAGCCTGAAAACCCTTTGCTGCTTTGACAGCTGACTCTAAGAAAGGTTTTATGCTCACATGATTACTTAGGTATGGTGCCCCTGGTAACATATATACTGTTGATTCTATTTTATCAGACAGTAGCATTTATCTCTCTCTTCAATTTACATTTGTAGCTACTTTACATTCATAAAATCATTATAACTAAGCCTGGAGCTAAGGCTTGCATGCCTGCCTCTCACTGTACCGACTCCACTGACAGGAACATTTCCCTTATATTTATTATAAAATCATAATATGTGTGTAGAATAAAAATTAAATAGCCCAAAAATATTAAAATGAAAAAGTAAAAAACATCTCCTTCTTCCACTAACCATAGTCTTACTCACAAGAGGCAACAAATTTTTACTCTTTCTGATCTTGTTTTCTGTGGTTATAGTCACAACACTAAATTACATGTTTGAAACTTGATTTGTTAGTTTGTCAGTTTTAGACCTTGTCTACATACTCCTGAATATGAAAAATGAAGAATTTAGTCCTATCTCTGTCTCTTTCATTCTCGATCTGTTACTAATTTTTCCCCTTTCTTCTAGGGATTAACTTTACAACTATTAAGCAATATACATAAATGTTTTTTGACCCATCACCTTAGACAGAATCCATTGACTTTACACTGTCGTAGATGTGGAGTAAATGCATGAGTGTCTTCTACTTCTCTCCCTACATTTCTCCCTCCCAACCTTTGTAGGTTGTACCTTTGCTTTTCCAATGCCAAAATTTATTTCATGTATTTTTCTCTATAACTGTAATGATGTTTTCTACTTTAAATTGATTAAAAACCAATAAGCAGTATTTACAATAATACGTTTGCACTGCCAGAACCAAGTAGTGTGATTATGCTCAGAAAAAGAAATATAATCCTATGTTATTAAGCTTTTCACTTGAATGACAATGTTCAATGTTTCAAAGTCAAATGGAGTTTCTTTCTCTCCATAATTGGCATAAAAGTCAGGTCAAATTTTATTTAACTTCATATTTGGGCCATACTTTTCTTGCACAAGGTTTGGTTTTTCCATACAAGAGATGGTGAAGAACAGTTTGCCCAAGCTATTCCACAGACTCTCATTAGCAGCTGCCCTGATTACAACCCTTCCTCCTTTCTGTCTTCAGCATCATCCGGATCTGCTGGGCACCTCCCAGGGAAGGTAGCTGCCCCTCCCAGCATCACCGACTCCTGTGTATCTTCAGAATACAGTATTCTCTGTTGGGGTTTATTCATCAACATGATTCTGTCTACTTTCTTTCTTCTAGAAACTTACCAACATTTCTAATCTACTGATGAATCTTATATTAGTCTAGGTTCTCTAGAGAAACAGAACCAATATGATATCTACATCTATATCTGTATCTATATCCATACTTGTCTATTTATTTACTTATTTATTATGAGGAATTGGCTCACAGGATTTTGGAGGCTGAGAAGTCCCAAGATCTGTAGTCAGCAATCTGGAGACCCAGAAGAACCAATGATATAAGTTCCAGCTCGGGTCCAAAGGCCTGGAAACTAGGAGAACCAATAGTGTAAGTTTCAGTGCAAGTCCAATGGCAAGAGAAGACCAATGTCCCAGCTTGGAGACAGGCAAAGAGAGTGAATTCTCTCTTACTCAGTCTTTTGTTCTATTGAGGCCTTCAATGGATTGGATGAGGGCCACCCACATCAGGGAAAGCAATCTTCTTTACTTGGTCTACCAATTCACATGTTAATTTCCCCTCAAAACACACTCACAGACACACCCAGAATAATTTTTTTTTTTTTTTTTTTTTTTTTTTTTTTTTGCGGTATGCGGGCCTCTCGCTGTTGTGGCCTCTCCCGTTGCGGAGCACAGGCTCCGGACACGCAGGCTCAGCGGCCATGGCTCACAGGCCCAGCCGCTCCGCGGCATGTGGGATCCTCCCAGACCGGGGCACGAACCCGTGTCCCCTGCATCGGCAGGCAGACTCTCAACCACTGCGCCACCAGGGAAGCCCCAGAATAATATTTAACTAAATATCTGGGCACCTTGTGGCTCAGTCGAGTTGACACATAAAGTAAACATCGCAGGTGCTTTTCTCATTTTCAGTTCCTTTATATCTTTTATGGCATTTCCATGGGATTTGGGGGAAGAGATAAACACAGTCCATCTTTTTGAACCAGAATTATTGCTTGCTTCCTGGTGCTAGAGTGGTAACTGACATGAATATTTATTCTTCTGGATAATGTCTGCTCATGCTCAGCCCGTTCACCTTCCCTTTTGGGCTCTCCCCTGTACTGAGGGGTCTGGATGCCTAGAAAATGTATTCCCCAAACTCTCTTTCTGACAGGTTTCTATTAAGTTTTCGCAGTAGGAAGCATTTCAGTTGGATTCCAAGGACAACCAAGGGGGTAGTCTTTCTGCTTCTGGTTCCAGCAGGAGCCACAGCCAAAAAATAGAGGTGACTGTGGGTGACTATGACCTCTGGCAGCGTCAGTGGATCTGGGACTAGCAGGCAGCAGAAGTGGGGATGACAGATGACCACGGGCTCCAGCAGCATTGGTGGCAACCACAGCAGTAAATGCATTATTTCTGGACCCTGTAAAGTGCTGCCATTCTCGCCTTGACTCTGCCACCCAGCCAAAATTTTTGTAACCAATTTTTTGGTATTAAATTCACGTCTATTTGAAATTTTCAGAGCATTAATATTTTCCTGACTGGACCATGACTGATACACTTACTAACATTATATTTCTTGTCTTTCTTTGAGACAATGTGATGTATCTTTAAACAACAGCATCAGCTCAAAGGAAAAATTAAAGGTAAGGGATGGTCACTAACTTTTCTTTAACGCTTACTATTTTCTACTCACAATAACTCTAAAGTAAATATTATTATCCTTATCTTATAGATGATAACTCAGGGTGAGGTATGTTTATTTGACCCAGATTGCACAGTACAAACTGACATCCAAAGCAGATTCTACTCTTTTCATCTGAGAAACTCATATTGATATCTGACACAAATCCTAGCAAGGTGACTTGGCACATGAATAGCTGGCAGTTCGCTTCATACTTAAATGTCCTTAATCAAATGAGAAGCAGGTCTAATCACTTTATATTCTTGGACTTTGAAAAGATAGTTGGGCTTTGATTAAAATAGTCCAGAATTCAGCAGAGCTCTCCATTGCAGACAATTCAGGTAGTAGATATGCTGGTCATTCTAATAGGGTTTTTTTTTGCGGGAGGGCAGATATTTAAGTAGAATATTTTTATTGAAGTATAGTTGATTTACAATGTTGTACCAATCTCTGCTATATAACAAAGTGACTCAGTTATACACATATATACACTCTTTTTTTATTCTTTTCCACAAACTATTACATCTAAGTTTTTGGTTGTTAACATCTTTTAACAGCATGGTTTATATTTTTACGGTCAGAATACTGGATTGAAAAACAGAAAACCTTTTCTTAGAGGATTTTGCTCTTTTCATTAAAAAAATATTAAGGGAAGGGGAAAGGGGGAACCTCTTGCATCCATCACACAGTAGCACCTGATGAAATTAGCAAACAAGGATTCACCTGCTCATAGATTTTAGATAATAAAGACGGCCTGAGACCTTGCTCATGTTGCGTTAGGATGACATTTCCTAATCGAATATCCTCTCACCGACATGGGAGGAAGAGGATCACCTTTGGGAAGTTTAATTCCTTGGGAAGGTTTTTTTGAAAAGTCATTCCAGGAAATTACCAAACATATCTTCTAGTTCCCAGGATTTAATGTGACAGATTTTATAGATAGCCACATTCCCTTTGGACTGTAATGTGCCAGCAAAGTTGTTCTTAAGTAAAGAGCTCTTACAAATGTGTAAAAGAATAACACATTTGAGACATCTGTATATGTATACCCGCATTTATTTCCCTCTGCACAGAGCCACATAACACAGACCTAAGAGGAATTGAGCTCAGCTCAAGGATGTGATGATTTTCTAACGCATGCCTGGTTGTCTTTGCTGTTTCTCTGCTCCTTGACAATATTCCCCTCATTGGACTGGGAGAGCCTGACTTAAGTAATTAGAAATGTAGAGTGAACATCTACTGCTGTACTCTGAAAAGAACACTAAGCCCTGGAGTCACTACTCTTGGGGCTGACCTTGACGCATCAAGATCTTTCACTTCCAAATACATACTCCTAGGATAATATTCCATCAGCTACCACTCTATTTAAATTTTAATATGGCACATATGTCTGACTGTTTGACTTAGAAAAAAAGGAAAAGTCTTTCTTCTGAGACCAGTAATAAAGTACTGATGATGTATTTGCATTATATGTATGCAAGCAATAGCCAGTCACCACTGAAGAAGAGTTGTTCCCTATTGCCAAGAGCATGCATTCAAATAGTCACAAGAACCAAATGTGTCCCAGTGTATGTCCTGATGGTTTTCATTTTGACAAAATAATTTAGCAAGAGATTAAGTCTCAGTGTGACTGTGGTTTTGAAGTTTCAGTGACCCTTTGCAGATCCATAGGATTACTGGTGTTAGAAATGGGAGGAATTCTAAAAGCATACTTTGTTACTTTGGTAGTATTAGCAAAAACAATTAGAGAAAAGGATCCAGTGCCAGGGCTATGTAAAGTAATGATACATTTGCCAATGTAAGGGCTATGTAAAGTGTTTCTGCATCTTTTTGAAAAGAAGTAGAGACACTGAAGTTTGGTCTGGATCAATACAATGAGGGTATCTGGCCCTCACTGAGTTTTCTCTAAGATCAGTGTAAAAGTTCTTGTAATGGAAGCCTTAATTTTCTTGGCAAAATTCTTATTTGAATAATGTGCTTAGTCTATACCCATGTTTTACAGAACTCTTTTCCAGTTATGATTAGTCAGGCCTATGTAAAATTTGTTCCTAAGTATAAAATTCTTACAAAAAGGTAATGGGAACAGACAACCATAAGTAGCTGAAACACCCGTATGACAAGCAGAATGGTAGAGCTTGGACAGTTCCTGAAAAATCACATATTTCAACACTTTCACTTTGCGGATATAATAACTGAGGACCAGCAGGGTTAAGTGGTGATTCAATATCACCCAACTTGTGGTAGCAGAGCTGCACCTTAAAGGCATATTTCAAAATTAGTGCCTTATTTATTGTTAGTTTAGGTAGTTCTTGAATTGGCTGGAGGAAGAGTCTTTGAAACTTGAGATGGAGAGGCATGGGGACTCTGGGTAGAGCAATGTCAAATGCAGAGTCCCAGATACTAATCAGCATCTTTCGTGTTCCTTACTGCTTCAGGTTGCCCATAAAAACACACGTTTAATTTATGAGGATTTAAGTCTGTAAACAATATGTCTTAATGTCCCTTATATAGGAAATAGAAGCTCTGAGCGTGGCAAACAATTTCCTTACCCAAAACCAAGACACATGTTGTAAAGTATGTGAGAATATTTAAGAGTATAATAAGATCGTACATCTGAAATCAGAACTTTCATTTTTCTGTTGCTTAAATTATCCTGTAATAATTAATTAGTTATCCTCAAAATATTAAAGATATGTATGGCAATTTCCATACAAAACAGTGATGCCTTAGCATATTTTTATTTTATTCTCATGACAATAGTTTCTTTAGCTACAGCATGCAGAAGCTGTCAGCTAGATGTTTTTAGAATGTCTAGTTCATCAAGAAAACTCAAATAAGAGTCTGTGAAAGTAACACATGGTTAGGAAGGAAAGCATGTAAGAAAGTTAGAAATTCAGAGGGGAATAAGGACAAGGGCTAGATGCTCCACTTCACTGGTGCCTGTGTGTGTGTGTGTGTGTGTGTGTGTGTGTGTGTTTCAAGGAAGAATCTCCTTCACTTCCATTGTGTACGTACTTACTTCAGTCACCATCCACTGAAGACAAGTACTACAAATCTTCAAACCTTTGTTTTAGAGCTGAAATATTTTCCCACTCAAGTCTTTGGATTACTCATTCTCAGATCTGCTCCCCCACTGACTGCAGGACAAGGAGATAGAAATGGATGAACTGGGAAATAACTCTGTGCTTCCCTGAAGGTAATGGAGGTCGAGTTCACTGTGAATTAATTGCTTGTAAGATGAGGGGGAAGACAGGCTCCAGAGTCAAATTGAAGTCCAGAATGTCACCTTCTTCCTTTGTGCTGAGTTGAGCTCAAGGGGGTAGAAGGAGGAGTTCTTTCAAATGTGTGTTCCTCCTCTACGTCACATTCCAAGCCACACAAAATTAACCAGGGTGTGATTTCTGTAAAGCAAGGCCAAAGGTCCTTAGCAATCACAAAGAAGGGGGTTCCTCTCTTCATTGATGTCAGTAGGACCTTTTGTTGGTCCTGGACAACTTCTGTGAAAATGTGGCATTTGGAAGCTGTAGGACATAGCTTCTCTCTTTTCTGTCTCTATCCCCTTTCCTTTCCTTTACAAATTACTTTCTTCCTCTAGATAAGAGACAAAGCAGATTGAAGGATTTGGCTGGGCACTAATTGAAGGAAGCAGTGGGAAAGTTAGAAAATTGGACAGAGATGATAAGAGCCTTTTGGGAACCACCCCCCGCCCCCTGCAAATATCTCTACAGGAAATAGCACTTCAGCAAGCCCCACAATGAGTTTAGGTGTGTACCTTCTTCTGTCACTTCATCTCATTTGGATATAGGCAAGAGAGTGTACATATAATGCCATTTCGGTTTCTTTCTGTCAGAGGTAGGTACAAGGAATGAGTTTAGACCTAAATTGGAAAGTGCTTAGGATGGAGAAGGGTGGGGAAAGTCAATCGATCAATTTATCTATGTAATCATCTCCAAATCAGAAATGAAAACCAATGGATTTTCTGAGAACCCTAAAATGCAAGCTAATTTCTTCAAAATTATATTTGGACCATGCCAAACAGATTAATATGATGAGATGCAATTTTCAGTTTTTCTCCCTTTATGAATCTGCTGTGATGGATTGGAGCAAAGGTGGTTAAAGTTGCCCCACACTAGCTGCTGTGGAGCAATTCCTCCTTCTGTCAGCACATCTGTCTAACAGTATAAGGTCACTTGTTAAACTCAGGAGCATATCTAGGGATCTAATTTAGGTCCATCAGCCTCCTAGCATGTTGATTCAGAATTTTACACTGATGAAACCTAAACAATGGGAACTTCACAAAATTGTGTTTAATTTTCACTTGCAGTTTGAAAGTGATCTCCTCTCTCTCTCTTTTCCCCTATCAATAGACACATACATTTTGATACTTTTACTATTATTTGTTTAACTCTTTGAGTAAGTGATTTTGTTTTTTTGCCATAATATTCTTATTCTCTTGAAGCTGCTTTTATGCCAGATATTAAGATATTAAGGCTGTTTGATAGACGACATGTCAGAGAAGAGGTACTTGGCTAACTCATTCCTTATTACTCTGGGGATGTGACAAGCTTCAGTTTCATTCAACAGAGTTTACACAGCTGTGCATAAGGACACTGTATGAGGCCTTGGAGTTCAATCATTCAACAAAATCAATCAATCAATCAATACTTACTGGACATCAACTCTGTTGGTAGAACAAGGTATCTAGAGTTGAGGCTGAAATATATTACTAATCCACAGAGAAAGAATTTAACCCCAAACACTTTTAAGGTTATCAAATATTGTGGTTAATTATTTAGGAGGTAGCCAGAGGAGCTGACTATATTATGAAAATGTCTGTGTAAAATTGGGCATGTTTTGGAGAGCAATAGAAACAAAGTCTAAAGAAACTTGCAGTCAAGCATCAGGAGTCCCATTGCGTCCCTCAAATAGAACAAATCCAATGAACAAATAAACAAATAAAACATCAAGAGACTTTCTTTAAGGTGGATGTCTTTGAGTGAGTTCAGCTCTTGAGCACTGTACAGACATGCTCTTGACTAAAACGTAGAACAGATAAAAGAACAGCTGCCCTTTAGGAGGCTGACTCAGTGGGTCAACATAGGAGCATACACCGAGCCAAGCCACAAATACCATGGAAGTCTATGTCAAGGGTTTCAAGAAGCATGTGTGCTGCCTGTGATCTCGGGGACACTTTTGGGCACTCTGCCCTGCACCTGAGGATGGTGTTGATTCCTACATGTCATAATCACAGCCGCCTTCTGAAGTGATACTGTGCCAGGCACTGCTCCAGACAGCTTAAGTATATTTTCTCCTGGAATCCTCTCAACCACCCTTAGGGGGTAGTTAGTCTTCACCCTATCATACAGGTGAGAAAATTAACACTTAAATAGGTTTAGTTATGTTCCCAGTGTCAAACAGATAATAAGTGGCAAAGTTAGGATTCCAATCTTGGTCTTACTCAAAATCCATGCTCATACCTACAACACATAATTTCATCAATTTTAGGAGCTTATCCTACTTGACATGTCTGATTTTATGGGCAGGTTCTCTGGATTTATGTATGGGTAAAGTAGGTAGAAGCATTTAGAAACATGATGCATCTTTTCAGGGATTTGCTGTCATTTCTCTCCTCTGTGCTCTCCTAAAATGTATTTCATTTTTATATTATTTTGTATGTTTTTATCACCCAGCATGACTTGTTTTCCTCCTCCAGGATATGCCCTGATAAATGAATGTTTATTGAATAAAAGGATGAATGGATATTTCCCAAAACACTAATAACTAGATCGTGACCCATCATCATCAATATGAAAATTTTCTTTTTCTCTTTAGTGTTTGGCTACAAGACAAAATCAATAATGGTTAGGTTCATTGCAATTTCTAAGGCAACTTCTGGATAATGAAACAGCTTCTCAAAGGGGGCAGAGAACTAAACCTTAATTCAGGCCTGTGTTCTCAGCATCATATTTTAGTGTCTCACAAATAGTATGCTCAATAATTATTTGTTGAATGATTTAATCATCATGCTTACTTAAAAAAAATAATAATAAGGACTTCCCTGGTGGCGCAGTGGTTGAGAGTCCGCCTGCTGATGCAGGGGACACGGGTTCATGCCCCGGTCCGGGAAGATCCCACATGCCGCGGAGCGGCTAGGCCCGTGAGCCATGGCCGCTGAGCCTGCGCGTCCAGAGCCTGTGCTCCGCAACGGGAGAGTCCACAACAGTGAGAGGCCCATGTACCACAAAAAAATAAATAATAATAATAATAAACATTTCTTCTGTAAAAACTGTGTGTAAGGCACTAAATTAGGTGATGAATGGAGAGCAGGAAAGCATAATAGTAGTGGTCATTGTTTACCATGTGCTGTGCACTACGCTGAGGACTTCCTTTCCATGTAGTATTACACTGAATCCTCCTCCAAACCTCACAGGCACTGTTGACCCTTCAGTGTTGGAGGTGGGGAAACTGACTCCGAAAAAAGTTAAGCAAATTATTTCCCCAAGTTCCCATAACTAGTAAGTGGCAGAAACTGGATTGAACTGGATTCAAACCCAGGCCAAGTGTTCTAAAACCCAATAGTCTTAATTGTGGTAGAAATCCTCACCTGGCATTGAAAATGTTATTTATTCAGAGAATTGTCAAACAGTGATTCATAATAACTAAGTATGTTTTCTCTTAGCTTAAAATATATAAACTCACATGAATTCAACAAATTTTTTTTGCTGGAATCAAGCTTTACTATTGAGTCTGGGTTTTTTTCTTGGGAATCCTATGTTGTCTTTCTTGCACAAACCACACCCACAGTACATTGTCTACAGTTTCCACTTTCAGTTTCTATTAAGTGGAGCCAGAACTTAAGGACATTTGAAAAACAATTTTCAGCATAAACTCATTCCAGATTTCTATGATTTTTTCTCAATCTGTTCAGTTGCTTCATAAACACCAAACCCAAGAGCATTTTTTTACAACAACCTCTCTTTATCAAGTTTCTCCAAAGCCTTCAACCTAATTCTCACACAAAAACTCTCTCTTTTGAATGCATTTTTGAGATGTTTACTCATAAATTCAATTGTTTAATTAAAAATGCCAAAATTACTATCATAAATCGATCTGGGAATAAGCACAACCAAATCTTGATAAGCAAAGAATTGGACTGGTAGGAGCAGAGTTGGACAAGAGAGTAGATGATAATAATGAACATTCCGAGTCCTAAGGCTTCAACTAATGCTTTCAGAGGCAACTGGACATTAATTAATTGAGTTGAGTTTACTTAAGCACACTACTACTCTTTTACTCACATGTATTTTTCTTTAACAAACACTGACATAACACTTACTATGTGCCCATCACTCTTCCTACTACTCTACAAATATTATTTTATTTAATGCTCAAAACTACTCTCTGGGTACATACTATTATCATCCCACTTTACAGAGGAAGATGCTGATGCTCCAAGAGGTTACCTACCTTGTCCAAGGTCATACACCTAGTAAGTGATGGAGCCAGGATTTGATCCAGGTATATGCTCTTAACCCCTTAAACCACGCCTGTCAGACAAAAGTCATTGTACTTCCTCTCCAAAAGCCTACAGTCCACGTGGAAAGGTCATGTATATTACCCATCCAAACTTGCATATGATAATTACCTTATGAAGGGTCCAGGAGTTCACAAACATCTTCTTTAGTAGTGTTCACTAAAGACACAAAGGAATTTTTAGTCAGCATTTGGTAAGCCTCTCTTGTAGAATCCATGTTCCACGTTTCTTTCCTCTTTCCTTCCCTAAATGATAATGATGAACGGGGGTCTTCAATTTTCTTTTGTTAAGCCACTTTTTCTTATCTCTTTACAACCATTTCCTGTATATGTTACTATTCTTTATGGCTTACAGCCCCTGGAGTGATAATGCAGACCACGTGTGAGAGGCCAGCAGCTGGGGAAGCACACAGGAATGTGTCCTGGAGAAGGACCGCAATCCTTTTCTCTCTCTCTCATGGATTATGCACAGTAATCCCCACAACTTCCTGGGATTCTAAATTCAAGGTCCTAGAGTAATTTTCATCTCCCAATCAAACTACAAATTTTAATCTGAAGCAAACATCTTTAATTGTGATGCCGCATGAACCACTTTTATGGTCTTTATTTATAAGCCTATAAGAGAGGGGAAATGGATCTGAATTCCTAGCAACTTTTGACTGGCAGTGACCACCTCCCCTCAGAAAGTGACTGAGCCATCAGAACACATTTGTAACTTGTATCAAAGAAACTGTGTTGCATTTTTAAAAACTATTAATATTTCTAAGTCGGTAATATGCACATTGTTCAAATATCAGATGTACAAAAGTTCTATAGAAAGTCTTCCTCTTGACACTGCCACTGATCTTGAACAGAAAGGAGGAGTGACCCCGAGTGTGAATTCCACTTGGGGGACAAAACATCTGGAGAGGCTGCAACTAGAACTGGGGACTCTGGAGTCTCAGAGAGAAACTGTGTTGGAAATCCAGGTGAGGGATGAACTGTGCATGAACCATGTTGTTAATACTCTCCGAGATGAGTCAACAAGAAGAGCGTCTCCAAATTCATGACACTGGCATGTGTCTTTCACCATTACGCAACAAGGCAGTGTGTTAGGGCAGGAGAAGCTCTTTCATGGGAACGCAGGCAGGTGGCATGAGTTGTAATTCTTTTCCTCTCACAGTTAGCTGCATGACCTGGGGGAAGTCACTAAACTGGGTCTCAATTGAGTTATTTGTAATGTGGTAATAAGTGCATTTTATCTGTGTTAAGGGAAAGTATTGAGCTGAATGATTAATTGAGCTCTTCAACTACTATAACATCTGTTGTATCTCCCTGGAAGTTCTACACTGTGTCAATTAACGTGGCTATTCTTAAGAAGAAAAAAAAAGTCTTCCTCCTAACTCTGTCCCAAGGTACCTACCCCATCTCTGAAAAGCACACACCATTCCCTGTTACAAGGAACATTTTAAAAATAAATATTCAGATGATCTGAAATGTCTTAATCAGTAAGATAAATGGTTACAAATTGCTAAGAAAATGAATATTTAATGCCACATTTTAACTAAAGTATTGCTTCAAAATATCAGATTTCCTGGAATCTTCTTAGCATCCCATTAATTCTGAGAGTAGCTGACAGAACAAGAATTCTAACATAAAAATATAAAGGCATGGTCCAGCATTTGGACTACGAGAGATGACTTTTCTACCTGGGACACATATGATGCACTTTTTTGGTTATTGTAATGAAGTTAGATGATAGTAGTGTTATAGGGGAAGATAATTAAACTACAATCTCTAAGAAATCTTATTTAATGCTATCTCTAAGAAATCAATTTTCCGTCTTATATGTTAACTCAATAATAAATGTAATCAGGGGTCTTTTGAAAGATGACAAAGATCCTTAGAACTCTGCATGGAGTTGCTTTAGGATAAGAAAGAGACAAAAGTTGTTTCAAGATGGAGCAGGAATGACTACAGCCATAGGTAGGACCTCCCTTTCCCTAGCCGTAACACCCGGAGATGTACAATGCATTGGCAGGTCATTATTGTACTTAGAAACGATTACATAAAAAACAAAAGCCCACAACCCCTGTAACCTCTGTGGCTTATGGTGCTCAGCATGTGAGCAGGGATGGAAAGGACCTTAGACATGCCCCAAAGAGAATCAAGATTGAAAGTTGTTTTTTAATAAGGATATACATTCTTATATATACTTTTTATTGATGCTTTAAAATAACAGGTAGTTAGCTAATTCTCTCTTGGAAGTTCAAAACCCAAAACCTCATCCATACTCAATTCTAAGTTGCAGAAATGAAAAATTGGGAGCCAAGCTCTAAAGCATTTTTAGGGCTGCATTTATTTTTAATTTTTGACTCATCTTGTTATGGAGTCAGGATAAGGATGCTGTGGAGGAGGGGAGACATACACACCAAGTGGCTTCTCTAAGAAGTTGTGTGTGAATAATTTAACACTAATTTCCCAGGAAAAAAATATGCCTGGAAGCACTTCAGCTCATATTGCAATGGTTTACCTATTCCATGAGTTTTGTTGAAGCATCTGTGTACTAGAATTTAGGCAAAAAATGTAAAGCAAGGACTTGATCCTGATTTCAAGCTGATGCGGCTCAGATCAGTCTCATCAAGATTTTGATGCACACATTGAATCAAAAGAGTTTCATTTGTAATGAGCTAATCTGCTAATATCATATAATATTTGGACTACTCCCTGTGCAGGCATCCTTAAGGAACCAGATTATGCTCTTCTGGGATGGACTTGCCTATATATTTTCTTTCACATAGCAAGACAGTGTTCCATCTGGTATTCATAATGGCAAAATCCTCATGTAAGCATGTTGTAAGATGTTTACAAATCTCCATTGTAAAAATGAATGTGACAGATAGCAAAAATTTATGTTTTATTTTTCAGAGAAGATGCTGGATTTCATAGGAAAAACCCTTATATGGTGTATTTATATTTGGTTTTATGAGTCAGGGCTGCCTGTACACAAAGGCAAATTTAACTTATAACTTAATTATGATTAGTCATCCTTATGGGGGACAAGAAGAGAATAATTGAATTCCACAAAATGTAACCCAAACTCATTTACTCATTTGCCCACCCCAACCTAATCGTTTTAAAAATAGTAAACGATTTTTTTTTTTCTTGCGGTACACGGGCCTCTCACTGTTGTGGCCTCTTCCATTGTGGAGCACAGGCTCCAGACGCTCAGGCTCAGTGGCCATGGCTCATGTGCCTAGCCGCTACGCGGCATGTGGGATCCTCCCGAACTGGGGCACGAACCCGTGTCCCTCGCACCAGCAGGTGGACTCTCAACCACTGTGCCACTAGGGAAGCCCCTAAAAATAGTAAACGATTTTACAACAAACTTAAGCAAGGTTAGAAGTTATGAATTTCATTTCCTTTCATTTCTGCTCTTAGCTGCTGGCCACCAAAACAAGCAGCACAGAGGGGAATCAGCAGTTGAATGTGCTTAAAGGAATGCACAAACTTGATTTTTTAACTGTTCTGAATATTCGTGAGTTGATTAGGGTAATGAGTCTCATGGTATGCGTATTACATTCTGAAAATCATGTATTCTGATTGTTGCTGATTGCCAGGTTTGAAATAATAGCTTGTGTCTGGGGTTTGGTGCTATGATGACATTTATTTTACTATGGCCATCATTATCATCATCATTGACATCATTACATAAAATCACAGTTTGCCGGGTTCTATGTGACCCCAGTTTAGGCCTTGCCCAGGCTGAATGGCCCCTGTCTATTAACAGTTATGTCTATATTTGTATGTTCCAACCTTCAAAGGATTGTTTCCATGTCTCCAACAAACCAGATCTTACAATTTAGGGTCAGTGACCCCTGGTGAGCAGTGTAGCTTCCATCAGGTTTTTATGCAAAAGCATGGTTTATTTAAAATAAAACAAAATGAGATAAAAGCAAAACATGTATAGTTGTTGAGTACCTACTATGTGTCAGGCCTCCTGCTGGGTGTGAAAAGAGAGGCTAAATGAGATTAATGTCCCTCTTCTTGTGGAGAGTATGCACCATTGGTAGAAAAGGAAAGTATAAGCATCTGCGCAGATACATACCAGAACACCTTACCCAGGTGTGGCAGGTGGGGCATCTGGGAAGGCTTCCCCAAGGAAGAGCTGCCGATTTGAGACATGAAGACTCTGTAACTGCCAAACAAGAGAGGCTGGGGGATGAAATGGCAGTTCTAGGAAGAGAAACCATTCTGTTAAATGTGCTGAGCCTAAGAGGAGTAAGAGTATCCAGGAAATGAGAGACATTCAGGGTGGTGAGCATAAGCACAGGGGAGGGGAAAGTGGTGAGTGATGAGGCTAGAAAGGAGGATCCAAAGTGGAAAAGTGGATCATTCAGGAACTTATTCAACTTTTTAGTGAATTTGGACATTATTCTAAGAGCAATGCAAGGCACTGAAGAGTTTCAGGAAAGAAAATAACTTTTTTTTTTTTTTTTTTTTTTTTTTGGTATTTTAAGCATTTCACAATGACTGGAATAAAGAGAACAGAACAGTGGTAGGTCAGTTAGTCAGGAAACAGTTACAGCAGTCGAAGTGAGAGATGATGGAGGCAATGATGGCAATGATAACAGAAAGGAGTAAATGATTTTTAGAAGTATATATCAAATATGTAGAATTGTCTATTTCTTTGGTGAAGAATAACTGTGGTGGGTTTGAAACCTAAGTATCCAACCCGAGTTCCTGGCTGGCTCACGGGAAGATGACCCAGATAGGGGAGAAAGTTGATGAATTCTATTGTGGGAATGTTGCAGTTCAAGTACTGTTGGAAATCCAAGTGGAAATATCCAGAGACTGTTGGATAAAATGATCTCAAATTCAGGAGGTGGATATGTGAAAGGTTGTAGAATTGGGAATCATCAGCACATACCCTTGGAAGTAAATGGAGTTATCCTGACACTGTGTGATAAAGAGGGAAGACTTTCTGAAGAGACTTTGGAAAGCCAAACCGTACGTCTGCAGCAATAGGTTGCCCCCAAATAAAGATAAACTCCCATGTGAAAAGGTACCTTCCCTGGACAGGAGGAAAGAAGACATTCTTATCAGCCCAGAAGTAGCACCAGAGGAATCTGAAAACAAACCTTATTCCATTAGATTCCTCCTATGTATTTACTGTCCCATCATTTACCTACTTTGGAAGCCTAGAACTGATCTCCTTTGTCCTGTCATTTCTCTACAACTTTATAGTTCTTTGTTGAAGATGCTATAAAAGCTGGAATTCTGAGTGCCATTCTGAGTTATTTCTGGTTTAATTTTCCCTAGTGTGATGTGCACCGCACACATTAATAAACTGTTTTTCTTTTTTTAAAAAAAAGAGGCTAAAAAGGACAGATCAGAAAAGTGGAAGAAAAATATGAGAAGGTGAAGAGGGTGGGACCATGGAAGCTAAGAGATGGGAGCATTTCAAGGAGAGAGCGTTCAGTGATGCAGAGAAGTCAAATCACACTACGACTGCAGGCTCAGTTGAAGTAGTGGTAGTAAAAACTCAATGACAGGGGACAAGGTGTAGGAGATGAGGAAACAGCAACGATAGGTATAGGCAGCATTTTCAAGAAATTTGGTTGGTAAAAGGAAGGCGAGAAGTAAAACAAGATCCTTACAAAAATAAAATTCCTTATAATATCAGTTAAACTTAAATATTATTCAGTATTGCACAGTATTATATTTAAAACACAAATGGCTGTAGAGAAAATTTCAAAGGAAATGCCTTTCTCTCTAATTCTTAAAGATTTTGAACTTGTGCCAATGCTTAATATTTAAAATTCTTGTTTAGCATATTCCTTTTCAACTTAACCCATTTCTCCTAACTGAAAAAGTCACATTTTTCTTCTAAGGGCATATTTGGCTCCACAAACTTGTGGCTTTCAGCCATTTTTGTCATCAAAAGCCTTTTAGATTGCTGGTTTACACAGCCAACAAAAAGAGGGTACTTCAACTGCTCAACACTAATGAGAGGAAAGGCTTTGATATGCCTTTATACCTTTCCTAATATCTTGTCTCTCTTTCTAATGAGAAGTAATTCAGCTGCCTTAAAGTCTAAATAATTTAACGTTCTTGGTTTACTGATAAGGAAATAAATGCTTAAAGACTTATTGTGTGTCCCAAACTATGGAATATGAACATGACAGAATGGAAACCAGAATCTGGATCTCAAAGATTTGGCTGCATATCTCATCTTTTCCCAGTGAATACGCACCTCTTAATGTTGATGGAGTCCTTTTCTAATCAGAGAGATAAGTTTTAAAAAGTAAGATAGATTCCCTCTCCTTTCTGATATCAATAATAATTAATGATCACTTGAATTTTACATGAAATGCCAGACTCTTCTGTAACGACTGCTCATGTTAAGGACCTCTATATGGGATCAAATACAAACTACTTCAGCAGGAGTGCTCTTTAGAATTAATCTTGACAAGAGTTTGTTTTTCTACTAAACCAAAGCCATGTTCACACTTCTATTTGATAAGTTAACCAAGAATTTCAATAGAGAACTAAAATAGTACTATGATTGTAAGTCTTGGGCAAGTTTCCCTAAACATGTTGGACAAAAGCTTTGCCAAATACTGTAGATATTGGAATAATTCTATTCCATGATAAGAAGCCACTATAGACATTAAGTAGGAAATTTGATTACTCAAAATCCATCTGTTATTGTGGGGTTTTTTTTTCCAAATAAATTTTTCAGGAGGAAAACTGGCAAAGAAATAGTTGAAAAAAAATACTTGAACCAAAATGACAGCCTTGGCTATTGCAATGAGGAGATTTGGGGGAAATATATTAATATAAATATAAATACACACACATAGAACTTTTATTTGCAAAAAACAGTGATATTCTGAAACTACTATGAGGATCCCCTTTAAAAAAACTCAAAAAAAAAAAAAAAGACTGTTTTCTGTATGTCTCCTTCAAAAGAACTGGTTCCAAATTTCTCACACACCTTTGATTGACCCCACAAGTGATACTTCTATAAAATCAGCAATGACTTTCTATTGCTGATAAAAGCAATATAGGGCTTCCCTGGTGGCGCAGTGGTTGAGAGTACGCCTGCCAATGCAGGGGACACGGGTTCGTGTCCTGGTCTGGGAAAGATCCCACATGCCGCGGAGCGGCTGGGCCCGTGAGCCATGGCTGCTGAGCCTGCACGTCTGGAGCCTGTGCTCCACAACAGGAGAGGCCACAGCAGTGAGAGGCCCGTGTACCGCAAAAAAAAAAAAAAAAAGCAATATAAACTTTGATGTGTTTTACTTGCTATCTCTCCATTTTAATTTTACTATGGCCATCATTATCATCATCACTGACATCATTACATAAAATCACAGTTTGCCGTGTTCTATTTCAACTGCATATAACTTTTCTTATCAAATCTTTCTATTAAATATTATTTTCTCATCAACAAAAAGTATACAGAGAAAAATAATATTCGTATGAACAGACTAACAGAAAAAATGATATTCATATGAATAAACTCACAAATATAACATTAAAATACTGTAGGGAAAATGAAGTAATTTTCTAATCAAAATATTAAATTAAAATGACAAAAGTTTATAGTTCAGTCACATAAAAATGCCAAAGACATAAGACTCATTTTGGATGGCTAATCATGATTGAATCTGTACTGTTTAACTTGAAGTCTATTAGACAAACCTGGAAATGGAGAGGAACTGAGAGTGTGCTTGTTTGTTTTGTATTGTTTTCTTGGTTTGGTATAAAATAGAATACTAAACTAAAGGTGATATGTATCCACTGATGTATTTCCTAAAGAGTTGAATGTGGACAACAAGAATTTCTCTTTGTTTTACTTTGTTTTAGAATAAGAACAGAGCAGTCTTAGAAACATATGCTCTGAGAATCGAAGAAATAATACTAAACCATTTCACAGAAGCTGCTGATAACATTTAAATATGAGTGAAAATGTCCTATTAAAAGAGTTCTATTATATCTTTGTTCACTCTTATAAAATATTGGCTTATGTTGTACACAGGTTTACAATGTTCAAAGTGCCTTCAGTTGCTGCATCTCTTTTATTTTCATAAGCTTCTTGTGCGGTACTCAGTATATATAAGGAACTTGAGCAGATTCAGATTTTGGTATCTATGAGGGGTCCTGGAACCAGTCTCCAAGGATACCTGTGGATGACTATAACTATGGATAAGGGAAACCATGTAAATTGGAAGACTTCTATTTCTGGTAATAATAGAGTAGGTAATTCAACCAGCACTCCTGCTAAAGACTATTTGCAAAGCTGAACAACATATTTTTTAAATCTCTTTGATAACACTGGGCATTAACAAAATAGAAAAGAATTACTGGGATAAGATCTGGCAGAAAACTGATGCCCATGGAAGTGAAACCAGAATTTGGGGGTTGTTTTTCTCCTAAGCACACTTGCTGATTTAGTGGGAGTAGATGAGAGCCTAAAAGACTTACTGGTCCATTTGTGACAACGTGGATGGACCTTGAGGATGTTAAGCTAAATGAAATAAGTCAGAGAATGACAAATACCGTATGATATCACTTACATTTGAATCTAAAAAAACCAAGCTCAGTAGAAACAGAGACTAGAATGGTGGTTACCAGGGACTGGGAAATGGGGGAATAGAGGAGATGTTCACCAGGGGTATAAACTTCCAGTTATAAGATGAATAAGTTCTAAGGATCTGGTGTACAGGATTGTGATTATAATTAATAAATACTGTGTTACATACTTGAAAATTGCTAAGTAGATCTTGAATGTTCTCACCACAAAAAAGAAATGGTGACTATGTGACTGGATGGAGGTGGTAGCTAATGCTATGTTGGTAATCATTGTATGTCTTAAACATACACAGTATGTCAACTATCTGTTAAAGCTGGGGGAAAAAAAGACTTAATGGTGCTTTTGAATGTCTCACTAGCTACTGAGATAGGAATTAGAATTCTCACATGTGGGAGCCTTGATGAAAGCCTTTTGCATATAGATGGAACCATGATTGGTGAGACTCTAGGAATAATGATAAACTGCAAGTAGACAGATTGCACTGAGGACCACAGTACAGTACTGAATCACATCAAAGCCTGAAATTTGATTGATGGAATCAGAGAGACCTAGCAAGATGTAATATATCACTCAGGCCTCAAATTATTTCTACAAACAATTTTTACTAGTAAAATGAATAGCAACAAATCAAAGTAACCAGGTATAAAAGGAGACAAGTCAACATGAGTAGACACCAATAGAAACAACAAACAGAAGCAGAACTACAGGGGCTTCAGATAATGAAGCCATCAGATACAGACTCTAAAACAATTATTCTTACTGTATTAAGAAATATAAAAGGCAAATTAAAATTTCAACAGAGATTGGAAACTATAAAAGAAAACCTGATTATAATTGTAACACTGAAAAATATAATAACGAAAAAGGTCTAAATAAACGGGGTTAATAATAGATTACACTCAGCTGTAGAATTAGTGAACTGGAAATTAAAGAGAAAAAAATCTAGAATGAAGCATATGGTGGTAAAAGGCTGGAAAACAGAATACAAGATCCCCCTGGTATCTGAAAGTAGAGCATTCCTACTAAAACTTTCATATGCCAAAAATGGTGTAAAGTGAAGAAGCAATTAACTTTTTTTGTAAAATCGAAAATCCTCTTCAGGTTCCTTTTGGTTAACGAAAACAGGTACTAATGTAGAACTTTCCTAAAAGCAAAGTGGTGAAAAGCAAACTTTTGAAAAGCAGTGATACCTGTAGTGAGTATGAGACATAGAGATATAGTGAGAGGATGTAATATATGTGTATTAAAGTCCCACAAGAGAGAAGAGAGAAAATAGGATAGAAGCAACAATTCAAGAAGTAATGAATATTAACTTCCCAAAATTGATGGGATACATTAAGAAAGCTGTTAAACTTCAAAGCAAGATAAACTTTTAAGAAATCTACATCTACAGATCAAAACAAAGCTGCTAAAAACCAAAAGCAGTGATAAAGCCTTAAAAGTAGCAAAACCAAACAAAAACTTTTAAAGAGGGAAAATTGGATTGACAGCTGATCACTTAATAGAAATTCTATAAATGTGAAGAACATGGAATAAAATCTATTTTTTAGCCATTTAAGAACTTATTTATTTATTTACTTATTTATTTGTTTTTAATTGAGGTATAATTAGCATACAGCATTATATAAATTTCAGGTGTCCAACATAATGATTTGATATTTGTGTACACTGGGAAATGATCACCACAGTAAGTCTAGTTACCATCAGTCACCATAGAAAGTTACAATTTTTTTTCTTTCGATAAGAATTTTTAAGATATACTCTCTTGGCTACTTTCAAATATACACTACAATATTATTAAATATAGTCACCACACTATACATTACACCCCCGAAGCTGCGTGAAGCTCTGTGTTCTACACATGAGTAGGAGAGGCTGCCATTCTACTATGGGATAAAACTTGTCTGCCATACAGAAAATGTATGTGTGTCTTACAAACTACATGAATGAACTTTTACAGAGACTGTAAAATTATAAAAGTTCATTTTATAATTGGAAGTTTGCACCACATAACCCCCTTCACCCATTTTGATCAACCTTCAACTCCCCTCCCCTCCGGCAACCACCATTCTGTTCTCTATAAGTTTTGTTTTGTTTGATTGTTTCGTCTGCTCATTTGTTTTGTTTTTTAGATTCCACATATAAGTGAAATCGTACAATATTTGTCTTTCTCTGTCTGACTTATTTCACTTAGCATAATACCTCCAAGGTCCATTCATGTTGTCTTAAATGGCAAGGTTTCATTCATTTTTATGGCTGAGTAGTATTTGACTGTACATTTACTGCCCCTTCTTTATCCATTTATCCGTCAGTGGATACTTAGGTTGTTTCCATATATTGGCCATTGTAAATAATGCTGCAATGAACTATGTGCACCTATCTTTTCAAATTAGTGTTTTCGTTTTCTCTGGTTAAATACCCAGAAGTGGAATTGCTGGATCATATGGTAGTTCTATTGTTAGTTTTTTTAAGAACCTCCATACTGTTTTCCATAGTGGCTGTACCAATTTACATTCCCCCCAACAGTGCACAAGGGTTACCTTTTCTCCAAACCCTCTCCAGCATTTGTTATTTGTAGACTTTTTGATGATAGCAGTTCTGGCAGGTGTGAGATGATATCTCATGATCATTTTGATTTACATTTCTCTGATGATTAGTGATGTTGAGCATCTTTTCATATGCATGTTGTCCATCTGTATGTCTTCTTTGGAAAAATGTCTATTCAGGTCTTCTTCCCATTTTTTAATCAGGTTTTTTTTTTTAATATTGAGTTGTGTGAACTATTTATAAATTTTGAATATTAACCCCTTTTCAGACATATCACTTGCAAGTATTTCTCCTATTCAGTAGGTTGTCTTTTCCTTTTGTTGATGGTTTCCTTTGTTCTGCAAAAACTTTTATGTTTAATTAGGTCCTGTTTGTTTATTTTTGCTTTTGTTTCCTTTGCTGTAGTAGACTGATCCACTATGATTTATGTCAAAGAGCATACTGCCTGTGTTTTCTTCTAGGAGTTTTATGGTTTCAGGTTTTACATTTAAATCTTTAATCTACTTTGAGTTTATTTTTGTATATGACGTGAGAAAGTAGCCCAGTTTGATTCTTTTGCATGGAGCTGTCCAATTTTCCTAGCACCATTTATCAAAGAGACTGTCTTTTCTCCACTGTAATTACTTCCCTCCTTTGTAGTAGATTAATTGACTATTAAGTGTGGGTGTATTTCTTGACTCTCTATTCTGTTCTATTGATTTTTGTGTCTGTTTTTGTACCAACACCATACTGTTTTGATTACTGTAACTTTTTAGAATAGTTTGAAAAGCTGATATTTTTCTTGATAGGTCTCACTTGTTGAGGGTGTGCCAAGCCCTATCAGTGTTCCAAAGGGAGGGATCTCAGTCTGCACCAAGTTTCAAACAAATTGAAAATCAGGCCTCAGGCAGCAGCTTTTAATATATGCAAATATATACAGTCTTATCAGACCACAATCATAATCCCTGCTGGCTTCCAGACAAGATGATCTCAAGGTATCCTCTGGGCAACTGTTGTAAAAATCAGGGCTCCAAATGAATGTATAAGCTCCTTTCTGGGAGG
Organism: Hyperoodon ampullatus; assembly: GCF_949752795.1. Taxonomy (NCBI): domain Eukaryota; kingdom Metazoa; phylum Chordata; class Mammalia; order Artiodactyla; family Ziphiidae; genus Hyperoodon; species Hyperoodon ampullatus. Next base: position 67,251,984 of record NC_136921.1, read on the forward strand.
TACCAAAGAGCTCTTCTTTTGGCCATTAGTAATGAGGCTGAAGGAGAGCACAAAGATGGTGATCCCCAGCCTACATTCCCTGAGAGCATTTCTGTAGCCACTAGATATATGGCAAGCCTGAAGCCTGCCCCTCAGGCTGAAGCTCCAGGATAAGTAAGTAGGCATGTTTTACAGAAAGGCTGGGGGTGTGTTTCAGTCTTCTGTCTGCACAGTGCCCTAGGAGTGGTAGCCCACCAGAAAAATCAGGACAATGGTAACTACTCTGGGTTAGGGAGAAGAGGATAAGAATTGGGTAGTGTTTGGGAGAAAAGTTTCTATTCTTAATGTGGGAAGAGATTATACAGTTTACTTTGTGATAACTTAGTAAGCTGTATGTATTTGTTTGGGGTAATTTTCAGTATGTATTTTATATTTCACAATATAAAATGTTCACAACATAAAGCAACAACAAAAACCTGGGGACTGGCTGAATGGCCATAACAAAATAGAACGTGTTAGTGGATCGATATCCACTTAGAGGTGTCTGGCTCTGTTCTCAGTTCTTTATCCGAAACTGCCAGTGTTTTGGTTCAAAATTTATCTAATATTGAAGGAGCCATGATTAAGACATTTTCAGAAGCGTAAAACGGAGATGGATGACAGAATCGAGATTCAAAATAGTCTTGACAGACGTGTAATTCTAGCCCTAAACCAACAAGAGGAAATGTTTCAGGGATAATGGAGGTGTAGCACACCAAACATTGGCTGCCAGGGTTAGGCAGAGAAGGCTTCAGGGCTCCTGCTGCCAAGAGGTGTTTCAGGAGGTGCCAAAGAAAATGTCAGACATGACTCCATGGGTTGATCTGGCTTTGGGACTCTGATGAACAAGCGGCTCTTGCATTCAGAGGGAATTTAAAATGCTCCCTCAATCGCAGGAACACATAGAACAGTTAACCCTCAGAGAGGGTCAGCAAAAACACACAAAGCACGCACACAGAGCCTTCAGAACTGAAAACCAAAGAGCAGCAGCAGCAGGGGCAGCCCACAGCTCCTCCTATCACCTGGCAAAACAGGCAACCAGAGTCTGGGAGGAGTACAAGTCTGGGTACAGCAAAAGGGTTCTTTAAGCAAAATAACGGCTCCCTGAGAACAGTAATGTATTCTGAATCAATCATGGTCCAGACCCCTCATTATAGTCATCAGGGGAAAAAGAAAAGGGAATTCAGAGGAACCAGAATAGAGATGGTTACCTCTACCAGCCTGGCAATCTTGATGAGAGAATATAAGACTATAATAAAATGTTTATAGTTCTTGCCACACAGTCACAGTCCCATCATTCTTGTCAAATGCTCTGGCTATTCCCATAAAGTTTTGACTTAAAGAGCCCTTCTAGGTGTTGTTAAACACAGATACCAGAACCTACCTGACTCACTCAGGAGAGATTCTGGCCCTCCATGTGAGCAAGATGACAGACTCCCTCAAGAGTTCTGTCAACAGCCCTCAATCCTTTCTGACTCAAGTTCGAGGTGTTCATAAATCAGTTACACCAGCACAGCATAGCTGAGAACTAGCCTAAGACATAATTGCTGCTTTGTCTGAATCCTGACTCTGGCAAGGCAGGGACTGTGTCTGTCTTGATCCCTTCTTAATGCCCAGGGCCAAACCCCAAGTAATACTCAAATATTACTGATGAAGGATAGAAGAAATGCTGGCAGGCAGACAGGCAGAAAGGAAGGAAAGGAAAGTCAGGTAAAAAGTCCTGGGTTTTATGACTGGCTATACTGTCAGTATCAGACAACAGCACAACTTGACTCAAGCAAACATATTGTTAGACTGCAACAAGAGAAGCCCAGAATCTAAACAAAGGGAGGGAACAGTTCAATTCCACTCTAGTGAGACCACATCTGAGCTTGGAGTTCAACACTCGGTTGCCACATTTAAAAAGCACATTATGAAAGTTAAGTTCAAGGGTAGTGATCTAAGTGATGAGACGTGCAAACCAAGGCCCAAGAACAGTTGAAGAAACCAGAGCTATGTGACTTAGAAAGGACAGGACACAGATGACCATGTCCCAGTATTAGAAGGGAAGGGCTGTCATATAGAAGATGTAGGCATATTTCTCAAATCTAACTGTGCGTCCACATCACCTGTTAAAGTACAAGAATACCTAACCCTCAGCCTGTTCAGACTGACTGAATCAGAACCTCCCATGATGCTGCATGGACATCTGTTTTGCACAAATCTCCTTAGGTCACTCTGGTGTTCACCACAAAGCTGAAGTTAAGAACCACCAGTGTAGACCTATTTTGCTTGTCCAATTGAAAGTCTCAGGAGTTTCATTTGCACAGAAATTATAGGGAGATACATATGAGCTTTAAAAAAAAAAAGGAAAGAATAAATAGTCTTGTTAACAAATGTTCTGCAAGAGAATATCTGGGTTGGCAACAAAGTTGTTTTTGAAAACTCTTGGAAGTATAGAGCTTAAAAAACAAAAACAAATCTTCTGAGGATCCAGCTAAAATAATCCCTGCTTATGTGTAAGGCCACTGTAAAAATCTGAGGTCCTTTCTGAGGTTAAGGTTTTTTGAGACGGGGTAGAGAATTGCCTCACTTATCTAAAGGTCAGATTCCCAGCAACCCTAAGCTTTCAGAATGCAGGCATTCAGATCTTTACTGCAAAATTTGGCAGTGTGATTATCTGTTTCTTTTCCAGCCTGCACGAGATTAGGAGTAAGTAAGACATAAGGGTGAGAAGGCTACTAGAAGTCACGCATAGTGACAGTCACAAGAGTGAGCACAGAGGGAGGAAGCAGAAAAATGTAAAAAGCAATAGAAATCTGTTACTGCACATTCCTCAGTGTTGAGAATGATGTCTCTGAGTCACCTAAAAGTGCCTGACTTATGGTGGGTATCCTATTATAAGAAGGCAGTTTTCACAGAATAGTAGAATTTTAGAAAAAAAAGTTTATTTCAACCTCCTTTATATTTTTCCTTTTTAATGAAATATAATATTCATACAGAAAAGTGTCATATCGAAAATATATAGGGAAAGGGACTTACCTGGTGGCGCAGTGGATAAGGCTTGTGCTCTCGATGCAGGGGGTCTGGGTTCGATCCCTGGTCAGGGAACTAGATCCCGCATGCTGCAACTAAGAGTTCGCATGGCACAACTAAGGAGCCCATGTGCTACAACTAAGGAGCCCACAAGCCACAACTAAGGAGCCTGCATGCCTCAACTAAGACCTGGTGCAACCAAAAAAATGCATTTAGGAGTTTGGGATTAACATATGCACACTACTATATATAAAATAGATAACCAACAAGGACCTACTGTATAGCACAGGGAACTATACTCAATACTTTATAATAACCTAATAAGGGAAAATAATCTGAAAAAAAGAAGATATATATGTATGTATAACTGAATCACTTTTCTGTACACCTGAAACTAATACAACATTGAAAATCAACTATACTTCAATAAAACAAGAACATTTTTAAAAAAGAGTATATAGCTCACGACATTTAAAGAAAACTAAACACACCACATAACCAGTATCCAGATTAAACAAACAAAAAAAGAAAACCCCAAACAAAATAAAAGATCATTTCTAGCAACCAAACTTGCCCCATCTATTCCCTTCCCATCACTATACTCTCCCAAAGATAGCTATTGTCCTTCTAACGGCATTGTCTTTGTACCTCATATGTATAAACTCATACACTATGTGCTCTTATATTTTGTGTCTGAATTCTTTCATTAAACTTTGTTTTGTAAATGACTCCCAGGATGTGACAGTGACTTATCACACAAATAATGACAAAACAAGGAATATAAAAAGCCACAGCTCTTGATTTCTGGACCAAAGCTATTTTCCAAAGATTTCTCTTTTAGAAAGCTTTTCGTCCACTAGAAAGTCTTTAAAACATGTATTCATGTAAAATGATGTTTCAACTATATGAATAACCAAAGACACAAGGATACAAAAACAACGAAATTAAACACCTAAATAAATAATGTATTACAACATATGAAACAAGTAGCCTGAATGTCAAATTTTGTCTGTTTACTCTCATGTGCGGTCCAGATGTAAATTATTGTTTTGAAAAATGATAATTTTATTTTGTTTTCTCCTATGCCTCTACAGAATTAATTTTTCCTAATTTGTCTATTTTCAGAAGGCTAAATTACCTTTATGAACGTATGGCTTAGTAATTAATTCTCATCTTTGCATGGACTAGTATTAGCGGCACAAATGGCCAAGAAAACAAACAAAAAATTAGTAAATTGACTCCAAAAGGCTAAGGCCACAGTCTTTGCCTCAAAGATTAAATATGCCTTCTCTGAAAGCAAGAGTGATGTCAGCCACACCCTTGTCATTACTTGCCAGTTGAATGGCCCCTCTTGGTCTTGGCCTGAAAGTTGTGAGTTTTACTTTAATGCTCCCATTGTTTCAAAAATCCAGATATTAATAATGCATTATTTTGGAGACAAACTAAAATCAGGGACAGAATTTATCACTCTAAGGTATAAATTAGAACAGATTTATTTACAGAAAGAAAAGACCCCTAAATGGCATGCTTATTTAGAAATTCTTAAAGAGAAATGTCTGAATTAATAATTTTCTATTTTGCCTGGTGTTTCTATGACCTGTTTGGGGAGTATTGGTGGAAGTGATATCCTGCAATGATCTTTTTTAGGTTTGTGATTATCTTTTTAATGCTATTTCTTTTTATCTGGCCCAATTCAGTGTTGCACTTAGCACAAACTACAACACTTGTTACATATTGACTTGTTAGTTTGACAAGCATTATACTGCAAAATAAAATGCAATTAAAAAGTGTGTTCTGGGCTTCCCTGGTGGCGCAGTGGTTGAGAGTCTGCCTGCCGATGCAGGGGACACAGGTTTGTGCCCCGGTCCGGGAAGATCCCACATGCCGCGGAGCGGCTGGGCCCGTGAGCCATGGCCGCTGAGCCTGCGCGTCCGGAGCCTGTGCTCCGCAGCAGGAGAGGCCACAACAGTGAGAGGCCCGCGTACCGCAAAAAAAAAAAAAAAAAAAAAAAAAAAGTGTGTTCTCTTTAAATCTAATAACACAAGTTTAGAATAATACCTTTGGGTAAGGTCTATAAGAAATCTATAGTGTAGGGCTCCCCTGGTGGCGTAGTGGTTGAGAGTCCGCCTGCCGATGCAGGGGACACGGGTTCGTGCCCCGGTCCAGGAAGATCCCACGTACCGCGGAGCGGCTGGGCCCGTGAGCCATGGCCACTGAGCCTGTGCGTCCGGAGCCTGTGCTCCGCAACGGGAGAGGCCATAGCAGTGGGAGGCCCGCATACCGGAAAAAAAAAAAAAAAAAAAGAAATCTATAGTGTAGAAAATAGTAACTAGTACACAATTGGCAGTTGGATAATATCAAGGAAAAGAGCCAATCTAGTTGTATAAACAAGTGAGTGAAAAGTACACACAGTGAAACCATACCATCTCAATTTTTAACTCAGAGGTCTCATGTGAGGACAATTAAAAAATATGTATTTGCTAGTTGGAGTTAATGCTTTCCTGATACTGTATCTAAATTTATACTTTATATAAGAGGCATATCTAAACATGAGATTTGTGGGTGTATATTTTTATGAATCAGTTTGAATCACTGTTTTGTATGAAAGATTCATTTGAAAAGCAATTAAGATGACACTTTTCAAATCTATTTTAAGAAACAGTTAACCTTTAGCCAAAGATTTAAAATTAATTTCACTTGGCTATTTGTCTTTCAAGATCCCATTCTAACCTCAGGACTCACAGACTTTCTACCACAACATGACAGGGGATTCTAGAATTATCTCTAGGGTTTCACAAAATTCTTAAATCCAGATTGATTTTAATTTGAAAAAAATGTCAAAACATTATCTTTCAAGTGTGGGAACATTTTATATGCTGAACAGCACTGGCTGAGTGACTTAAATAGCGGATTTAAAACATGGAACAGAGTTTTTTTCTTTTTGACTCATAGACATTTTCCTGTTCGGAAAATGGAATGTGGTCAAGAGAGCAGAACGTGTGTTGGCAAAACAGGACAATGGTACCAAGGAACAATGCTTAGTATCAGTATCAGTCCTGAAGATGATACTATTTGCAGTACATTGTACACTTGTTTACTACCAAAGAGTTAGCTTGGGAGTAGGAATGCCTCTGTGTATTTGTGCACAACACACGTCATTTTGTTGTGATTCATTTTCCCCATCTATAAAATGGTGACAAAAACTGCCATTAGCATTTCTCATCTTTAAAAACCTAAGCTTTTGAAAACTAGCTGGGAATTCCAAGGCAGACAGCATGGCTTGAAAAACATGTAGGAAAAGGAAACTGAGCAATGGTTCCTTTCTTCCCATCTTTCCACCTCACACCCATTCCCAAACCTGACCAGACCGCCTTTCCCAATATCACCATTTCTGATGTTGGGTCATGACCGGAGAAAAAAGAAAGTGGCAGGAATAAGTAACTGAAAAATCCAAGGGTGATACAGAAGAGTGACTCTATATCATCTACAAGGAAAAGTGAACATAATTTTTCTTTTCTCTAATTTCCTGCCTCTGTCCCTGAATTCCGAATGAAAATCCTCAGAGAAGTGCCCAATTTTAGGATCATCCCCCAACTTTTACTCAGCAAAGAGATAGAAAATCAGGGTGGGATAAAGGAATAAAAGACCAGAGAAAAAACATATTCACAGAATCGAATTCCAGATGGGAAAGGATGAAGAAAGGCAAATGGCATTCTGGCTTTCCTTCTCAACTCGTCACGCTTTTTCCTATGGGAGGAAGAGGAGGTGGCTCCTTCTGGATGTTCCAAGTCAGGGCAGACAATAAAACATCACCACAGTGACAGCCCAGTTATTACTTTCCGGCTTGTGACCAAAATGAGACCCCAGCGTGGCAGAATTAAAATTCACAATCTCATCCGTGAAAGGATTTTCAGTACCAGACGTTTTGTTAGAGGTCTTTTAAAAAAATAGCCTAATGTGTTAATATTGAAAATAGATGCATGTAATTTGAGAGTGAGTATAAAATACCATGTGTATTAAATTAATAATGTTTCATTACTCACCCATCACAGAGTCATTATTTTAAATAACCATATTTCATTTCAGTGGACAGAGTGTAAATGAGTATGTATTTTTATGTAAAGTGGACCTGCATCATTATTTATTCATGAGTTTTAAAAGGATCATTATTTTTGACAGACAGCTCCTGTCAAAAGATTTATGCATAAGAGCTCATGTTTCCCCACAATAATCATCAATCAATAAACTTTAGAACCTGGTACTTAAAATTCAGTGTTATAGAGATGCACATTTTGCTCTAATTAAACACATGTTTGCATTTGGAAAATAAACTGCAACCTCAGTTCAATTAAATATAATCTGAAATATCAATATTGCATGTGTAGGGTGAGTCATGGTTTTAGTTTGAGAAATGTGCCTTGTTACATTTTAAGTGATTGCTTTGTTTCCACACACCAGACTCTTTCTGTATCCCTGTGGGGCAGAAGAGGAAGCTTACAAGATTTAGCTTTTAACGCTGTAATTGGTTATCAATGACGTAGTTGGTAGTTTTCTGAACAACGGACGCCATCCCTCCCTGCTTTAGACCTTGATTTTAAAGGACCTAGGAGGGTGTAAACCAGAAAATAGCACAGTAGCACAGAAAATAGCATGTGCCTTTCAGTATGGCCTTGGAAGTCAGTTCAGAAGATGGGATGAGATGATGTACAGATAATAGCATATAATTACAAAACAGCAAAACTGTAACTGAGACTGATGACAAGGCTGATGGAAGACAGCTTCTGAATCCCCAGTAAGGACCAAAAAGGCAATGAGTTACCAGTGTGATGCAAAGACTCACTGCTCAAAGGCAAATTCATGGTGGTGATATAGCCTTAACTCCAGAGGAAATAATTGAAAGGCTTGGAAGTCTCCTGGGACCAGCTGGCCCTACAGGATTTCCATAGCCATTCCATTAATGTGCTTTCCCCAAACCACGCTGTCTCCAGATGCACTGATGATGCTCAAGACTGCTATTAACTGAAATGCTCTTTTAAATAATCTGGATCTGAATGCCTGAATTAAATATACTTTACTATTTGGCAAAGTCCATTTTCATATCTAGGTTTCTAGAATTTAGATTCCCCATTATTTTGATGCATCTCTACCGTCAAACAGCAGTACCCATTCTATCAGGGTTTGGAATTTGAAAGGAGTATGTTTCTCTCTCCCGCTTTCCCCATGCAGGCACTAGCAGTCATGGTAAAGCCTGGAGACAGACAGAGACCTCCAGGTAGGAGAGCACTTCTAATCTTTGTCTGGGAGATATGCAAATCCTATTTTCAGGGCCAGTTTCTTACCCAGCGTGAAACAGCTAGGCTAATGAACAAAATGTCAGGCCTTCCCTTGACAGGGAGAGGGTGGAGAGTGGGAAAGGGAAGGAGGAGGAGGGGGGAGGAGGGGTTAGCCGAGAGAGAGCAGACCATGCTGGAAGAGCCAGAGGGAAGAAAGGAGTCCTGAGAACAGCTAAGCTGGCATGGATGCACCAAGAGTACCCGAACTAAAGCAGGCCTGTCGAACAATGACAGAAGTAATGGTGCTCTTATATTTTTCATTTGATTAAAAGTGTAACATTTAGAGCTGTCCACAGAATTTCCCTCCAGTAAATAAATGATCAGCTTAAGGACACATTAAAAGGTGAATTCATTTACTTAAAGAAGGCTCTCTGGGTAGAGCTGGGATGAGTTGGGAAAAAGAGGTGAAGAAAGAGAAAGTGGCACTTTTCTATAAGGGAGATGAACACTTCTGAACTGTTTAATTTGGGGTCAACAGTCTGAGGTCAGTTTGGGGAGATGGAGGAGGAATCTTACGCTGGAGAATCAAAGACTTAGGAGAAAAACCTGCCAGGGAGAAATACTCGGACTTAGGCATGCCTGCAAGACCAGGAGCTGAGTGTTTATTATAAACAACAGGTTTTAAAAAGTTTTTTTTTGGGTGGGGGTACTTCCCTGGCCGTCCAACGGTTAAGACTCTGCTTCCAACGCAGGGGCGCGGGTTTGATCTCTGGTCGGGGAACTAGAATCTCGCGTGCCGTGCAGCGCGGCCAAAAATTTTTTTTAAAAATTAAAAAAAAAATAAAATTAAAAGTGTTTTGGGGAAAATGAGGTCAGGGTTCTCTGGCACATGTTTGTATTGCACAGGAGAGGATACTGCAGATTACGATTATGGGGGAGGCAGAAATGAGAGCAGTAGAGAGTGAGCGATTGAATCCATTCATAGAACTTCTGAGAAAGCTTTCTGTGAAACATAGGATTGGAGCTATAGGTAGGGTTGACAGGAAAAAAGCCAATTTTCTTTATTTTTTTGCGGTATGCGGGCCTCTCACTGTTGTGGCCTCTCCCGCTGCGGAGCACAGGCTCCAGACACGCAGGCTCAGCGGGCATGGCTCACGGGCCCAGCCGCTCCGCGGCACGTGGGATCCTCCCGGACCAGGGCACAAACCCGTGTCCCCTGCATTGGCAGGCAGATTCCTAACCACTGCGCCACCAGGGAAGTCCCAGTATGCAGTCTTAATATCACAAAGAGAAAATGAAAGATTTGTGGCTAGGTTTGTGTTACCAAACCACTGGAAGAAATAAAAAATCATTATATCCATTGCCAGCAATCATTGTACATCAAGCATTGCCTGCAGACTAAAAAAGTAAAAGTGCAAGATGAAATATTCAAGGTTAAACTTGGCTCCATGCATGAAAAGATTTAGGAATCAATGTTCCAAAATATGGGTATAGGTAGCCCAAAGTATACACAAGGTGATGGATTTCGTTGTAGAGTAAAATATTAGGGTTTCTATGTATACTTATATTTTACCTCACTTTTTTATATTTCATTTTTGTATGTGTGTGTTTTAAAAAGTCAAATGTTACAAAGGTACATTTTATATAAATAAGGATAAGCAATAAATAAGAATATTGGGGGAGTGTGTGCCCCCTATATTCAAAAAGAGTTTGGAGTATACAGCTGGTGGACCCAGATGTGCATTTGCTGCCTTATCAGAAAACTCATCTGTCTCCACAGGGTTGAGTAATGAGCTTGTTCTTTGGATGCCATTTGCTCCCTAAAGGATTTTTCTCTTCCTGTTCAATTTAGAAGCAAATGTATTCCTTAAATATTTTGTTATTCTCTATTTTTACCTGGTAGCAATAGCACTTAGCTGAAGGCAGAGGGGACAATGGAAACGATTTGTAGAGACATAAAATCCTAAGTTTTTTCATTACCTCTATTTTAAACTTTAAGAAGGCTTTTGAGGCCTTATTTTCCACAACCAAGAGTAACTATACATCTACATATACCCACTCTTTTTTAGATGCTTTTCCCATATAGGTTGTTACAGAGTATTGCATAGAGTTCCCTGTGCTATACAGTGGGTCCTTATTAATTATTTTATATATAGTAGTGTACAGCAGAAACTAACACAGCATTGTAAATCAACTATACTCCAATAAAAATTTTTTCCAAAAGGAGTAACTATAAAATACTTCGTAACTGTTTTACATGTGCCATCCAGCTCTTCCCTTGTCTTCTGGAAACCTCTTCATGGAGGGAGTTTGTGAGTTCCAGCTCCGTTCCCTGAGGAAGGGAAGGTAGAGGCAAGCCCCAAAGATAACCACCTGTGGGGAGAAGGAGAGATCAGGAAAAAAAAGCTGAAATCTCGCAGGAACAATCACTGGCCCTAGACACAAATGCATCTGGGTGGCCAAAGATGGGACAGTTTTCCTTAAATCATTTTATAGACATTCAAAAGACATTTACAGACATTATTTATAAAAGGGATTCATGAAATAACCTTTGTCCTAAAAGAGCAGATTTCTTAAGATGCCTAGTCATTCTGACATGAAGTATTTTAAAAAGTTGTCTTAACATGGCTGTTTACACAACTAAATCACAAAAAAGTTTGAATCAAAGTGTCAAAGATATGTTGTATTTGTATTAAATATATGACAAAAGCAAATAGGTACTTCTTATTAAACTAAATGAAATGTACAAAGGATATGTAATATTTTATACAATGATGCTGGTAATAATATAATAATGATGGTGGTAAGAAAAGACATTGGTAATTGATTTCATTGCTGCTGATGGATGTATCTATTATTCTTTATTATCTCAAATGGAAAACATAACAGGTTGGAAATGCAGAGCCAATAAGCATATCATTATAAACCTGGACCCAGTTTTTCATTTAGGTCATGAAGCTTTCAATGCTGAAACAATGTTAATCCTCAAGTTCTTGGAACAAAGGAAGCAATTCACTGCCCCTAGTCCTGTGAATTGTGTAAGTCTTCAATAGACCCAACAGGAGGTCACCCATGGCTAATGGAGCAGTATATTTCATCAGATCTGCATTTACATGTTTCCTGAAAAACAAAATGGCACTTGAGAATTAAATTCCCTTGCTCTAGTCCAAGATCAGTAAGAAAAGCTATATGGGCTTCCTTTCTTTTCTTTATGACAAACTTTTATGCTGTATCTAAAATCAAGAAGTTACTCTGCCCTTAAAGAAGAAATCTTGTTTGCAACTCAGAATTACTTTTGTCTCATTCAAACCAATAAAAACATTTATTAAATGCAATTGCCCTCTGGAGCACACCTAAGGAGAACATACGGCATCATCTGGGAGAGAAGACAGTTATCTGAAATACATGTCTGATTATACAACTCCACAGCCACACTGATGAATTATTACACTCTCTGCAACTCTTACAGCTGTAGGAAAGATAAGCCATGAATGGCTTCCTCAGCAGCAAGTGCAGTTTCAGGGGGCGAAGAATTTGCCAGGTCATTTTCACTAATGGCCTTCGGGAAGAAGATTCTTGAACATGGCATGTTGAAAGCAAATTTGATCCAAACGTGCTGTGGCTCTCAGGATGTCAAGCCCTTTGGAAATGCAAGGTACTCAAGACAGCCCCACATGATCAAAAATGGCACCAGCATCAATTAATGCCAACAACTGCAATTAGGACACCACAGATGAGTAGGGACATGAGAGGCTCTAATTTCCCTTTGCCTGGGATCTCTGTTCCTGGTGACACCTGTCATGTTTCATTGACATGAATACTTTTGGAGGCTAGTCACCATCTTCTTGAAAATTGCATTTCTGACCAGAGCTCCCCAGGCACAGTGTCAATTTATCTTCATTTGCAATGGGTCCCTGGACAGACTCTGAGTGCTCCCAGAGATGGAGATTTTACATTTGAAGAAGGGTACAGAGCAATGACTAGCTGCAGCTATGTAGCTTAATAGAGATTTGTGGGGAAAACAAGATTAGTTGGCACATAGGGAAATCAAAGTCACAGGCGCCAAGAAAAAAATATGGCAGTGATGCTTAGAAACGCCTTTCTATCCCTGTTCAGGAAATCAGGATCAAGGAAGTAGAACTATACTTTGGAATTTTAATATAATAGATTTAGAAACAGTTAATATAATTTCATACCCATGCTAAGAATGTTGTTTGGAAAAATGGAGCGAGTATAATCAAAGTAGAATATCTATTATCTGTTTTTAATTTTTAAAAATGTAGATCCTGTCTATGGTTGAAAATATATCTATTTTTAGGGGGCTTGATGGTGAGAATTAGAGTTAGACTAAGTCAGAATAAAAAGTTTATATTCACACACACACACACACACACACACACACACACACACACACATCACATTAAATAATATTCTGTAGATAAACCATTAGATGGAGAAAAGCATCCTTAGATCTACAAGCACTTAACAAACTCCAGAGACTAACTGCTTCCATCCTTTGCTTTTCATGAAGAAATAGAAGTACTGAAGATTGAGATACTTTTTCTTGATAACATCTTTCTCTGTAAAAGAGCTTGGAAATCCTAGAAGCCGATTCATATGCAAATGCAGGTTTGCTCTTCCTTTAGCAGCTTCAGATAGATAAATTTAAGAACTACGCTGTGGGTTGGTGAAATGCTGTTTTTGTATTTTTTATTGCTATTTCAGGTCTTTTGAGAAGGCATTTTTCTTGACCTTTAAGTTCAGCCTAGGGTGCTCATCAAATGTCGTACTACAAGGATGCATATTAAGAGCATAACTTTACACGGGTAGGTATTTTTTTTCCTCACCTAATAGAATCGAATTTAACACACTGAAATCTTGATGAATGATCCTAAGTAGTTAATCAAATCTCATCTCTCCATTAATCTAATTTTATTGTCATAGATGTGGTCTCAGCAGTTTATCTATAGCAGTAATTAGATTTCATTTTTAAACCAAATAAGTCCAGTTGGGCTTTAACTTCTACACATTTTCTTGTTCTGCCAACATTGATCTTGAGAAGATTAGGATTCTACAAGGGACTTTTCCAAGACTCTCTTGTATCAACATTTGTCTAATTGCTTCTCTTTATGTGAGGTGTATTTGTCCCATAACCAAGATTAATATGTAGCAGACGTAGGAGACCATGACAAATTTGAAAGCTAATGACAGGATAGAGCAGTGGAAAGAGTTGAGGACTTTGAGGTGAACCAGACGAGCTCCTCATCTGTAAAATGGGGGATATGTTAGCATCACCTCATGGGGCTGTGGTAATGATTAAATGAGATGGTTGCTTGACTCAGAGTCAGCATTGAGAAATAGTTGTCACTCTCATTATGAAGATCTAAGGATGTTCAGCTGGTTATAGCAGATAAAATTTAATAATACTTCAAAGAAGAAAGTGTAATTTTTTTAGAGAAGAAGTTCTAAAGTGTCTTTCCCTTACCATTCCGAAGACTAATGGTGTGGGTAAGCAGGATATTTAATTTTTTGGGTGTATGGTACATTAGTGGACAGGAGAAAAGAAGGAGAAGCAGATGTAGACAGTGGGCATGAATACTAATGGAGGGGGGCCAGATCTCCTCACAGACCTGGGGCAAGTGGGGAGCGGGGGGCAGCCTCATGCAGTATCACTCGCTCAAGGCATAATGGTACTACTCATGATGCCCAGAGACAGTGATGAATGAATTTCACTGGAAAAGAATGAAAGGACGAGGATGCCCATCAAAAATTGCTCAGTCCAACTATCATCCTTACTAAGTATACTAGGGTAGGTATCTTCTGCGTTACAGTTCTGCCTTGTTTGTTACACTGTCTAATACTGTAGCGACTAGTCATATGTGGGCATTCAAATTAAATAAAACTAAAACTTTATTTCCTCAGTCACACAATATCCACATTTCAAGTGCCCAGTAGCCACAGTCAACTGAGTACCTTTGGAAGGTGCAGGTTTAGAACATTTCCTTCATCACAGACGGAACATCACGGGACAGGCTGGTAGAGGACAGAAGAGGGAGTGGGATGGAGCACAGTGGGTGCAGGATGTGGAGACACCATGATGAACATGGGAATCCCAGCCCCAGAGTTCATTTGCTGTACGCTTTATGCTGGTTCCTTAACCTCTCTGAGCTTTATTTTCCTCATCCGTTAAGTGGAGGAGAATAATGGCCATCTTGCAGACTTTGCAGACTATCATAAATATTAAAGGAATGACAAGAGCCTAGCTTGGTGTCTGACCCAGAGTAAGTGCCCAATAAATGGCATTTATTATTATTATCATCAGTAACATCAAATGCTAAAACAAATCAATGAGAGACTCCAAATGGTGAAAACTGAATTGTGGCATTTCTGGTACAGCAACATTTCAGTTTTATTATAGAGGTGTAGGCCTTCCCAAAGGCCACTAGTTTTAATGGATCTATGCTTCTTCGTGTCTATATGACATAGATAACTTTGCAGATAGCTTTATAAGGCACTCGAAAATTTTTCATGAAAAATAAAAGGGCTAGATGTAGAGGTTAAATATCTGTTTTTAATACCTGATAAACTCTAAACATGAGTGCCCTTTTCCTATCAAAAATGTATGCTTTTGTGCAGTTATTAATTTAAGATTAGCTTTTTTCCTGCTTAATATGCAAAATATACTGTAACAAAAGGTGGCCCCAGGCGGGAAAAAATAAATGGCCAGAATCACTCATTATAATCACAATGAAATAACGCTTTCTAGAAAACAATGTTTTCTTTTGTTTTCCTTATCCTGATAGGAAACTGTGAAAATTGAAGCTCTATTCAATTGATCCTTTCGTTCCACTTCAAATGCATTCCTGACAGCCATTTAAAAGGTCTTTCCCCAAACCAAAATTAATATTTTCCAGACTAGTTTTGAGAATAGCTGCTTGTTTGCCTGATTCTCTAGCAACCAACCTAATAATAATTATCACTGCAAATAGGGACAGAAAGGGGCTGATGATAAATAATTCAGACTCCTGGGTTATTTCCATTGGATCATCAAACAATAATAGTGCATTTGTATTTCAGTCAACAATCATCCTTCTCTGTCTCCATGTAGCTTCTTTTTGTGAAGGATGCCAAATTCCTTTGCAAAATGTCTTCTCTTTACTTCTCAGCAAACCTGGGAGATCTTATGCCCTCTGCAGCTCTGGTTCCTGGTTCAGGTTCCCAGTGGCCTCAATGGGTGTGATTTCTACTCCGTCAGCTCTAGATTGAGGAGGGGTTGCTTTGGTCTAGCTAAGCCCATGTTATGTGAACATTACTAACTGGCATATCGTCAACATTATACTCAAGAAACATATTTGTCTCGCTGCTGATAGCAACAGTTTATGAATTACTGGATTTTGATATTAATTTAATTAATATCAAATTAATTAGAAAGTGCTTTATTGCAGCATCTACCACCCAGCAGCAATCAATTTCTTCTATGTGTTGTTCAGATCATTTTCCTTATGGTACAAAAGCTGCCTAGTATAAGGGTGTGTCAACAATCAAGAGATTAAGAATCACACTATTTTTAAAAACTTTTCTAAATACATGTATAGGTATGCCTATATGATGCATTGAATCAAAACTGCCCGTAAAAAAATAATAATAAAGCTAACATTCGTTGAGCTTTTATGATGAACCAGTTTCTGTTCTACATGCTATATTAGGGTTTATTCAATATTGAGACAAACCTTTAAATTATTTGATATGTCTAAAAGTAGAATAAATTCTCTTGAGAAGTAAGTCCATCTAACTTTGAGGAAGACAGTAAAAAAAATCTCTTTAAATGTTATGAAAACTATAAGGTAGGGTGGTATACAGAAGTTTTACTTTGGCCTGCTGAGTTTCAATGCAGATTTTTTTTTTTTTTTTTTTTGCGGTACGCGGGCCTCTCACTGTTGTGGCCTCTCCCGTTGTGGAGCACAGGCTCCGGATGCGCAGGCTCCGCGGCCATGGCTCACGGGCCTAGCCGCCCCGCGGCATGTGGGATCTTCCCAGACCGGGGCACGAACCCGTTTCCCCTGCATCGGCAGGCGGACTCTCAACCACTGCGCCACCAGGGAAGCCCCAAAGCAGATTTTTAAGAAAGCGGGTCAGGTTGTTTAAGTAAAATGTAAGTGACTAAAGGTTCCTAGTGTTAAGTTCTCAATTATAGCAAATCCCTTCCCCCTTAGAGCTTCAGTATTTCTTGGTGTGTGTCCTTTCTTTTTTTCCTGGCTATGTACTTGATTTTACAGCGTCATATGTGTCAAAGCCTAGCTGTAGCCTTTTAAATGGTATAAGCAAAATAAAGTAAACTAAAGTACAAGACAGCCCCAGGCAAGGAGAAAGCCTTTGGTAGGAGTCTCGGAGATGCCTTATAATGGAACACAAGCCCTAGCCCTGCCTTTTGATCCAGACTGCCTTACTGAACCAGGGCTCCAGTCCCATTAAGATAAGCTGCGTGTGAAGCCCTATTAGTGACCCTGCACAACTTGCTGTGCTGAGTGTGTGGTGGGCACTCCTGTGCTCAGACTCCAGAGCCAAACTGCCTTGCTCTGCCAGTTCCTACCTCTCTGACCTCGAGCATATTTTCTTATCTTTCCATGCTTCCATTTTACCATCTGTAAAATGAGGGTGATAATTATAGTATTTATCTCATCAGACAATTGTGAGGATTAAATATCTTAATATACATAAGGGACTTTAGAACAGTGCCTGGACATTGGCTTTCTGGATCATGAACTACACCTGTCATTTATTTCCTGTACAGACCCAATTTTCCCTGGTTTCTGTCTTGACCTGGACTCTTCATTTCACCAGGGACAACAATGGAAACCATAGTTTGGAGCTTTTATAAATACAACAGCCAAATATATTTGGGAACTGGAATTAAATGCAACTATCATTTTGTCTCCAGAACTATTTTTCCCAGAAATTAAAATAACACTATCGATTCTCCCCTTTTACTAGGTTACCCTTTTGTGTTTAAAAACCACTTAAGAGATGAGTAGAACTTGTTCTAAGTATAATCACTCAGGTGTGATGTGGGTGTGTGGTGTGTCTGTGTTTGTGGCAGAGTTGGGTGGGATGGAGGAGAAGGTGAGGTAGGAGGAAGAGAAGTTGTTACAAAGAGAAATAAATATAAAGACAAAAGTATGGCAGGATAATCAGACAGAGAAAATACTGACTACAGGGGGAACATAGCTAGAGCTGGCCTGGGTATTCCAAGTAGGAAAATTGGTCTCCAGTGGGGTTGGCCCATGTTTAGCTAGCTCTTTTGTAACTGAAGTTTTTTTAAATTAATTAATTTGTATTGGAGTAGAGTTGCTTTACAATGTTGTGTTAGTCTCTGCTGTACAACAAAGTGAATCAGTCATACATACACATATATCCACTCTGTAACTGAGGTTTTGATAGTAATAGTTTCAACCAGGTTTGGGAAAAGGGAAGATATGCTTGCTGATGGCAGGATCAGAAAAGCAGGTGAGATATTAAGGGCTAGATGTTAAATATGTCAAATTTATTCATAACATAATTTCACCAGGCAGGGAATCTATGACAAGGATGTACCCACTAACCATAAATTCATAGACTTTGACTCCTCCTTGAAGCCCACCCTGATTGAGCTGCACGATCCTTCTCGATCTGTCCATAACACCCTGGGAACAGATCCTTCTATAACACACAATGTCTTTGACGTTGTATTAGGATTACCTGCTTATGCTTCTTATCTTTACTAGATGGTGAAAGAAATTTCTTGAGAGCACAGTCTATGATGTATCCCTTTACCAGCCATAGTATTTGCTCAGTTTTTGTAGAGTGAATTGTATGCATTGCCATGTCTCTTCTCAACTTTATGCCATGAGCACATAACGTAGAGGACAGAGGTTTGAAGTTAAGGAGGTAAGTTGCCATTAGCAATTTTAAGCAACGTGAGCTTTCTGAAAAGTGTTCACGCCAACCTTTATTTAAGGTAAGTCTGGTTAAAAGGCTACCCAAAACAGGGCTTTTTTTCCCCTTGCATGGGCACGAGGGTCCAGTGCATTCCGAGATTCTTCCACATAGACTTTGGGGATGATGGCCTGAATGACTGGTTGGCCCTAAATGCATATGTCACACTGCTGAACAAAGTAGGCTGGCGGCATATACGAAGAGCATTGTGCTAGTGTTCTGTTTCTCCATGCTGCATTGAGAGTTCCTTAGATATTTTAATATAACAACCTTTGTCCTTTATCTGTCCTCTTAGAGGAAACTTCGCTTCTTGTGAGCCCTTTGATCATTTCTCTCTTCCCCCCTCCACAGGGGGCACACGCTAAAAGGTTTCCTCCACAAAAGCTCTCTCATCCCCTGGCCCCTTTCTTCCCCAGCTCCCATCAAATCTACTCGCATTATACAGATGCTCTGGCACTTAGAGGCAGAGAAAGGCATCCTGTAGCTGGTGGATGGGCCGATGAGAATGTGATGGCAACATTCACATAGAATACTGTCCCTTTGCTTCAAGTGCAGACGTCTTTACAATGGACCTTTCTTTATTAGCATAAAGGAAACTCTAAAAGACTGCTTTTAATACATGCAGGTTCTCAGGGTGAACTCCTGTTTCAGGACAGCTTGGCTGGATCTGCTGAGTAGCTTCTGGGAGCAGATTGAGGATATGATGATGATTTCCCGTCTCGGCTATAAGGAAGCACCAGAAGAGTCTGATGCAGATTTGTTTTTATGGGACCTGAAACTGATGCCAAGATAGAAGTTCTTGGTGTTCTATTTTCCATCAAAAGGCACCAACACTGTACACATAGCCAGAAGAGATTAGAGGAAAAGAAACCAAAGTAGGAATGTTTATTCTCAATGGCTAAACAATAATTTTAAAAGAACAGGGTAACATTGTTGTAAGTTATACTGTAATAGTGGAGCACATCAAAGCCACAATGGCAATTATTAGCCGTTTGCAACAACATGGATGAATTTGGAGGGCATTATGCTAAGTGAAATAAGTCAGACAGAGAAAGACAAATACTGTATGATATCACTTATATGCAGAATCTAAAAAAATACAAGAAACTAGTGAATACAACAAAAAAGAAGCAGACTCACAGATATAGAGAATAAACTAGTGGTTACCAGTGGGGAGAGGGAAGGGGTAGGAGACTAAGAGGTACAAACTGTTATGTATAAAATAAACTACAAGGATATATTATACAACACAGGAAATATAGCCAAAATTCTATAATAACTAAATGGGGTATAACCTTTAAAAATTGTGAATCACTGTATTGTCCACCTGTAACTTATAATAATGTACATCAACTATACTTCAATTTAAAAAGTTTAAATCTTAAAAAAAAGGAAGTTGGTAAGAGAGGTGGCAAGAGAGTATTTGGAATGCTTTTGCAAATGTGTTCTATATTGAATGTGAAAGAAACAACCTAGTCCAAGACACCTCACAATCATTACTGTAGGTAAGAGTATGTATGATATGTAATTGATAGTAACCAAACTACTATGAGGTGAAGAGAAAGTAGAGTCAACGCAGCATGGCCATCCAAGGCAGTAGAGCATAATGGCTGAAACAAGCACAGATTCTAGAGCTAAACTGCCTGGGTCTGATTTCTGCATCTGCTATTTATTATCTGTTAGCAGTAATGCTGCTGTGTGCCTCAGTTTCCTCATCTGTAAAATGGGAAAGATAGTAAGAGAACTTATTGAAATTAGGTTGCTACAAAGATTCTGTGAGTTAATATATTTTTCAAATACACTAACATACTGGTGGCTGGCACCTGGTAGGCATTATATGAATACCTGATAAATAAATAATGAAGTCATCCAACACTTCACAATAATTTACATTCTCTGGCAGAAAATGTATCTTCTAAATTGAAGGACATTTTTTAGATTAGTGAACACTTATATTATTCTTTGATTCTGTGGACATGTAGAGAGGCATATAAAATACGAACTCTCATCTCAAGGAAACTAGTTGTAGAAGCAGGAAATAGAGATATAAAAGGTTGAACATTAATAACAAAGATAACATAGTTCAAAATATTTAAACATGTATTATATAAGATTATTTTATGAATGTGCACTTAGAGAGTAATTGTGACAGAGGTCACGTAAGGCTTGGCTAGAGAATGTCCCATAAGGGTGAAAGTTCCACCTGAAACAGCTAGGTTTCTAAGAGAATAATTTACATAATAAGGGAAATGGAAGGCATGCTTTGGGATGTGAAATGTACCCTTGGCTCTGCTTAAGCCTCACCTTCTAAAGAGCAAACTCTACCTTGGTCATTCACTCATTTGTAGCCAGTAAGATATACATACATAACTTATTTAGTAGTAGCACATTTTATGCCAATTTTTTCAGCAGCTTATGAGCACAGAAAAAGATTTACTGTTAATCTTCACAGGTTTTCTTGTACTCCATCCAAAATAGTACATCTGGTTCACATGATATCAGGCTTTGCTTTCTACACCACCAAAAAAAAAAAAAAAAAAATCAAATCTTTTTTTCTGGTATAAAATACGTTTAGAATCTAAACATGCAAAAAACAAAATCAGTTATAGCGATTCACAAGTAGAAAACAAAATAGTCAGGCACAATTAGAAATGGCATTTGTCCACAAATATCTGAGCTTTTCTTAGTTCTTCTGACTAATTAAGTCACACTGTTGCTCCCGATAGAGTCCCTGAAGAAAATACTTTGTTGTTTCTGTTGTAGCTGCTGCTTCCCTTTTCCCTCTCTCCCTCCCTCCCCTCCCTCGCTCCCTCCCTCCTCTCTCTCCCTCCCCTCCCTCCCTCCCTCCCTTTATCTCCCTCCTCCTGCTCCTTTTCCTCCCCTTCTCCTCTTCTTTCATTTTTGTAATTCAATGTTTTTTGTGTTCTGCAAAGTTATCATAGATATCAAGAATACAAGAATACAGTCTGTTGATTTCAGGCTATTTCCTTAATCATGGCAGATTTATTTATTTTATCATTTAGAAAACAGGAAGCATGGGTCAAGATTACTTTTTTATATGTATTGTTTAAAACACATGAAGTTTTTCTTAAGGCCGTTCTGGCTAGTGTGGCTTAGGCACCCGTGTGTATCATTACCAATAAAATATATTGGCATGAGTGTCCCCATGACATTGTGACAATAGTCTCCAGAGTAATATACCTAACCTGAAGACTAATCTTGTTGGAATGACTTAATAGACTTAAAATGTCATGCTTTGTGCATTATAGCCTTAGCTGGATTAAAAACCCTGTGCGTATTTTAAGCTTCACATGTCCTATTAAATTACAGTCATCTTAGTTACCTTGTGCTCAATTTCCAGGATATTACCTTAGTTTTAAAAGAGTCTTTTGAAGTCCCATTTCTCATACCAGGAGCAATTAAATGCAGGGCAACAAAAGCTTAATGTACATAATGAGACGGGATACTGTCAACAGAGCCAAAAAAAAAGGAAAAATGGCAAAGACTAGAATCAGCAGTGATTAAACATTAAAGACAAACCATCTACTCCAAGTACTGTATGCTCTTACCTTCATATTTACTTTGAGTGAATTCATTAGAGCAATTTTTCCCGTAGAGCAATTCCATGAAAAAAAGGTTTCCGCTGTTAAATAAGATGGAAAACATGAAATTCTGTATCTCTGTCTTAGAAACTTATAGTACATATTAGCCAAAAAACTGCTGAGATAGCTCTTGCAGTTTTTTAAAATTTGAGATATAATTCACATACTATATTGTTTTATTGTTTATTTTATTGTTTAATTTTACTTTTATAAACATATTCTAGGGCCCAAAGGAACAAATAATCTTACCAACCAAAAGTTGGGGCAAATAGTCTTAACAATATACTGTTTCTTTTCTTTCATTTGAACTTTTTCTTATCTCCCAGGAGACATATTCTCAAACCCATACCCTCATACACACATAAAAAATTCAAGTTTAAAATATAGAGATAAGTGCATTCAGCTATTTTAGATGGAAAAAATAAACAGTGAGTTTAAGAAGACTACATACAAATGTTACCTCAATGCTAAATAATTTTTCTTAAAGTTTGTAATTTATTTATTTTTTGTTTTGTTTTAATATTTTATTGAGATATAATTCATATAACATAAATTTTACCATTTAAAAGTGCATACTCCAGTGGTTTTCCGTATATTCACTATGTTGTGTAACCATCACCACTATCTAATTTCAGAACATTTCATTCTGAAGAAGTCCCATAGCTATTAACAGTTAGTCAAGATTCCCTCCTTCCCTCTATCCCCTGGCAACTGCTAACCTACTTTGTGTCTCCATGGATTTGCCTGTTTTGGGCATTTTATGTGAATGGAATCACAATCCTTCACTTACCATGTTTTCCAGGTTAACCCATGTTGTAGCATCTTACAGTACTGCATTCCTCTGAATGGCTGAATAATATTCCATTGTGTGGATATACCACATTTCGTTTATCTAGTATCACTTCACAGACATTGGGTTGTATCTACTTTGGGGCTATTTGAATCATGCTGCTGTGAACATTTGTGCAGAAGTTTTTGTATGAACATGTTTTCACTTCTCTCAGGAATATACCTAGGAGTGGAATTGCTGGGTCTTGTGGTAGTTCTATGTTTAACCTTCTGAGGAACTGCCAAACTTTTCCACATCAGCTGAACCATTTTTTTTTTTTTTCAGCTGAACCATTTTGCATTCCCATTAGCAGTGTATGAGGGTTTCAATTTCTCTATATTCTCATCAACACTTGTTATTTTCCTTTTTTCCCTCCAGCTCTATTGAGATATAATTGACATATAACATTGTATAAGTTTAAGGTGTAAAATGCATTGATTTGATGCCCTTATGTATTGCAAAATGATTACCACCATAGCATTAGCTAACACTTGCATATCACATCACATAATTACCATCTCTTTTTTGTGCTGAGAACATTTAAGATCTACTCTCTTACAACTTTCAATTATACAATACAGTATTATTAACTATAATCACTATGCTGTACATTAGAACCCCAGAAATTATTCATCTTATTGCTGGAAGTTTGTACTCTTTGACCAACATTTCCCCTTTTCTCCCACCCCCAGCACCTGGTTACACCATTCTGGTCTCTGTTTCTATGTTTGGCTTTTTTAGATTCCACACATAAGTGAGATCATTCACACTTGTCTTTCTGTGTCTGACTTATTTCAGTCAGCATACTGTCCCCAAGGTCCATCTTTGTTCTCACAAATGGCAAGATGTCCTTTCTCATGGCTGAATAATATTCCATTGTATAGATATGCCATTATCTTCTTTATCCATTTTTCTGTTGATGGACACAAGTTGTTTCCATGTCTTGGCTATTGTGACTAATGCTGCAGTAAACACAGAGGTGCAGATATCTCTTTGATATCCTCTTTTCATTTTCTTTGAATATATATCCAGAAGTGGGGCTTGTTAGATCACATGGTAGTTCTATTTTTTAAATTTTCTAAGGAAGCTCCATAATGTTTTCCATGTTGGTTTCACCAATATGCATTCCCACCAACAGTGCAAAGGCGTTCTTTTTTCTCCGCATCCTTGCCAACACTTATATCATCTTTTTGATGATACCATTCTAACGGGTGGAGATAATATCTCGCTGTGGTTTTAATTTGCATTTTTCTTATGATAAGTGATGTCGAGCACCTTTTCATGTACCTGTTAGTATTTGGTTGTCTTCTTTGGAAAGATATCTATTTAGGTCATTTGCCCATTTTAAAATTGGATTTCTGTTTTGTTTTGTGTTTTGTATTTTCTTTAGCTATTGAGTTGTATGAGTTCCTTGTATATTTTGGATATTAACCCCTTATCAGATATGTGATTTACAAATACTTTCTCCCATTCCACAGGTTACCTTTTCATTTTGTTGATGGTTTCCTTTTGCTGTGCAAAAGCTTTTCAATTTGTTGTAGTTCCACCTGTAGACTTTTGTTTTTGATGCCTTTGCTTTTCGTATCAAATCCAAAATATCATAGCCAAGACCAACATCAAGGATTTTACTCTCGATGTTTTCTTCTAGGAGTTTTGTGGTTTCAGGTCTTACATTCAAGTCTTTAATCATTTTGAGTTAATTTTTGTGTATGATGTCCAGGTTTATTCTTTTGTTTGTGGCTGTTCAATTTTCCAACACCATTTACTGAAGAGACTATCCTTTCCGTGTTGTATATTCTTGACTCCTTTGTCAAAAATTAATTGACCATATGTGCATGGGTTTCTTTCTGGGCTCTCTATTCTGTTCCATTAGTCTGTACATCTGTTTTTGTTTTTGTTTTTTTAATATATTTATTGGAGTATAATTCCCTTCCAATGGTGTGTTAGTTTCTGCTTTATAACAAAGTGAATCAGCTATACATATACATATATCCCTATATCTCCTCCCTCTTGCATCTCCCTCCCACACTCCCTATCACACCCCTCTAGGTGGTCACAAAGCATCGAGCTGATTCCCTGTGCTATGCAGCTGCTTCCCACTACCTATCTATTTTACATTTGGTAGTATATATAAGTCCATGCCACTCTCTCACTTCATCCCAGCTTACCCTTCCCCAACCCCGTGTCCTCAAGTCCATTCTCTATGTCTGCATCTTTATTCCTGTCCTGCCCCTAGGTTCTTCAGAACCATTTTTTTTAAAATTTTTAAATTCCATATATAGGTGCTAGCATACAGTATTTCTTTTTCTCTTTCTGACTGACTTCACTCGGTATGACAGACTCTGGGTCCATCCACCTCACTACAAATAACTCAATTTCTTTTCTTTTTATGGCTGAGTAATATTCCATTGTATATATGTGCCACATCTTCTTTATCCATTCATCTGTCAATGGACACTTAGGTTGCTTCCATGTCCTGGCTATTGTAAATAGAGCTGCAATGAACATTGTGGTACATGACTCTTTTTGAATTATGGTTTTTCTCAAGGTATATGCCCAGCAGTGGGACTGCTGGGTCATATGGTAGTTCTATTTTTAGTTTTTTAAGGAACCTCCATTCTGTTCTCCATAGTGGCTGCATCAATTTACATTCCCACGAACAGTGCAAGAGGGTTCCCTTTTCTCCACACCCTCTCCAGCATTTATTGTTTGTAGATTTTTTGATGATGGCCATTCTGACTGGTGTGAGGTGATACCTCATTGTAGTTTTGATTTGCATTTCTCTAATGATTAGTGATGTTGAGCATCCTTTCATGTGTTTGTTGGTAATCTGTATATCTTCTTTGGAGAAATGTCTGTTGAGGTCTTCTGCCCATTTTTGGATTGGGTTGCTTATTTTTTTGATATTGAGCTGCATGAGCTGCTTGTAAATTTTGGTGATTAGTCCTTTGTCAGTTGCTTCATTTGCAAATATTTTCTCGCATTTGACGGTTGTCTTTTCATCTTGTTTATGGTTTCCTTTGCTGTGCAAAAGCTTTTAAGTTTCATTTGGTCCCATTTGTTTATTTTTGTTTCTATTTCCATTTCTCTAGGAGGTGGGTCAAAAAGGATCTTGCTGTGTTTTATGTCATACAGTGTTCTGCTTATGTTTTCCTCTAAGAGTTTTATAGTGTCTGGCCTTACCTTTAGGTCTTTAAGCCATTTTGAGTTTATTTTTGTGTATGGTGTTAGGGAGTGTTCTAATTTCATTCTTTTACATGTAGCTGTCCAGTTTTCCCAGCACCAGTTATTGAAGAGGCTGTCTTTTCTCCATTGTATATTTTTGCCTCCTTTATCAAAGATAAGGTGACCGTATGTGCGTGTGTTTATATCTGGGCTTTCTATCCCGTTCCATTGATCTATATTTCTGTTTTTGTGCCAGTACCACACTGTCTTGATTACTGTAGCTTTGTAGTATAGTCTGAAGTCAGGGAGCCTGATTCCTCCAGCTCCATTTTTCGTTCTCAAGATTGCTTTGGCTATTCGGGGTCTTTTGTGTTTCCATACAAATTGTGAAACTTCTTGTTCTAGTTCTGTGAAAAGTGCCATTGATAGTTTGATAGGGGTTGCATTGAATCTGTAGACTGCTTTGGGTAGTATAGTCATTTTCACAATGTTGATTCTTCCAATCCAAGAACATGTGACATCTCTCCATCTGTTTGTATCATCTTTAATTTCTTTCATCAGTGTCTTACAGTTTTCTGCATACAGGTCTTTTGTCTCCTTAGGTAGGTTTATTCCTAGGTAATTTATTCTTTTTGTTGCAACGGTAAATGGGAATGTTTCCTTAATTTCTCTTTCAGATTTTTCATCATTAGTGTATAGGAATGCAAGAGATTTCTGTGCATTAATTTTGTATCCTGCTACTTTACCAAATTCATTGATGAGCTCTAGTAGTTTTCTGGTAGCATCTTTAGGATTTCCTATGTATAGTATCATGTCATCTGCAAACGGTGACAGTTTTACTTCTTCTTTTCCGATTTAGATTCTTTTTATTTCTTTTTCTTCTCTGATTGCTGTGGCTAAAATTTCCAAAACTATGTTGAATAATCGTGGTGAGAGTGGGCAACCTTGTCTTGTTCCTGATCTTAGAGGAAATGGTTTCAGTTTTTCACCATTGAGAATGATGTTGGCTGTGGGTTTGTCACATATGGCCTTTATTATATTGAGGAAAGTTCCCTCTATGCCTACTTTCTGGAGGGTTTTTATCATAAATGGGTGTTGAGTTTTGTCGAAAGCTTTTTCTGCATCTACTGAGATGTTCATATGATTTTTCTCCTTCAGTTTGTTAATATGGTATATCACATTGATTGATTTGCATATATTGAAGAATCCTTGCATTCCTGGGATAAACCCCACTTGATCATGGTGTATGATTCTTTTGATGTGCTGTTGGATTCTGTTTGCTAGTATTTTGTTGAGGATTTTTGCATCTATGTTCATCAGTGATATTGGACTGTAGTTTTATTTTTTTTAGTTTTCATGGTATCAGGGTGATGACGGCCTTGTAGAATGAATTTGGGAGTGTTCCTCACTCTGCTATATTTTGGACGAGTTTGAGAAGGATAGGTGTTAGCTCTTCTCTAAATGTTTGATAGAATTTGCCTGTGAAGCCATCTGGTCCTGGGCTTTTGTTTGTTGGAAGATTTTTAATCACAGTTTCAATTTCAGTGCTTTTGATTGGTTGGTTTATATTTTCTATTTCTTCCTGCTTCTGTCTCAGAAGGTTGTGCTTTTCTAAGAATTTGTCCATTTCTTCCAGGTTGTCCATTTTATTGGCGTAGAGTTGCTGGTAGTAATCTCTCATGATCCTTTGTATTTCTGCAGTGTCTGTTGTTACTTCTCCTCTTTCATTTCTAATTCTATTGATTTGAGTCTCCTCCCTTTTCTTCTTGATGAGTCTGGCTAATTGTTTGTCAATTTTGTTTATCATCTCAAAGAACCAGGTTTTAGCTTTATTGATCTTTGCTATTGTTTCCTTCATTTCTTTTTCATTTATTTCTGATCTGATCTTTATGATTTCTTTCCTTCTGCTAACTTTGGGGTTTTTTTGTTCTTCTTTCTCTAATTGCTTTAGGTGTAAGGTTGGTTGTTTTCTTGAGCTGTTTCTTGTTTCTTGAGGTAGGATTGTATTGCTATAAACTTCCCTCTTAGAACTGCTTTTGCTGCGTCCCGTAGTTTTTGGGTCATCGTGTTTTCATTGTCATTTGTTTCTAGGTATTTTTTTATTTCCTCTTTGATTTCTTCAGTGATCTCTTGGTTCTTTAGTAGTGTATTGTTTAGCCTCCATGTGTTTGTATTTTTTACAGAGCTTTTCCTGTAATTGATATCTAGTCTCATAGCCTTGTGGTTGGAAAAAATACTTGATACGATTTCAATTTTCTCAAATTTACCAAGGCTTGATTTGTGACCCAGGATATAATGTATCCTGGAGAATGTTCCATGAGCACTTGAGAAGAAAGTGTATTCTGTTGTTTTTGGATGGAATGTCCTATAAATATCAACTAAGTCCATCTTGTTTAATGTGTCATTTAAAGCTTGTGTTTCCTTTTTTATTTTCATTTGGATGATCTGTCCATTGGTGAAAGTGGGGTGTTAAAGTCCCCTACTATGATTGTGTTGCTGTCTATTTCCCCTTTTATGGCTGTTAGCATTTGCCTTATGTATTGAGGTCCTCCTATGATGGGTGCATAAATATTTATAATTGTTATATGTTCTTGGATTGATCCCTTGATCATTATGTAGTGTCCTTCTTTGTCTCTTGTAATAGTCTTTATTTTAAAGTCTATTTTGTCTGATATGAGAATTGCTACACCAGCTTTCTTTTGATTTCCATTGGCATGGAATATCTTTTTCCAACCCCTCACTTTCTGTTTATATGTGACCCTAGGCCTGAAGTGGGTCTCTTTTAGACAGCATATATATGGGTCTTGTTTTTGTATCCATTCAGCCAGTCTATGTCTTTTGGTTGGAGCATTTCATCCATTTACATTTAAGGTAGTTATGTATATGTATGTTCCTATTACCATTTTCTTAATTGTTTTGGGTTTGTTATTGTAGATGTTTTCCTTCTCTGTGTTTCCTGCCTAGAGAAGTTCCTTCAGCATTTGTTGTAAAGCTGGTTTGCTGGTGCTGAATTCTCTTAGCTTTTGCTTCTCTGTAAATTTCTCCATCGAATCTGAATGAGATCCTTGCTGGGTAGAGTAATCTTGGTTGTAGGTTTTTCCCTTTCATCACTTTAAATATGTCCTGACACTCCCTTCTGGCTTGCAGAGTTTCTACTGAGAGGTCAGCTGTTACCTTTATGGGGATTCCCTTGTATGTTATTTGTTGCTTTTCTCTTTCTGCTTTCAATATTTTTTCTTTGTATTTAATTTTTGATAGTTTGATTACTATGTGTCTTGGCATGTTTCTTCTTGGATTTATCGTGTATGGGACTCGCTGCACTTCCTGGACTTGATTGACTATTTCCTTTCCCATATTAGGGAAGTTATCAACTATAATCTCTTCAAATATTTTCTCAGTCCCTTTCTTTTTGTCTTCTTCTTCTGGGACCTGTATAATTCAAATGTTGGTGCATTTAGTGTTGTCCCAAAGGTCTCTGAGACTGTCCTCAGTTCTTTTCATTCTTTTTTCTTTATTGTGCTCTGCAGTAGTTATTTCCACTCTTTTATCTTCCAGGTCACTTATCCATTCTTCTGCCTGAGTTATTCTGCTATTGATTCCTTCTAGATAATTTTAAATTTCATTTCTTATGGTGTTCATCGTTGTTTGTTTGCTCTTTAGTTCTTCTAGGTCCTTGTTAAACGTTTCTTGTATTTTCTCCATTCTATTTCCAAGATTTTGGATCATATTTACTATCATTACTCTGAATTCTTTTTCAGGTAGACTGCCTATTTCCTCTTCATTTGGTCTTGTGGGTTTTTATCTTGCTCCTTCCTCTGCTTTGTATTTCTCTGCTTTTCATTTTGCTTAACTTCCTGTGTTTGAGATCTCCTTTTCTCAGGCTGCAGGTTCGTAGTTACTGTTGTTTTCGGTGTCTTCCCCCAGTGCCTAAAGTTGGTTCAATGGGTTGTGTAGGCTTCCTTGTGGAGGGGACTGGTGCCTTTTTTCTGGTGGATGAGGCTGGATCTTGTCTTTCTGATAGGCACGACCGCATCCGGAGGTGTGTTTTGGGGTGTCTGTGACCTTATTATGATTTTAGGCAGCCTCTCTGCTAATGTGTGGGGTTGTGTTTCTGTCTTGCTAGTTGTTTGGCATAGGGTTGTACATCTGTTTTTAATGCCAAGATCATACTGTTTTGATTACTTTAGTTTTGCAATATAGTTTTCAATCAAGGAATGCGATGCCTCCATCTTCTTTTTAAGTTTACTTTAGCTATTTGTGGTCTTTTGCAGTTCTATACAAATTTTAGAATTAAAATTAGCCAATGAAACCCTTAGAAACATCCTATAGTTTTTTAAAATTTGAGATATAATTCACGTACCATAAAATGACCATTTTAAAGTATACAATTCAGTGGTTTTTAGAATATTAACAAGGTTTTATAATCATCACCACTATCTAATTCCAGAATATTTTCATCATCTCAAAAAGAAACTCTTTGCTTTATCAGTCCCTTCACCCTTTCCTCCTAGCCTCTGGCAATCACTAAGCTGCTTTCCATCTCTACGGATTTGTCTATTCTGGAAATTTCATGTTAAATAATCATATGTGATTTTTTGTTTGTGTGACTTCTTTCACTTAGCATTATGTTTTCAAAATGCATCTATGTTGTGACATGTATCAGTACTTCATTCCCTCTTAATGGGTGAATAGTATTTCACTTACGGGTATATCACATTTTATTTACCCATTCATAATTTGAGTTGCTTCCATTTTTTGGCTATTATGAATAATGTTGATATTTACATTACATTTTTTATGTGTATATATACATTCTAATTCTCTTGGGTATATATGTAAGAATGAAATTTGGGGGTGATATATTAACTATGTTTATCTTTTTGAAGAACTGCCAAACAGTTTTCTGTAGCATCTGTACCATTTTACATTCCCATCAGCAGTGTATGAGGGTTCCAATTTCTCTACATTCTCACCAGCACTTGTTATCGTCAAGTCATCCTAGTTGATGTAAAGTTGAATCTCACTGTGGCTTTGATTTGCATTTCCCTGAAGGCTAATGATATTGAGCATTTTTTCATGTGCTTATTGGCTAATTATATATCTTCTTCTGAGAAATGCTTATTCAGATTCTTTCCTCATTTTTAAATTGGGTTATTTGTCTTTTTATTTTTGAGTTGTAAGAGTTTTTTATATTTTATAGATACTAGGCCTTTATCAGATATAAGACTTTTTCTCTTTCTGTGGGTTGTCCTTTCAGTTTCTTGATAATGTTGTCCTACAGTGATTTTTAAAAACTATTCATTTGTATTTAATCCCAAATTTTCCAATACAATTTCACACCAATGGGAATATCTTTTAAAACACCATGATAGATGCTGAGCTAGGCCACTGTCAGGCTTTCCTTTTCCTTGGATTTTATAGATAACAGCCTGGCAAAGGAAAACAAGCTTTAGAAACACAAGGAAGGATAGAAACGTTCGTATGTCAGTATGGCTAAAAGATCCCAACAGTCATGATGATCTGTATATATATTAGCCCAATTTAAGAAAGAATTTCAGACCATCTTTAAGAAATTTACTGTTTATTAGTCCATGACAATGAACTGGTACAAATGAAGGGAGAATAGATTGCTCTAGTCATCCTATAAACCCTAGGAGATGAGTTGAATCAAGCTCCATGCTATGCACAGATAAACCTGTGCCTTTCTCAGCCTAGAGATCCCGGTGTGAATAGGGTGAGAAAATATCAGGGACAACAAAAGAGTTAGAAAAGAGGAGGGAGGGAGGCCCTTCTATAATACAGGACTGCATCTGAGAACTTTTCAGGAGAGAATATTTACTCTGCAACTGCCTGAGGAGGGACACTCCTTAGGACTTTAGCTTGAATGATTCAGGCTGGTTACTTTGAACCCATGGAAGCTACAAATATAAAAGGAGCTCTAGGTGCTTTACATATATCTATCAGCCTACAACAACTTTGCAAAGTAGGTGGCATTATTTCCATCTTACAGTGGAAAATATTGACAAAGAGGCTAGCAATTTGCCCAAGGTCAAATAGACAAAGGGCACGGCTGGAACCAAATACCATTTAAAGAGGACAAATCTGTTCTATTTCATTGTTCTAGACCAAGTTTTAGGAGGACAGTCATTTTGGAGGATAAACTATTGTCCATTATCAGATATGTAAGTGAATGCTAAGGCAAGGAGAAGTTTGTCCTCATTGGTACACACAGCAGAGAGGTTTAACAGTTCCCAGGTGCTCCTGTTCTGGCCCCCAAGGGATATAATTAGAGTGACTACTAAACTCCTAACGTGATACTAGATAATTTTTACATGTCTGTCTTTATCTCTTTCCCTGAGAATATAGGGACCATATTATCTTGTTCCCATTGCAATACCAGAGCCTGACATAGTGTCTGACAAATATTAGGGCTTTGTGTCACACACTCTACCCCCAAAAATTAATAAATGATTGCATGAATAAAAGAATACATAAATAATAAGAGCTAACAGTTACTAATTCTTACTATGTGCAGATATTGTTCTAAATACTTTTCATCTATTTACTCATATAAATCATACATCAAAAAATAAGTATAATTAAGTACCTTCATTGGACAGATGAGGAAATGGATACAAAGGCCTGGATCTATGGTCTGTGCTTTTATACATTGCACTAAACAGCCTCTCCTGCAAAATGAATCAAAAGCCTATTTATGTAACTGCAGAACCAGCCCCAAATCGGCCCTATCCTGTTTCTAAGGTACTGAGCTGTTTTCTAGAGACAGTAGATCAAAACTGCAAGTCATGCAGCCGAAGCATGTGTAGAGGAGAAAATTTTGACCTCAAACAACACCCGGAACCAGTGTTTCACCCCCCACAGAGCCAAAGGGCTAGGAACCTGAGCAATGGAACCCTTTCAGAAACGAAGGGTCCTCTGTCCAGGAAGATCCAGTGCTGAAGCCCCTTCACCATACTTTACCCTAAAGGGCCAAGTTCCAAAGCCCTCCAATGGAAACTCGCTCGCCAGTGCTTCCACATACCAGCCTTCTTCCCCCAACTCCGAAAAGTTTGACTGAACCCCCAATCTGGGAGACAGATCTGAGCTCTGCTTCCTGTCTCCTTGCCGGCTGACCTCGCAATAAAGCTTTTTTTTTCCCTCAGAAGCCAGTGCCACAGTATTGGCTTCTGTGTGCATTGGGCAGCGAGCCCTTTGCCGGGTAACAAATTCCTACTGCCATAAAATCAAGAGGATTTAGAAAGTAGTCACTCCCAATCCAGCTTTCAGGTCCTCTTGTCTCTGTAGTCGTTCACAAATATATGTTTGATTGGTTATGGTACTGAGAATGCTAAAGAACCAGGTCCCTTGGTTTCCCTTCTTACCTCCGCTGGTGACTGGCGCAGGTCAAAGGAAGGTCAGGGACCCTGCAGACTTCACTCATGCCTGTGATGCCAAGCTTCTGGGGGCAGCAGCACAGAAGCCAGAGTTGTTCACAGAAAGATTGGATACCCAGAATGGTCAAAGAAGGGGTGGCTACAGATGACTCAGCAGTTGGAAGCACCCTAGCAGGAGTGGCCACATGTTTAAGTGCATGTGCTCTGACTCTGAAACTGCAACTCATCTTTAATCTGGCCTTGACATTGTGTCCTTGTCTGACATAGCTAATATGAAACGCAGACCACCACCTCTGCCTGGCTAGGACAAATGCTAACCAACCAGGAAAAGGATTTAAAGTGGTACTGGATTAGTCCTGCTCTTAGGAGATAATGGAAATATGTGTTCAAGCATCTTTAGCCTAGTGATCACCTGAGGGAAACGGTCTGAATTTGAGTCTGAATTACTTGAAGCAGGCACAGCTGATGCCCCTGCCACTATGACATGGGTGCTGAGGACTGCTGTGTTGCTAACATCTCCCTCACAGCAGCAGAAATGCAGTCGTGTTTAAGACCAAACATATATTACTGAGCATCCAGGCTCTCAACTCATCAGTGGGGGACTTCCCTGGCAGTCCAGTGGTTAAGACTGTCCAGTGGTTAAGACTCCGTGCTTCCGCTACAGGGGGTGAGGGCTCAATCCCTGGTTGGGGAACTAAGATCCTGCATGCCACAAGGCGCAGCCAAACAAATAAAAGAATAAAAAAATAAAATCAACTCATCATTGGGCTTATAAAGCCAGTGATTGACAAACGTACTTAGCTGCCTATTGCAGTCACCTGGGGAATTTAAAAATACTGATGCCTGCATCCCCCCTTCACACATTCCTGGATGGGGCCTGGGTATGAGGATTTTTAAAAGCACCCAGATGATTCTGTTGTGCAGCCATGGTGGAGACCCACTGCCCTAGAATGTCGTTTAAAAACTGCTCAGGCCCAAGTTAGCATTTTTACTATACCCATTGATGAGCAGATTTTATATATGTTCCAAGGTTATAAGGATCAAAGGAGATAATGTCTGTAAATTGCTCAGTGCAGTTCTTGGCAAGAATAAGCTCTCAATAAATACTAATTCTTATTTGCCCCAACTGTGTGTATGTGCATGCACACACACACACACACACACACCCTGTATTACAACCCTACAATCAAACCACAAGTTAATAAAGTTACAGGAATTTTCTAGTTAACTGAGGATCAATCTCAAATTTACTTTAAAAAAAACTGTATTAAATTATTCTAAACTACAATTGCCCACTTCTCTGCTTAAGGATGTCAAGTCTAACTGACAGTTTCTTCCTTGGACGTTTAAGTGTTGGTTTAGGACTGTCAGTGAGTCATAGTTTCTGTCTTCTACATATCCATAGCACTAGGAGGTTCAAATATGAAAATTCAGGCCTTATTCAAAGGTGAATGTTTTATTAAATCCTAGTTATTAATTTATATTTTAGCGATATATCTCTCACAGTAGAAAGCCGAAATAAATTTGGTCAAAGTCCTGGCCAGTTAGATTAAAATAATGCTTTATTGAGTTCCCCTGGTGGCGCAGTGGTTGAGAGTCCACCTGCCGATGCAGGGGACATGGGTTCGTGCCCTGGTCTGGGAGGATCCCACATGCCACGGAGCGGCTAGGCCCGTGAGCCATGGCCGCTGAGCCTGCGCGTCTGGAGCCTGTGCTCTGCAACGGGAGAGGCCACAACAGTGAGAGGCCCGCGTACCGCAAAAAAATAATAATAAATAAAAATAATGCTTTATTGTAGTTCTGAGTATTTTCACCATGAGACTATGCTGTTGCATATGTGTTCATTTAAATCATGTTCAAACTTAAGAGAAATTGTACAAATTATGTTTTGATCAATGGAGTCATCTTGATTGATTTGCAGGTCAATATATTTTAAATTTCCTCTTCAAGGCCATGGGCAGCACACTTTGAGAACAAAGGTGTCCCATTACCCGAAAAGGTCGTGGCTATGTTGAGATATTCAGGACATGGGCGGGAGGGTGAACAGGATAAGCTGTACAGGGAGAGGAAGCAGCATGTGCAAGACCTTGAGGTATGACATACTTTGCATATCTGAGAAAGTGGAGGAAGAGTGTTCTGACAGACTCAAAAAGTGAAATGGAGCATATTTGGCAGGGAGACTGGAGAGATATGAGGCTCAGGTCTGCATCTTTGTTGAGACTTGATTCCTCATGTTGAGTCTGAGCAGTGTAAGTACCTGACAAGGAGCTTTTTTGATTATAATGCAAGTGCCTGACATTGAGCCTTTGATTACCAAGACATCCATTTCAAAGACATCCACCTCAAATAAACGTATTGCCACCTGTATGACACAGCTCCTACCTAAGCAACTAGATAAGGACCCAGGCTGATCTACCCAGGAAGTTTCCCTTTTAAAAGCCCTGGGTATCCTAGATAACTGCTTGAGTGACCGCATTTTCCCCTCCTGCACCTTAATTTCTGCTCTTCTGTTATAAATTCTCCAATAAAAAGTGAACCCACAAAACCCTAGGCACCCCGCCGTCAGCCCCAATAAAAGCAGAGCCCAAGATCCCCACTCTGTCTCTATCCGTGACCTTGCTGTATGGCCCTCAGGCATGCTCTAAACCCTCAGTGGTTTATAAACCTTCTTTCTTCAAAGTTCTTTTGTTGCAGAGGTGCATGTTACAACTGTAATAAGAACTACAGGAACCCGTCCAGCCCCAGCACTGGCTCTGGTTGGGGAAAGATCTGTGGGGACCCCAACACAAGTAGTACAGGCCTAGCTTCGTGCCTCAGGTAGTCCTAGCCAATAGCGTCACTATTGACAGGCTGAGACCTACATGAAACACTGGGTTAGAGACATCCACCCATCCTCACTCTGTTTTGGCTAAGGGTTAACTATTTCCACAATAATTCTGTGTAACGAACCAGCCCAATACTTAGTGGCTTAAAACACAATTATTTATTCTCTCTCACACATCTGCGAACTGGCTGGGAATTGGCTGATCTAGGCTGGGATTGACTCTAAACTGCAGGTTGGGGCCGGATTTACTCCACAAGCCTCTCATCTTCCCTGAACCAGTGTGCTACCTGGGCTAGCTTCTCTCATGGCCAGGCATGACTGCAATGGGCAAGCCTAACTGCACAAGGCATTTCGAGCCTCTGCATGAATCATGTCTGCTCCTGTCCCTCTGGCCCAAAGTCAAGAGGCTGGGAAGTGCACTCTATTCACAGTAGGAGGAAATACAGGTTTTAAGAGTTAAATGGCTGAAAGCACAGATGCAGAGAAGAGTGGGAAATCTGGGCTAAAAAGTTAACCTACTAGATCCACCAAGGTGAGGTTTTGGTGATCACCTTATGCTGCCCTCGTCATCCAAGGCCACATGCGCTATTTTCCTGTTAAGAGGTTAATATGACCTCTCTTGACCCTAATATGTCATCTGGCCCTTGTTCTCTTATGCTGCTGGAGTCATTCCCAAAAAAGAAAGAATAAGAACAGTGATCCCAATACATTTACTGCGGGAAGACATCTGGAGAGTTGTATTTGTTTTTCTTCAGTTTTCAGCTGGATGTTTGGCATTGTGTCAAAAGTTTTACTCTGAGAGGTTTAGAAAAGTGAGTCTATTTAGTTTGTTACTTCCTCTCCACTTTATAATAAAATACTAGAGTCTCACTCAAATGCCACCCCTTGGCTGCTTGCTGGGAACTATGTTACAAGGGAATGTGGATGTCATAAGTTACCTTCTGATGCTCATTCACAAGAATAAATTCCCTCTTGAACTTAAACCAATTGGCTCACTTTAGAAATAATCCCATGCCTTGTTTTGTCACATGACAATGAGATTCTATATGCAGGAGATCCTTGTCTTCCTTGGATTTAACAACCACTGTTTCTACTATTTGCTAATGACCACTTGGTCAAGGCACGCAATCACTTGTCATTTTTATTGAGATATATAGTTGAATGCCATCTATCCCCACCTTGGTGCCACAGTTTTGATCATGTGCTTTTCTTAGAGAATATTAACTTCAATAGAAGTGTTTGCAAATTTGGGACTTTTCCAGGTATCTTGGGATATAACCCTTGTGAATGTTGGCAGCCTTTATCTTTCTCTCTGAAAAGGAGAATGGCCTCTGAACTCAGTTCAGTGCTTCAAATAAAATAAAGCACAAACACCTCAGGGCACCTGTGGCATATATTTAGTGAATATTTATATATATGTTCACTAAATATATATATATAATGCATATATTATAATATACCACATATTATTTTTTGAAGTATTTTATACATTTTTTATTCCTGAGCTGGTTTTCTGCATCAATGAAGCATTTACAGATTGAACATATTAAAGTAACGTAAATAGAATAATAAGCATAAAGATTAGAAAGCATGGTGCTAAATTTTCATTATTTGATGATTATATTAATGCTAGAGAATGAGTAAAAGCAACCATAATACCATTGCAATTAGAAATTCAGTTAGGTTGACTGTACAAGATTAATTGTTGTCCTCAAAGTAAATTTTAAGAAAAGATAAACTACCTAGAAATAAATGCCCAGATCTATTTGAAGAAAAGTCTTAAATTCTACTGTTGAACCCAAAAGGCTTAAATACATATCAAGAACTGACATGTTCTTAGCTAAGAACAGTCAACTTTGTATAACTAGAACAGCGTTTCTCAACTGTATATTATAGCCTCCAAAGGACCCTTTTTAGACATATTTTTTCTTAATCTCTCTCTCCTGTTAAATTTTAATACCACAGATACACCAAATATCTGTTTATATACTATACATATACCTGTGCTTTACACAGAAAAAGAGTAAGTTTTAAAAAAAGTAAATTTTTTGACCTCCAAGAACCAGTCTTTGTCCCTTTAGGTGTAATATATCCTTGCTGAGAATGCATGAAATAGACCTTCTCTCTTAATTTATTCCTAACTTTAATTCAATACCAATCAAAATACCAACAATAATTTCTGATGCTGGATACACTGATTCAAACTTACAAGACTGGCTTGAAAAGTTTCAAAGTATAAGAATTCTGAGGGGGACTAGCTCTTCTATTAGGATTATAAGACATATTGTAGAAAAGGTCATAAATATTGATATTATGTGGTAGATTTTCCAGGATATATATTTTATAAGTAGAGCCAGTACATGGTGGAATTTAATATGTGATAAAAAGTGGATTATCAAACAAATGGATTTTGAACAACTGACTAGTCCAAAGAATGAGAATGGGGAGTTTATCTCTATTACACTCTTTACACCGAAAAAAAGATGGTCAAAGATTTTAACACAAAATGAGATACCACACAAGTATGGAAGAAAATATAGAAAAAAATATTCATATTTTCTTGGAGGGAAAGCCTGGACACAAAATCCAGAAGCCATAAAATTAACGACAAATAGCTGTGCATTAAAATGAAAAAATTAATATTTGCATGGTTAAAAATACCACAAATGAAGTTAAAAGGCAAACAACACACCAGGATAAAATATATTTGCATTGGGTATATATATACAAAATGGCTAATATTCATAAGATATATTGAACTCTAATAAATCAATAATAAAAATACTAATGACTCCAGAAAAGTGGGCAACAGAAGAAATGGAAATGCAAATAATTTCAAAATGTAAAAAAAAAAGTGACCATCCACAGAATAAAACTTGAATGAACATTTTTCATGTATCAGAATGGCAAAGTTGAAAATATTTTGTAATATAACATGTCATTGAGAATATGTAAAAACAAATTCTTACCCATTTTTAGTAAGGGTATAAATCAGCAAAGTCTCTTTTGCAAAAACAGTTGGTTAATTGCTATGAAAAGTAGAACTTTACACACCCCTTGACTAATATTTTCAGATCTAAATATTTATGCTACAGATGTATTCATCCTTGTAGTTAAAGACATTTTTTCTAAAATGTTTACAGCAGCATTTTTGTAATAGTGAAGAGTAAAATATCCAATGATAAAAGACTATTTATATGATTTTGATACATTCATATAATAGAATACAATGTAGCTACTAATGAAGAATGATTTCCAAGGCATTTTATGGGGGAAAAAAGCAAATTTACTGAAAATTATACAGTATTGATATTTGTGATAGTTAATGTTATATGTCAGGTTGTCCAGACCATGGCCTGCAGTTGTTTGTTCAAACACTAATCTAGTTGTTGCTCTGAAGGTATTTGTAGATGTGATTAATATTTATAATTAGTTAACTTTAAATAAAATACATCACCCTTGATAATGTGGGTGGACCTCTTGAAGGCCTTAAGAGTAATACTGAGGTTTCCTGGAAAAGAAGTTCTGCCTTATGACAGTAACATGTACTCTTACCTAATTTCCAGCCTGCCCTATAAATTTCAGATTTACCAATCCCCACAATTGGGTGAGCCAATTTCTTAAAAATCTCTCCCTCCCCTACACCCGTATATATAAAGAGATTGGTTCTGTGGGTTCTGTTTCTCTGGAGAATGCTGGCTGATATAGTAAGTTATTATATCTTTTAAAAAACTTGTACATGTTATGATTGTATATTCAGCAATTGCCTCTGGAGGGACATTTAAGAGATTAAGACCAGTGGTTGATTTTTAGGGGAGGTGGGGGTTTTAATTTATTTTATTGAAGTATAGTTGATTTACAATGTTGTGTTAATTTTCTTCTGTATAGCAAAGTGATTCAGTTATACATATATATATATATATATATATATATATATATATATATATATATACATATATATATATATATACATTCTTTCTCATAATTCTTTTCCATTATGGCTTATCACAGGATATTGAATATAGTTCTCTGTGCTATACAGTAGGACCTTATTGTTTATCCATTCTATATATAATAGTTTGCATCTACTAATTCCAAACTCTCAATCCATCCCTCCCCCACTCCCCATCCCATTGGCAACCGCAAGTGTGTTCTCTATGTCTGTGGGTCTGTTTCTGCTTCATAGATAGGTTGATTTGTGTCATATTTTAGATTCCACATATAAATGACATCATATGGTGTTTGTCTTTCTCCTTCTGGCTTACTTCATTTAGTATGATAATCTCTAGGTCCATCCATGTTGCTGCAGATAACATTGTTTCATTCTTTTTTATGGCTGAGTAGTATTCCATTGTATATATGTACCACATCTTCTTTATCCATTCATGTCAATAGACATTTAAGTTGTTTCCATGTCTTGGCTATTATAAATAGTACTGCAATGAACATACGGGTGCAGGTATCTTTTTGAATTTTAGTTTTGTCCAGATATATATCCAGGAGTGGGATTGCTGGATCATATGGCAACTCTATTTTTAGTTTTTTGAAGAACCTCTATACTGTTTTCCATAGTGGCTGCACCAGTTTACATTCCCACCAACAATGTAGGAGGGTTCCCTTTTCTCCACACCCTCTCCAACATATGTTATTTGTAGATTTTAAAATGATGGCCATTCTGACCGGTGTGAGGTGGTACCTCATTGTAGTTTTGAGTTGCATTTCTCTAATAATTAGTGATGTTGAGCATCTTTTCATGTGCCTTTTGGCCATTTGTATGTCTTCTTTGGAGAAATGTCTGTTTAGGTCTTCTGCCCATTTTTTGATTGGGTTGTTTGTTTTTTTGTTGTTGAGTTGTATGAGCTGTTTGTATGTTTTGGAAATTACACCCTTGTCAGTTGCATCATTTGCAAATATTTTCTGCCAGTCCATCAGCTGTCTTTTCGCTTTGTGTGTGGTTTCCTTTGCTATACAAAAGCTTGTACGTTTGATTAGGTCCCGTTTGTTTATTTGTGCTTTTATTTCTATTGCCTTAGGAGACTGACCTAAGAAAACACTGGTACGATTTATGTCAGAGAATGTTTTGCCTATGTTCTCTTCTAGGAGTTTTATGGTATCCTGCCTTATATTTAAGTCTTAAAGCCATTTTGAGTTTATTTTTGTGTATGGTGTGAGGGTGTATTCTAACTTCATTGATTTACATGTGGCTGTCCAACTTTCCCAACACCACTTGCTGAAGAGACTATCTTTTTCCCATTGTGTATTCTCGCCTCCTTTGTTGAAGATTAATTGACCGTAGGTGTGTGCGTTTATTTCTGGGCTTTCTATTCTGAGGAACAGTGGTTGGTTAAACTTGTAACTCAACGTTTGGTTCCTAGCCCTGCAGTGTCAAGTTGGGAGTGAGAAATGCAGAATCTGAGGCCCCACTTCAGATCCATGGAATCAGATCTGCATTTTAACAAAATGCAGAATTTGAGAGGCACTGGCAAGGGGATTAGGGGCTGGGGGACATAGCTTCAGATGAAGGGTGGCCACTTCTTCAGCCTGGACTCCCATGCACTGGTTGAACTTTCCTCTGTTCCCACTCGTCCTCCATCCTCTGCCTCTCCAACTCGCCCATGCAAGGTGACAATGACTCCCTGCCTCTCTCCTTACTCAGACTACTTCTGACATGCCTCCTATTGATGGCCTTTTCTCTTTCAGCTTTTCGTTTTTGTTTTTTTTTTTTCCTTTTTGGGAGTAAATTTTAGTAGTCCAAACTAATTTCTCCTCACTTCTTGGGATTTCCTACCCCCAGTCCTTGATGACTCCAATCTACATGAAACCCTGGAGCTTGGGGGGCAGGGATGGGATGTGGAGAACAGACACTGTATTTGGCTTTGCTGCATTTTCCTCAGAAACTGTGGGGAGGATGCTGGGCTATCAAAGAGGGGGGATGGAATTTTCGTTACTGTTGTTTATGCTCATATTGTGTTTTAAGCAGAAGATATTTTTTAAATATCTGAAGGTTTCATTTAATGACATGATTTATCAACAGATCTTGAAAATTTTAACTTGGGGAGCTTTTAAAAGTGGTGTAATTGAATGCAGAGGTCAGTGAAAGATGAATTGATCTTATTAGAGGGCAGATTATCCAATAGGGGCTCACCTGGTTTAGAGAAAAGCTATAACTTTAACAGGAAGAGAGGAAAGAAATATAAAAAAGACAACCTTGGGGAAAAAATACAGCAGGAATAAAACCTGAAAACTTTGCTTGTTCTTATTGTTAAGCTATGGCTCTTATAATGTTTCCAAAGAATGAATGAGCCTGAAGCCTGATACAACTCAATATGACCTTAGAGTCTGTCTTCTAACAGCTGTAAGGCCATTTGAAGAACTCGGGCCCCCAAATGGATTTGTTAGGCCACGGCTTAGAGAAATGAGTTTCCATTTTGCAGACGGCCTTCCCTATTACTAAGCTCTAACTTCGATTCTCAGACACATTCTGCAGTGCATCACCTTCAAATAACCACTCTCAGTGTCAAAGACCTTCCTGTCTCCACTTGTTGAAGTGTTTTCTGAGCACTTTAGGCCTAGAGGCCAATCAAACCCCATCTGCCTAGCATAGTTCAGGGACACAAGACATAACTCTGCAAGGCACTTCTTACTGCAGGTGGGGAAGGGCAGGTGGGAATGTTATGTTAATTTTAAATATTATTATCTGAACCTTTTTATTCCCACAACCACAAAAAACCAGGCCCAAGCCTGGATTTGGATATAGAGTTACTCCAGAGAAGTGTACATTTATATTACTAGATAAGAACATTATTATAATATTGTAGCCCAGCTGACTCTGATGTTATCATGTAATGGCAGAGATCCTGTTAGCTAGGTACAGGATAATAGCTTATTTCTGGACTAGAAATTGTTGGTACTTCAAAGAACTAATTTGTGCATTACCTCCAAAGCATGGAGAAGCCCAGTAATTTGATATATCCCTATGGTATATGTGAAGCTTTCCAGTTGTGGTTCACAAATTTTATTTTTATAGTAGTAAATTCCGTTTTTCAAAGGTAATTTTAGGTAGAACCTCAACATTTAGAATAGAAAGTAAACATGCTATTAAGGAAATAAGTGGGCCCAAACTGCTACCTAGCTGTATTAAGTGCCTCTAACCCCATGATATACTCTGAAGGACAATTATATCATCCGGGGGC
This sequence comes from Hyperoodon ampullatus, assembly GCF_949752795.1. Taxonomy (NCBI): domain Eukaryota; kingdom Metazoa; phylum Chordata; class Mammalia; order Artiodactyla; family Ziphiidae; genus Hyperoodon; species Hyperoodon ampullatus. The sequence continues at coordinate 67,295,269 of NC_136921.1, forward strand.
TCCCTGGAATATAATTTGCAAACGGTCTAGATGAAAACCAGTTTTAATTTGGTGTTCCCAGTTTCCCTATTTTCTTAAGTTCTCCTGCTAGATCCATATCTTCTTGAATTCGCAAGTTGTACTACACTCCTAACAGTTGGGTTTCTTTTTGAGATTGGGAGACTCACACTTCTGAACGCCAAGCTTTTAATCTTGACCTTTTGAGTTAAAATCTTTCTAAAGTATATTGCACATTTCCTAGTGTCCTTAAACAGTGTGCTAAATGAATTTTAATCTTTTTTGGCTTGGAATCATCATTTTGGAGACTACAATATATACTATTATACTTGATAGTTAATACAATATAGTAGAAAGAGCACAGACTGTGTAGTCCATGGCATATACTGAACAACCCACTGAACAGCTGTGTCCTTAAACAAATAATTGAACCTATCTCAGTTACTTAAAAACAAAACTCATATATCAGAATGATACCTAATTTGCAGAGTTGAATGTAAAAGTTGAATAGAATAATGCCTGCCACATAGTAAGTACCAAATCATTTGTAAGGAGGGTATAGGGAGGAGTAGATAAGACTGCTAGCTGTCCACACAAATCCATACTCCCCATTTAGAGACTGAATTTCCTGGCCCATAGATCTGCCAAATGAGAGGATTTACCATCACCATCATTCCAGGGCCTTCTGTGAGTGGAACTGTGGTGCATTTCTAGCTTGTACCAATACAAAAAGCTGACCCATTTCTGTTGCAAAGGTTTTTCCTCCTCTGTTGGTTGGGTATTGCAAACCTCTGAGGCCAGCAGTGTAAGGTGAGGGAGAGGCAGTAACACAACAGAGGGAGGTGATACAGAAAAAGGAAAACTTGCTCATCAACTTACTTTTGCTATCCAGATCTGCTTGGCCCAACTAGCACATGTACCATTACTATCTAACAATAAACTACTGGGCCACCTGTCTGACCTTGTGACTTGGGGAATCTGATGGAAGCATGTAGTCTTGGATTACACAGTCACTCTGCTAGGCTAGGAGCTGCTTTGACAACAGGGAGTAGTTTTATGCCACATGAGGCCCAGCCTTGCGCTAGACTGCTAATCTCTGCTGTGATTCTTGTATGAGTAATGGCATCTAATCACCATGGATACCTCTAGAACCAATATATCTGCTGAATCTTGTAGGCCAAGTGACAGGGCCAATTGTACTGCAACTAGAAATCAAGTGCCCCAGTTCTTCAATCCCATGCTAAGAGTCTGCTTTTTAGGGTTATTTTTAGGTATTAACTGTCTCAGTGTAAGTTTTTCCGGAAAAACACAGCCTGAGACAAAGGACTTGCATGCAAGTCATTAACTTTGGGAAGCAATCCCAAGGAACCGAGATCAGAGTCTGGGAAGAATGGAACTGGGAAGTGGGGAAAGCCAGTCTGTGGGTCATTCTCATGCTGCTCACATAGTGGGCGACTGGGCTCCATCTCGGCTTGGGAACTTCTGAGGGTGAACTGCAGTTTTGTCCACCCAAGCATCAGAGGGGGCTATTTGTCCACTGACTTTGCCCAGTGGGTCAAGTGTGACCTCCAGAAGTGATAAATCCAGGTTTGCTTTGCATAAGAATGGCCAAGTGAGCTCATTTTGGTGATCATGTGCAACACCAGGGAAGCGTGAGGGCAGAGAGGGATCCTTGTGATGCAACCCTAGCAAGGGGCTTTCAGGTTACCTCCGCCTGAAGCCAGCGCTGCACCCACTAGAGTAAAAGGGCAGAAAGATGTACCTGAGGCAGGTTAGCTGTTTTCTTTAAACAAAATGGCTGCAGCAGCCATGCTTTTTCAGTAATAATTATAAAGTAATTACTGTCGCTTTTGTACTTTGTGTAACTATTACTTTGTTGTTATTAGCTATCATTTCTTACTGCCATTAATGGGCTTTTCTGTGGCACTGTTTCAAAATCTCACTAACCTGTTTCACTTCTACCATAAGTTTGAAAATCAATTGCTTTGCATGGTTGGTTAGGATTTTGAGTAAATTAAAAGTAAATAGGCCCTGAGTGGAAGCCTGAAATAATGTTTTTTTTTTAATTTTTAATTTTTACTTTTGGCTGCGTTGGGTCTTCGTTGCTGCACGCAGGCTTTCTCTAGTTGTGGCAAGCCGGGGCTACTCTTTGTTGCAGTGCACAGACTTCTCATTGTGGTGGCTTCTCTTGCTGTGGAACATGGGATCTAGGCATGCGGGTTCAGTAGTAGCGGCTCGCGGGCTCTAGAACACAGGCTCAGTAGTTGTGGCTCACAGGTTTAGTTGCTCCTTGGCATGTGGGATCTTCCCGGACCAGGGATCTATCCCATGTCCCTTGCATTGGCAGGCAGATTCTTAACTACTGTGCCACCAGGGAAGTTCCCCGAAATAATTTTTAAAAAGCACATGAGGGGGCTTCCCTGGTGGTGCAGTGGTTGAGAATCTGCCTGCTAATGCAGGGGACACGGGTTCGAGCCCTGGCCTGGGAGGATCCCACATGCCATGGAGCAACTAGGCCCGTGAGCCACAACTACTGAGCCTGCGTGTCTGGAGCCTGTGCTCCACAACAAGAGAGGCCGCGATAGTGAGAGGCCCGTGCACCACGTTGAAGAGTGGCCCCCGCTTGCCACAACTAGAGAAAGCCCTCGCACAGAAACGAAGACCCAACACAGCAAAAATAAACAAATAAATTAATAAACTCCTACCCCCAACATCTTAAAAAAAAGCACTTGAGGATGCTAAACTAAACTTACCATGGTAATTATTTCACTATATATGTAAGTCAGACCATTATGTTGTACATCTTAAATTATACAGTGAGGTATGTCAGTTACATCCCAATAAAACTGGGGAAAAAATCTAAGAAATTTATAGATGCACATGATTTTATGACTTTTGATATGTCTATTTAGCCTACATAATGGCCCTTTATTTCCTCTTAAATTTCTCATTCTCATGTTCTAGTTGGGTGAAATTGTCAGAGACCCAAATTATAAACTAACATGGGCTATTGTTTTGATTTAACATGGGCTGTTATTATGAACACATAGTATAATTTATTTTACTATTATTCTTTTTATTTTGTAATGAGGTAAAAAATTTAAAACTATATCATATTATAGCATTTTGCTAATTATTATAGCTTTATTTTGTTATTTGAGTTATATCCAGTACACACATATAAAATTTGTACCAAATTAGTACAAATTAGTACCAATTGATTTTAGTTCAGGTTCATTAAATTAAAAAAAATAAAGAACTGTTAAGCCATGCATAATACGATAATATATTATAAACAGAACTCCCAATACAGGATTCCTGATCTGTGTTCCCAGCAAAGAAAGATATTTATTTTGAAAATGAAGGATTTAAATCAAATATCTGCTTCCTCCAAAATGTTTTACAAAAAAGTAGTAGGGACAAAAATAATAATGGGGGAAAAGAAATAAATTCAACTTCAAATGGCTTTTATCTTTGGTACAGACTCTATTAGTTCAAATTAAGCAAAGATTAAAATGCAAATATTGATTTTGGTGTCAGCTGGATTTCCAGGGTCTTTGAAATGTTTAGAAAACAGTCTGCACATTTCATTTCCTTTTTTTTTTTTTTTTTTTTGGACAGCACACTGTTGCCAGCATTTCTTTGATTTGCACATCTGGAATCACTAAAACATGCAGCTGGGAAAACTGCCAGTGATATTTTGTTTTCTTGGCTAGAATTAGAACCTTGGCCTTACCAAAGGGTAATTATCTGGGCAAGTTAATGATGAAATCTTGAGTGATGACAAGGTGGAGGCTCAGGTAGTGGTGACCATGGGATTTGGAATTGAATTTGTCACTATACTTCTCTGAATTTTATGAGATGCTATGGAAGATATCACACTGCCTTTGTCAAACCTCCTGGGTCTCATGTCTGCTCACACACAGAGCAAGTCATGGCCTTCCACCTCTGAGGCTGATCATAGTCTTATCCACACAGGCAGCAGGTGAGAGAGGAGAGCATGGCACACTCTCTTGCCAGCCATTCACCCCAAGTGCCAATACAAGACACACAAATCAACAGTGAAGTGCCATAAAGGAATCACCTTATGTCTCCAGCGAAAATAGCAAGAAAGAGATGGAGACTTTACAAATTCAATGGATTAGAAATAGTCCAGGAGAGCAAAGAGGAAAATAATGTGGCAGTGATTTTGTTTTAATATCTCCAAGCTTCTCTTAAAAAAAAGAACAGCTCATGTAAAGAAATACTGATGAATAAAGGAAGGTCAATAGCTTAAATGGTCTTTCCTTTTATGTCATTTAACAAACACCAGAGTGTAAATTGGTATAAACACTTTGAAAAAAATTTCTGACAGTGCTTATGAAAGTTAAAATAGGTCTGACACAGCAGTTTTTCTCCTGGCAACATACCAAACAGAAATGAGGACCCAGAAGCACATATAAGAGTGCTCACGCTAGCTTTATCCATAACAGCCCCAAACATAAATAATCCAAACATCTACCAGCAGTAGAATGGGTCTATGCATTGTGGTCTAACCTCAGAATGGAATATTCAAAGCAACAAAAAGAACAAAATACTGTTACACGGACTTCCCTGGTGGCGTGGTGGTTAAGAATCCACTTGCCAATGCAGAGGACACGGGTTCGAGCCCTGGTCCGGGAAGATCCCACATGCTGCAGAGCAACTAAGCCCGTGTGCCACAACTACTGAGCCTGCACTCTAGAGCCCACGAGCCGCAACTACTGAGCCCATGTGCCACAACTACTGAAGCCCACATGCCTAGAGCCACAACAAAGAGTAACCCCTGCTCACCGCAACTAGAGAACAACAACTAGAGATACTAGAGAAAGCCCATGCGCAACGAAGACCCAATGCAGCCAAAAAATAAAAATAAATATATGAATAAAAATTTAAAAAACAAAACAAAAAAAATACTGTTACACACAGGAGCATGGGTGCATCTCATAGACATGATATTAAGTGAAAGAAGTCAGATACAAAACAGTACAATTCTATGATTTCATTTATATGAAATTCAAAAGTAAGCTAAACTCATCTATTGTGGTTAGAGGTAAGATCAGTGGTCAGCCTGAGGTGGGGATACAGACTGGTAGGGGATATAGGGAGCCTTGTGGGGTGCCTGAAATGTTCTATATCTTGATCTTGGTGTTCATCACCCAGAAATATACATACATGTGTTAAAATTCTCCAGGCTGTACACATGAGATCTGTGTCCTTTACTGTAAGGTATATCTCAATTAGAAAGAAAAATCATAGGAGTGAATGATATATAATCAAAATGTGAAATTACTATTGAAATCAATGACACATTAAGCCATTATCTTATTTGAAGAAAGTTCCCTATGAGAAGAATTCTTGAATTAATTATATAAACATTTCTGGACCCAAATATCCATATGAGTGAAGTCATTTAAGTAGTCACCTTGGAGGCCACTATTCAAATTACACTGACATTGCTCTCTAATTGTGGAGCTCATTTTTTAGAAACTGTGTTCCTAGACTTTGGGATATTATTTTGAATATGCTAAGGGGTCAGATATTTGTCCTCTGAAAGTGTCCCAAGTTTTTACTACATATAAATAATTTGGAAACACTTTGGGCTCTACAGAGGATTTACAGTATGACTAATAACATTTTTGTTGTTCAATAATCAATCGGGTGTGGTTGACTAAAAAATGAGGGTAATTATGTCATCTGGCTCCAGAAATATTCCTAAGGTTGACTCCAAAAAAGATTCCAAAAATGTGCAGACTTTTGTTAGCATCAGTGTTAAAAGCTTCATGGCTTACCAAAGCCTCACATGTTCGCACGGTCAGAAGGAACTTGGCTCTTGGAACCCAAACAAGTCCAAATCCAGAAAACTAAGTAACTTCATATTTATTTCAGCAATTCGACAGGAGTTTACCATTGTATACCCTTGTTCTCAGGAGGTGTCGTCCCCTTAGTTTACTGTAGGATAGGGAAATAAGCCTAAGAGCTTCCTCTCTAAATACATCTCATTTCTGTTTTGTAGAGTCAGATGCCTGCTCTTGCCTTCAGGAGGGCTGGGGTTTATAGCAGTGACATATAAGTCACTTTACCTACAGTTTTCAAATCATTGATTTTGTTTAACCATCTAAATATACATTCTTTATTTTCACGTCTTTCAAGATTATCTTGTCATTCTCACCCTGCTATTTGAAAAAGCATTGACAGAGCCCGCAGATAAGGTTTCCCATTTTACTACTTCCCTGCAGGGTGATATTGAAAGAGATGTCTGATCTTTCTTGGTCTCAGTTTCTTTGTTTGTGAAATAATAATGATATAATGCTACCTTGCCAGATTGCTGGGGAGTGTTTACAGAGCATTCTTGGCTAAAGATCAGGGGAGAGTCCCTTCTCTTTTCTAGGTCCTCCCTTAATTAATTTGCTCATTTTATAAGCATTGAAAGAAAACTTCAAAACTCCAAGATGAAACAAAAAGGATCTTCTACAAGCTCTTTTATTTTCTGCTCTTGATAATATTAGCTATTATTCACATATTTCTCACTTTGGATTCACAGCCATCCCTCTGTCGGGAGGTTTCTTTCTTTGAATTATATTGAAAAGTTAAAGCAGTAAAGAGGCTGACAAAGATGACACAGGTACCTTCTGGTCTCACTTCACTGGGAAGCAGATGATCCACCTCCCTCTCTTATACCTGAATGATTGATAGTGATGACATCCAATCCCATCTCATTTCTTATATGGGGCCCTGAGGTGAGGACTTCCTGTCTTTTGTAACAGAAATATGATAAAATATCAGCGTGTAACCGTTCTCACGACAGAGCAAGGTATAAATATTTTGATGAATATCTCATGTTTTCATTCTCTCTCCTTTATGTAACTTATATAAAGCATTTCTATTGATGGAGAATGGATGGATGCAATGCTTTTAAAGTTTTAATACATTTTGACTTGAGGTTGTCTGGTTCATCTACATCATAGCAAAGCTTTAATTTCCTAGGCATAAATTCATTTAGGTTATCAACTCAGACCACCATTTAGGAGGATTATTCTGATCACTAACAGATATTTTCTTTGTTGTTGAGTTTACTTAATTTCCAAATCTATGATCTTTCCTTCTTGCATTAGTTTCTTAAATAGAGTCAGATCAGATTGTTTCATTTTACAAGTTAAAACTATCCATGAACTGAAATGTGTCCCAATTCACCTCAGGTTTCAGAACCAAGGGTGACAATCCTGGCCGTAATAAACATCAAACCAAAATACAATATACCCTTACGAGGTATGCTATTTTCCTTCCAATGAGAGTGCAATAAATTTGGGCTTCCAAGCTTTATAGGCTCTAGTAGGCCCTGAGAGAACATCAGTTGGTTTAACTAAAATGCACACATATGGGCTTCCCTGGTGGCGCAGTGGTTGAGAGTCCGCCTGCCGATTCAGGGGACACGGGTTCGTGCCCCGGTCCGTGAAGATCCCACATGCCGTGGAGCGGCTGGGCCCGTGAGCCATGGCCGCTGAGCCTGCGCGTCCGGAGCCTGTGCTCTGCAACAGGAGAGGCCACAACAGTGAGAGGCCCGTGTACTGCAAAAAAAAAAAAAAAAAAAAAAAAAATGCACACATGTAATTACTAAACCTAATGCTAAAACTATACAGTCTTGTATTAGTTCAAATCAGTGGTCTGATAGGACAGCAAGTGTCCCTTAAAGTGATGCCAGTTTTTTGTTTGTTTGATTTTTGGTTTTGGTTTTGGTTTTGGTTTTGTTTTTAACAAGAAATGCAGTCAATAGAATTCTAGGACTCCCAGGTTAAACCAGTAAAACAAACCAACTGGAGTCATTGGTGTACACACAGAGACCTGCAGACAAGCCAAGGGGTACAAACGTAGCATAATTGGTAAAAATAAAGTAAGTGAACTGGTAACTTCTAAAGGTAGCAACTGAGAATGTGATTTTTCTAGCAGAACTCACTCCTTGTTGGAGATGTAATGTTGTATATAAGAATACCCTTAAATCTGAAAGCACATTTTTGGTCTCACATATTCATTCTCTAACCATTACTATGTTTCTTCCTGCATGAACATGCACATTGAAAGCCATGACTCACGTTGAAGAACATTCCTGCTTGTTTATTGTAAGATTCTTCATGGCTATAGTTACGGTACCCAGTTCTTATCTTCACTTCCCTGAGCAAGGGGGGCTTGTGGGATGGCCCAACTGCCTACATCAGTGGATGTCAAAGAGTGAGTGCCTCCTCGTGGGTTCCCTCAATTCTCTCACACTGGGGCGGAGCTGATTCTTTCCACAGGAAGTGGTCAAGATTCCCAATGTTTATTCTAGTTGGATGGCCTCAAGCAATTAGGGTATGCTTTAATTACTAAAGAGCCATGTAGATTTATGCAGAAACTTGAAAAGAAACTTAAACTATCTTTCTTCTTTACATGCTTCACATTTCTAGGCCCCTAAAGGGATCAAAATATTGAGCATTTCTCTTTCTGGTAATAGTCTAAATAACCCAGATCTGAAGTATAAAAAAAGCAGTTACTCTGAAGTCTTCACCACTCAAAATACCAGTGAATACTACTGAATATCCTGCCATGTTAATAGAAATACTTGGTGTAAAATTAGGTATTGCTGAACATAATCTTTTTTTTTTTTTTTCCTGCAGTACGCGGGCCTCTCACTGTTGTGGCCTCTCCCGTTGCGGAGCACAGGCTCCGGACACGCAGGCTCAGCGGCCATGACTCATGGGCCCAGCCGCTCCGTGGCATGTGGGATCTTCCCGGACCAGGGCACGAACCCATGTCCCCTGCATCGGCAGGGGGACTCTCAACCACTGTGCCACCAGGGAAGCCCTGAATATACTCTTTTACCCTGTTTTTATACTATTTTTTTGGTACTGGTTTAGGATGTATATGGACATATTATGACTAGCATTTTTCCAATCCAGTGATTACCTTCCATAATCAATAAAACAGTCAATCTTTTCCAAGATGAACTGTATTCCTGTACAATCAAGTCTCTACTAACAGATAATGATCAAGCATAGGATTTGTTCTATAGAAACAGATATCAGAAGTCCATGGTTGGTCTCCACATGCAGCCCTCTCCACGAAGGACTGCAAAACAGACTCAGTCTCCTCCAGACTTCTGCAGAAGAGGTTGAGATATGCTACAAATTGACTTATTTCCCACCAAAGAGAAATTTCTTGCATTCCAGGTTCTAAACAGTGCAGAACAGCAGAAGGCCAGGGTGATTCTAGGGAAGTAATGTTGTAACTTCAGCCTTGGGAAGTAATAGCTTTCATCAGAAGTAATGGGATTATGGGAACTGAATTAGGAAAAGATATACTGAAGGCCTTGTGACTTGGTGTCCCTCTGAGTTGTATTTCTACTGAGACTCAGACATCTAGTAGCTATGCTATTCTAGAAACCCAGCTCAGCTGGACCCCTAGAAACCTTTCAAAAGCCCCATGCCACCACATCTTGTTCAGGGCAGTGACCTGGAGAAATTGCTCTTGGTTTGGGTAATATGGCCATAAGGGTGTACACAGTGACTCATATAGAATCCAAAGGTATTTAGTTGATTGGGCCAACACAAATTCTGATTTCCTTGTAGAAATCTGAAGAAAGGTCCACCCAACAAATAAATATCTATGCTTCTTTAGAGGTAGTTAATTTCCAAAACAAGAACTCTCAGGGAGATTTCCTGAATTAATGACACATCTCCTTTCAGACTTACATTCAATAGAAGACAGAGCTTCAAACACTCCTGTCTCTGAAGTGCCTCTAATCAGTATACATTCAATAGCCTAAGTTAGTAATATGTTAATCAAGTCTAAGACACCAGTTTAAATCACACCATAATAATGTATGCAAAGACTAGCACAGAGCCAAGAAGTATTGGTCCTCTTACTTTGCTCCTAGTAAACTCAGAGAGCTGATGTGAGTATTGTTATCAAAATGAGTTAAGTATGTAAATGCATGCCATTGAATATGTCAGTATAAAATTTTAAGATGGTATTATTCTGCTGTTTTTTTGTCCCACTGAACTAAAAAAATATAAGTAATCATTTAGCAGATTTACTTGGACTCTCTCATGCAATTCGTTGTCAGTTCATCAATATTATTCAGCAAAAATTCATTCAGATTATAATCATTACTAATAATCTAATATCTGTACAAAATGTCCTGAATTATTCATCAGTATTTTATGTATTTATAAGTTTGAAAACTAGAAGCAATTTAGTTGCCCAACAACAGGGGACTGGTTAAAGAAACTTATCATGCTATTCAATAATTAAATCATGCTAGAAGATAATATTTAATAATCTAGCAAAATAGTCATGATTTATTTTTAGGTAAGAGAAACAGATTCCAAATTCTAGGTAGAGCATATATCTAAAAAACTACACACACACACACACAGAGAGATAGATAAGAAATTTTTTAAAGACTTGTAAGACATATACAAAAATATTAAAAGTATAGAAATTCTGGATTTAAAAAAATGTTCACAGCTGTGCTTTAGTATAGTGTGTATATTTCCCACAATGAATATACATTACCCTACATAATAGGAAAAAACAATTATTCACAAAGAAAATAATCAACGTAAGGAAAACAGCTAGTCAAACTGGCCATGAGATTGTGTAGGCAAAACACCTGGCTGATTGAATTTTCCAGTTTTCCACCAGTTGTTTGGATTATGTGATCATAGCTTCATTTGTTAGTTTAGAAGCACAGACTTCCAGAAAGTCCAAACAAAGAAGATATAGACAACCAGAGCAGAGGTTGTTAACTTTTCCATTAGAGCCAACATCTGATTCCCTTGTCTCGTGACTCTCCAGCCCAGGATGAGTTTCTATCTCTGTGTATCAGTTAACTATGAGTAGGGCTGCATGAGTGTTTGTGGTAGAGGTGGCCTGGTGGTCTTGTAAGTGGTGAGTGGTCTCAGGCAGATGTCCAAGAAATCCAGGTGTTAAGGACAATCACTGATTGTAAAGATACTGGGGTATGTCATATCCTTATGACAGAGGAGCCACAACAAAACAACAGTGAAAAGCAAGTGGCTACAGGAAGATAGTCATCTGAAGGGTAAGGTCAAATCATTTTTGCATATCATAGAAGATCAAGACTGAGCCACATACCAGGCAGTTTTTCAGTTTCCCCTTACTTAACCCCAACTAAAAATCAAAATTTTCTGAGACATCAGCCCAAAACAGAAAATAAATGGTACTTGTCCTTTTGCCACAGATTCAATTACCATCACTAAATCATGTTTAATTTACTTGTCTTGGGTGGATTGTTTCTGTACTATCCTTTTTCCTTTTGAGAAAGTCAGTGAACATTATAGGTGTCCTAGTAGGTGCCGATCTCTTTCTTTTTCATTGTCTGCCTTTTTTTCTTTTTTCATTTCACTACCTTATTTTAATTGAAAGAACCTTTGAATACACATTTTCTAAGTGCAGTCACAACATTTTCTACCAAGAAATGTTGTAGACATTCAATGTAAGTGAGAAATTCTAGAGACCCTTTTGAAATACCACATCATAATAAAATATTGCCATATATTTGTTCATCATATTTGCTTGTCATTTCTTGTTGTCTAAAAAAAAACTTATATAAAGTACATGGCCACAGAGACTGAGCTGATCATCTCCAGGTCTCAACAAAACATGGTCACTTGCCTCTCCACCATTACCTGCTTCTCCTGCAGGCATGGTAGGATAGAGGCATATAGAGAAATCATGGGTGGACAGAGATAAAACCCTAACATATGGATGTAGGTCTGGCCTTGGGCGCTTGGGATGGAACCATGCTTTTAAAGCAAGATATTAAGTATGACTGAAGGGACTTTCTGATCAAAACAATGCTATTCCATTATCTAAAGAGTCAGCAAGGTGTAGACAAAAAAAAAGTTAAAGGATTTCTTTGTTAAAGCTGGGCTTCAGAACTGTATCTGCTAGCTAATTGTCAGCTACCCCTGGGGAAGTCATTTACCTCCAAGACACGTGGAGTGGAGACAATGATGTCCTTCTTGCTGTCCTATAACATAGGTAACATGCAGCTACATACCTTGCCCCCCATGCCATCCTTACCCCCAGCATTCTTGATTTCCCCTGTTAAAGTCCATTTTTCCTTTAATCCATAGAATTTTCCAGCTTGTAATATAGTATATAAAGTATTTATTATATTTTTTATAGTTTTCTCCTACCAGAATATAAGACCCATGAAGACAGTGCTATTGTTAAGTTTGTTCACTGATCTACCACCAGCACCCAGAATGGTGCCTACATTATAATAGGTGCTCATTACATGTTTCTTAAATGTATGAATGAATGCCTTATGTGTACCACATACTCAAATGAGATATTGTATGAGTCTGTAAATGTAAATCATTATTTTTTATTAGACAGCTAACTTCTGAAATGAATTCTATAATGTGACTTCCTTCATTAAGTTTGCCAGAACATACTCGGGAAAGATTTGTATAATTCTCTTCCAAAAATTCTAGGGATCCTCATCCTGGTCCTGTATATTTCTGTCTTCCCTGAACTGACATTGAGCTCTGAAGATCAAAGCAAACTTCCTGCTTTAAATTGTGTTACACTCTACACCAGTGTCTCTCTAGGACTGGGTACTTACAAAAAATTTAGGAAAGTATTTTCTTTCTTTGAGGCAATCAGGAGATTACTTTTTATGTGTAGTGGGATAATTTGTATTTACTGAGATATTTGAGATGTTAATTTATGTTTTGCTTTTATTGTTGCCAAAGAAAACATACGGGATGAATTTATGGCTTTTTTCTCTATCTTTCTCCTTTTTCTAGTTCTTAAGAAGGAAGCTAGACCTTTGCCCCTCCTTTCTTTCAGGTGTTAGCTCAAAAAGCAGTATCTTCTGGTAAACAGTTTTCCCCCTTCAAGTTGTGACAGCCTAAGCTTATTATGGAGCATACACCAGACGTTGCAGAGGGGTTGGGAGGAGAGGGTTTCCGTTGGGTTGAGGAAAGACTGAGGGGTGCAAATTGCAAATTGTCTAGGGTCTCATTGGGCATTGCGAGGACATCGGCTCTTACTTGGAGTTAGAAGGGAAGCTATCAGAGGGTTTTGAGCATGAGTGGTGTACCATGACTTTCATTTTAAAAGGATTGCTCTGCATCTTTGTTGAGAATAATCTGAAGGAGGTGGAGGTGTAGCAGGGAGAGGAGTTGGAAGCTACATCAGTAATCTTGGCAAAAGACAGTGGTGGGTCCAACCAAAATGGAGGCTGTGGGCTTGGGGAGAAGTGGTCAACTCTTGGCAAAATAGGCCTTTAGGTGCTATTTTTAAGGAAGAATTAGGGATGGGAGTGTTTTGACGCATTCAAACCCTCTTAGCCTGTACCCTTTCAGCATGTATTCCTGGGACTGGTGGGATTTGAGTGTAGTCTGCAGATGTGAACAGAGCAAAGCTAGCTGGCCCACCCAGACATTGAACCCATGACCCTGATCTCATTAACTTCAGCCCTAATCAATTTAGCTAAATGTGGGCCATGAACTACAGAGAGCCATGCCCCATCCCCCTGCCCCTTCCATAGAGTCTTATACAGTCTATGTACTGTCTGCCAACCTCATAAAAAAATCCTTGAAGTTCCTTTGCCTTTGTTGTTGGAACAGTATTAAATGCCTATCAAGTGGATTTAGAAAATAAAGGAAAGTTTACAGAGAGATCTGCCAGTACAAGAGTAAACCCTGTGCACCCTGAACTCACATATCCATTGTCAAAAAGTCAGTACTTTTATATGGCCATTTTGTTAGTCTTTTTAAATTGAAAATAATGAAAAATTTCTGAATTTGCTAATTTTTCCACATGGGACCGATTCACCTGGGTACACAATGGTGTCTTCTAACAGGCTTACTCGAGGTAAAGAAATACCATTTATTACAGCTCAAATGGTAATAAGAGATGGAGATAACCACCTCTTTAATAATAATTTTTAAACCCTTCTTCACCCACGGCACAACATTCCTTCACAGGAGAATAGTCACGTGGGGAACATACCAATTATAAGGCAACTGGTTTGTTTTCCTAGCAGACTTGCTTCATTAGGAGTCCCCGAATGTGTTACACGGTTGGTTACAAAGTGTGACAATTTATGGTGCATTCTGGGGATTTCAGGAAAGGGAAAGATCTTGCAACTGTGACAGAATTATAATTTTACAAATGATTAATCTCAATCATCCATCTCTTTTTCCTCTTGGGTTAAGCAGGAAAATTATATCCTGCAAAATTAGCTGTCAAAATGTGAGCCTGTGGTTTTGGAGCATTCGTACATCAGGAAAACGAAAAGAAGATCTTTATTAATGAGCTGGATTAAATAAATAAAAAGGTTATTGCAGGAGACATGCTGCTCTGTTGCTACAATATGTCTCATGATTTCCCAGTAGTCAGATAATATTTACCAAATTGAATCACAATTCGATATGACTGTTACTTGTTTCCAGGGATATCCTATCACCTAAATATGATATTTTTATCTATGTCCCCCTTTTGGACTGGGTACCAGTGAAAATGCATGCATTTTTCCTTTGTTATTTAATTACACTGACTATAGGTAAATATTTTGATCACAGAAGCATTTGGAAAGTATCTCAGAGTGGGGAACACTTCACATATTATCACCACACCAGTGCTGAAGTAAGCTCAGGGAAGAAGAGAGGATTTAAAAAGAGAATTAAAAATTGAGAACCATCTGAACAAGTCAAGAAATCTTAAAATCAGCTATTTCACCAGACATTACCTTACAACTTCAGTACACTTAACTTTATGTCATCATTCTTCTGACATATACCACCCATTTTTTGACTTGTTATTACCTATGTATATGGGTCATCCTCCCCTAAGCTAGGCTGCAAATTCAATTCCTGGAGTATAGTAGATATTCAATAAATTAAAAAATAAAAGCTGAAAAAGGAAGGGGATACTGAATAAAGCTGATGATTAGAAATAAGGGTGGCTCATAGGTTGGGCTGTATAGGTACCTAATAACATGATTAACACCAAAACAATTCACATCATGTTACATCTTGTAAAGAGTCAGGAACTGTAGGTTTTCCAAGCACACAAAATAAAGCAAAAAGTGGAGCCTTTTGTAAAGGCTAATGATGCTCAGGGCTGTCTTCATATGCAAAGATGTAGCTGCTTGCCTCCTGAGAGAGAATCTGATTGGATGTTTTTTTTGATGGGTGGCACATTATGTTTAGAGACCGAGACTGTCTTTGCCAGTAGTTTATTTAACACAAGTTCATTAAAATGATTTTACAAGCTAATATCATACAGGATAATGACTCTTAATAAGCCAAGAAATAAATAGCATACTCTGAACCCATGATAGATTAATTATCCTATTGTTCCAGGGGAGATGACAGAAATAAAGTCCAAATCCAGTTGAGATGTACCTTTTCTATGAGTTTCAGTTTCTAGGGAGAGAGGGCTTGGCCAACCAAAAGCTGACGTCCAGAGGCAGGGCAAAAATAAAAGTCCCTTGTTGCCAGAGCACATTGCTGGGGGATAGTGGCACTGGTGTTGTGGACAGGCTAGACTGCTCCAAGGGTTATCACCCCAGGGGACCGTTGCATGGCCTGTGACACTGCCTATAAGGAACAGACGTCCCTTCTCTTCCTGAGACTGCTGCATAATTTAACACCACTGCCCATCAAAGAGTCACCTTAGCCATGACAGGAGCAAGTGTTTGAAGATCTTCGGAGAACTCGATCAGCAGAGAGTAACTTTGTCCTGACTGAAACTCAGGGATATTCCTTGCAAACTCACAGTATTTACAGTCCAAACGTCCCCTTGCCATAGTTGCTTCTCCACGTGTTCTTATCCATAAGCCACCAGGAGGGCCCCCCAGCAGCTGAGTTACTAAGTGCTTAGCAAGGACAATAAATGAGAGATGTCAACCGTACACAACTCCATTCTTATGTCAAAACAACTTCTAAAGACAACTTTTTTTCTTTGTCATAAACAAATGGATTAAAACAACATCATTTAAGTCATAAGCAAGTCGATTTGAAGTCAGATCCAATCAATACACAACATCAGCTCAGCTCATGTTTTCACAAAAGGCACCATCTCAGTTTGCTGGCTAAATGCCTTTGGGTCAGGTGTCCCCTCCAGTGCAGTCTGGGACTGGAAGTTGGTAGTGATATTGGCCAAAGTACCTGTGCCTTAGAATGGTCTTTTTTAGAGAGGCTGTGCGTGTGGCAGATTCCTGGTGTCTTGTAGAGTATGTCTCAACATCCATCCTGTTTTAAAGTTATTTATATATATATATATATTTATATATATATATATATATGTATCTCGTCTTCTCATTTTTTAAACATCTTTATTGGAGTATAATTGCTTTACACTGGTGTGTTAGTTTCTGCTTTATAACAAAGTGAATCAGCTATACATATATATATATATATATCCCCATATCTCCTCCCTCTTGCGTCTCCCTCCCACCCTCCCTATCCCACCCCTCTAGGTGATCACAAAGCACCCAGCTGATCTCCCTGTGCTATGCAGCTGCTTCCCACTAGCTATCTCTTTTACATTTGGTAGTGTATATATGTCCATGCCACTCTCTCACTTCATCCCAGCTTACGCTTCCCTGTCCCCGTGTCCTCAAATCCATTCTCTACATCTGCGTCTTTATTCCTGTCCTGCCCCTAGGTTCTTCATAACCACTTTTTTTTTTTTTTTAGATTCCATATATATGTGTTAGCATACGGTATTTTTCTCTTTCTGACTTACTTCACTCTGTATGACAGACTCTGGGTCCATCCACCTCACTACAAATAACTCAATTTCGTTTCTTTTTATGGCTGAGTAATATTCCATTGTATACATGTGCCACATTTTCTTTATCCATTCATCTGTCAGTGGACACTTAGGTTGCTTCCATGTCCTGGCTATTGTAAATAGTGCTGCAATGAACATTATGGTACATGACTCTTTTTGAATTATGGCTTTCTCAGGGTATATGCCCAGTAGTGGGATTGCTGGGTCATATGGTAGTTCTATTTTTAGTTTTTTAAGGAACCTCCATTCTGTTCTCCATAGTGGCTGCATCAATTTACACTCCCACCAACAGTGCAAGAGGGTTCCCTTTTCTCCAGACCCTCTCCAGCATTTATTGTTTCTAGATTTTTTGATGATGGCCATTCTGACTGGTGTGAGGTGATACCTCATTGTAGTTCTGATTTGCATTTCTCTAATGATTAATGATGTTGAGCATTCTTTCATGTGTTTGTTGGCAATCTGTATAACTTCTTTGAAGAAATGTCTGTTTAGGTCTTCTGCCCATTTTTGGATTGGGTTGTTTGTTTTTTGTCTTCTCATTTTTGAGCTCCTGGGTTGCTGATGCACTTCTATGTGACCAATAGTATTTAGCAACATACTTGGAATACTTTCTTTGTCCGATGCACATTTGTTGCATTGATACAATATTTATATTCCTCTCCCTTTCTTTCCTGCCTTTTTTCCTCCCTTCCCTTCCTCTGTTCTTTCCATTTTTCTTTCCTTCCACTACATGTAAGGACCTACTATATCAGAGACTATGCATAGTAATATCAAAATTCAAAAGATACATTTACTACTGTCAAGATGCTCACGCTGTAGTGGGGAAAAGAAATCTATAGTAGGATGTCATGTTAAAAATAGCATGTTTGTTCTCCTGATATTTTGTTCTTCCTCTATCTCATATAGCTTACTAATTCCTTATTACTTCATTGCTTTGGGGATTTTTCTAGGGCAGGACACAGAAGAAGCAGATGTCAGTGTTTCTTCTTGCCTTTTATAAATGCCTAAACCCGTCAAAGAGATGTTGTATGTGTCCCAGGGGGAAAATTGGGAGAGGGTGTTCCTCTGAGAAAACACTAGAAAGGAAGAAGAAGGTCTCCTACAGCTGGGAGGAAGTGTGTGCTTGAGGTCGGAGGCTCCACGGAGAAGTGGCGATCTGATCTTGCCCCCTCCTTGGCAGCACGCCAGGGAGATGGGGGAATCTCAGAGCAAACAGTTCAGAGCTGCAGCCACGTGAGGCTCCTAGCTTCCCCACAGCATAAGAGTAACAGAGTCCTTCTACCTGCTGCAGTCCTTTGGACTGGGGCCTTAAGCAGGGTCAGAGTAATCAGTATTCAGAGAACCTGTCTGATATCTTCTGAGGGATACCAGATGCTGGAACCTCCACACAGTAATGGACAAGGAGCATTTTCCACTGAGGAGTGAGATACAACTTTACAGTGGCTGGGTGAGAAGGGGCTTTGGTAAATTTAAAGCAAAGGAAAAAAATGCTATTTATTTCTTATACGGATAAGTTTGTGAAACCCATTATACATGCAAACATATGGCTATGATATAGTAAACTAATTTCTAATGCAACAATTATGACATACTCTGAGACCAATGAAGGAGGTGTGATCACATCTAACTTAGGAAAATTTTTGCTTCAAGTGACTGTCAGCATGAACTTACGGAGTGTGTCTCTGACTTTAGGCATAAAACTAAAGCCACAGACTAGAAAAAGATAAACTCTAGGCCTCCATGCTATGGGGTGACAGCTTGATGCCTCATCATCATTGAGTCACATCAGCCAGGTGCCAGCTGCCCCTTGGAACTTAAATCAGAAGGCAGTGTTCAGTTCCTCACTGCTCTCCCAAGTAATTTTACTGTTCTGCTAATTCATTTAACCTCTTGCAATCTCATTCAGTTTCCTCTTTTGAGAAATGAAGAAACTTTTTAGAGAAACTTGGGGCATGTTGGACTTGCCTATAGAAAATGACTTATAATCTATAAAACACCTTGTAAAAGTTACACATTATAAGTAGTTCTACGAGTATAAACAATTTAAAGTTTGTCAGTGTTTGCTCCAACAAAGTATTTCGGTTCTGTTCTAAAATCTCAAACAGGGAAAAGACTATTTATTTTAAGCATCAAAAAGCATTCTTTGTTTAGTGCTATCTTATTTACACATATATTTATCAATAAATATATGAGGCCAGGCCCTATGTTAGGTGTTGTAGGGAAGCAAAATTTGCCGCACCAAAACGTGACTCTTTCGCATGTGAGGAAGAAACGAAAGACTCAGGAAGTTTTTCTTTTTACCTCCCTCTTAACTACCTAAAAGAATTTAGATAGGGGGCTAATCCAGGAACGAGAACTATCACCAGAAATATCTATAGTATAATATGAACTTGAGGTGGTAGACAGGGAGGAACCTAGCAAAGCCTATTTGCTAAAATTCCTCTCCATGTCCCATTCTTTCTACATGGCCCAACAAATATTTGTTTACCAAAAATTTGCTCTTTTTTCATCTTGCTGTGAATTGCCTTCCTTCCCTTTGAAGTCCCAGACCACTGCCCCCTTCTCCTTAGCCCAAAATGACATGTATACCTCACTTTGCCTGACTGTCTTTGGAACCTCCCATGTTGATACAGATTCCCCATATGTATGTAATTAAATTTGTGTGTGTTTTTTTTCATCCTGTTAATCTATCTCATGTCAGTTTAATTAGTAAGCCATCCAGAAGAACCTAGAAGGATAGAGGAAAATACTTTTCTTTGCCAACAGCATTTTGTGTACAGTGGTGAATATTAGACAAGATGCTTGCCCAAAAGAGATTAAGGTCTAGTAGGAGAGACTAGTGTTACACAAGTTTGCAAAATTGTGAGAAACGCCACCAAGATCAAGAAAAGAGTGTTTTAAGAGAAAGTAAGAGGAGTGAACTATTACAAGAGGGAGCCTAGGAAACACTTTATGAGAAAGTAAGGGATGAGTCCTGAATGATGAATAGGAGCCAGGCAATGAGAGAGAGAAAGATAGATCGAGGGTGGGTGGGGGAGCTTTCCTGGTAAAGGCATAACATGGGTAAACATCACTGAGGCAAGAACGTTCTGGGTGCCCTAAAATAACAGAGAAATAGTGCACACATTGGTTTTTTTGTTGTTGCTTTTGGGGGGTTTTTGGTGCACACATTGTTCTTAAATACCTCTTTTATTGAGTCATTTTTATGAACATTAACATTTTAAGAAACTTCCTGGTGGTATTCAGAACATAGCTGCATTGACATTTTCAAAAATAACAAGGGACATGCAAAATAAAGGGGAAGGCAGGTACCTATTCTATATGGATTAATTCTAAAATTTTGTATATGCAGTACATATGAAACTTAATGTTACATTATAGTTTGCATGGAAATTAAGCTGATTTTAGTAACTTTTATCTCCCTCTGGTAACATTTAATGTAATTCTTACTGCCGATAAACATACAACTGTCTATATTTCTTTTTCTCTCTCATAAAAAACAAGGCATTGATATTGTTTACAAGACCTGTTTTCCACAGTTGATTAGTTCACTATGCTTAATAATTCATATGTTGGACTGTAACTTATAATTTAGTGTCTCCATTGTCCCAATGAATAAAATGTTATTGATTCTCACTACATTACAATGAATGATAGTAAAATCAAAATTTACATTATGTACTGTTTGTGATTCAGAATTATTTCTGATCTACTTAGACAGATGTCATCTTCAAAGCAATATAGACTAAAGCACAAATTTGTTATCAGTTGACACAAAGCCTTTTTCCAAAGTGATTAGATGCAGCCAAGCAGAATCAGCTCTCCCATGCATAAAGTATCATACTTTTTATTACCTTCATTAATGTTTCTAACCATCACCATGAAATGCTGCGCCACCACCGATCTCTTCCTATTTGTGCAGCCTTCTGAATGCATACTTACAAGCAGTTTCTTTTATGGAATTTTGCTCAAAATTTCTTTCCACTCAGCTTCAATTACAGTTATTGAAGTCGTGCCATAAAAGATATCCTTAGGGCTCGTTGCAACTGTTGTGTGGGTTAACTCTATTTTCCAAACTGGAGGAATTTGAGTGCCAGAATAATGTAGTATTAGATTATAACCCAAAGTATAAAATGTATATATAAAATATAATGTATATATATATCCATGCTGATATAAATAAATTATTGAATAAATAAATACATAAATGGCGAAAAAGGGACAAATCTTCATTAGAAAAGAATCTCAAAGATTATTTCAACAAAACAAAATGAAACAAAAGCTCCAGGAGAGTGGAGCTTAACTCTCCTCCCCTTAAATTTGGGCTGGACTTACCCGCTTCCTACGAAGACAGTAATTAAAAGGGAACAATAAAATAAATAAATAAATAAAAGGGAACAATAGTAACTTTCTTTTTTTTTTTTGCGTTACGCGGGCCTCTCACTGATGTGGCCTCTCCCGTTGTGGAGCACAGTCTCTGGACACGCAGGCTCAGTGGCCATGGCTCACGGGCCCAGCTGCTCCACAGCATGTGGGATCTTCCCGGACCGGGGCACGAACCCATGTGCCCTGAATCGGCAGGTGGACTCTCAGCCACTGCACCACCAGGGAAGCCCAGTAACTTTTTTTTTTAAACATCTTTATTGGAGTACAATTGCTTTACAATGTTGTGTTAGTTTCTGCTGTATAACAAAGTGAATCAGCTATACATATACATATGTCCCCATATCTCCTCCCTCTTGCGTCTCCCTCCCACCCTCCCTATCCCACCCCACTAGGTGGTCACAAAGCACCGAGCTGATCTCCCTGTGCTATGCGGCTGCTTCCCACTAGCTGTCTATTTTACTTTTGGTAGTGTATGTATGTCCATGCCACTCTCTCACTTTGTCCCAGCTTACCCTTCCCCCTCCCCATATCCTCAAGCCCGTTCTCTACAGGCACCCTTCCACTGTGGAATTCTTCCCCAAACCCATGACCCTGGTCTAATCATGGGAAAAACCACAAGAGAAAGCCAATTTAAGGGGCATTCTACAAAATGAATGGTTTTCAAAAGACCAGTATTATCCAAACTGTCAAAGTCATGAAAAATAAGGAAGGACTGAGAAACTCCCAGACCAGAGGAGACAGACATGAAAATGAAATGTGAGGAGGTGTCCGGGGTGCAATCTTGGAAGAGAAAAAGGGCGTTCGTGGTAAAACCGGAATCATTTCTGTAAAGGCTGGGGTTTAGTTAATAGTAATGTATCAGTGTTGACTTCCTGGTTTTGACAAATATCCTGCAATTACATAAGATGGTAACATGGGGGACACTGTGTAAAGTATGTCTGGGGACACTGTAATATCTTGGCAAATTCTTGGTAAATCTTAAATTATTCCAAAATCAAAAAGGTTTTGAAAACAAAGAAAAAAGTTAATGTTATTTTACTCCTGACCATCAGATTCTTTATTCATGAAAGACATTACAAGAGTATGTTAACAACAACTAACATATTTTGGCTGCTTATGTTGTGCCAGGTGCTGTGCTATGTATGTCATCCTGCTTAATGCTTACGGTGTACAGATGAGGCAAATACTGTGATTATTCCCATTTCACAGATGAGGAGACACCCCAGATCCCACAGCTAGTAAATGCTACAAAGCTATTGCAGGCCTTAGAGTCACCAAAGAGAGAGACAAAACTGTTTTCAGTAGCTTTGTAGAATTAGATATTGAGGCTCTAAAGTGTTTAATTCATTGAGAATTGGCAAACTTTTCCTTAGACAGGATATTCAGTTATCAAGAACAATTCATTTTCTAAATTACTGTGTGTGTGTGTGTGTGTGTGTGCATGTGCACACGTGTGCTGTAAAAGTAAAGTGCATTGCGCCTGTGATTTTTGTAGTTCTCCAATAACAGACACTTGATTTCTAAAAGGCAGGAACACTGGTGACTGTGTGTTCTCTGCAGTGAGTAATTCACCCCCAGTCCCAGTCCTGGGGCTGATCTCTGCCCAGAGAGGGGCTCTTTGTGTGCTAGTGCCTGGCTGAATGAATGTGCTGCTCCACAAAAGCTGGTCCAAATCAATCACTCCTGAAGCTGAAAATTTACATTTGAAAAAGCCTCTTCCCAAGTACCATGGACACAACTACCAAAAGATGGAAAAACAGTGAAATTCCTAGTTTGATTGTTGCTGTGGTGGTACTGGTGATGGCAGTGGTGGTTTATTTTTATTTTTAATTTTTTGTTACATGAATCTAAATAGTTGATTTAATCATTTTCATCCTGAACTGATCCAATCAATTAATTATGGTATCTTTGTGGAAGAACCTCTAGAGAGGAAACCAAATAAATTCAGAAGAGAGAGGGAGAGAGAGGTGCAAGGGTGAGTAATGGGAAGATAAACAGATAAAACCATATTCACACCTAATATGTTCCAGCCCCAGGTACCCTCCAGCTCACATCTTTAGCTAGTAGCTTCCACAGCTTCTGAATGTGGCCAGTGAGTGTTTTTTTGCCAGATTCAATATAAATATAAGACGACTCTTCAAATGTGACCCTGCTGTTTGTCTCACCTGCCGGTAGTAGCTATTTACATAGCATGTAGGAAAACAGAAAACTCAGCTGCTTGTTTCCAGTAACCATATTAGGGAAAAAGAAAGTTAATGAAGGACACTGCAAAGGAGTATGGTGTGTTTAATAAAACACTTTCCCCAGGAATGGAAGAAAGCCTCTGCATGTGGGATGCGGCAGCTTATCACTAATTCAGAACCTCCCTTCAGCCTCAGACTTTTGTCTTTCTTCTTCCTAGTAGCCTCACTTTCAAGCATGATGGCTTGCTTTGTAGTCTTCTGTGCTCTAGAAGGGGGCTCAGAGGAAACGGAGCAAGAGAGTTCATTAGGGATATTTCATAGTCAGTCAGATCCCAGGGTCTCTGTCTCATCTTTGCAGATCACACTGTTCACGGAGAGTCTTTCTTTATTTTGTTACGTATCCTTGTCCTGCCAGAGTCTACAAAGACCCGGGCTCCTGCATGTATCCATTCACATCAGTGGAATGTGAGCACCATTCAAAGCCGTCCTGTACTCGTGTGCATTCACTGATTGCATATCAGCTTATTGTATTTTAAAAATTCCACATTTTCTTGAAAATGCTGCATTTGAAGATGAAAATACTATTCTAACAGAAGCATATTACATAAAGGGGAAAAGGAGATGAGAAAGAAAGCAGAAAGGGAAAAAGGAACAAAGGAAACAAAGACAAATGCACAAAGAGAATGATCAGGTAGGATTTGGTTTCAAGTCCAGACAGCTGACCGATGAAGATCAAGTTTTGTTTGAGGTTTTCATTTACTTCTACATATTCATTTCTTTTCAGAAACCTCTCCTCAGAGCCAACCGGCAGTACTAAAGTATTGGTCTCTGTCCAGCCTCGAGAAGTCAAACTGAGCCAACATTATTAGCACTTTGCAAAATCAAGAGTCAGGATCGTTCTCCACCAAATAGTCCCTTTTCTCTCTCACCTTTCTGGATGTGGACCCTTCATTACAGCACATTCCCCTAATTATAAAGTCAGCTTTGAACATATTGCTTTATTCCTAGAAAGCCATCGGCCATTATCGATTTGATCACTGAAATCCATCGTTACAGGTGGGCATTTGCAGCTTTAACATGTGCTGTCTGTTCAGAGAACATTCTTAATATTATTTAATAGGAGTTGTACATTTTTTTGGAACCTTAGAGGAATGCATCTCATTTTCTACAGAAGAAATAAAACTTCGGAAACTCCAGAGAACAGCTGGATGGAAGAATGTGGGAATCCTCTTATTCAGAAACCTCTGTGTTTTCTTCTCTGCCCAGATGCAGTATTTACTCCATTGAGTCTGTATTAAATCTAATTCTCACTAGACCCAAGCAGATCGTTAGGGCAGGGAAGCTGACCCAGGAATGTAGAAGCTGGCTATGTATACTTTCCTTCATGAAAAGGACAACTTTCCTAACTTTGAGCAACCCTCTTAAGGCTTCTGTTTTTTTGTCTGAGTGGTTGGTAGAGATCCTCATTCGTGACTTTAGTTAGTATAAGAATGCAAATGTGGAGACTACTTTGCACCCAGAAATAGACACTAGTATGATTTTTCTCTATATTTTAGAATCCAAAGAGCACTTATTCAAAGCAGCAGCACTGTGTTTAACTAAGGTTCAGGGACTTTCCTTTTCCCCAGATCACGGAAGCAAGACAACAGAATTTCTTTTCATTGCACCAGACTTCCCCGGATTGCATCAAATCCAAAAGTACCCACTGTGTGTCTACCCCCTGGATTGCATAACACCAGGGAGCGTCACCAACATAATGTGAATAATGCCCTTGGAGTTTGCAATGCGGTGGTCCTGATGCCCACTACATGCAAGGAATTGGGATAGGTCCTATGGAAATGAATATGGCACAGTCCTTGACCTCAAATCATTTAGGCTCTAACTAGGAAGACATGCCATATGTACATATAAAATAAAACAATAATCTAAGAGCTAAATTACAATATGTGAGAATATAATATGTATCACTAGACACTGCGGTGGAGGTTCATTGCCAAATGTTTGCATAAACAATAATTGTTATGCACTCAGATGAAGAGCACGAGCTCAAATTAAATATTGTACCTGGGGGACGATGAGAGCAGTCCTCACTTTGGAGACAATGTAACTGTTTCCTATGTGAGCAAACCATGCCCTGGCCACTTGGGCACGCCCGTGGAACACATTGGTGTCACACTTCAGTTTTAATATGCTGATCCATTTTCACTTCAGCTCTGCTGCTTATTCTGTAATTTTTTTTTTTTTTTTTGCGGTACGCGGGCCTCTCACTGTTGTGGCCTCTCCCGTTGCGGAGCACAGGCTCCGGACGCGCAGGCTCAGCAGCCATGGCTCACGGGCCCAGCCGCTCTGCGGCATGTAGGATCTTCCTGGACCGGGGCACGAACCCGTGTCCCCTGCATCAGCAGGCGGACTCCCAACCACTGCGCCACCAGGGAAGCCCTGTAATTGTTTTCTTTTTATTCACTTGGCCTTTGAAAGCCTGATGTTAGACTCCGAGCTTTAATATTCTGCATTTCCAATTCTGTTAGTTTTCTCTGCAGCCAAATGTGCTTACATTCTTGTTCACCCAGTATTAATAAAAAGGATGTTTGCACAGCAGGGAAGCGTATTCTCATTTATCTCTGACCAGAACTGTGAAGAATGGAATGGCCTGATGACCATTATCTTAACCCTATGTGACTGCAAACATTTCGAAGTAGTGGGGGAGACAGTTGGACCACGAAACCCACATTAAAGTTTGCTTCTCTCAGCTATAGACTCTGGATTAAGTCCCCAGTCACATTTCTTACAAAGGACATTTTTTTGCTATAAATAAGTATAAGATTATTTTGTGTTCAACAAAATGGAGTCACCTAGCTTGAAAGACTGCAAAACTCATGAGTTCAGAGTTCTCAGCAGGAATTTCTTGGCATATCATTCTCTGAAATTCCTCCCACCCTATTAAAGAGAAACATTAAAGGTCATGACAGTGTTCCTCTGTTGGGATGTCCTAGCCATCCTGTGGAAGGAAGTCAAAGCCATGGAAAGCTGTTTCTGTTATTTCAAGAGTGACAGCATTTTTCTATTCAGTTTGCTGCAAACAAGATTTAAACTGAAATGAAAGAAAAAGGATGTATGTATTGGTCTACCCCTCAAAGAGAATATAAGCAATTCTAAGACTTTACACTGATAAGAAACTCTTTGAGAGTAGTGTAAGAAGAATTCATACACACACCACTGAAGACTAGTAAATATTTCTAAGCAAACTATAATCAACAAAGCACAATCACAAAGAATCTTTAAGTAAATGCTCTCTCTGATGACTATATCCTCACTTGTGGAAAAACTTTCCAGTATTTTTGGATAGGCGCATGAGATGAGTTAATACGTGGCAAAGACCAGATTCTTTCTGTACAATTCCCCCTAAATTAATGGGTTGAGCATGAATGGATCTAACTCACGCTTCTTGGATGTCCACTATTTATTCAACATAGAAGGAGGAAAAAAAGAAAGAAAGAGAGAGAACCTCTGTTCATTGTCTGATATCCATAAGAGACAATGAAGCAATTCGTAAAAACTCTACATTGAACCCTGATAATAAAAGTGCTGAGTAAAGGAAAGGCTGAAGCAGTGTGAACTGGGGGCTATTTGGCAAAGCAGAAATGGAGTGGGAAAGGTCAGAAAATGGCAACATTAGAGGACAGGCATTCACTGAGGAAATGTAGCTTCTTGAGCAGAGCTTTGAAGCATGGTACTGGAGAGGTATGATCGAGGATTTGACTCAAAGTGTCAGAACAGTTGTCTCTCTGGATCCTTTCCAACCAGGAACATGGCTGAAACACCAGATTCTCATCAAGTTTCTCCTTGGCTGTTGGAGGGGTTACTGTGGTGGAACAGGAGCGAGGTGGGGTCTCCTGGTCTCACACGTCCCATAAAGGATCTTGACTCTCCTCCCCTCTGCCCAGGGACCCTAGGCTACTTTCCTCTTGACTCTGGGTTGATGGATGTCACCCTTCTAGGAGGGTTGCACACGCCCCTAAGCCTCCTAAACTTGAATGATATTGTGGCCATTCCACAGTTTCCTGCTCTGAAGACAAATCTAGAGAGAGTTATTGTAATCCTGGTTAAAATGGTTGAAATACTAAATCAAGGCAAGGGATTGAAGTCAAAAGGAGAGAAGTGACTCACAGAATAGAAGAAAACCAGCAGACCATGTTTATCTCTGCTACACTGACATTCTGAGTCCTGTGATCTCTGCTCAGCCAGTCCATGCTGTTGTCTCACTGGATGCTCTGCAGAGAACAAAACCAAGAAATGCGAAATTTGTTCTTAAAATGTCCTGATGTGATTACAAATAAAATTTCAAATAAATTTTATTAAACAAATTTTTTCCTTTGTTTCATTTTATTAAAAATTAAATTTTTTATTTCATTAAAGATTTTTATTAAAAATTTTATTTTATTAAAAATAAGATCTTGGTCTTCCCTGGTGGCGCAGTGGTTGAGAGTCCGCCTGCCGTTGCAGGGAACATGGGTTCGTGCCCCGGTCCGGGAAGATCCCGCATGCCGTGGAGCGGCTGGGCCCGTGAGCCACGGCCGCTGAGCCTGCGCGTCCGGAGCCTGTGCTCGGCAACGGGAGAGGCCACAACAGTGAGAGGCCCGCGTACCGCAAAAAAAAAAAAAAAAAAGATCTTTAGTCATCTAGACAGCAGCGAAGAAAGTAGATCCTTAATTGTTGGGCCAGTATGGGGATGATTCAAGTGCTTAAAATGCAAGGCAGGTCACAGCAACTACCAGGCATTGTCCTGTCTCTCCTCCCCCTGTTTCTTGGCTCCTAGTTTATGAGGTGAGGCAAGAAATGACCTCTTTCTACATTCTAGGAAGGATTAGAGATTTGGTTGGCTACTCAGCTCTATTAGCTAAATGCTGTGTCTCCAGCATGTGGTGTAGGAATGAGGAAGCTCAGGCTTTGTTGGCTCCTGTAATTTCCTCCAGGCTGCCAGGAGAGCCCTGCACTCCTGATCTGAAAGATGGGAGGTAAGCATGTCCTGATTCCAGGAGGAAAGCCGGGCTGTGGAGCAGCACAATGTCAAGACCACGTTCGCCTGGTTTACCCAATGCCGGAGGGAAAAGCTGGTGCCCCCACTGCTTTGGGGAAGGAAGTGTGTTCATCTACCGAGAAGTAAGAGAAAAACCTTACCAGAAAGATCCAAAAAATAACTTCAGAAAAAAAGTGAAAGTAACTTCAGGGCCCACACTATTTAAATACGGAACGCCTCAATGACTGGTAGAATCTGAGCATCTTCAGGCCAACCTTAACGGAGCTGTTTTTCTCTGAAGATTAAGATTTGATGATGGCAGTTGTGTCTTGATTTCTTGATTTGCTCAAGTACAAAAGAAACTGCACACGTGCTTTGAATTCATGTTACTGATGAATAATGATATGTCTAAACAACAGAAAGTGCTATTAAAATACTTGGGAACCTTCAAAGAAAATTGCCTTTGAAGAGACCCCTGAACTTCAGTGAACTGCATCATGAAGAGTCAAGTGTCGTGGACAAAGGGTCGCCCTTAGGAAAGGACACCACACACAAATTTAACTGCACTCACTGTATACATCGCACTCAGATTTGACTGACCTTGAGCAAAGTACAGCTCTCTCCATATGTGTCCACAGGAGCACGGAGGTGATAACCCTAGGAGAACGGGAACTCCTACAGTGACCTCTAATTGCAGACATCAAACAAACTGAAACCAATTCCTTCTCTCTCGTTTATTGGGATTCCTGGGGCTTACAAAGGCCCACAAAACACTTCCTCCCACAACTATAACCAATATATTAGTAAATGCACATCACTTACAGTGATAAACAATATTTATAAGTACGTCAATCAAATTATAAAATGAAATACTAACAGCGCTCCATTTGTTAACTGTCATTTTATCATCAAAGCTACAAAACACAGTCACGGTCCTCAGGTGGCAGCTTGAAGCTGGAAAATGTCAGGGAGGCCTCAGAAGGTCATCCCTGGCCTGGCGTGAACTGGTTTCCTGGGCTTGGACTTCTGGTATTGGCAGCACACGGTTCCTCAGTCACTCATACCTGCTGAGGGGTGCGCTCTGCCAAAGCAAGGTCCCCACCCTGGTCTACTGAGAGACAGCCCGTCACCTCTGCCACATCAGAGACCACTGACAGCATCTACAATTCAGAGTGTCTAGAATGTCCAATTCTAGGGCCTTCCAGAATTGTCTTCCTCTTTTCTGACTGGACTGGGAACTCTATTGAGATCATTTCTACCTTCCACTCATACTTTCTAGACAGAGCGTGCTGACTCTCAAACATGGATTTAGGATTCAGGGGAAGAGAGAGTAGTGGAGTCCTGGTTTATGTCACAATTAAAATTGTACAGGAGGAGATAATTACTGCTAGATGTATTTGGCCTACAGGCTTACCCAGTATTTTAAATGTGAATTAGTTATCTGTGTTTTAAAAAGTGAGAGGATGTCCCATAAAAATCTATGTATGTTTTTTCTTGAAAATGTTGACTATTTGGCAACACTGGGCCTGCCTTTCCACATGGTGCCAGTCGGCTGGAATAGATTGGAGTCTTGGCACGGGGCATGCATTCTCCAGGTCACCATGTCTCTGCTCTGCCCCAGTCTGAGTATAACGCTAAGGCTGAGTGATTGGAGCTATGGAGCACCTTCACCTGAACCATCTTCCTTCAACTGCATTATCTGTCTGGCTTCTACAGAAATTTGGACTGTGATCCCTGCTCTAAGCCATGCTGTCTCCTTTGGATATCACTTACCACTTCCCCTGCTGCCCACGAGAGCTGACCTGGAAATTCTAGTACAGTCTTGGTGCATGTGCTCCAGGACTGTACTAGACTGTACTACAACACCTCCCAGTTTGTCAGCCAGAAGGGGCACAATCTTGGGATTACCTTGGTAGTCCTGTATCTTTTAGTTTCTTAAAATACCCATGAGGGAGTCCTGAGAAGTATACAAGCCATTAATTCCTCATGAAAAATCTACCTTTGGGTAGCTAGTAAATTTGGCAACAGCTTCAAATTAATGTCTATGTACCCAAAGACAATGACCAACTGTGAGGAAACGAAGACTCTTGAGCATAAATAGAGGTTCCATAATTCCTCCAGATAAAAAAGGTTGCCCTAAGTTTCATAACTAATTTAAAGCATATGTGACAGAGTTACTCTGACAAATGCAGTTTCTGAAGTACAGTAGGAGAGTAAGACGTGGCGAGCAGGGCTGATTCCTTTAATAAGGAGTAAGTGCGTGAATGCCCAGAGATGGAAAAGGCCGCCCGGGAAGTACAATGGATAGAGCTGCCATTTCAGCCGGACCGGCAAGCAGGTTCTGAACATATAGAAAGCGAAGAGAGGGGTTTCCTGTAT
Source organism: Hyperoodon ampullatus (assembly GCF_949752795.1). Classification (NCBI taxonomy): domain Eukaryota; kingdom Metazoa; phylum Chordata; class Mammalia; order Artiodactyla; family Ziphiidae; genus Hyperoodon; species Hyperoodon ampullatus. The sequence goes on from NC_136921.1 coordinate 67,326,064, forward strand.
CGAAGTAACAATCTGAAAAATGCACGAAAGCGGGGAAATGTGAGCAGTGTACTTAGAGAACAGTTCAGTTTGCCTGGAGTGTAGCTGAGGTTCTCATCCTCATGAATCCTCAACTATTTTAAAGCTGAAGATTCCAGGGTCCACCTTCAAAAACCTGTCTTTTAATCATCATTACAAACGGTTTTTTTGCAAAGGGATCACAGTCCCTACTTAGAGAAAAACTTGCATTGTGTGTTTAGGGGGTAGATGCGGGAGAGAGGCAGGGTCCAGGTTCCAGACAGCCTTGGCTTCAGGCCACGGAATTTATAATTTTTCTGTGATCAACAAAGAGCTACTTTTCCTGGCAGTTTAATATTTGATATTGGGATAAGGGAGAAGGATGCCTTAAAGATGATACCCAAGTTTGGATCCTAGGAGGCACCATTAACAGAAGCAGGAAGCACGAGAGAGATTGGGGATGGTCCTTGGTTCACTTTCTGCCTTTCGGTGTGCTTAGCCTCTGCTTCCTCTGATTGCTTCTAGTACCACTTGCAGTGGAGGAATAGATACTCTTGAGCACTGGTTCTGATCCCTTTGGTCTTAGGCTGGTCACACAAATCTTCCAGGAGTCAGTTTCTCGTCTGTGAGATGGAGAAGACAATATGGTATCTTTCCTGATCTGTTGAGGATCTAAATTGGCTAATGCATCTGAAAGGCCTTTAGAGGACTGTTCATATGTAAGAAATTCTTTTCCTGGGAGAAAAGCCAATGTTTTAAAGTTCCTGGCATGGCTAAATGAATGCTAGTATAACTATGGCATGGCTTACATGTGTTTGCTGAGTATGCAATGGTAATGCTCATTATAAAATGCTAAGAGAAAAAAAAAATGAACTGGACATAAAATTGAATCTATAGAGTGATTATACTTTTTAAATTACCATATTATATGTGAGAAATATAGCTATATTTCAAGAGTTGTTTTCTCTAGTGGTGAGATTGTATTCCCTTTTTTTCCCTGATTTTTCTCCTTGTACTTTCAAAATTCTCTTCATGAGCATGTATTGCCTTTGTAATCAGAAAAAAGAAACTTTTTTTCAGTCCCAGGGCCCTAAAGCTATTCTAAAATCAGTGAAGTTGGGGAAGAAGATGCTCTTATGGCCTTTCTTCAGAGACCCCATTCTTCTTTTATTTTGATGTTTCCTGCTTGAACACAGACCCATTTTCTTGACTGTGTGTGTGTAGTCTAGACAGAGTCCTCAGGGGAAAAAAAAAAAGAAATACCAAAAGGCATGCCTTGAGTTTGTGAAGTCTAAGTCAATATATCTTGATTAGAACCATGAATCCTTCCAATACTTACAGTGGATTTGCTTCCAAATGTTCTCCTTCTTAATGGATTGTAAATAAATCAGGAGGGACCTAGCACTGGAGCCTAATAAACACAGAGGATGCCAATGTCTGGAGAAAGGAAAAGAAGGGAATTTGCAGGAACAGGCCAATGTTGTTCCCGTAGAGGGCATCATCTTGTTTCGAATTTCTCTGATTTTTTTGTGGGGAATGGGAAGATGGAAAAAGCAGGGTACCTGCCAGGAGGCTTGCCCTGTGTTGTGCCCTGGGCTTCCAGAGAAACAAGAGCTGGTGCCTCCACGCTGTTTAACATGCTCCTCCCAGCTTGAAGCCAGAGCAAGATCAAACTGCATACAAAGCTAGGACTTATTAATGTCAGTATGGAAGACTTTTAAGGCCTGGGAATTAGCAAGTTGAGAAGAGAGAGGTCTGCGTCTTCATTATGTGAGTTACTGAAATTACTGAATGAAGGGCAGAGACCAACAGGGCCATAAAGTCCATAAAGTGCAGATAATGAGTGTTTCAGAAGATGTCCCTAAGGTGGCAATCATGACCATCCCAACTGGGTTTCCAATTTACTGATCGTTTATTCAGAATATTCATTCAGGTCAATGTTATAAGAGACAAAGTGATCCACTCATGTTTAGTCCTACCTCTTTTTGTGCAGAAGAATGTGAGAGAGTTCGGGAAGCAGGGTTGGATAGCAAAGAGAAAATGTATCAATACCGGAGGGCAATAGCAGTCCATATTATGCTAATAGGTTTTCAACATAAATTGCAGAAGTGAATTTTCAGACAATTACCAAGAGAAAAAAATGTATAAAAGAGTATCCCATCATGCTTTCATGCCAACTCCACATTTTTTCACCTGAATTTATTGCAGGAAAGCAAATGAAAATATGTATGAATTGATCTAGAAGCAACACAAAATATTTGAATGTTTATTGAATTAGGCACTAGCTTTTTTTTTCTGGTCTTCACAAGAATGCTTTTTACAGAAAATAAAGCATTTAATTTTATTTCAAAGGCCATTTATTTTCCTGTCTGTCATCTGGAATGTTTGAGGTCTTACTTTGGGTATTTGTGTGTGTGTGCTTATTTTTGCTTTTGTTTTTATTTTTGGATGTGGAAGATAGGGTGGGTTGACTCAAATTGATAACTATTTTAGTTTTTCACTTCACCTTACTGGCATAGGACTAATATAATTATTTCTCTAGAAGCTTTTTTTTAGTGATTATTCCTATCTGTCAGAAGAATAATCCTATTCTTATTCTTAAAACAGAAATAAATCTATACTTATAATCTCTTGCTGGTTTGAGCTATCTTTTATTTTGAAATATTAGCATTACCATTTAAAAATACTTACTTTCTACTTATTTCATTTTCAATAGTCTCTTATTTATGAAAACATTATATTGTTCTCTTTAGGCATAACATCAGAATTTTATCATCAAATACTGGTACCCAGGAACACAATAAATACAAAGTGGAGTGCCATGTTTTTTTCTTATATTAGGTTCATACTGAATGTCTTTGGGTTTCTGTATGGCTGGCATAGCTAATAAAAAATGTACAGGTCTATACTTTAAAAGTTCAATACCATGCCAAACATTGAAATAAAAATCTTTTGAGATGGTCATTGATTCTGTAAGGATTATGAACCGTCTCTTCCTTAGAACTCTGTTCATATTAAGTGTAATTTCATCCCTCAGACAAAGCTAGTTGGTGACAATGATAGGGAAGCATTGATTCCTCATGAAGTACTGAATCCTGTAATCAGTAACCCAAAAAATCCAGAAGGCAAAATGCAGTGCTACTGAGTTGTTTTTCCTTAAGTTGATAAGGTTAAGATGTGGAGGATGAGAAGAGGGACCATCTTTAAAAGAAAGACAAAAATTCAGCATAAACCCAAAATTAGATACCAAAAAATTATTTTTTACTGAATTTTTAACTGAAGACCTCATTAGATACCTTTTCAAACTCTAATGAAACAAGAAAAGTTCATAGGAACACGATATCACAGGATATCAGAGCAAATCATCCATCTTTCCCAACACCACTGTTTTTAAAAAACTTGTCTCTCTCAAGGAAACAAGGGACAAAAAAAACCCCAAGGGACACTAAAAGCTAAAACCAAAACATTTTCAACCATAATCACTCACCTGGTAATTGATAAATGATCATTGGAATGGCCCGGGGGGGCTTTTTCCCTCTTGATGTGACAAGTTTTATCCCTTTTATATCACTTGTCTGTCATTTTCAGGGAAGGGAAAGGAAAAGAGAGGAAGTGAAAAATTAGGCAAAACTCAGTGCTGAGGGGACTTCAGAGACGCAGTGGGCCCAGCAGGGATGACTTTTTAGCCTCTCAGAGCTACTTCTAACAGTAACCCTGCTGCTGCACACCCGCCTCCAAGGACTGCTCCTCCCGTGGACTCTGTTCCTCCTCTTCCTCAGTAGATGGTTGAGTCAAATATACTCGATGTACTTTTTTTTAAAGGAATATTTGAGACTTCTCCAGGTGGAAGAAGTATTGTGCTAATGGTTCCGTTTCGTTTTATTTATTTTTTCATTTTATTGCACCTCTCTTTATTGTGCTTTGCAGATACTGCGATTTGTACAAATTGAAAGTTTGTGGTAACCCTGCATTGAACAAGTCAATGGGTACCTTTTTTCCAAGTGCATTTACTCACTTTGTGTCTTTGTGTTACATTTTGGTAATTCTCACAATATTTCAAACTTTTTCAATATTATTATATTTTATGGTAATCTGTGTTCAGTGATCTTTTTAACCATTTTTTAATTGAAGTATAGTTAATTTACTTTGTGTTGTTTCAGGCGTACAGCAAAGTGATTCAGTTATACATATATATATTATATATATATATATATATTCTTTTTTCAGATTCTTTTCCATTATAGATTATTGCAAGATACTGAATATAGTTCCCTGTGCTATACAGTAGGTCCTTATCATCTATTTTATATATAGTAGTGTGTATATGTTAATCCCAAACTCCTAGTTTATCTCCCTGCCCCCACTATCCCCTTTGGTCACCATAAGCTTGTTTTGTATGTCTTTGAGTCAATTTCTGTTTTGTAAATAAGTTCCTTTGTATCATTTTTTTAGATTCCACATATAAGTGATAACATATAATATTTGTGTTTCTGTGTATGACTTACTTCACTTAATATGACAATCTCTAGTTCCATCCATGCTGCTGCAAATGGCATTATTTCATTTTATTTTATGACTGAGTAATATTGTAATATATATACACATATATATGTGTGTGTGTGTGTATATATATATATATATATATATATATATATATATATATATATATCATCTTCTTTATCCATTCATTTGCCGATGGACATTTAGGTTTCTTCCATGACTTGGCTATTGTAAATAGTGCTGCTATGAACATTGAAGTGCATGTACTTTTTGGAATTAGAGTTTTCTCCAGCTATACACCCAGGAGTGGGATTGCAGGATCATATGGTAACTCTATTCTTAGTTTTTTAAGGAACCTCCATACTGTTCTCCATAGTGGCTGCACCAACTTACATTCCCACCAACAGTGTAGGAGGGTTCCTTTTTCTCCACACCCTCTCCAGCATTTAATGTTTGTAGACTTTTTAAAGATGGCCATTCTGACTGGTTTGAGGTGATACTTCATTTTGATTTTCATTTCTCTAATTAGTGATATTGAGCACCTTTTCATGTGCCTGTTGGCAGTCTGTATGTCTTCTTTGGAGAAATGTCTGTTTAGGTCTTCTGCCCATTTTTTGATAGGGTTGTTTGTTTTTTTGATATTAAGCTATATGAGATATTTGTATATTTTAAGGAGGCTAGAATATACAATGGAGAAAAGACAGTCTCTTCAATAAGTGGTGCTGGGAAAACTGGACAGCTACATGTAAAAGAATGAAGTTAGAACATTCTCTAACACCATATATAAAAATAAACTCAAAATGGTTTAAAGACCTAAATGTAAGACTGGATACTATAAAACTCCCAGAGGAAAACATAGGCAGAACACTCTTAGACATAAATCACAGCAATATTTTTTGGATTCATCTCCTAGAGTAATGGAAATAAAAACAAAAATAAACAAATGGGACCTAATTAAACTGAAAAGCTTTTGGAAAGCACAGCAAAGGAAACCATAAACGAAATGAAAAGACAACCTATGGACTGGGAGGAAATATTTGTAAACGATGCTGTTGACAAGGGATTAATTTCCAAAACAGTTCACGTTTTAAATATTGAATTTCTGCAAAACAGTGATGTATCTAATAATACACTTTTAAGCAAATGAATAAAGTTTCTTTTTTAGATGAAACATGAGCTACAAATCATTGCTATAGAGGCAGAATATAGAATCTTTATTTCTAGGAAGTATTATATGCTTTTAACTATTCTGCAGTGACATTAACCATATGCCTTTGGGTTTGAAACCAAAACCATTTTCTCACCAACATAGATGTATGGAAAATACAATGAAATAACCTTGATTTCACCCTCTGAAAGGAAGTAACGAGACTCACACCTTCTTTTTGCTTTGAGGTTTGACTGTTAAGCGGATGAAGGACATCAGTGTTTATTTTCACCTGTTTTTCTGCAGCATCCTGTTATGACATCACTGTCCTATCTATGGTGTGAAGGATAAAGAAGGTCATAGACTAGAAATGAACCTGATCTGAGAACAGATTTGCAATGATGTGAAAATATGAGTCACTATGACTCATTTGCTTCCTGACCTAAACAATTGTCTGGCTCTCCATATTTAATAGAGTTACCTGAACTCGATTCTCTGTTCATTTGTGTGACTTCATGGATTTCACCTTTCCTTTGCCAAGCATCAGCCGGAACATTTTACCGAAACATTAAGATGGATTCAAACCCTAGATATTTAGGACCACATAGATGAAAAATCTCTTTCGACTCTCTAATGTTATAGCTAAATTTTATGTTTTAATTGCAAAACGTTAAATTCTTTGGAATCCAGAAGGTATTTATCATTGAACGAGGAAAACATAGAGAAGAATTCTTTGGGTAACTCAGTCTCACCATAGCCAAAGAGTCTGAGAAAGGGGGTTTCAAAATGAAACCGTAGGAGCTTCCCTGGTGGTGCAGTGGCTGAGAGTCCGCCTGCCGATGCAGGGGATGCGGGTTCGTGCCCCGGTCCGGGAGGGTCCCACATGCCGCGGAGCGGCTGGGCCCGTGAGCCATGGCCGCTGAGCCTGCGTGTCCGGAGCCTGTGCTCCGCAACGGGAGAGGCCACAGCAGTGACAGGCCCGCGTACCACAAAACAAAACAAAGCAAACAAACAAAAAAACCGTAACTGAAACCTTATTTTTACTTTCTTGGTTTACCCTCTTCATGCTCTCCGGGCTCATCTCTTCTTTGGACCAGTAAATGGTAGACTGTGGGAGCTCAGAGATGCTCTCTTCTAAAACATTTCCACTTTCTGGGTCACTGCAGCCCAGAAAGGTGAAATGCCTTGTTTCAAGCTGCATTCAGGTCTGAGACCTCATTTGGCTTTATCACAGAATCCTGAGCAGAGTTCAGTGCGCTCAGGGTAGCTTCGGCTTTGGGAGTGGGGGAACGTGGGGAGGCTGTACCATTAGCAAATGGGAAAAAGCTTTCTGAATCAGAGAAAAAGCATTTCTACAGCCAATTAGACAAATCACCCTAAAGGGGAAACACATTTCTCCATTAAAGCCTGCCAGCATACAATATTTCCCAATTAGTTCAAAGAGCACAGACACAGATGTGGGCCAAAATATGCTACCTCCTTCAGAAGTTCTCATATCAATGGTTAGGATCTCTTTAATTTTATGAATGAGTTTCACATTGTGTGGGGGGGGACTTTTTTCCTTTAAAAAGGAGAGACTTATAACTCGAGAAATTTGAACACAAATACACCCACTGAAAACGCACTGATAGCATAGCAGATTTTCACACCAGAGTCTTAAGATGGGCAAAATAATAAATAGAAGTCCAAACTGTTGGTGTTCCAGTTTGTAATACCTTGGACAGAAATCCCACCCAAAAAGCTAAATAAAATATCCTTTCTTCTGTGAATATGGTTGCCATATTTAGAAAATAAAAATACAGGACACCCAGTTAAATTTGAATTTCAGATAAGCAAAGAATCATCTTTTAGTATAAGTATGTTCCATGTAATTTGGGGGACATTTAAATTATTCTTAGTTTATTGGTAATTCAAATTTAACTTGACATTCTATATTTTACCCGGCAACCCTATCTATGAGAGAATCAGGCTCCCTAGCTCAGAATGTATAAAGGTATTCATAAAAAATAAACACAGGCACATACAAATTGCACTTCAGACTTCTTGGCAAACGTTCCCAGGTGTGGGACTTGCTAACAGAGGACTGGTCACTGGGAGAACTGTGACTAGCCAGGATGTGGATTCCATCTAGAAATCCCAGAGGCTTGCACCTTGAGATAATCTGTGAGAGGAAAGACATCAAAGGGAAATGTGTTAGAGCAACGGTAGAAAAAATATTTTCTTGTCCACCTTTTTGCAAGTTCTTCTCTGCTGCCAAGCGGCCAGCTGGTACCTTTTTCTTTTTCTTTGGCCCAGGTCCATTTACAAGAGCTATGTCATCAGGCAGGCACCCTCGGAGTTTGCCACAGTACATGCTGCAAATTAATTCCATGTGTTACAGAAGGGAGGGATTTGTATTCTCATAAGACTTGTAGACTCCTGGAATGTTAGAGCTGAAAAAGCTCTACTGTTTATAAAATCATCTAATTTCTTTATATCACAGATGAGGTGGAGACTTGGGCCCAGGAAGCCTAAATCACTTGTCTGAGACCTCACAGCAGGAGCCGGGACCAGTACCCCGAGTGATGACTTCAGGCTTAGGTCACCGTTTCACATCTCATCATAATCAGGTATGTAATTGAGATTGACCATGTGTGACTGTGAATGAATGACAATCCACTTGGTTAATATTTCTAGCACTAAAGGCCCTCTCGTCCTCTTGATCATTTTACTATATACCAATGGTACATAATGGCAGTGATGGCTGCTACTACTGATGTAGTAAAGCCTAGTGGGTAGTGCATGGCCTGTGGACTCATACAGACCTACTCAACTTCTGGCTGATCCCTTACTAGCAGTGAGGACTCAGGTAGGTCAGGAAAACTCCCAACCTCTCAGAACATCTCTTTATTCATCTGTGGGTACCCACCTCAAGGGACTGTAGGGAGGATGACACGACATATGCAAGTGGAGTTCTTAGCACATGGCCAGGCACATGGTGAGCCCCTGATCCCTGATGAACATTGCCCACTGTTCTAAATCATGAATATAGAGGTAGGTCCTGTTTTCACTGAGCTCATATTCCAACTAAATACAGCACAATAGGCATCTCTACTTGGAAAGAAATGTTTTAAAGTATTTCCTCTTAGATCGAGGCACAGTATTTCACGAAATAAACAGATGATTTAGGCTAATTATCCAACAAAGCCAGGGAAACAACCCTATCCTTATTGTTCAGAACTCAAGTCAAACCTGCAGAGCAGGCTCTACCAGTGGTTCGAGGAGTCCGGCCACATATTTCACATCTTCTCTTTCCCTCTCACTCCTCTGAAATATTCACATGTGGTGGGGCTGACTTTATTTGGACTATTTTAACAACTGTGTCCAATTACATCACTGGCTCATTTAAAGATGATTGAATATAGGAAAAGCAAAATTACAAAGTCAGCAGAATTTCTTTGTGGCAGTATCTCACCTCTCATTCTCCAATCGTCTTTCACTTCTTCAGACCCTAAACATCCAGTCCCTTTTTGTAACTGATTCCTAAGTGCTCCAGCCCTGTCACCCTCATACACTCTGACAGAGCACTGGGGCCAAAATGACCTTTCCCTACACTATCCCCCTGCATACCCATTAAATTTCCCATTTTCTAAGTTGATGGATCACGTAAAGCATTTTGAAGAAAGAAAATTGAGCTAATTCAGTCCAAAGTGTTCACAATTAGTAGTCCAGTTAACTCAACCAGATTTTTCACACTTTTAATGAAGCAGCTTTCAGTGCAAAATGCAGTGGATTTGTCTGAGTTGAGATCTACTCTGAGGTAGGAGTGGCTGAGTGAGAGAATTTTAAGTCATGTGACCCAAGGAGAGACACCCAAATGTCCCCACATTCTCCAGGCTTCAGGGATCACTCAGCTATTTAATACCAACTGACATGGAATGTGCCCTGTTCTCTACAGCCCTGGGATGTCAGCTTTCTTTGCATTGCATTTCTGCACCTCCTAAGGAATGGTGACATGTTGGACAAATCCGTCCTGTAGTGATTTGTCAGTTTTTGCTCTGATCTGCTGCTCTGAACATCTTTGCCGGATTCCTCTTTCCACATTACAACCCTGCTCCAGGCTGTTGCCGTTCTGCCTTATATGGCTAGGCACTACAGTATATATTGACTCAATATCCTCCCTGAGTTTTCCAAAGCACAATAAGCACCAGGTAATGTATTTACAAAATCTTACTAAGGCTTGACACTATCAGATGTGAATTGCAGTGCAAAAGAAAATAAGATTAAAAATCACTACTTAAAGAATCCAACCTCATACTCTTTCCAAAAATATTTCCTACCAGCTCTCTTTTAAGCCTCCCCACCCCATCCTATCCTTTGTGTTGAGCTTCCCTGTGTTCCAGGATTTGGATCATCTACTGATTCTATAGGAATTATAGAAATGAACCAGTGAGATGTCTGCAAAAATCTTTCCCCAGTTGGTGCCAGACCCTATGGAATAAGATGGGCTGAGGGGTCAAAGGGCATAGGAGTCAACCAGGAGAGAAACTGACTTTTGCCAGCTGAATTCTTCTCCAGAGACGTCCTAGGGAGACATTCCTTAGAATGATACTTGGCTCAGGAAGATAGGGGATCTCCCAGGATCCATTTCTGAAATGCATCCAATTGAGAAAAAAACAACAACCTCTTTTTCAGGTTTAACTTCTCAGAGGGGCTGTCTATACCAGCCTCTGTTTCCTCTCAGTTCTCCCCTTTTTCATTATTCTCAGAGACAAGTACACATTCATTGATTTATTCATTCATTCAACAATTATTTACCAAGTAGTTATTGCATGTAAGGTGCATTGTTAGTTGTTAGGGAGGAAGGAATGAAATAGCATCCTTGGGGGGCTTCCCTGGTGGCGCAGTGGTTGAGAGTCCGCCTGCCGATGCAGGGGACACGGGTTCGTGCCCCGGTCCGGGAAGATGCCACATGCCGCGGAGCGGCCGGGCCCGTGAGCCATGGCCACTGAGCCTGCGCGTCCGGAGCCTGTGCTCTGCAATGGGAGAGGCCACAACAGTGAGAGGCCCACATACCGCAAAAAAAAAAAAAAAAAAAGAAATAGCATCCTTGGTCCTTCCCTAATGGAGCCTCAGTTAGCAGAGAAGTTAGGCAATATACAACTAGAAGCAACTCTTCAATATATAAATTGCAAACTGCTGTAAAGGAAAAGGCTCTCTGAGAGTAGTTGGAGGGCTGCCCTTTAGATAGGAGACAGGAAAAATCCTTATGACCAGGAGGTATTTAATCTGAGAAAGAAGGATAAGAAAGAACCAGCCATGTGAAGAGAGTGTGTAGGGGTGGGTGTGAGTATGGAGTGGGAGTGAGGAAGGAAGAAGAGGAAAAACATTTATACCAATGGAACAGCCTGTGTAAAAGACCTTAAGGGCTTTTAAAGAAACAGTGGAAGTTGTGGTGGAGGCTGAGGGGTAGATTTGGGGGTGGGGAAGGGAACCTAGGAGGCCTGGGTTACAGTGAAGCAGAAGTTGGAAGAGTTACAAGGGACCACTTTTAAGGGCATTCATTGTAAGCCTCAGTAATGAGTTTCCATTTTATTCTAAATATAAAGGGAAGATCATAAAGAAGGGGAGTGCAATGATCATGGTTATGGTTTCTTAAAGATCACTCTGTAGAGATAAGGAGTTGGCAAAAGCGGAAGTGTGGAGACAAGTTATTGGAGTCGTCCAGGTTATTGGTGATCATGGTGAGAACAGTGGAGATGGAGAAAAGGGAAAAGAGTCAAGAAAAATTGTGGAGGAAGAATAGTCATGACTTGATGAACGTTTAGATATAGAGCAGAAGGAATCAGTGACTCCCAGAGGGTCACAAAGGAGCCTTCTGGTATCTTGAAAATGACCACCAGTGTATTCATAAGTAGAGATTTCTTGAACTGTATGCTTCAAACACATGCATACATTTTTTTTACATCTTTATTGGAGTATAATTGCTTTACAATGGTGTGTTCGTTTCTGCTTTATAACAAAGTGAATCAGCTATACATATATCTCCGTATCTCCTCCCTCTTGCATCTCCCTCCCACCCTCCCTATCCCACCCCTCTAAGTGGTCACAAACCACCGAGCTGATCTCCCTGTGCTATGTGGCTGCTTCCCACTATCTATTTTATGTTTGGTAGTGTATATATGTCCATGCCACTCTCTTGCTTTGTCACACAGCTTACCCTTCCCCCTCCCCATATCCTCAAGTCCATTCTCTAGTAGGTCTGTGTCTTTATTCCTGTCTTACCCCTAGGTTCTTTTTTTTTCTTAAATGCCATATATATGTGTTAGCATATGGTATTTGTTTTTCTCTTTCTGACTTACTTCACTCTGTATAACAGTCTCTAGGTCCATCCACCTCACTACAAATAACTCAATTTCGTTTCTTTTTATGGCTGAGTAATACTCCATTGTATATATGTGCCACATCTTCTTTATCCATTCATCTGTCGATGGACACTTAGGTTGCTTCCATGTCCTGGCTATTGTAAATAGAGCTGCAATGAACATTGTGGTATATGACTCTTTTTGAATTATGGTTTTCTCAGGGTATATGCCCAGTAGTGGGATTGCTGGGTCATATGGTAGTTCTATTTTTAGTTTTTTAAGGAACCTCCATACTGTTCTCCATAGTGGCTGTACCAATTCACACTCACACCAGCAGTGCAAGAGCGTTCCCTTTTCTCCACACCCTCTCCAGCATTTATTGTTTCTAGATTTTTTGATGATGGCCATTCTGACTGGACACATGTATACATTTTATGCTCTTTATGCTCAGTAGACTATACTTGAATACAAATGTTTACATGAGGTTTCTGGCTTGGCAGCTGTGGGGCTAGCAGCATCCTTTTCTCAGCTGGGGATGCCCAGAGTAGGACAGGTATCAGTGAGAGTTGTGGGAGGAATCAAGAGACCCGTTGAGGGTTGTGGCCCTGAGACCCCTGAGAGTTGCCCATGTGGACACAGTACATGGGCAGCTGTATTTGTGCGTCTAGAACCTAGAAGGGTGATCTGGGCTAAAAATTATGGACTCTTCTCATTTTCAGAATTTTACTGCTACATTCTGAGGAAAGTCAGATAGGAAATAATAAACACACCTTCTGAAAAAAAATTTTAGGAAGTTAAACATGTTCATAAAATATTACAAAGTTTTTTACACAGACTGTTTCTGGTTTCTATTGAAATTCCAAAGGTCTGATGGTAACCAGAAGCCCTATAGGGTTTTCACTTTATGTAACATCTCTGAAATTCTGGCAGCAGAGAAAATACACATAAGGATGATTTTTTAAAATTATGATTGGCCTAGATTTTATTATTCTTCAAAACCTTTCACAAAACCACAGTGCAACTGTTTGTGTATATATGATTTTGAAGTGGTTGTTAATATATAGGCCAGACATCATGACACTGAGGCTTTCCAAAATTTTGGAAAAAAATAATCAGGAAGAAACGTTCAAAGTAAGCATTTTTAAAGACCTAAAGGAAATGGTAAGTCACCATGTCTACTTTGTTAGTTGAATACATGCTAGTTATCAATCACTGGCAGCATATCTGCCATATCTCCTAAATTCACACCTCCTTCTTCTGAGCTTGGAGTTGTAACATGGGCAATTGAAGTTATCCAGATAATAAAAAATGTTTAAATCACCATATGAATGAATCAGCCAGGCATTACCCCTGAAATTAACAAAATTATTATTATTTTGATTATATATTACTCTGCATCACTGATCCTTTCAAGATGAGTGAATCTTAGATGATACAAGGAAAACAAATATAAAAGTAGAGATGTACTTTTGTGTTTACACACACACAAACAACTTTTACTACTGACATGCAAATGCAACCATTATGGGCTGATGTTTACTATAAAGAGTAGTTAAGAAATATAAACCCTGCTAGGAATTTGCTCCATGAAGAAATATGTTTAGTAAGAGATCTGTCACCCACTGAACAGAGTACACTTCAAATCCGCAGGTTATTATAATTATTTCAGAATGGCAAACTGCACGAGAGTCAAACACATTTAAGCTGCCTTCACCTCAGTCATCGTGTGAGCCACGTGGTGAGTTCTGTGGGGCTGGGAGAATCATTTTCTGGCCCATCACCATCCAGTTTACACCAAGTCACTGGAGATAACAAAACATTTTGAAACTCTTACATTCCAATAAATTATACAAATTATCTGTTAAAAGCAAGTTTGAGAGATTGGTTCAAGATGGCAGAGTAGAGGACGTGTGCTCACTCCCTCTTGCGAGAGCACCGGAATCACAACTAACTGCTGGACAATCATCGACAGGAAGACACTGGAGCTCACCAAAAAAGACACCCCACATCCAAAGACAAAGGAGAAGCCACAGTGAGACAGTAGGAGGGGCACAATCACAATAAAATCAAATCCCATAACTGCTGGGTGGGTGACTCACAAGCTGGAGAACAGTTATACCACAGAAGTCCAACCACTGGAGTGAAGGTTCTGAACCTCACATCAGGCTTCCCAACCTGGGTGTCTGGCAATGGGAGGAGGAATTCCTAGCAAATCAGACTTTGAAGGCTAGTGGGATATGACTGCAGGACTTAGACAGGACTGGGGGAAACAGAGACTCCACTCTTGGAGGACACACACAAAGTAGTGTGCACATCAGGACCCAGGGGAAGGAGCAGTGACCCCATAGGAGACTGAACCAGACCTACACGCTAGTGTTGGAGGGTCTCCTGCAGAGGCAGGGAGTGGCTGTGTCTCACTATGAGGACAAGGACACTGGCAGAAGTTCTGGGAAGTACTCCTTGACGTGAGCCCTCCCAGAGTCCACCATTAGCCCCACCAAAGAACCTGTAGTCTCCAGTGCTGGGTCCTCTCAGGCCAAACAACCAACAGGGAGGGAACCCAGCCCCACCCATCAGCAGACAAGTGGATTAAAGTTTTACTGAGGTCTGCCCACCAGAGCAACACCCAGCTCTACCTACCACCAATCCCTTCCATAAGGAAGCTTGCATAAGACTCTTAGATAGCCTCATCCACCAGAGGGCAGACAGCGAAAGCAAGAAGAACTACAATCCTGCAGCCTGTGGGAAAAAAGACCACATTCACAGAAAGACAGACAAAATGAAAAGGCAGAGGACTTTGTACCAAATGAAGGAACAAGATAAAACCCAGAAAGACAACTCAATGTATTGGGGATAGGCAACCTTCCAGAAAAAGAATTCAGAATAATGATAGTGAAGATGATCCAGGACCTTGGAAAAAGAATGGAGGCAAAGATTGAGAAGATGCAAGAAATGTTTAACAAAGGCCTAGAAGAATTAAAGAACAAACCCTAGAAGAATTAAAGAACAAACAAACAGAGATGAACAGTATAATAACTGAAATGAAAACTACACTAGAAGGAATCAATAGCAGAATAACTGAGGCAGAAGAACGGATAAGTGACCTGGAAGACAGAATGGTGGAATTCGCTGCTGTGGAAAAAAATAAAGAAAAAAGAATGAAAAGAAATGAAGACAGCCTAAGACACCTCTGGGACAACATTAAATGCACCAACATTTGCATTATAGGGGTCCCAGAAGGAGAAAGGACCTGAGAAAATATTTGAAGAAATTAGAGTCAAAAATTTCCCTAACATGGGAAAGGAAATAGCCACCCAAGTCCAGGAAGCACAAGAGTCCCAGGCAGGATAAACCCAAGGAGAAACATGCCAAGACATATAGTAATCAAATTGACAAACATTAAAGACAAAGAAAAATTATTGAAAGCAGCAAGGGAAAAATGACAAATAACATACAAGGGAACTCCCATAAGGTTAACAGCTGATTTCTCAGCAGAAACTCTACAAGCCAGAAGGGAGTGGCATGATATATTTCAAGTGATGAAAGGGAAGAACTTACAGCCAAGATTACTCTACCTGGCAAGGATCTCATTCAAATTAGATGGAGAAATCAAAAGCTTTACAGACAAGCAAAAGCTAAGAGAATTCAGCACCGCCAAACCAGCTCTACAACAAAAGCTAAAGGAACTTCTCTAAGTGGGAAACACAAGAGAAGAAAAGACCTACAAAACAAACCCATAACAATTAAGAAAATGGTAATAGGAACATACATGTCAATAATTACCTTAAATGTGAATGGATTAAACGCTCCAACCAAAAGACACAGGCTCACTGAATGGATACAAACACAAGACCCATATATATGCTGTCTACAAGAGACCCACTTCAGACCTAGGGACACATATAGACTGAAAGCAAGGGGATGGAAAAAGATATTCCATGCAAATGGAAATCAAAAGAAAGCTGGAGTAGCAATACTCATATCAGATAAAATAGACTTTAAAATAAAGACTGTTACAAGAGACAAGGAAGGACACTACATAATGATCAAGGGATGAATCCAAGAAGAAGATATAACAATTAGAAATGTATATGCACCCAACATAGGAGCACCTCAATACATAAGGCAACTGCTAACAGCTCTAAAACAGGAAATTGACAGTAACACAATTATAAGGAGGGACTATAACACCTCACTTACACCAATGGACAGATCATCCAGATGGAAAATGAATAAGGAAACAAGCTTTAAATGACAAAATAGACCAGATAGATGTAATTGATATTTATAGGACATTCCATCCAAAAACAGCAGATTATACTTTCTTCTCAAGTGCACATGGAACATTCTTCATGACAGATCACATCTTGGGTCATAAATCAAGCCTTGGTAAATTTAAGAAAACAGAGATCATATCAGGCATCTTTTCCAACCACAACGCTATGAGATTAGAAATCAATTACAGGGAAAAAAAATGTAAAAAACACAAACACATGGAGACTAAACAATACGTTACTAAATAACCAAGAGATCACTGAAGAAATCAAAGAGGAAATCAAAAAATACCTAGAGACAAATGACAAGGAAAACAGGAAGATCCAAAACCTATGGGATGCAGCAAAAGCAGTTTTTTTTTGTTTTTTTTTTGTTGTTTTTTTTTTTGCGGTACACGAGCCCCTCACTGTTGTGGCCTCTCCCGTTGCGGAGCACAGGCTCTGGATGTGCAGGCTCAATGGCCATGGCTCATAGGCCCACCCGCTCTGCACCATGTGGGATCTTCCCGGACCGGGGCATGAACTGATGTCCCCTGCATCAGCAGGCAGACTCTCAAACACTGCACCACCAGGGAAGGCCCAGCAAAAGCAGTTTTAAGAGAGAAGTTTACAGCAATACAAGCCTACCTCAAAAAACAAGAAAAATCTCAAGTAAACAACTTAACCTTACACCTAAAGGAACTAGAGAAAGAAAAACAAACAAAACCCAAAGTTAGTGAAGGAAAGAAATCATAAAGATCAGAACAGAAATAAATGAAATAGAAACAAACAAAACAATAGCAAAGATCAATAAAACTAAAAGCTAGTTCTTTGAGAAGATAAACAAAATTGATAAACCTTTAGCCTGACTCATCAAGAAAAAGAGGGAGAGGACTCAAATCAATAAAATTAGAAATGAAAAAGGAGAAGTTACAATGGACACTGCAGAAATACAAAGCATCATAAGAGACTACTACAAGCAAATCTATGCCAATACAACGCACAAGCTGGAAGAAATGGACAAATTCTTAGAAAGGTATAACCTTCCAAGACTGAACCAGGAAGAAATAAAAAATATGAATAGGCCTATCACAAGCAATGAAATTGAAACTGTGATTAAAAATCTTCCAACAAACAAAAGCCCAGGGCCAGATGGCTTCACAGGTGCATGCTATCAAACATTTAGAGAAGAACTAACACCCATCCTTCTCAAACTCTTCCCAAAAATTGCAGAGGAAGGAACACTCCCAAACTCATTCTATGAAGCCACCATCACCTGATACCAAAACCAGACAAAGATACTACAAGAAAAGAAAATTACATACCAATATCACTGATGAATATAGATGCAAAAATCCTCAACAAAATACTAACAAACAGAATCCAACAACACATTAAAAGGATCATACACTATGCTCAAGTGGGATTTATCCCAGGGATGCAAGGATTCTTCAATATATGCAAATCAATCAATGTGATACACCATATTAACAAATTGAAGAATAAGAACCATACGATCATCTCAACAGATGCAGAAAAAGCTTTTGACAAAATTCAACACCCATTTATGATAAAAACTCTCCAGAAAGTGGGCATAGAGGGAACATACCTCAACATAATAAAGGCTCTATATGGCAAACCCACAGCAAACATCATTCTCAATGGTTAAAAACCAAAGGCATTTCCTCTAAGATCAGGAACAAGACAAGGATATCCACTCTCGCCACTATTATTCAACATAGTTTTGGAAGTCCTAGCCACAGCAATCAGAGAAGAAAAAGAAATAAAAGGAATCCAAATTGGAAAAGAAGAAGTAAAATTGTCACTGTTTGCAGATGACATGATACTATACATAGAGAATCCTAAAGATGCCACCAGAAAACTACTAGAGCTAATTAATGAATTTGGTAAAATTTCAGGATACAAAATTAATGCACAGAAATCTCTTGCATTCCTATACACTAACAAAAAATCAGAAAGAGAAATTAAGGAAACCATCCCATTCCCCACTGCAACAAAAAGAATAAAATACCTAGGAATAAACCTACCTAAGGAGGTAAAAGACCTGCACTCAGAAAACTATAAGACACGGATGAAAGAAATCAAAGATGACACACACAGATGGAGAGATATACCATGTTCTTGGACTGGAAGAATCAATATTGTGAAAATGACTATACTACCCAAAGTAGTGTACGGATTCAATGCAATCCGTGTCAAATTACCAGTGGCATTTTTTACAGAACTAGAACAAAAAATCTTAAAATTTGTATGGAGACACAAAAGACCCCGAATAGCCAAAGCAGTCCTGAGGGAATACAATGGAGCTGGAGGAATCAGACTCCCTGACCTAAGACTATACTACAAAGCTACAGTAATCAACACAATATGGTGCTGGCACAAAAACAGAAATATAGATCAATGGAACAGGATAGAAAGCCCAGAGATAAATCCACTCATATACGGTCACCTTATTTTTGATAAAGGAGGCAAGAATATACAATGGAGAGAAGACAGCCTCTTCAATAAGTGGTGCTGGGAAAACTGGGCAGCTACATGTAAAAGAATGAAATTAAAACACTTCCTAACTCCATACACAAAAATAAACTCAAAATGGATTAAAGGCCTAAATATAATGCCAGCCACTATCAAACTCTTAGAAGAAAACATAGGCAGAACACTCTGTGACATAAATCACAGCAAGATCCTTTTTGACCCACCTCCTAGAGAAATGGAAATAAAAACAAAAATTAACAAATGAGATCTAATGAAATTTAAAAGCTTTTTCAAAACAAAGGAAACTACAATCAAGACGAAAAGACAACCCTCAGAATGGGAGAAAATATTTGCACACGAATCAACTGACAAAGGATTAATCTCCAAAATATATAAACAGCTCATGCAGCTCAATATTAAAAAAACAAACAACCCAATCCAAAAATGAGCAGAAGACCTAAACAGACATTTCTCCAAAGAAGACATACAGATGGCCACGAAGCACATGAAAAGCTGCTCAACATCACTAATTATTAGAGAAGTGCAAATCAAAACTACACTGAGGTATCACCTCACAGCAGTTAGAATGGGCATCATCATAAAATCTACAAACAACCAATGATGGAGAGGGTGTGGAGAAAAGAGAACCCTCTTGCACTGTTGGTGGGAATGTAAATTGATACAGCCACTATGGAGAACAGTATGGAGGTTCCTTAAGGAACTAAAAATAGAATTACCATATGATCCAGCAATCCCACTACTGGGCATATACCCAGAGAAAACCATAATTCAAAAAGACACACGCACCCCCATGTTCATTGCAGCACTGTTTACAATAGCCGGGTCATGGAAGCAACGTAAATGCCCATCGACAGAGGAATGGATAAAGAAGATGTAGTATATATACAATGGAATATTACTCAGCCATAAAAAAGAACTAAATTGGGTCATTTGTAGAGACGTGGATGGATCTAGAGGCTGTCATGCAGAGTGAAGTAAGTCAGAAAGAGAAAAGTAAATATTGTATATTAACGCATATGTGTGGAACCTAGAAAAATGGTACAGATAAACCAGTTTGCAGGGCAGAAATAGAGACACAGATGTAGAAAACAAATGTATGGACACCAAGGGGGGAAAGTGGTGGGGCAGGGGCTGGTGGTGGTGGGATGAACTGGGAGATTGGGATTGACATATATACATTAATATGTATAAAATGGATTAATAAGAACCTGCTGTATAAAAAATAAATAAAATAAAATTCAAAAAAATAAAACCGCAAGTTTGAGTTACTAGGCACCAGTGCTGGGCAAAGCACCCAGGGGAGCAAACCAAGAGCCACTGACAGTAAAGACAGAAAGACTGGAAGGCAGAAATTCAACAGGAAAAGACACAAGTGCCATATGGACCTATAGCGCTAACGTGGCTGCCATTTCATATGCACAGCCATGTCGTGTGCACCCTTTAAAAAAAGACAGTCCAGACTCTTTTAGAGAACAAGGGCCAAAAAATGTAGATACTCAATGTGTAGCATGAATGAGGGATCACAATGTTAAAGTGACAATAAAGAGGTAATAAGCATTTATATTCTAAATATAAAAGCTACTGGAGAGAGAGTATGAAACTAAAAGCAGCCAAAGGATACAGAATCAGCTTATTGGTGGGAGACAGAAGAACATGCTAACGTTTAGCAGCTGCCCAGAAATCAGTGCGGTGTAGGAAGGGCTGAGCAGTGAGCTGGAAACCAGACTCCTGAGGGTTGACTCCAGACTCAGCCCCTTTCTAACTGTGTAGCTGTGGGCAAACTCAGGCACCTCTCTATGCCTTGGTTTTCTGGTCTGTAAAATAAGAATACTAATGGGACCTTTCTAATAATAATGAAGTTCTCTTGAGATTAAAGGAGTGAAATCTTGTAAAGCACTTAAAACAATGCTTGTTAAAGAAGTAGGCACTTAGTAAATGATCGATATTCTTATTTGGGGCCAATTACAACAATTAGCTCAATAGCAAGTTTTTCTGTAGACATTATTCCAGGGACTTATTTCATGTTTTGCAAGAAGGCAAGAGAAGAAATTTATAAGTTTGTCCATGTCATCGCTTACTTTGATTTCTACTGAGAAGTGAGGGTGAGTGGATCACCTGAGACAGCCTTGTTCCTTCCCTCTGTTAATTGAACCTGAGGGAAATCTGTGGCCATGTCTTTGCTGTCTCAATTTGGAACTAAGATAGTAGGGATACACAAATACTTAGTCTACGAGTATTTTATAAATCATGTGCCAGGCTATGTGTTGGGGATACAAAGTGCAATAAACTGGGTCCATGACCTCGGGCTCATACAGTAAG
Source organism: Hyperoodon ampullatus (assembly GCF_949752795.1). NCBI lineage: Eukaryota > Metazoa > Chordata > Mammalia > Artiodactyla > Ziphiidae > Hyperoodon > Hyperoodon ampullatus. Next base: position 67,347,141 of record NC_136921.1, read on the forward strand.
TTATCCAGACACCTTGTGAGACTTAGGCTGCTTGACACATAGTTCATGCTCAACAAACAAGATTGCTTTCCAGTCTCATCCCCACAAACTGTGAAAGCTCTCTTGGACGTACCTTGGATTCTCCAGCACTTCACAGTTGGAACACAGGAAAAGCAAACCAGGATTTTCCAGTATTCATTCTAATTTTCAAGCCCCATTACTTACTGGTTTCATGAATTGAAAAAAAAATGCTATTTTTCCATTGTATTAATGACTTCCTTTGGTGGTTCCCCACACAGAGAGGAAATGAGATGCATCTATGACCTATTATGTCATTTCATGGCTATTTTTTGCTTATATAAGATTGTTCCCCATTGAACAATTGCCTGTCTAACTACAACCAACTCATGTCATGAGGTTTCCTCCACTAGCTTTTAACATTTACACAATGTCAGATAGATTTTGTGATTAAAGACTTTTGCTAATATGGAAAATGAATCTAGTTCATAATAGAAAATGATAATATGTAATCCTGAAAAACTCACTTCTACAAGGCAGAAAACAAAATTTAGAAATGTAAGTAGAAATCATATTGTAAAATGTCTTTGCTGTCTCAATCTGGAACTAATATTTCATATTATTAGAATAGTAAAGAATTTCTGTTCACATTCATTTGTCCATTTCGGGATATTACAGATGTTTGCTACTCTATAGCTTAAAATTAAAACTACACACTTTCTCAACAAAGAACATTGCAAAGAATAATTCAAATGGGAAGTGAGTGAATATTGATTACTGAAGGAAATATTTTCTCTATTCTAACATTGTATATGTTAGGTATTTTAAATTATAAAAAGTTATAACTGTTATACCAAATTAATATTGTGAAAAATCCTCAGAAAAAGTGAATTTATTTTTGGAATGGAGTTTGGTCACCCATAGTAAAACCATCATCCCTGACTTTCTATTTTCTTATGTCCATTTATATTTTTGGACCCTCTATAATTCATTCATTTATTCATTAATTCAACAGGTATATTTATTGAGTGCCTACCTTGAACACTGCAGTGGGATCAGAGTTGCAGAGGAGAATGAGTCAGATAAAATATTTGTCCCTCTGGAGCTGGTATCACCTAGTTCCCAAAACACTGTCCTAAATTCCATGGGAAACACAAAGATTCCTTTGCACTGAAGGCTGGTAAAGAATAGTCAAGGTAAAAGCATTGGCAAACATTTTATAACAATATAATAAAAAGAAAAGTGATTTTTAATAGAAACGTTCTTCATTGACCTGTTATATATTAAGTCATGAGCTAAACATTTTATATACATTATTTTACTTAACAGCTTCAAAATCTGATGCGTTACACCGTAATTATTCCCATTTAACACATAAAGAAAATATGTTTTGCTTTGCGCCCAAAGCCACACAGCTCTTAAATGAGCACGGAATTCAACATAGATCTGAGTCCCAATACGGGTTCTTAAACATTACGCTCAATAAATTCTCGCTGATACAAAAGATTGTTACAGCACCATAAATTGCTAGGAAATAAAGGAGGCCATCTAGATTAAGGGCTGGTGAGATATTGAAAAAACAATAACAGTTCAGAAGTTTTCTATTAGAAAGTCTAGCTACAAGCTGTCAAATTAGCATTTACACAAGGAACTAAGGGTAGTGCAATGCAATCTTACAAATACACGTGATGGTAATGCTTAACACATGGGGAAGTTGGTTGGTCCAAAGACAAAGCATTGTCCAAGAGGACAAGAAGAGGATGCAGCTTTCCTAAGCTCTGTTGCACCTTGGGTTTTGCTATTCCATTGCATTAGTTCATGGCCTGTTTTGAGAAATTCAAAGATCATCTGATTAGCGAGTTGTTTCCTCTGTCTTTTTCCAGGCACTTCCCATCATGTATGTGTAGCTGATCCCCTGTTCCCTAAGGAAAGTAGTATGAAAATAGTGTCATTCTTTCCAAGTCTTGGAGAAGAATGCCAAACAAAGAGGTCAGTAACCCAAAGGGCATGGGACAACCTTGGCACAAACAACAGGTGCTTCATGAGTCCGTGATAGCTGGATTCCATCTCAAGGACTTCATTCTTCAAGATGTCTGAATACTCACATCCTGATAGACTGTAAATACATGAGATTTCTATTTTGTCTGTCTTTAATAAGTTTCCTGATAAAGTCAACTAAAATTCTGGATAAGTTGAAAACAAACAAACAAAAAAACCTTCTGAGTCATCATGAAACTAGAAAGCGATGGGCTCCCAAACCAAAGAGGAAACTGGGGATCCTGGAAGTTAAACAAGCACCAAAGTTGGCTTTTACTCTAGGGCTGGAACTGGGAGATGTGGAGCTTTGGTTCTGATGGCTGCATAGAGAACAAAGATGGAGAGAGAAGACTTAGGGCTGAGATTTTCCTCTTGCCTCCCACACTATTGCTATGGACATTTAGAGGGTTCCTGGTGTGCTTCTCTTATTGCTCCCTTCCCCAAACAAGTCAGAGCTACAATTAAATGGGAAAGAGGAGAGTGCGGAGAACAGCAGATATGGATCTGGCACTTGCCCTTCCCTTCCTCTCATCTAGATGGTCTAAGAAGCCACCTAGACCTGCCCTCTTCTCGCCCAATCTTAGGGTCCCACAGGAGTGAATCATACTTTCTGCTAAGCATACCACTAAGTCACAGAGCACATGCTTGACCCTAACAGCAAGAACGATGGCCTATGGAAATCGAGAACGCAGTTCTGCACCATAATCCGCTCTTGTCCTCCTAAGATCCCAGAGACAAGCCTGGGTGCCAGTCTCTTTTTTTTTTTTTTTTTTTTTTTTAGGCTTTTGGGGTTTTTTTTTTCCTAATGCATGATTTTTTTTTATTAGTTTCTGCTTTATAACAAAGTGAATCAGTCATACATATACATCTGTTCCCACATCCCTTCCCTCATGCATCTCCCTCCCTCCCACCCTCCCCATCCCACCTCTCCAGGCAGTCACAAAGCACCCAGCTGATCTCCCTGTGCTCTGCGGCTGCTTCCCACTATCTATCTACCTTACGTTTGGTAGTGTATATATGTCCATGCCTCTCTTTCGCTTTGTCACAGCTTACCCTTCCCCCTCCCCATATCCTCAAGTCCATTCTCAAGTAGGTCTGTGTCTTTATTCCTGTCTTACCCCTATGATCTTCATGACATTTTTTTTTCTTAAATTCCATATATATGTGTCAGCATACAGTATTTGTCTTTCTCTTTCTGACTTACTTCACTCTGTATGACAGACTCAGGTCAATCCACCTCATTACAAATAGCTCAATTTCGTTTCTTTTTATGGCTGAGTAATATTCCATTGTATATATGTGCCACATCTTCTTTACCCATTCATCCGATGATGGACACTTAGGTTGTTTCCATCTCCGGGCTATTGTAAATAGGGCTGCTATGAACATTTTGGTACATGTCTCTTTTTGAATAATGGTTTTCTCCGGGTATATGCCCAGTAGTGGGATTGCTGGGTCATATGGTAGTTCTATTTGTAGTTTTTTAAGGAACCTCCATACCGTTCTCCATAGTGGCTGTACCAATTCACATTCCCACCAGCAGTGCAAGAGTGTTGCCTTTTTTCCACACCCTCTCCAGCATTTATTGTTTCTAGATTTTTTGATGATGGCCATTCTGACTGGTGTGAGATGATATCTCATTGTAGTTTTGATTTGCATTTCTCTAATGAGTAAAGATGTTGAGCATCCTTTCATGTGTTTGTTGGCAGTCTGTATATCTTCTGTGGAGAAATGTCTATTTAGGTCTTCTGCCCATTTTTGGATTGGGTTGTTTGTTTTTTTGTTATTGAGCTGCATGAGCTGCTTATAAATTTTGGAGATTAATCCTTTGTCAGTCGCTTCATTTGCAAATATTTTCTCCCATTCTGATGGTTGTCTTATGGTCCTGTTTACGGTTTTCTTTGCTGTGCAAAAGCTTTTAAGTTTCATTAGGTCCCATGTGTTTATTTTTGTCTTTATTTCCATTTCTCTAGGAGGTGGGTCAAAAAGGATCTTGCTGTGATTTATGTCATAGAGTGTTCTGCCTATGTTTTCCTCTAAGAGTTTGATAGTGTCTGGCCTTACATTTAGGTCTTTAATCCATTTTGAGCTTATTTTTGTGTATGGTGTTAGGGAATGATCTAATCTCATACTTTTACATGTCCCTGTCCAGTTTTCCCAGCACCGCTTATTGAAGAGACTGTCCTTTCTCCACTGTACATTCCTGCCTCCTTTATCAAAGATAAGGTGACCATATGTCCGTGGGTTTATCTCTGGGCTTTCTATCCTGTTCCATTGATCTATCTTTCTGTTTTTGTAACAGTACCATACTGTCTTGATTACTGTAGCTTTGTAGTATAGTCTGAAGTCAGGGAGCCTGATTCCTCCAGCTCCATTTTTCGTTCTCAAGATTGCTTTGGCTATTCGGGGTCTTTTGTGTTTCCATACAAATTGTGAAATTTTTTGTTCTAGTTCTGTGAAAAATGCCAGTGGTAGTTTGATAGGGATTGCATTGAATCTGTAGATTGCTTTGGGTAGTAGAGTCATTTTCACAATGTTGATTCTTCCAATCCAAGAACATGGTACATCTCTCCATCTATTTGTATCATCTTTAATATCTTTCATCAGTGTCTTATAATTTTCTGCATACAGGTCTTTTGTCTCCTTAGGTAGGTTTATTCCTAGATATTTTATTCTTTTTATTGCAGTGGTAAATGGGAGTGTTTTCTTAATTTTACTTTCAGATTTTTCATCATTAGTGTATAGGAATGCCAGAGATTTCTGTGCATTAATTTTGTATCCTGCAACTTTACCAAATTCATTGATTAGCTCTAGTAGTTTTCTGGTAGCATCTTTAGGATTCTCTATGTATAGTATCATGTCATCTGCAAACAGTGACAGCTTTACTTCTTCTTTTCCGATTTGGATTCCTTTTATTTCCTTTTCTTCTCTGATTGCTGTGGCTGAAACTTCCAAAACTATGTTGAATAAGAGTGGTGAGAGTGGGCAACCTTGTCTTGTTCCTGATCTCAGTGGAAATGGTTTCAGTTTTTCACCATTGAGGACGATGCTGGCTGTGGGTTTGTCATATATGGCCTTTATTATGTTGAGGAAAGTTCCCTCTATGCCTACTTTCTGCAGGGTTTTTATCGTAAATGGGTGTTGAATTTTGTCAAAAGCTTTCTCTGCATCTATTGAGATGATCATATGGTTTTTCTCCTTCAACTTGTTAATATGGTGTATCACGTTGATTGATTTGCGTATATTGAAGAATCCTTGCATTCCTGGAATAAACCCCACTTGATCATGGTGTATGATCCTTTTAATGTGCTGTTGGATTCTGTTTGCTAGTATTTTGTTGAGGATTTTTGCATCTATGTTCATCAGTGATATTGGCCTGTAGTTTTCTTTCTTTGTGACATCCTTGTCTGGTTTTGGTATCAAGGTGATGGTGGCCTCGTAGAATGAGTTTGGGAGTGTTCCTCCCTCTTCTATATTTTGGAAGAGTTTGAGAAGGATAGGTGTTAGCTCTTCTCTAAATGCTTGATAGAATTCGTCTGTGAAGCCATCTGGTCCTGGGCTTTTGTTTGTTGGAAGATTTTTTATCACAGTTTCCATTTCAGTGCTTGTGATTGGTCTGTTCATATTTTCTATTTCTTCCTGATTCAGTCTTGGCAGGTTGTGCATTTCTAAGAATTTGTCCATTTCTTCCAGGTTGTCCATTTTATTGGCATAGAGTTGCTTATAGTAATCTCTCATGATCTTTTGTATTTCTGCAGTGTCAGTTGTTACTTCTCCTTTTTCATTTCTAATTCTATTGATTTGAGTCTTCTCCCTTTTTTTCTTGATGAGTCTGGCTAATGGTTTATCAATTTTGTTTATCTTCTCAAAGAACCAGCTTTTACTTTTATTGATCTTTGCTATCGTTTCCTTCATTTCTTTTTCATTTATTTCTGATCTGATTTTTATGATTTCTTTCCTTCTGCTAACTTTGGGATGTTTTTGTTCTTCTTTCTCTAATTGCTTTAGGTGCAAGGTTAGGTTGTTTATTTGAGATGTTTCCTGTTTCTTAAGGTGGGATTGTATTGCTATAAACTTCCCTCTTAGAACTGCTTTTGCTGCATCCCATAGGTTTTGGGTCATCGTGGCTCCATTGTCATTTGTTTCTAGGTATTTTTTAATTTCCTCTTTGATTTCTTCAGTGATCACTTCGTTATTAAGTAGTGTATTGTTTAGCCTCCATGTGTTTGTATTTTTTACAGCTCTTTTCCTGTAATTGATATCTAGTCTCATAGCATTGTGGTCGGAAAAGATACCTGATACAATTTCAATTTTCTTGAATTTACCAAGGCTTTATTTGTGACCCAAGATATGATCTATCCTGGAGAATGTTCCATGAGCACTTGAGAAAAATGTGTATTCTGTTGTTTTTGGATGGAATGTCCTATAAATATCAACTAAGTCCATCTTGTTTAATGTATCATTTAAAGCTTGTGTTTCCTTATTTATATTCATTTTGGATGATCTGTCCATTGGTGAAAGTGGGGTGTTGAAGTCCCCTACTATGAGTGTGTTACTGTCGATTTCCCCTTTTATGGCTGTTAGTATTTGCCTTATGTATTGAGGTGCTCCTATGTTTGGTGCATAAATATTTACAATTGTTATATCTTCTTCTTGGATCGATCCCTTGATCATTATGTAGTGTCCTTTGTCTCTTCTAGTAGTCTTTATTTTAAAGTCTATTTTGTCTGATATGAGAATTGCTACTCCAGCTTTCTTTTGGTTTCCATTTGCATGGAATATCTTTTTCCATCCCCTTACTTTCAGTCTGTATGTGTCTCTAGGTCTGAAGTGGGTCTCTTGTAGACAGCATATATATGGGTCTTGTTTTTGTATCCATTCAGCCAATCTGTGTCTTTTGGTGGGAGCATTTAGTCCATTTACATTTACGGTAATTATCGATATGTATGTTCCTATTCCCATTTTCTTAATTGTTTTTGGTTCGTTATTGTAGGTCTTTTCCTTCTGTTGTGTTTCTTGCCTAGAGAAGTTCCTTTAGCATTTGTTGTAAAGCTGGTTTGGTGGTGCTGAACTCTCTCAGCTTTTGCTTGTCTGTAAACGTTTTAATTTCTCCATCAAATCTGAATGAGATCCTTGCTGGGTAGAGTAATCTTGGTTGCAGGTTTTTCTCCTTCATCACTTCAATTATGTCCTGCCACTCCCTTCTGGCTTGTAGAGTTTCTGCTGAGAGATCAGCTGTTATCCTGATGGGGATTCCCTTGTGTGTTACTTGTTGTTTTTGCCTTGCTGCTTTTAATATGATTTCTTTGTGTTTAATTTTTGACAGTTTGATTAATATGTGTCTTGGCGTATTTCTCCTTGGATTTATTCTGTATGGGACTCTCTGTGCCTCCTGGACTTGATTAACTATTTCCTTTCCCATATTAGGGAAGTTTTCGACTATAATCTCTTCAAATATTTTCTCAGTCCCTTTCTTTTTCTCTTCTTCTTCTGGAACCCCTATAATTCGAATGTTGGTGCGTTTAATGTTGTCCCAGAGGTCTCTGAGACTGTCCTCTGTTCTTTTCATTATTTTTTCTTTATTTTGCTCTGCAGCACTTATTTCCACTATTTTATCTTCCACCTCACTTATCCGTTCTTCTGCCTCAGTTATTCTGCTATTGATCCCATCTAGAGTATTTTTTATTTCATTTATTGTGTTTTTCATCGATGCTTGATTCATCTCTGGTTCTTCTAGGTCCTTGTTAACTGTTTCTTGCATTTTGTCTATTCTATTTCCAAGATTTTGGATCTGGGAAATAGAATCTTGGATCATCTTTACCATCATTATTCTGAATTCTTTTTCAAGTAGACTGCCTATTACCTCTTCATTTGTTAGGTCTGGTGGGTTTTTATCTTGCTGCTTCTCCTGCTGTGTGTTTTTCTGTCTTCTCATTTTGCTTATGTTACTGTGTTTGGGGTCTCCTTTTTGCAGGCTGCAGGTTCGTAGTTCCTGTTGTTTTTGGTGTCTGTCCCCAGTGGCTAAGGTTGGTTTAGTGGGTTGTGTAGGCTTCCTGGTGGAGGGGACTAGTGCCTGTGTTCTGGTGGATGAGGCTGGATCTTGTCTTTCTGGTGGGCAGGTCCACGTCTGGTGGTGTGTTTTGGGGTGTCTGCGGACTTTTTATGATTTTAGGCCACCTCTCTTCTAATGGGTGGCGTTGTGTTCCTGTCTTGCTAGTTGTTTGGCATAGGGTGTCCAGCACTGTAGCTTGCTGGTCGTTGAGTGAAGCTGGGTGCTGGTGTTGAGATGGAGATCTCTGGAAGATTTTCGCCGTTCGATATTATGTGGAGCTGGGAGGTCTCTTGTGGACCAGTGTCTTGAAGTTGGCTCTCCCACCTCAGAAGCACAGCACTGACTCCTGGCTCCTCAATTTGGGATGATTTGTTGTCTATTCATGTATTCCACAGATGCAGAGTACATCAAGTTGATTGTGGAGCTTTAATCCGCTGCTTCTGAGGCTGCTGGGAGAGGTTTCCCTTTCTCTTCTTTGTTCTCACAGCTCCTGGGTCTCAGCTTTGCATTTGGCCCCGCCTCTGCGTGTAGGTCGCCGGAGGGCGTCTGTTCTTCGCTCAGACAGGACAGGGTTAAAGGAGCAGTCTCTTCCGGGACTCTGGCTCACTCAGGCCGGGCGGGAGGGAGGGGCACGGAGTGCGGGGCGAGCCTGCAGCGGCAGAGGTCGGCGTGACGTTGCACTAGCCCGAGGCGCGCCGTGCGTTCTCCCAGGGAAGCCGCCCCTGGATCCCAGGACCCTGGCAGTGGCGGGCTGAACAGGCTCCCGGAAGGGCGGTGTGGACAGTGACCTGCACTCGCACACAGGCTTTTTGGCGGCAGCAGCAGCAGCCCCAGCGTCCCACGCCCGTCTCTGGGCTCCGCGCTTTCAGCCGCGACTCGCGCCCGTCTGTGGAGCCCCTTTAAACAGCGCTCTTAATCCCCTCTCCTCGCGCACCAGGAAACCAAGAGGGAAGAAAAAGTCTCTTGCCTCTTCGGCAGCTCCAGAGTTTTCCCGGACTCCCTTCTGGCTAGCTGTGGCACATTAGCCCCCTTCAGGCTGAGTTCTCGCCGTCAGCCCCAGTCCTCTCCCTGCGCTCTGACCGAAGCCCGAGCCTCAGCTTTCAGCGCCGCCCGCCCCGGCGGGCGAGCAGACAAGCCTCTCGGGCTGGTGAGTGCCGGTCGGCACTGCTCCTCTGTGCGGGAATCTCTCCGCTTTGCCCTACCCAGGTATGTGGGGAGTTTCTTGCCTTTTGGGAGGTCTGGGGTCTTCTGCCAGCGTTCAGTAGGTGTTCTGTAGGAGTTGTTCCACGTGTAGCTGTATTTCTGGTGTATCCGTGTGGAGGAAGGTGATCTCCGCGTCTTACTCTTCCGCCATCTTACCCGGAAGTCTCCTAATGCATCGCCAGTCTCTTATAGATAGGAACAAGGGTGGCCACCTGAAGGGTGTGCTGGTGACTAAATTTATCTGTACACCCGGCAGTGTTCACACCACAGTCTATGTTTCCCCAGGCCACACCCTCTGATTCCTGGCAGGGTTACTTTGTAGGACTTCTGTAATTGGCTCTAGCCCTCACTGTAAGTCTTTGGACTCTCTCTAGGTAACTACAGATGGGGTGGTAGAACCAGAGGCCACCAATAACACTAAGTGCTACCACTTACCAACTCTGGGCTGACACTGCTAGGTCCTCACCACATGTGATAGGTACTATCACCCCCATTTTATTGATGTTGCAACTGAGGCATAGAGGGGTCTAGGAACCCACCAATGTTGCACAGCTAATAGGTGAGTAAGTCAGAATGCTACAGCCTGCACTCTAGTGCTACCACACACAGCCTCTGCCAGACTGGCTTCCCCCCACTGTCAGCTGCTCTGCTCAGGAACTGGCATCAGTGCCTCCTGGAAGCTGTGAGTACTTAGCAACCCTCTGTCTCAAGCCAGGACTTTTAGTCCAGCAGGCTGAAACATTTCAAATGCTTTAGAGAAATAGGATTCCTTTTTTTTTTTTTAAGATTTTTTTGATGGGAACCATTTTTAAAGTCTTTATTGAATTTCTTACAATATTGCTTCTGTTTTACGTTTTGGTTTTTTGGCCGTGAGGCATGTGGGATCTTAGCTCCCCTACCAGGGATCGAACCCTCACCCCCTGCATTGGAAGGTGAAGTCCCAACCACTGGACCGCCAGGGAAGTCCCAGAAATGGGATTAAAATTCTGAAGTTATATCGTTTCCATTTTGTTATTTGTTTAGCAGTTTGGATATCTTATAAAAACAGCCCAGTTACAATGATCACAGGGAAAAATATTTTTTTCCTCTAATTGAATAAGCAAGACATATGGTGAGGCGAGTCATCTCTAGGGCTGCATGCTCTCCCAGACAGATTTCTCATGATTCACAGGACTGTAGCTGAATGTCCTTGGGGGCTTATAGATAAATCACTTCTTTTCTGATTGTGTTGATATTCAGCTGTTATTGAGCAGGTCAATTCTTTGGCTTCATGAGGTCGTGGCATACATTTCTGGAAACTCACTCATTTTCACCAATTGCCTTTTCTCAAAACACATGAAACTGGCTTGAACAAAATATACTGAGTTATGTTTGGGGAAAGTGCTACAAAAGGTGAACTGATGATCCTGCGAAACCTGCTAGTCACCTACTGTGAGTTTTCATATCATGCCATGAAGAATAAAGTAACTGCCAGGGGTGTCTCAGATGAAGTGTCAAAAGTGTCTGATTTAATTGTTAGCGTGAGGATTTAAGATGCTGTTTCTCCCCGGTGCTAATGCCTCTCATTGATTCGGGAGCATTTCCATTTGTTGTTTAACAGAAACAGCCACAGTATTTATAGCCTTATCACTCTAGAAGGGAAGCATTTGCAATTTGCACTTTCAATTTTGACTCCTAGACTTTTTTTTCTTTAAATATCCTTCAAGTAGGTGTCAGACTGCAATTCAATGAATGCTTTGTAAGCGGTTGCACAGAGCAGTTCTCATGCCATAGGCAAACATTTCAGAAGGATCCCCAGAATCCTTTGCTAATGGAAATCAACTGATGAGCCCCAGTTAGACCCAACCCCACCATAAGCGGGACATGTGGGTCCATTGGTGTGTGTGTTTATGGGTGTGTGCCTGCATCCTACAGCTGGGGTCATTTCTTATGGCAGATTGTATTGCCTCTAAATGGTCACATCAGTATGTATTTACATCCCATTCCACGTGCTTTCCTTATGATGAAATGTTAGCATACCTCCATCAAGATGTGGGCTTTTTGTTTTCTCCTTTTGAACTTGAAGGGATCTTTGTAAATTCTTTGACCAATAAAATGTAGTAGAAATGGTGCTGCATGATGTCGGAGGTTAAGTCAAAAAAGGCAACACATATTTTGCCCCTCTTTCTCCCTCCCTCTCTCTCTCTCTGCTGCCCTTGGAACACAGCCACCATGTTATCAGGAAGCCCAGGCAGCATGGAAAGGCCACAGTGGATGGATGTTCTGGCCAAAACCCCAGCTAAACTCGAGCCAGTACCTAACTGCAACTTCTATGAGACCCTGAGGCAGAACCAATCAACACATCTCTCCCAACCCAAACACACTGTGAGAGATAATTTATGCTTATTGTTATTTTAAGCCATCACAATTTGGGGGAAATGTGTTATGATGTAATAGGTAACTAAAACTTACCCATTTCTCATTTTCCTTGATTTGGAGATCAATCAGCTTGAAAATACCTTTTTCCTATTTTGGAATTACAAATACTTAAGCAATAATTCCAAATGGAATTTTTGTTATCAATGGACTTGTTAAAAATAATAATTAACAACACCAAGAGTAAACCATAATGTAAAGTATCAACTTCGGGTGGTTATGATGTGTCAGTGTAGGGTCAACAGTTGCGACAGACGTACCTATCAGATGGGGATATTGATATGGAGGAGGCTGTTCGTGAGTGAGGGCAGGAAGTATATGGGAATCTCTGTATCTTTCCCTCAATTTTACTCTGAACCTTAAACTTCTCTAAAAAGATAGTCTTCATAAAAAAAACCCCACATAAACACTAAGTTAATAATAATAATTGCAAAAGTTAACAATTAATGAGGACACGCTATGTACCAGGCATTGCTCTAAGCACTTAATACATATCAACATCTGAATCCTTGAAATAAACCTATGAGGTGAGCACGATTAACTATTAGGCTACACTACCATGAGAACTTACAGAACATCCAGGATACCCAACAGCCCTTCACGCTCTGGGATGGGAAATATAGGCCCCAGGCTTGAGTGAAGCTGGGGCGTAGGGAGGCCTGGCTGTTTGGTCGGCAAAGAAGAAAAAAACAAATCCTTCTTTCATTCATTCATTCAGCAAGTATTTGCTCAGCCACCTGCACATGCTAAGCCTTGTTCCAAGAGCTGAGGAGAGAGCAGTGAACAAAGTGGGAAAACACGCCCTCATGGAGCTTACCATCCAGTGTCCAAGGCCCTGTCTCTTCTAGTTTCACAGAGTGACTGCAGCAGATCCCACTGTGCCCTCCACACTGGCCCCTCCTGTTCTGTTGAGTCATCACAGACATTGAAAAGGAGCCAGTTATGGGTGTGTTCAGGGTCACAAACACATTCTCTACTCTTCCCTAACTCTAAGTAAAAGAGCACGACTAGTGGAAGCAAAGCCAGGAAGAAAGAGGACATTTCAATATCAAATCAATACGAACTCAATTTTTTTAAAAAAGAAAAAGGAGACTTTGGTAATCATTTCTGATGGGAAGTAGGGAGGCAATCATGGAGCACAGGAAACTCTGAGCATGGAAGCAGCACACCTGAGTGGGGACTTAGTCCAGTCAAGCCTGGGGACACCGGAAGCCCCAGGGGCTAAGTTAGAAGAGGAGATGGGAAGGAATCCAAAGGAATATTTTGCTTGTAAATTATGCTCAGAGTCAACCCTGATGGAGACACTAAGGGCTACAGAAATCACCACCATTTCCAAGTCACACCAAAGCTTATATAGAAGAGCTGGTTCATATGAAAGATTGCCCGCAATTTCTGTTCCACTGAGTGCTGAGGATTTGTAAGAGGGAGAATGAAGCTACGAAGCTACCTAACTTCTCTCGAAGAGGATTCGATGGACTGCTCACCCGAGGCAAACCACAGATTTTGCAGAGCACCAGAAAATTGTAACTGCGGATGGACTCCTCTAGCTAAATAGGATGCTTGTGGAGAGCCCTTCCCTGGGCCCTGGGGAGAGAGCCTGGCCAAACAACTGTAGGTGCTTCATTACACAGAAGCCCAAACCAGCAAGGCAGCTTGTGAGGAAAAGACTAGAAGCTCTGCCTGGGACCTAAGGACTTCCCAACAAACCTGCAATGCAAGTGCATGGCCAGGAGTTGGCTAGCTTGAAGGCCAGTTTGGGACTCAGTGGGTTTCTCTGGTGTCTTGTGAGAAACAGTGATCTTCCCTTCATGCAATCACTTGGTTAAAAATCTCACTTCATTAGCTCTGGCACTCTATTAAAATCTCTGAAATTTCTGGCAGTCTTTTATCACATCTATGGCTAAGAGGAAGCAAATAAAATCTGGGAATCTTGATATATACTCCTGTTATTTCTTCACTGAAGAGTTCCTAAGACAAACTTGCTCTCTGCAATTTCTTCAAACCTCTTCAAATGACAAAGGTAAAAGTGTCATTTATATAAAAATTCCCCAAACTAAAGCTTGTTTAAGTGGAAAAAAAAATTACAGAGAGTGACCTGTATTTTGAACACATGTACCCCAAATAAAAAGTGCTAAGAGTTTAAAATCAAGAATCTTAAAGTGTATTTAGTGTCATATATGGAATAAGTTTAAAATTTTAAAACAAAACAAAAAATACCCTTTCTTTCTCTTAGTATCTATTTCAGGCTTCTTTTGCCCCAAATTACTTGCAAAGCAGAGGAAGGTAAGGAAATAAACAGTGCTTCATCTGACCCCCGGGAGGGAACCAAACCTTCTGGGCTCAGCTCTCTACTTGAGCAGTCTGCACTTGGGCAGGACAAGCTGCTTTCTCTTCTTTTCTCTGATAAAAGAATACTCAGCTATCTTTGAATGCAAGCAGAATCCTTACCTACATAGTGAGATGTAACATTAAAGAAAATAAATGAAGATAATCCTTGGAAGGCATAAGGTTATATGAATAGGTAATTTTTTTTCTGAGATGATATATAACAGAAAAATTAAAAACCTCTGTGCAAAAGCAAAACAACCTCAAAAGAGCAAGAAAAAAATATATTTGCCATATCTATGAGCAATTAAAGCCTATATTTCTCTATTTATAAATAACATTCAAATCAACCAATAGAAACATGACTTATAACCTAGTAGGAAAAGTAGAAAAAGGATGTGAAGAGGCAATTTACAAAAAGCAATACAAATAGCCAGTTATAAAAAAGATGCTTGTCTCATTCCTTAATGAAAATGTAACTTAAACAGTAATGAGATACTGTGTTTTGTTTTCTCAGGAAAACAAAAAATTAAACATTTGAGGTTATCTTGTGCTGTCAAAGATCTGGGAAATATGGGCTCCTATATAAGTTGTTGGTGAGATAATAATTGGGTATAATTTTACTATAGGAAAATTTGCCAATATCTATCAACATATGACACACATGTTTTTTTTAACATCTTTGTTGGAGTATAATTGCTTTACAACTGTGTGTTAGTTTCTGCTTTATAACAAAGTGAATCACTTATACATATACATATGTTCCCATATCTCTTCCCTCTTGTGTCTCCCTCCCTCCCACCCTCCCTATCCCACCCCTCTAGGTGGTCACAAACCACCGAGCTGATCTCCCTGAGCTATGCGGCTACTTCCCACTAGCTATCGGTTTTACGTTTGGTAGTGTATATATCTCCATGCCACTCTCTCACTTTGTCACAGCTTACCCTTTCCCCTCCCCGTATCCTCAAGTCCATTCTCTAGTAGGTCTGTGTCTTTATTCCCATCTTACCCCTAGGTTCTTCATGACCTTTTTTTTTTTCTTAGATTCCATATATATGTGTTAGCATATGGTATTTGTTTTTCTTTTCCTGACTTACTTCACTCTGTATGACAGACTCTAGGTCTATCCACCTCACTGCAAATAACTCAATTTCGATTCTTTTTATGGCTGAGTAATATTCCATTGTATATATGTGCCACATCTTCTTTATCCATTCATCTGTTGATGGACACTTAGGTTGCTTCCATGTCCTGGCTATTGTAAATAGAGCTGCAATGAACATTTTGGTACATGACTCTTTTTGAATTATGTTTTTATCACGGTATATGCCCAGGAGTGGGATTGCTGGGTTGTATGGTAATTCTATTTTTAGTTTTTTAAGGAACCTCCATACTGTTCTCCATAGTGGCTGTATCAATTTGCATTCCCACCAACAGTGCAGGAGTGTTCCCTTTTCTCCACACCCTCTCCAGCATTTATTGTTTCCAGATTTTTTGATGATGGCCATTCTGACCAGTGTGAGATGATATCTCATTGTAGTTTTGATTTGCATTTCTCTAATGATTAATGATGTTGAGCATTCTTTCATGTGTTTGTTGGCAATCTGTATATCTTCTGTGGAGAAATGTCTATTTAGGTCTTCTGCCCATTTTTGGATTGGGTTGTTTGTTTTTTTGTTATTAAGCTGCATGAGCTGCTTGTAAATTTTGGAGATTAATCCTTTGTCAGTTGCTTCATTTGCAAATATTTTCTCCCATTCTGAGGGTTGTCTTTTGGTCTTGTTTATGGTTTCCTTTGCTGTGCAAAAGCTTTTAAGCTTCATTAGGTCCCATTTGTTTATTTTTGTTTTTATTTCCATTTCCCTAGGAGGTGGGTCAAAAAGGATCTTGCTGTGATTTATGTCATAGAGTGTTCTGCCTATGTTTTCCTCTAAGAGTTTGATAGTGCCCAGTCTTACATTTAGGTCTCTAATCCATTTTGAGTTTATTTTTGTGTATGGTGTTAGGGAGTGTTCTAATTTCATTCTTTTCCACGTAGCTGTCCAGTTTTCCCAGCACCACTTATTGAAGAGGCTGTCTTTTCTCTACTGTATATTCTTCCCTCCTTTATCAAAGATAATTTGTCCATATGTGCATGGGTTTATCTCTGGGCTTTCTATCCTGTTCCATTGATCTATATTTCTGTTTTTGTAACAGTACCATACTGTCTTGATTACTGTAGCTTTGTAGTATAGTCTGAAGTCAGGAAGCCTGATTCCTCCAGCTCCATTTTTCGTTCTCAAGATTGCTTTGGCTATTCGGGGTCTTTTGTGTTTCCATACAAATTGTGAAATTTTTTGTTCTACTTCTGTGAAAAATGCTATTGGTAGTTTGATAGGGATTGTATTGAATCTGTAGATTGCTTTGGGTAGTAGCATCATTTTCACAATGTTGATTCTTCCAATCCAAGAACATGGTATATCTCTCTATCTATTTGTATCATCTTTAATTTCTTTCATCAGTGTCATAATTTTCTGCATACAGGTCTTTTGTCTCCTTAGGTAGGTTTATTCCTAGATATTTTATTCTTTTTATTGCAGTGGTAAATGGGAGTGTTTTCTTAATTTTACTTTCAGATTTTTCATCATTAGTGTATAGGAATGCCAGAGATTTCTGTGCATTAATTTTGTATCCTGCAACTTTACCAAATTCATTGATTAGCTCTAGTAGTTTTCTGGGAGCATCTTTAGGATTCTCTATGTATAGTATCATGTCATCTCCAAACAGTGACAGCTTTACTTCTTCTTTTCCAATTTGGATTCTTTTATTTCTTTTTCTTCTCTAATTGCTGTGGCTAAAACTTCCAAAACTATGTTGAATAATAGTGGCAAGAGTGGGCAACCTTGTCTTGTTCCTGGTCTCAGTGGAAATGGTTTCAGTTTTTCACCATTGAGGACGATGTTGGCTGTGGGTTTGTCATATATGGCCTTTATTATGTTGAGGAAAGTTCCCTCTATGCCTACTTTCTGCAGGGTTTTTATCATAAATGGATGTTGAATTTTATCGAAAGCTTTCTCTGCATCTATTGAGATGATCATATGGTTTTTCTCCTTCATTTTTTTAATATGATGTATCACGTTGATTGATTTGCATATATTGAAGAATCCTTGCATTCCTGGAATAAACCCCACTTGATCATGGTGTATGATCCTTTTAATGTGCTGTTGGATTCTGTTTGCTAGTATTTTATTGAGGATTTTTGCATCTATGTTCATCAGTGATATTGGCCTGTAGTTTTCTTTCTTTGTGACGTCTTTGTCTGGCTTTGGTATCAGGGTGATGGTGGCCTCGTAGAATGAGTTTGGGAGTGTTCCTCCCTCTGCTATATTTTGGAAAAGTTTGAGAAGGATAGGTGTTAGCTCTTCTCTAAATGTTTGATAGAATTTGCCTGTGAAGCCATCTGGTCCTGGGCTTTTGTTTGTTGGAAGATTTTTAATCACAGTTTCAATTTCAGTTCTTGTGATTGGTCTGTTCATATTTTCTATTTCTTCCTGGTTCAGTCTTGGCATGTTGTGCTTTTCTAAGAATTTGTCCATTTCTTCCAGGTTGTCTGTTTTATTGGCATGGAGTTGCTTGTAGTAATCTCTCATGATCCTTTGTATTTCTTCAGGACACACATGCTTTTTAACCTGACGATTTTACTGCATATATACACAGCCAAATAAAAAAAAATCACTACAAAGGATTTCTCTGGGGAGTTTCCCTGGTGGTCTAGTGGTTAAGATTCGGTGCTTTCACTGCTGTGGCCCAGGTTCAATCCATGCTGCATTGTCAATAAATAAATAAATAAGAATTTCCCTGTATATACATGAAAAAATATACATAACTTTGTGTGTGTGTAAATGTGTGTGTGTGTGTGTGGAGTGACTCTATCTTTACACCTATGGGTGTTCGTTGGAGCATTGTTTGTAAAAGACTAAAGCTGGATACAATCAGAGTCCATTAATGGAGATTCGGCAAATTATAGGAAGATGACTTAATAAAACAATGTAAAGTCATTAAAAAGAATGAGTTAGATTTGTATGAAATTAAATGGTAATATCTCATAATGTAAGTGAAGAAAGCAAAAGGTGGCATAGTATATCTAGTATGATCCTTTTGCCATAAAATAAGAATAAAAATATACAGAGGAGAGAGAGATGCAAGTATATACAATGCCCCTCCCCCTCACTGTAAGATATAGAAGAGACCATAAATCAGTTACATTTTGGAGAAAGCTTGAGAATTGAGACTGGAGCAGAGAGAAAATATTTTATTTTTCATTTTGTACCTTTTTAGATTTTCTAGCCAAATACATTATTAATTTCATTTGATAAAAATCCCAACAAGGTTATCTGAGCAGGGATACTGTAGTCCAACTCTTATTTTCTTCTTTATACTTCTCTGCACTAAAAAAAAAAGCATGCTATTAAATAGTTCATTTAAATATATATATCTTCCTCACTCTTTTTCTTGCAAGCTGAGAAAGTTGAATTTCTCTATCAGTTATTTAAATAAGGGCTGCCAGATTCAAAGAGAAGTTAAAAGAAAATTTTTTTTTTTTTTTTTTTTTTTTTTTGCGGTACGCGGGCCTCTCACTGCTGTGGCCTCTCCCGTTGTGGAGCACAGGCTCCGGACGCGCAGGCTCAGCGGCCATGGCTCACAGGCCCAGCCGCTCTGCGGCATGTGGGATCTTCGTGGACCGCGGCACGAACCCGTGTCCCCTGCATCGGCAGGCGAACTCTCAACCACTGCACTGCCAGGGAAGCCCAAAAGGAACATTTTTTAACAGAGAAAGTATATAAAGATGAGACCACTGATGCACATCTCAATAAATACCCCTATTGTAAAATAGCAATGGATTTTCTGGTCAACTTTTTCAGGTGATTTTTTTCTGCTTATATCAGTGCACATCTGGGGATGATTTATATGTCTTTAGTTAAACACTTTAAAAAATAAAAGTATATATATATGTATAAAAGTATATATAAAGTATATATATGTCTAAGAGCACACAAAGGTACATAGAAGAAACCTGGTGGTTATGTTCACCTAGTACTTTATTTTATACAAACAAATTTGAACTATACTAGAGAATACCTAATCAGATATTAATATTTAGCTGTAATAATATTTATGACTATTTTAAAGAACATTCAGCATCAGAATAAAGTTAAGGCACATCTCCAAATAGATGAAGACTTTTCCCCAAAAGTAGCATCACTTCAAAAACAAAAATTTCCAAAATAGTACAAAAAGAAAAAGAAGTTTTTAATACCTTATATCTACTATACAGATTGAATTGCTAGTTAAAACTTGCCAACAACCACCATACATGCACTACAAGTGCTGAAATCCAAAAACAGACAATAGCTAGGCTAATAATACATATGGAAATGGATTAGAGTTAGAGGCATTAGTATGAACTCCTGCTTAGTTTAATATAGATAAACATGGTTACATATAGAAATAGTTATAGATAATATATTGTGGTAGCAAAGGGATACAGATATCTGTATGAAAATAAAGATCATCTCTTACATCATAACAGAAAAAATTAACTTAAAATAGATCACAGACCTAAAGTCAAAACTTACTTATAAAACTTCTAAAAAAACATATAAGAATAAAAATAATTGTATCCCTGGGATAGGCAAACATTTTTAGACAGAACACAGAAAGCAGAAAGTACAAACCATAAATTTTTAAAATTCATGTTTTATTTTATCAAATTTAAAACATTTGCTCTTTGAAAGACATCACTATGAAAATGAAAGGCAAACCACAAAACAGAAGAAAATATTTCTAATATGTAGTTCTGACACAGGACTTTATTAAGAATACATAAAGACATATCACAGCTCAATAGTAAGACAAAAAGCTACTTAATAAATGAGGACAAGATTTGAAAATACAGGTCAGAAAAGAACACATGACAGCCAATAAGTATATGAAAATGTATTCAATATGTTGTCATAAGGGAAACAAAAACTAAAAATCATAATGAGATCCTATTACATATCCATTGAAATAGCTGACATTAATAGGATTAACAAAGTCAAACATTGGTGAGAATATGAAGTAATTGGAATTTTCATACTGTTTTGTTGCGAATGTAAAATGATAAAATTAAATTGGAAAAATGTTTAGGAGCTTCCTATAAAGTTAGACATATAGCTACTATAAACCCCAGCCATTTTACTTCTAGGTATTTGCCCACGAGAAATAAAAGAAAATATAGCCACACAAAAGCTTGAATACAAATGTTCATAGCAGCATTTTTCATTATACAAAAATACTAGGGGAGGGGTCCCCAAACATCTATTAAACAGCTGAATAGATAAAGTGGGATATGCCCATACAAAGAAATACTACCCACCAATAAAAAAGATCAAACTACCGATGTATGCAACAAAATAGAGGAATCTCAAAATTATTATGTTGATTGAAAGAAATAAGAGTATATTCTTTATTTTTCCACTTGTATGAAATTTGGGAAATGCAAACCAGCTTATAATGACAGAAAGTAGACTGGTGACAAAGGCAGGGGGTAGAATGGATTGTTAAAGGGGTGAGAAGATATTTTGGCAGGGAGGGGAGATAAAAATAGTCTGTATCTCAATTGCAGTGATGTTTCTTGGGTGTATACAGATATCAAAGCTCAAGTTATTGTATTTATTACATGTATGCACTTTATTGTACATAAATTATATTGCAACAAAATTGCTGTTTTTAAGGGTCACGTACCTGTTGTTTTGGAGAGAAATCACCAAGAATTGAGAGGAAAATACACTAGAGTTGGAGTGAAGGGTGGGAGCCAAGCTTTAGAGCTAGCTGATTCATATCAGGAAGAAAGACGCTAGGAGAAAGGTCCTAATTGTAACAGTCAGGCAACTTACCAGCTCTGACTCTGCCATCTTCAAAGATTCTAGTGTCTCTGATAGAAGATGTTATCTAAGCAAGTTGCAGCCTCTGATCCAAGCCTTCCTTAACTCCTCCCCATGCTCCCCATCCCCAGTAAAGCTATGGGTTCTGAGCTTAACACCCTAGAACCGTGCCAGGTAAATTATAAGATATTGTCTGTTAACCTAATGTCTCAAGTAGTGATGCCTGAAAATTGTTTAATGGCCTCTTCTATCTCCACCCCCCCATCTGAAACCTTTGAATTTCAACAGGGTGCTCCTGTACTCAGTAGTGGAACCCACAGTGAGAACTCTCTCTGAAGGTATAATGCAGGCACTGTGGCTGGGGAAGGGCAGGGCTGGATTTGGTCAGGGAAGCTCTGGGCTCGGCTCCTGCATCCATGAAATGCTCTTCCCTCTAACACTAAGCTCAGCCCTGCTGAGTTGTAAAAGAATGCAGACCAAGGTTTTTAATGAAAGGAAAATCTTATGTAGACAAGATGAGTTTTCACCTTTACAAACTTTTTATGGCACTAAAACTAGGACTCCAACTCACACAGAATCAGAGTGTGTCTTGGAAAAATGGCTCTTTTATGGACAACTTCTGAGTTCTCCCTCTATTGTCTGGATCCAGTAGAGGACTCAGGTGCACAGATGGGGTGCACATACCCTATGTGACTTCCCCAGATCCCTGACCTAGTTCTTTCTTCTTTTTTTTTTTTTTTAACTTTTTTTTTTTTTTTTTTTTGGTTTCATTGGGTCTTTGTTGCTGCAGGCGGGCTTTCTCTAGTTGCGTTATGGGGGCCACTCTTCATTGTGGTGCACGGGCTTCTCATTGTGGTGGCTTCTCTTGTTGCAGAGCACGGGCTCTAGGTGCTCGGGCTTCAGTAGTCACAGCACGTGGGCTTCAGTAGTTGCAGCACGTGGGCTCAGTAGTTGTGGCTCTTGGGGTCCAGAGCGCAGGCTCAGCAGTTGTGGTGTACCGGCTTAGTTGCTCCGCAGCATGTGGGGTCTTCCCGGATCAGGGATTGAACCTGTGTCCCCTGCATTGGCAGGCAGATTCTTAACCACTGTACTCCCAAGGAAGTCCATGACCTAGTTCTTTCAACTACTTGCCTGTCTGTAAAATGAACCTAATAGGATCAAAGCATATATATATCAAAACTGGTGTGTTATTTTGAGTGGGCAGCTCTTAAATTGCTCTCCTATGGGAAATGTTAACATCTGAAGCAATCAAAAATTTTATGTATAGTAATTGTTTCACAAACTGATAATTTTCCCCCTCCTCTCCTCTTTCCTTCCCTCATTGCAAGCCATAGTGGTTTGAGTTGTGTTCTCCAAAAGATAAGCTGAAGTTCTTACCCCCAATATCTGGGAATGTGATTATCTGAAAATAGAGTCTTTGCAGGTGTAATTAGTTAAGGATCTTGAGATGAAGTCATCCTGGGTTTGGAGTGAACCCTAAACTGAATGGTTGGTATCTTTATAAGAGGAGACACAGAAAAAGAGCCATGCAAAGAGAGAGGCAGAGATTGGAGTGATGCAGCTACAAGCCAAGGAAGGCCAAGGATTGCTAGGAGATAGCAGCGGCTAGGAAGAAGCAAGGAAAGATTCTCCCTGAGAGTCTTCAAAGGGAGCATTGCTCTGGTTTGGACTTCTGGCCAACAGAACTCTGAAAGACTAGATTCCTGTTGTTTTCAGCCACCAAGTCTGTGGTAATTTGTTATGGCAGCCCCGGGAAAGTAATACACGGGCCAATCCTGTCAATCCACCCAGATCACCAACAGTAGTTTATTTAAACCATGCCCCAAAGCTATGTCAGAGAAACAAGACACTGAAACTAGAGTCAAGAGTTTTTCATAAGTCCACTTGAAGGTAAAAGCAAAAGTCTTAAGTGATAGCAGGTAGAGAAAAGACAAAGGCTGGTAAGATTACCAATGGCTACAACTCTTTTGGAAAATAATGGTGTATTATCTTGCAAAGCTGAAGATGTGCACAACCTTTGACTGAACATGACTGCTGCAATGGAGAGAAACTGTTGCACATGAAGACAAATGCAGGAACTTCTTAAAAACATCATTGCTCCTAATAGCCACAAACTGGAAAAAATCCAAATTTCCATCAACAGGATGACAACAAATGAAATGCACTACATACTTACAAATGGCATGTTATTCTACAGTGAATATTCATGAACTATAGCTACATGCAACAAACTGAATGACTTTTTCAAACATAATGTTGAACCAAAAAAAGCAAGACAAGAAGAATGTATACTCAGTATGATTCCATCTATAGAGAATCCTGAAAATAGCCCTCAAAACTAAATTATATTATTTGGAGATGCATATCTGGGTGATAAAACTATAAAGCAGAGCAAGAAAGTGATTACTATTGAATTTAGGATAGAAGTTAACTCTAAGGGGAAGTAAGTGGTTATGATGGGGAAGAAATATACCAGGGATGGGAGCTTGGGGGCGAGCTATAAACACATTGGTGACATTTCTTTTTAGTAAGCTATGTGGTGGTTTCACACATGTTTATATTTTTATTTTCTATACTTGTATTCATTATACTATCTTATATATAAAATATTTTTAATGATTTTTTTGGCAAGGGGTAAAAGATAAAAAAAGAAAATAATCCGTAGATGCTTTAAAAGCATAAAATGTTCCTCGAAGATATTTGTCTGTTTTCATATGGTTCTTTCACATTATCTTTCCTGCTCTAATTTCCAGTCTGTCAGCTAAAGTCTTAGTCAAGGCATTTTCTACTGAAATCTAAGATTCTGAAAAAGAAGGGGAATATGATGAAAAAGCTCAACAAATCTTAATTGTTGCCTCGAGGTCAGGCTATACAGGGAATGTGGTATTTAGCTTTGCCACAGACAAGCTCCCTGGAGGCTGCTAAGTGGTGGCTGAGATTGGTTGGAGATGAGGGTAGGTATGTAAGAGGTAGGCCAGCTAACATGTCGCACTTTGCCACTTCCAAGGGCTTTCCACATGGTCTCCTTTGAGCCTCACCCAAGTCCTGTGAAAAGATCTTACTTCTTCTCTTTTACTCATGAGATTGATAAGCTGCAGAGAACTTAAAGGACTTTGTCCAGAGTCTCAAGTTCGGGAAATGACGGGGCTGGGATTGGAAACAAGGTTTTCTCCATCCTACTGCAGTGACTTTTAAAAACAATTTTTATTTTGTATTGGAGTATAGTTGATTAACAATGTTGTGTTAGTTTCAGGTGTATAGCAAAGTGATTCAGTTATACATATACATGTATCTATTCTTTTTCAAATTCTTTTTCCATTTAGGTTATTACAGAGTACTGAGCAGAGTTTTCTGTGCTATACAGTAGGTCCTTGTTGGTTTTCTATTTTAAATATAGCACTGTAATGCAGTGATTTTTAACGGAGTTCTTCCTCAAACGTACAGACATCAACATACTTGTGTGGGAGACTCGGTGGTACTAAACTGTTTTGTTGCAGTCATCTCAAACTCAGGCTGTAGAGACACAGCTGAAAGCCAGCAGGCTTGGAGGGGCTGTGCAGAAGACAGACAAGGTTAAGCTAATCACAGTACATCTGAAGACTTTTGTCTTTTGTAAAGGCTTGTACTCATGGCACAATCAAAAGACAAAATTAATATTGCTTGTGGTGGTTTGTGCTCTTAGCAAAGTCCTCTGTTTACCTTCCACGTGGTTGATATTCCATCTCCCCCCTAAATACTTACACCCTCCCAGCCAAGCCCTGGTTCTTTACAAACCCAAAGCAGTGAATTACTTGGTGAAACATTTCAGATAAACAGATGTAATCAGATCTCGGTTTGGACTTCAGGCTGGAGAAAGTGTGCAGAGCCTGACTGTTTCATATTGTTGTCTTTCATGCCAATAAATCAACCATTTGCAATACTGCTTCTGCCAAGAAATCCCCCAGGCCCTTGCGTGGTTTCAACGGAGGATATATGAAAAGACTGAAAAAACAGCAGCATTTTATCCTCATTCCTGTCCTCAAAGCTTTTGCAAACTTAAGCAAGCTCTTTTTCATGATATCCTCAACCCAGCATGGAAGTCTACTGAAACCATTCCTGGTACTGATACTTTCAGTTTGGGAGTTGAGGGGCAAACATTTGCATCTCTTAAATGCTTTGATAAAGTAATGGAAATAAAATAGAACCTTAAGTGAAACCCAAACTAAGGTCCCAGTGGATGTATTTCTCTTAAATTTCACAGTTGTTTCTCTCCTACACACTGTACATGGCCTTAGACACAGGCCAATGAGTTGCCAGTTTTGTAGAATGGCAAAGCTTTGTGAAGACCATTAGAATCTATGGGACAGAGACAAAGCAAAGATGGCAATGTATAGAAAAGAGCACATGATGGCAAAGGTGTTTGCTTATTATCTGTTGAGCTGCATGCAATGCTCTGTCTAGGTATAATTCACTCCCTACTCTACCATGGATCTGACTGCCTAGTGGATAGGTCAAAACAGCCTTCAGAGCACCTCCTTCTCTCTCCAGCTCTCCCTGAGAGTTACCTCCATAGTACAATTTTACACACCCTCATCATGTAACGTAATCTTTCCAACATCACCATACTTCATCTAAAATGAAATACAAGAAGAGAATGAGTTGGAATCTTAGTATAAACCTTTTGAAGAATTAGGAAGCCCTACATTTAGAGCTTATCTTTTAAATTGGAATGGCACATGTATCACATAATCAATATATAAAAAGAAGGCAATTGGTTCATTTTAAGAATCTGGTGGATTTTAAGGAAAGGCCGTGGAGAGAATTTTTGTCTTCTTGAGCTAGACTCCAGCAGTACTGAAATATATGACTCTGGTAAACAGAGTAACATTCACATTCTTTTCTTAGCGTTTTGATGGTACATGTACAGGCAAATGAGTCTACAGCCAAGACGGAAAATTACCGGGACATTACTGTGATCGATGAATACAAAACAAACAAACAACATTTAACCTCCCCTCAAGGAGCTTCAGATTCTACTAAGGAAAATATACTTTTAAAATTCATTGACATGCTTTAAAAAGGCATTAAATGACACAATCACTGATAAATTCCACATTCCTTTTATCTTCCTGTCTATCCTGTCTTATCTCTTACTCTCTAGTAATAAAATGGTTGAAAACCAGAGAAAAAGAGAAATCAACACCTTGAAATAAAAAGTAGAAATATCGAAGGCCATTTAATAATATGCTTTGTTACAGATTCCTTTAATCATGTGGAAAAGGAATTTCTTCTTGAGAAACAAAATGTAACCACCAAGTGTCCAGGAATTATTACAAATGCTTGGGGAGTGTGGTAAATGTGAAAACTGGGCATTAAGAACCGATAGTGCTGACTTTATTTAAGGCTGTCGATGCTCACTTATTTGGTGATAAAATCAAAACCCAGCGCTCTCCCATTAGCTGGGTTTCATCTCTGCCTTCCCCACTCAACCACACGGAGCTCTGACCCGACACCCGTGCTGTTACTGTACCGTGAGGAACCAAGTTGGCCTTGTTAACAGGCTATGCCAAGTGCCGGGGCAGCCCCAGTGGAGGAAATCTGATTCTAATCTGGGGCTGAAAGTACCATCCCCCCTGCCAGGTTTACACTGAGAGCATATTACTCATTTTAGTTAATTTCTCAGCCTTCAGAATAATTTGGCACATGTGCGCTGTGTATGTTCTCTCAGCTACTTCCTTAGAGACCCTGACCTTGAGGGGATAGTTGTAATTTGTGAGAAAAGTTAATGAATGACAATCATAGTTAAAATATCCTAGTTGTGTAAGAAAATGCATGCATTAAAACTAAAGGAAGAACAAACACAAGAGAAGTGGATTAATACATTTTTCTTGTCTCGGACTTCTTCATGTCGAGGTCTGAAGCACCATGGGGGTAAGGAAGTGAAATGCAATGGTTCTCAAAACACATGTGCTGGGAAGAAACATAGTTATAGGAAGTCAGTGTGGGAGAAGCCATCCCGTTCGTGCGAAAGCCGTACCTTCTTCCTACAGATTTTAAATCTGCTTCTTCTGGATAGACTTCTTGCAGGTATATTGGAAATTTTGAAGGAGATTTTGCAGGCTTTGCCTCCCATCCTTTCCAAGTGTATTACTTTTAAATATTAATATTGTTGCCATTGCCTACATGATTGTAGCATCCATGATTGAGAAAAACATGTAATGATCAAAACTCCTATGGGGCTTCCCTGGTGGTGCAGTGGTTGAGAGTCCGCCTGCCAATGCAGGGGACACGGGTTTGTGCCCCGGCCCGGGAAGATACCACATGCCGCGGAGCGGCTGGGCCCATGAGCCATGGCTGCTGGGCCTGCGCGTCCAGAGCCTGTGCTCCACAACGGGAGAGGGCACAACAGTGAGAGGCCCGCGTACCACAAAAAAAACAAAACAAAAAACAAACAAAAAAAACTCCTATGAATTCAGTAGTGTTATTTATATGTATATAAATGTTATGTTATACCTATGTATTTATATTTATATATTTATAATGTTTTACATGTTTATATATGTGTGTGCATATTTATGTAATTAAGTGCAGTTGCATTTGCATACATTTGAAAAATATGATTCATACAGGTCACCTGAATATCTCCATGTTTTGCAGCCTCTGGTTATCCTTTCCTTTGCTAGCTCAGAAAAATTCCCAGGACCCCATCTTAGGTGTCTGCAGTATGTCCAGCCCCTCCCACTATGTTCCTGATGATTCCTGGAAAGGATACTTTTCCTTATAACTCTATTCTCCTTTTCCCACTCCCCACCTTGCCTTCACAGCTGTGGTCCTTCTATCTAAATCCATCACCCCATGCATGGACACACGTTCTTCCTTTTCATTTGCTAATATATCCCTAATACACTACTGTCATATATATAACTTTCATTCAAGATTTGGGAGAACCTAGAGAGGTGGGATAGGGAGGGTGGGAGGGAGGGAGACGCAAGAGGGAAGAGATATGGGGATATATGTATATGTATAACTGATTCACTTTGTTATAAAGCAGAAACTAACACACCATTGTAAAGCAATTATACTCCAATAAACATGTTTAAAGAAAGAATACATATAAAGCACACAATACAATGCTTGGTACATAGTAAGCTTATCATATAAAAAAATTTTTTTAATAAAAATAAAAAGATTTGGGAGAAATAGAAGGGTGTAATCACACCTCAGCAAAGGAGGCAAATTTAAAATTGAGTAGCATATATCTCTGTTCAGTCATCTGTCCAGCATTCCTTACCAAACGTTATTTCTCCTCCCTCTCTCTGTCTCTTCTCAGGATCTAGCCTGGCTCCATTTCACTGGGATCTGCTCTCTTCTAACCAAGAATTTCTCCCATGTCTAACGCCCCTCCTTCTACACCACTCCTCCCTCCCCACCTCAGGTTCCTCTACCAAATAATCAGATTTCCACCTGCCCTGTCTTTGGGCGTCAGGGGTAAAATGAAAATCTCTGTAATTTCATTGCACGAAGAAATTTTAATCCCTTCTTTGTTACTATCCTGGGCACTGTGATTAATTTAAAAAGCCCCATTAAGTAAGTGTCTTTCTTCCTGCTTTCCCAGAACAATCTACCCAAATGTCAGTCAACTTGTAACATCTCACTTTTTCCTCCCTGCCACAAATAGGGCTGAGAATTATTTATTTGGCTGCAGCAATGCTTGCTGCACGCATTTGAATTGAATCCCGTGCAGTGTGGCCCCGTCAGTGGTCCACAACCACTCCTCCCTGGAAACAGATGATCTATACATTCCTAAAACTATCTAGTGAGCAAGTATGACCTTTGAGGCAGTTTGGTGAAAACTTTCTTTTCTCTCCACTTTATCATGAATTTTCCTCCTTTTCCTTCTCCTCACGTGCTTTCTATAATGAAGCTAAAGGATACTTGCAGAGAAAGGGGTAAAAGAAAGCTAGTAAAGTGTTCATTCTCCCAGAGGCATTACTTTTTTTTTTTTTTTTTTTTTGTAGTACGCAGGCCTCTCACTGTTGTGGCCTCTCCCATTGCGGAGCACAGGCTCTGGACACACAGGCTCAGCGACCATGGCTCACAGGCCTGGCCGCTTCACGGCATGTGGGATATTCCCAGACCGGGGCACGAACCCATGTCCCCTGCATCAGCAGGCGGACTCTCAACCACTGCGCCACCAGGGAAACCCAGAGGCATTACATTTTAATGCACAACACAATCTTAAGCCAAGATAGCTTAAAGCGAGACTACCTCTGACTGTGGGATATTAATCACCCAAAAGCTGGTGGAGAATATGTCTTTGGGGGAAAGGACCCTCCCCATCCTTTGGGCATCATGCAGCATAACATGACTTCCTATGCCATCTTCTCACTCGTTCCCCCTTTCGTAGACTAGCTTACTTAATAGAGAAATTAAAATGGATGAGATCCAAGTAAAATCATGTTTTCCTCCTCCAATCCAGACTACTGGTTTACAATCTCATTTATGCTTCTTTCACTGTCCTCCAAATTGATCACAGCCCTGAATTCCTAGTAGGTGCTAAATATATTCTTATAATAAATCCCGATGCCCAGATCTTAATAGAGCATTGATCTATTTCCAAAAGTCAGAAAGAGGCATTTTTCTTCTCCCAAAAGGAAGTTAATCAAATGGAAAACTCACTAATCAGGATGTAGACTTGCATTTTGGAATAGTGCCAAGTAAATATTCAGTGACTGGCATTATGTTGCAGTGGTTAGGATTTTGACTCGGGGTCAGATCCCCTGGGTCTGCAACTCAGCTCTGACACTAACCAGGTGACCCTGGGCAGGTTATTTAATATGTCTGGTTTAGTTTCATCATAGGTGAAATGGGAATAATAAAGTAGCTTCCCTATGGGTTTGGTGCAGGAATGAAATGAGGCAATTCCGGGTTAGTGCTTAAAACAGAATATAGCAGTAAATTCAAATGTGCCTCCTCATGTCTGCATTGAGACACCTGAGTTATGGATGTAGAGATCAAGGTGACTGTGGGGCTGAATTCAGAAATTACAAAGAGAAGTGCAATGAATTGGCTACACAACTCTTGAACTCCCAGCCTCTTTGAAACTATCAAATGGAAGGAGAGGAGAAAGAGAGTAACCATTTATGAAGGGATTTCTTTGGTGGCAGCCATTGTAGGTTCTGAGCCCCTACAATTCCTTTTGGGGTGGGAGGTTGGGGTGTGTGGTCTTATTATCCTTGAATCCACTGTTTTTTAGTGAGAAAGGGCTTCAACAGGACCACTTTGAGATCTTGATGTACCTTGTCTGGGGCTGGAGGACATTGTGGAGAAGACCTGACTCCTGCTCTATTCATTACTAGGGCTGTTGAGACAGAGATCAGCTAAGTGCCTGGGTAGCAGAGGAAGGACCGTGCTGCTGGGTTAGGGGCAGCTGCAGCGCCGTTATTTGTCAGGGCAAAGGATGCGGCAGCATTCTCCATTAACCAGAGGCAGACTACCCAGAAGAGAGAAAGTTTCCTAGTACTACTACTGTCAGACAGAGTTGCCTGAGAGGGCTGGAGTGCCCCGCAGCTAAAGCTGACAAGGAGTGTCAGTGTGTTAGAGGCTGTGAAAAGGATCCCATGTGACCACCTATTATAAAGAGGCATATATTGGTTCAAGTTTACTGCAAGAGGGCAGGTCCATCCAAGCCTCTATGGTGAGATTTGGGAAGAATCAAGAAAGTGTTCCAGGGAGAAATGCCAGGTTTTTCTACATTTGTCAGGTACAGAGAGATGTTCAAGGAAGACATTTCCTAGCCATCTCTCACCCCT
This sequence comes from Hyperoodon ampullatus, assembly GCF_949752795.1. NCBI lineage: Eukaryota > Metazoa > Chordata > Mammalia > Artiodactyla > Ziphiidae > Hyperoodon > Hyperoodon ampullatus. The sequence goes on from NC_136921.1 coordinate 67,377,866, forward strand.
CCCTTCAGCGTAGCTCTGGCCTCAAAGGGTCCGAAACTGGCTAGCAAACCGGCTGGTTGGATTAGGGTTCTTTAGAGAAACAGAACCAGTAGGACTCTGTTGTGTGTGGAGACAGATGATAGAGATAGAGGTAAGATATCTGTCTAGCGAGATGTTTATTTTAAGGAATTGTGGGACCTGCAAAGTCCAAAACTGCCAGGTTGGTTGGCAGGCTGGACCTCCAGAAAAGAGCTGCAGTTCGAGGAGTCTAAAGGCAGTCTGCAGGCAGAATTCCTTCTTGCTCAGAGGAGGTAAGTCTTTGTTTTTTTAAGGCCTTCCACTGATTGGATGAGGCCCATTCACATTACAGAGGATAATCTGCTTTACTTGAAGTGTGCTGATTTAAATATTAATCTCATCAAAATTTAAAAAGGACAGTGAGATGCCACAAAGAACAAAACAAAAAAAGTGTTTTGATTACTCCATAATTATTCATGCATAATATACCAGTTACAAGTGCCTGGTACCTAGTAAATGTTCAATAAATAGTCACTATTATTATTACATATATATACATATATGATAATCTACTATAAATAGGACATAAAATCTATGCTCCTTTATATATATATATACTTTATATATATATACTTTCTTGATGATGACATATAAAGGTACCCTGACAACCTGAAATAGATGCATACATTTCACTGAACAGCTTGATAGGTGGGAAGAACAAAAAAAATTTTTAAGTATTTACTTCTTTTATGAAGTTATATTCCCATGACTGTGCTTTATGTATTGGTGTTTCACATAAATATATTGCCTGAACTTTACTCTATGGTAGGATAAATATAAACTTTGAAATTTAAATATATTCATGCCATGGCAAACACAGTTGCCTTTGTTGGTGTTTACTATTGTCTATAGCCTGGGGGCAATATTGACTCAGGTAAACAAATAATTAGCTTGCTCATTTGAAGTAGGAAGGTGTATTTAATGAATTTGTTTACTGTTCTACCCTGCTGCAGACACACAGCCATTTGGGTCTTTGTTCTTTCATTCTCAGTCTCTCTCTCTCTCTCTCTCACTCTCACTCTCGCTCTCACTCTCCATCTACCTCTATCTCCATTCACAATATACCTGCCTACTCTGCTGCTCTGGGTTCCAGAAAATATGGTTGCCTATGGTACTTAGTAAAGTGATGAGTCTGAGACACCAGTCAACTTGGCCCAATGCTGATGTTCAAAGGTACATTTTTTAGATGTTATTTTTTTGGCTGTGCAAGCAGCCTTTTAAGAGCTGCTTTTAAAATTGAAGATGAAGATCAGTAAGAATAAATTTGATGTCTGGATGTAGCAAGCTTGCATTAGGACAGAAATTGGCTCTATTACACAAATAAATCCTTTCAATTATAGCCTTAATGGGTCTAATTTGCCCATGGCTTTCTTGATCAACTTTTTTCTTTTCTTTTCTTTTTTTAAATTATGTATTGTTCAAGTGATTTTGCGCTAGATTATATAACACTTCATCTAAAATTGTTATATAAATCTTTACTCGTTTTAAAAACAATTCCGCTAAAGCACTAGCCCAAGTTGTTCTTATATCAAAATTAAATAGATGTATATGTGAACTCATGGGATCTGTAACCCAAAATAAATGACTGTAGTGGGGCCACTATTTAAAAACAGAGGTGACTAGAGATGTTAAGAATCTTACTTTCCCGAACAGTAGTGAGAAAGACTTGGCTGCCTCCTTTGGCAACATATAGCATGTTAACTAATATGTCGCTAAGATTTAAACAAGACTCATGCTGGAAAATCAGACGGTTTCAGCAGCCCTATCCTCATTCCACCAGACCACTTTGAAAATAAGATCTGCCAAGAGTTTGAAAGTGGGATAGAAAGAATGTAAGCCTCACCACTGACTTTTCAGTGCTGTGTAAATCAAAAGGGTTGCCAGCTAGAAGACAGAATGAACATGAGTCCACAGTGATGTTGGCAATTACTCTGGTAGATGTCAAGTCTCGGAAATTGAAATTGTGAGACTGTTCTCATATTAAACAGCAGAAAGGAGAGCATCCTCCGATTTTCTACTGAGTCAATTTGCTGATACCTTTTCAACAACCTGTGGCTTTTGGTTAAAGCTCAGAGAAGCACTTTGTTTAAAAAAATCCATGTTTCATTCATCAACTCTCTAGGCAGTTAATCATAACCAATTGATGTTCCTTGAGCATCTACTGGGAGCTGTGATAGACATTAATAAAATTGGGTAACAGATTTACCCAAGTATGAAATACAAAAATCTGAAATACAAATCAGAAATACAAAAAGAAGACCAACTTACATGAAAATATAGAAAGAAAAAAAAGTAGATTTAGGAAGAAAAAAAGGTAGTAGTAAGAAAGAAGCTGTTGCTTCCACCCTAGGGTTCACTGTGGCTACATCACATTGCTGCATCACATTGCCTTGTCAACAAGCCTTGTCAAGATTCTTTTCAGATCCTGTGATCATTTTTATCACAGTTTCTAAGATGCTCTCCTCTCTTTCAGAGGGTGGGCTCCCCATTCTTCACTCAGCAACAAGAGTTGCTGAAAGGCAGGTCTTACTGATGCTCCAAGAGCTGAAAATGTGAGAAGGTGATGAAACGGACCAGAGTACTCCTTGCCAGCAGGACACAGGGCTTTCCAAGTAGGTAACTATGACAGTGATCATGCCAAGGGACAGAACAGGAGGTCCCCTCTGGGTAAACAGGACATGCTTCTCCTTGTGACCCCTGGCTGACCTCCCAAGGGGAAGAACCAAAGTAATGAGCATCTCTGGCCAGCAAAATCAGCGTCAGCAACAACTGAGGCTCAGAGAAGTCCCTGGCCTGAGGAAGGACCAGAGCAATGATGCAGCAGTGTTTCTAGGCAGTGAATGATAATAATACTACAGAGGCTCATTGATTCTCCTTTTGTTCTCCACCACCCGTCACATTTTCCTGTGGTAAATATCGATTAGACTGATGGTGATTGGTTATGAAACCAGTTATCCTGCTGTCCTCAGATAGCAAGAGCGTATTTACAACTTATGTGATATGTGAAGATGCAAGGCCCTTTTCATTTTAACTGGGTTCCCAATTAGGACAGAGAATATTGAGCGGCTGTTGTGGTTTTGTGGGCTTGTTTTTAGCACAGAACTTTCGGCAATCACCATGAGCACCTTCCTTATAAATACGGTAAATAAATAAGGAGGGAAGACTTTGGGGCAAACTGGCATTGGTATCATTTAATTTCTTCTGTGTTTCCAGCCAATTAAATGAATAGGTGTCTGTGGTAATTAAACTCACTTTGATAATTAGGCACTAAGGATTCTTAAATTGCTGCATGTTAATGAACATTTCCCAAGTATGGCCCCTGTATCCTCTAAGTACTGCCAAATGGAGTCTTCCTGATCATCATTAAAATCTAGAGTTCTGGGCTTCCCTGGTGGCACAGCGGTTGAGAGTCCGCCTGCCAATTCAGGGGACACGGGTTCGCGCCCCGGTCCAGGAGGATCCCACATGCCGTGGAGCGGCTGGGCCCGTGAGCCATGGCCGCTGAGCCTGCGTGTCTGGAGCCTGTGCTCCGCAACGGGAGGGGCCACAACAGTGAGAGGCCCGTGTACCACAAAAAAAAAATAATAATAATCTAGAGTTCTTTAAAAACAGTTCCACATAGATAATTGAAACTAGAAACAGAAATTTGGTTTTGTTGCTTTTCTTTATGACTCTGGGCAGGTTGATGAAATTTGAATTGAAAACAAGTTTTATTATAAATGAAACATAGTTGAACTCACTCCTTGGAACTTGAAAGGCCACATATAGCAGTGCACACATTAAAGCCATAGACAGGAAATAACTCCTGCCTCACCGCAGCTGCCTACAAATAGATAACTCATCAATGCCACACTCTCTTTGCTAATGATTTGAGGCTAAGGCAGACAAAAGTTCTGGGCCATCTTGGAGGTGTGCTTTCCACACAGAAATGTACAATGGTACCGCTCTGGGTTTTCCACCAGTAGATGAGCCATATGGCACATTTTTATCTGGAAACTATGACCCTTTATTTTCATTTGACCCCATCAAATAACTTTATTCACACAAACATCCCTTAATTTACAAAGCCTCAGTCATTCATACACATGAGGGGGATCCACAGTGTTCAAGGAATTTAAATATAATGTATCATACCAACCCAACTAAACCAAGTACAAAATAATTCATATATAAAGTTGTTCCAAGTAGGTCCTAGCTTACCAGCTTCTGTGAAAAAAATAAAGAAAAATGGATTGATTGATTACCTAGTCTTTGAAACTAACCTTGTGCCTAGGTTGAAACCTCCTTCGCATGTTGGCCCTACATGAATGTAAATCATTGCAACATACTCCCCTTGCTCTGATGGGAAGAGGTGCCTGGAGCACAGAAAGATTTCTTTAAAATGTCCCTAAATAAACTCCATTCCTCCTGTGGCCTCTCATGGAAAAAGACGTGGAGGCCTTCTTCCAGTTAGGCCCCGCAAGTCTTAGGGGCCCTGGGAGCTGATGGCCGTGGACTCATCCCTCAGCTGGGATGCTGACCTTAGCCAACCTCAAGGCACACTCCTAGTCCCTCCACCCCTCAGAGCATCTCGCCAGATAGGAGCCCCTGCCATCTAAGCCCTTGATAATTTGTCCCTCAAGCTTGCAGTGCAAACCGGTAAACCAAAACACACTTAGATCAAACACTAATTGTAAACAGTAAGTACTGAAAGAACTATTTCTAGGGCATGGCTTATATACAATTATTTATTTCAAATATTTCAAACACTCAAATGTTTCAAGTGTTCAAATATTTATTTCAGATATTCCCAAAGCCCCTCTTACAGAATCTTCCTTAGAGGGGGAAAAAGGGGATGGAACAGGGAATTAGTGTTTCTTGAGTATCCTTTATGTCCTATAGGCCCTACACTAGCTCCCCACATATCTTGATTCCATCACTGAAAAGTCATGGCATATTGATGGGGGAAGGTTGCTTCTTCCTGTTTTACTGGACAAAACCACATGAGGTATTAGAACTAATCCAACATATTCGACATTATACCAATCTATTATTTAAATCAGCAAATTCACACTCAGTCACTGAAGTCAAACCTAGCCTTGCCATTTCAGTAACATGTTGAAGGGACCTCTCTGAGCCTTGAGTATTTCTTCATAAAAGGCAGACAATAATCCTGCCAACAAGGGTTGTTGGGAGGATTAAGCTTGATAACACGGGAGAAAAGAAAACATAGCATGGGATTTCCCTGGTGGTCCAGTGGTTAAGAATCTATCTTCCAATGCAGGGGATGCTGGTTCGATCCCTGGTTGGCGAACTAAGATCCCACATTCCGTGGGGCAACTAAGCCCGCACACACTGCAACTACTGAACCCACACGCTCTGGAGCCCATGCACCACAACTAGAGAGAAGCCTGTATGCCACAATGAAACATCCCGTGTACCACAACTAAGACCCATCACAGCCAAATAAATAAATAATTTTAAATGTGTTTTTTAAAAAACAGCACATTTCCTGGTATTTAATAAATGCCACTTTCTCCTTTTCCTTTCTCCCTCTTCATAGATTAAGAAATATTCACCTCCCTAGTGAGTGGATGGAATGGAAAAAAAAAAACAAAAAAAACCCCACTTTTTAGTAAGGAAACCTATAAGCTCCCTTAATAAAATTCCAATCCTCCAAGGTTGGCCCTAGAGATTGTTTTATTCCAGCCATTTCATCCATATTCCAGATAACAGGGGCAGAACTGAGGACATCCCAGCTAGAGGAAAGAGCAGAACCAAGCCATGCTTTCTCCCTTTAGGTGCATTTCTTCAAAGCTCCAATAACACTTGTGCTTACATCCCATCAGTCAGAGCTTAGTTATATGGCTTCTCTTAGATGCAAGGCAGCCTGACTAGTATAGTTTTTATTCATGCAGGCCATGTGCCAGCTAAAAGACAGGCTCTGTTAAAGATAAAGAAGGATACTCTCTGCCACAAAAGAGTCAAATTGTACTGTTTGCCACAAAAAGTCATTACAAACTTCAAGATAAGAAGTGTTAGTGTCTTGGATGCTGGATATATTTTGAAGGCAGAGGCAAACAAATTTGTCGATTGATTGAATGTAGAGTGTTAGAAGAATCAAGGATGACTCCATGGTTTCTGGGTCTGAGCATTGAAATGTCAGAGTTGCCTTTTATAGAGTTGGGAAAGACGGCAGTTTTTGTGGTGGGCTAAACCAGGGTTCACTTGGGGGCTTGTGGTTTGAGATGCCCATTATTATATACACACCAGGGAGACAGGTGATATACAAGAGTTCTGAGGGAAAGTCTGGGATGGAAAATTGATGTGAAAATCATCAAGGAATAGAGGGAGAGTTTCCAGGTCTGACCGTGAGAAGCTATGTTTAGAGATCTGAAGAATGGAGAAACTGACAAAAGACACTGAGAAGAAGCAACCAGTGAAATAGAAAAAAAGTGAGTGTGGTGGATTGGCAGTGAGAGCATGTGGAAGTTCCCCTGTGGTATTTTTCTTTTTGGAGGGTTGGGGGATAAGAAGCAAAGCAACAGCAGGATGGGAGATAGAGGAGGGTGTGCTGGAGGTTTGAAGATAGAGAAGAAGGTATGAAATAGCTGTGGAAGGATTGGACAGAGTACCAGTTCATCGCTGATCGCCATGGCGGTGGTGTGATAGTTTAAGTAAGCCTTGGGAACACAAAGCATCCACAGAGGAAGAGAAAAACAGCATCTTGGGAAGAGTCCTTATCTTTGGAGCAAGAAGAAGAAGAACCAGTGAATGAAACAGAGACAGATCCATCAAAGAAAAAATCAGAGATCTCAAGAAGAGAAAATGTTTGAAGCAGGACAACACATAACATAAGAGTATGGATTAGGGAGTCATATTCAAATCCCACATTCATCTCTTTCTGGCTTTGTGACCCTAAGCAAGTAACTCAGCATCCCTCAACTTTACTTTCCCCATTGGTAAGATGGGAAAAATAATAGTACCTGTATGGTAGCATTATTGTGAGGATTACATGAGCTATTGTTTATAAAGTACTTAGAATAATACTGGCTCAAAATAAGCCAGCGTTATTATCAGAATTGAGGCAGAAGGGGAGTTGCCGAATGGCCACAGTCAATCTGAATGATGTATGTTGAAAATGGAAATGACCATATTCTCTTTCTCTATAGTGGGAACATGTGCCGTTCCTGGGCTGATGTTTCTGAGTGACACATTCACATATTTCAGTGCCTGGCCTCACTGTCTGTTCTTGCTTGGCTTTCCTGAGTCATTGGCAATGATTTTGTGCAGAATTTTTCAGGCCAGAGATGTCTTGTTTGAGATTCTGAATTCACCAACCTTAGAATCACCACCTCCAGACTTCAAGATATTCCATTTTCTACTGTTTAAATCATTCAATCTGGGGTTCTCTGCTACCTGCAGTCCAAATTATTCTGTCCAATATGCGACAGAAACAAGGCCCTCCTTGATCAGAGTAAGAATACATTGAATCACCTTGTACTTTTTTGATAGTTGGAATATTACAATAGAAGGCTCATCTTTGTCTTAATTTTTAACAATTATATACAAAATTCTCAAAGGCAATAAATTCCAATATAGTTTTAGAGATATTCAAAAGTTAAATTTACTGTTTTCTGACACAACTGAAAAAAATTCCCAAATGTCTTGATATGTCTTCATTGTTCCCATAATAAATGACTTCTTTAATATATTCAGATGACTTTCATTTCAATTAAGATATAATACCTACTTTATAGAATAAACTTTCACCTATTTGCCTTTATGTTGTTCCTAAATTAATGATTAAAAACTTCTGGTTTCAGCTCAGAGATGTAGAAAGCTGTAAAGAATTTTATTCCCACCCTTACAACAAGAAAAAAGCTGGACCCATCAGAGAACTGAGGTTTCAGGGCAAACAAATAACCTCAAATATGGAGAGAGACAGCTGCCTTTAGCGATAAATAGCACCTGAGCATTTACTTACCTGTGGTAGATTCTGCCAGTCTCCACATAAGACAGTAAGAAGATACAGCTAAAATATTTCCAGAAATTGCTAGAGGCTGAGTGTGGGCTAGTGTGAGAGTGTAAAACCTCTGGGTGTGGCAGATATAGAGGTGTTTGCGTATTCTTGCTGGCAGTGCTCATAGGAAAGACTTGGAAGAATCCTGAGAAAGCTTTTTTCGTGGCACTGACGAGAAAGGGAACAGCAGCCACTGCCCAAACTCTGCCCAAACCCATCTCCTCTATCTCCATTCCAGGATGAAAGGCTTCATCTGCTGGGGAAAGAGCAATGAAAACTGTCACCTTAGGGTACTGATGGAAACCCCCTGCATCTGGGGAAGAGCACAGAAAAGAAGAAGCATCCTCCCTCTGGGAGTCATACCATATGAGTATTTCTATTTCTCCTATGGAGAGAAATACCTGCAAGGTATTTGGGTGGGCAGAGTGCTTGGGAAGGCCATCTCCCAGACCCAGGGACCCAGGGACAGAGCTCTGCCTGAGACTGAGGCTTAATCAGAATATCAGGGAATGCTCTCCCCTCCCCATCTCCCATCTCCCAACCAGGCTAACAAGCTTAGAGTAAAATAGCAGTGGAATACAGCTGGGAGAGCTGCAGGAGACTGATCCTTGTTAGGCAACAGTGCAAAGGGAAGATGAAAACCCAAGGAGGGAACAGACATGGAAAGAAGAAGCTCTATCAAGCTAGCCAACACTGTAAACATAAGGTGTCACTAGAGGAATTTTAAGCTTAGAGTAACCATAGGAACAACAAACTTCAAACTCTGCCGAATTCCTAGACAGATTAATACAAACCCCATACTTAAGGTCTAGCTGAAGAAAATGGATGCTCAGTCCCAACTATAAAAAATATTTACCCCAGGATCTATAGCCCTACACAAGATGTCTGGCTTTCAACAAAAAAAATTCTAAGGCAGGTGAAAATGCAAACACACACACACACACTCAAAGAAGAGTCAAAGCAAGTATCAGGATCAGACTGGCTATGACACAGACAATGGAACTATCAGACAGAGAATTTTAAGTGATTTTGATTAATATGTTATTTGCTCTAATAGAACAAAGAAGGTGACATGCAATACCAGATGAGTAATTCATCAGAGAGATGAAAACTATAAGAAAGAATCAAATGAAAATACTGGAAGTAAAAGAATCAGTAACAGATACAAAGACCTCCAACAGGCTTATCAGTAGACTCAGCACAGCCAAGGAAAGAATCTGTGAATTTGATAATAGGTGAATGGAAATTGACCAAACTGAAAAACAGAAAACAAAGAATGAATAAAAAGGAATGGAACACCTAATAGTGTGGAACAAGTTCAGACAGTGTTAACATATACACATGGAGAAGAGGGCAAAAATAGAGCAGAAGAAATATTTTTTAAAATAATGGCAGAAAATTTTACAAAATTAGTAACAGACATGAAATCACAGATCCAAGAAGCTCACAGAAGACCAAGCAGGATAAAAATCAAACACACACATACGCACACCTAGGCATAATGGTATTCAGATTTCTGAAAATGAGAGAGAAAAAAATCTTGAAGCTAGCCAGAAGGGGAAAATAGTCTTCTCTACAGAGGAACAAGCATGAGAATTAAAACAGACTTCTCATCAGAAACTATTCAAGCAGAAAAAAAGTAGTGACATATTTAAAGTATTGAGGAAAAATGTCAACCCAGAACTCTACATCTAGTAAAAAAAAAAGTGAAAGAGAAAAAAACATTCTAAGACAAAAATTGACAGAATTGCCAGATATACTCTATAAGAAAATACTAAAGGAAAAGAAGAAATACTAAAGGCAGAAGAAATACGAGTTCAGTCGGAAACTTGGATCTACACCAAAAAAAAAAAAAGAAGAAGAGAATAAGAACTGAAATGAATGAAAATGTGATAAAATGTATTTCTTATTTGTAAATGTGCTAAAAGATAACTGGCTGATTACATATATGGCACATGTAAAAGTAAAGCATATGAAAATAATAGCACAAAGGATAGGTAGGAAGAATTGAGAATACACTGTTGTAAAGGACTTACATTACTTGTAAAGTAGTATAACATTATTTGCAGGTAGATCAGATTAATTTGAAATGTATAATGTAAATTCCAGGGTAATCACTAAAAAAATTTTTTAAAGGTTAATAAGTCAAGAGATAAAATGTAATTGTAAAAATACTTAGCTCAACAAAGGCAGAAAGAAAAAAAAATGATGTACAGTACAAATGGAACAAAGAGAAATAGCTAGAAAGAGGTTAGATTTTAATGCAATATTAATAGTCACTTTAACTGTGAATGGTTTAAATACAGCGGTTTAAAGACAGAGATGGTCAGATTGAATAAAAAACAAGACCCAATATGTGCTGCTGACAAAAAACTCATTTTAAATATAAAGACATAAATTTATGTCTAAATATTTAAAGCTTAATCATATAAAATATGCAAAATATCTATTGAAATATAAAAACTCAAACTATTAATAAAATAAATCATTAACTTCATAGGCACTTATTCTGTGCCATATACATATGCATTTTACATATACTTATGCATTTTACATCATCCCAGTATACTATGAAGCACTTATTATCCTTCATGTTAGAAATGAGAAAACTGTGACTTAAAAAGTTAAATAATTTGTCTAATGTTTCTTACATGATAACTGGCAGGTGGGATTAAAACCTAGGCTGATTAGAAATCCTACACAATGGTTTACTATTTGAAACTGCCACTACAGATAGCTTTTGGTTATGAGTTTAGTAATGCCTCTGAGTCTATTGGTCAAGAATGATCTCACAATACTTTCTGATTCTTCTGAGTTCATGCCTTGAATAATTTTGAAAACAGGTTTGTTTTATTATAGAAAAGGAGGAGGGGGGAAGATAGCATGACCTCAATTTGAAATAGTTACAATCTCACATGCCAATATTTTATAGGTCTGTAATTGCATGTTTATAACTTTTTAACTATCCAATTTTACTTTGCCCTGTGATCTTAAATTCTCATGCTTTCAAATTTTCTGAACATGAATTCACATAATACTATTTATCTTACTCTTTTCTTAATACTCTTCTGTTTTGTAAATAAATATTGGGTAGAACACCACTTACCTTGGCAATATCCAAGTTTCTATAAACTTAGCATAGGTATCGATTTTTTAAACACCTTATCTATTGCTTGTATACATTTTGAATCCATTAAGCTATATAAAAATATCATGTAAAGATAAAGCCAGGAACTGGAAGTAATTTTCTGGAAAGCTTTGAGTACTGCCAACATATGTTTCTATAAGAAAAAAATTAGATTAATAGGATGTTTTTATTTAAATGTTAAAGTTGTAAACTTTATATTTTACAGTTTTACTTTAGGTATGATTGCCTGAATAGTCAGCATAGAACAAAATCCTGTGTTCCTTACTTGATAGCCACAAGGGTGTATTTGGAATGGAAAGCTTCAGATTCGTTTTAGCTACAGACAGTTGTTGTAAAGAATACTAAAAATGGTCATAAAGCAATTGGCAACAATAAAGTGTATCTGGAACAAACTGGCTCCAATAGCACATACCACCCATTGTAAGTACCAGTATCAGTTTCAGCAATAAGTAAATGGGTATGAACTAGAGCAGCTGTTAAATTTTAGTCAGAAATGCTAGACACAAGTTGGGAGTGAGAGAAGAGAACTTGGAGAAGAATGCATCATCCAACTGACAGTGGGGCCTGTCTTATATAGCAGACTGGATACTACTCCCCACCCTGGAATTCCTCTAATTCCTAAAGTCAATCTTCCAGTTTTTCTGATTGATTTCAGTGTCCAGGTGGAAAATAAATACTTGGCTGTGCTCTTTTGCCCCTAAAGCTACCATCATGCTCCATTTCATTCACTAGAGAGAATAACGAATGAGAGCCAAAGAGCAATAGACATCAGCCTGATTTCTCTATAGCTCAGAAGAATAACTGATGAGCTGTTTCCTCTCACTGCCCCATGACATAAACAAATGCCACATGTCTATTCGTCTTGGCTTTCAACCTTGTATGTGTGATTCTCACCAGAAACATTTTCTTCTGTTGGCAGTTGAATAAAATCCTTTTGCATATGTTTATACATAACATTGTAACAATATTATCTTATATTTATTAGTGCTTATTATCTGTCAGGCATTGTAAACCCATTTTAGGGATATCACCTCATTTAATGTTCACAATTCCCTGAAGGAGGTTTTATGTTATGACTGTTTTATGGGTGAAGGTAGTAAGAATTAGAAAAGGTAAGTGTCTCCTCCAAGAGTACTCAGTTAGTATGCAGTAAGCTTGGCTTGAAATCTAGGTGCCCACGTGACATTTGAACTGCGATCTGGAACCCAAGAACCAATAGGAACAAATGTACCAATGGGGAGTGGTATAACTAGCACCACACAGTAGGTTTAGCCAATAAGTCATTTTGTGCAACTGAAACTTAGGTCATGAGTGAGGAAAGGATGACTTTGGGAGAGACAAACTGTGAAGTCTTGTCAAGACTGGTTTTTCCAGCAAGCCATGGGCAAGCTTTTTGGCCATAGAAAGTCACTGGATTTTTGAGAGTTTGGCAAGGGCAAGCTGCTTGAAAATGTTTAAAGAGGGCTATGATGTGACTGGAGTTACAGTTACAATTGTAAGACAATCAGTAGCTTCTTCTCTAGTTCAGATGAGGTATTACAGGTACCTAAATCGTAAAGCAATTTTAATGAAGATGAAAAGTTAGAATTGACAGCGCTTAGACTTACAATGGGATTTGAAGGAGAGAGAGATAAATTCAAGATATTGGCTTTGTGGCCGGGTAGAAAGCAGTGCTATTAAATAAGGTGAAGAATTAATGGAGGAGGAAAAGACTGCATATATTTTAGTGCATGCCATGGTTTTTTCCTGGCAGATGTGTCTAGCAGACATTTAGTAATATTTAATAATAGTTCAGTTCTTTGGAGAAAGTGAGAAGAGGACGAAAGTCACAATAATGAGGACCCACCAGTATATAAGTAGTGATCAGAATATAAAGTGTTGGTGAATAAAACTATGCTTTGTTTACCCCTTGGAGGTAAACAGTCTCCAAAGACGGCCTCCATCAGTTCCTTTCCCGGGAGAAGAACCACACCACCCGTTAAGAGATGGTGTCTATTTCCCCTTGCTTTGCATCTGGGCTGGTTTTGTGACTAGCTTTGCCAGGAATTCTGTCTCCACTCATGTCCAATTTTGGTCCAATTTTGAAAAAACAGCTTTTTACTCGCATTTCATTCGGTTGGAAATTTTAGCTCCTTGAAATCTGTGGCTTTGTTGGGATTGAGGAAATGTATTTTACAGCTCTCCTGTGGCCCTACTTTAAGTTTATTTTTTATAGGTAGGTTGTTTCTGGTGCACTCTGCTGGGGAAGCGGTAATGGTTTGTGTTCAGGGGCCAGTCGAAAGCCACGCGAACCTTAGAGATATTTTTCTATAAATAATGTTTTCAGATACTATTTCTGAATGTCAGGGGTTGAATTCTAGTGTCACAAGTTCAAAGGCCCTCATCACATATATACACATACATACTGTTTGAGCTTTTTGTTTGGGAAAATGATTCAGTTTAACCCAGATTGCTTATGAATAATTTCCAGATTAGAGCAGGCTATGGGAGCAGTTGTTGGGCTCAATATCTGTTGAAAAAAAAATTGGTTTCTTGAAAAGAAAAAAAATAAGCCACTGAAGCTATTTGCAGATTTCAATTTATGTGTGAAAATGGGAAAAGCAGTATTTAATTTCTTAATGGAAACCTGTTTCCAGCCTGAAGAGATCTGTGGAATAGACCTGATACCACTGGAACAAAGACAGTCTTTATAAAAGAGAAGAGCAATGGAGTCGGTCTACCTGAGGAACCAATCTGGAAATTAATTCAGCTACTTATACAAAATGACACACTTGGCTTTAGGGTAAAATTCACATTTCTTTTTGATTCTCTATTATTTTTGGTCACACTTCTTCCCATTTATTTCAAATAATTAAAATTTTACTGTAATTCCACTTCCTAAAAGATGTTTAACATATTACATTTTCAGTTCAACAAATTTTCAACAAGGCTTGGTTTTTTCACATTCACATTTTTTTTTTCCAGTCATGTCTGGCTTATCTTCTGAATCAGGAAAACTAATGCCATCTCTTACCAGGGACATGGCAGAAATAGAATGATTGATATTACTTGGCACCTACTGTGCTGAATGCCTGTAGTGGAAGGCTGTGGATCAAAGGCAGACCCAGGAAGGCTGATAATTTGAATACTGAGCTCATAACCAGACGGCCATTGTTCTGATGCAAACAGATAGGCTGTGTATGTACTGAAACTAAAATACAGGAGAACACAGTCTGAGCAAGGATTAAACAACACTGTATTCTTTCTTCCATTGTGATTTCTGGACACCACAGTGCCTCAATCACAAAAGTACATCTAAGCAGGTACTTCAATCATGGGCACTCTGGTTTTCACATGTGGTTCTGTAGGTAAAATTATGAGCTATAGATAATAGGCAGATGCATAATGTTTCAATGATATGGGCACATATATGGCTTATGTCTCTATTAAATCCATCATATACATTTATGCACAGGAATATGTTCAAATAGAGAGGGAGAGAATAGAGAATGAGTGTTTTTATTGCCAATTTCAGCAAAAGTACAAAGTACTTCAAAGTACATAAGTCATTTCAACTAGCATTACATAGATCAACACAGGATAAGAGTAGACAATTGCTACTAATTTCCAGTAAACCCACCAAAAAATACCTCACAAAAATAGATACTAAAGGGACAAAATGAGCAGGTTTGAGGCCAGACAATTCACACCTGATTTTAAATGATTTTGATTGGTTTATGAAGAACTTCAATTCATATTTCAAGGCATTTGTTATCAACATTATAAACCACTACATTATACTTCAAAACAAGGTCAGATTCTAGGAGTGGGGAGGGCAGGTCCATAGTGTGCTTGGGGAGGTGTGTGGGGCTGTGTGTGTGAGCAAGATAGAGAGAGAGAGAGATTGATTCATTGGTGTCTTTGAACATACGTTGTTGAGGTAGAGGAGCCTTGGTTGAAGCGTTGGTAACTTTCAGGACTTTGTTGAAAACTTGCCCTGAAGGACAAAGGTATATTTGATGATGAATACTGTTCTCCAGCTTGTTAAGCAGC
The DNA here is from genome assembly GCF_949752795.1 of Hyperoodon ampullatus. Taxonomy (NCBI): domain Eukaryota; kingdom Metazoa; phylum Chordata; class Mammalia; order Artiodactyla; family Ziphiidae; genus Hyperoodon; species Hyperoodon ampullatus. Next base: position 67,393,105 of record NC_136921.1, read on the forward strand.
AGCAGAGGAAAGGAGAAACAATCCAAGAATGTTCATCTGCACATAAATTCAACAGAGGGAGGCAGATGATCGATTATTTTCTGATGCCATTCAAACAGGAAAAAATATTCTGGAAACAAAGAGATTGCATAAAAATTATATTTCAAGAACATCTCTAGTCATGTTTCCTAAGCTGACAAGGGTAGCAATACTCATGGATTATCAAATCTTTTATAATTAGAAGTAATTTTCCTTGAATTTCCTGTAGCATTCCTGATACATATGGCTTCACTCTCGACAGTAAACTCCAGCTCTCCTCCCTGCACCCCCTTGCCCTCGCCAACACATACACATACACAGAGTCCTGGACGCCCCATTGGTTTACACAGGGTTTCCTACTGAGGAGCATGGGGGCCATGGAATTACGGTTCCAATAAGAACCTAATAACGTAAAGCTCTGTCTGGTTTTATCTTTTATGGCCAACTATAGAAGTGTAAGTTTTTTCTTGCTTTAAGTCATTTTCCAAATCTTTGAACCAGAAGGCTCTCAGAAATTATCTACTCCACCCTTCTGACAAACTTTACAAATAAGGAAACTGAGGCTCCAAATAGTTAAGTGACCTGTCTAATAAAACCTGAAAATAAAAACCTAACAATGATGCTTTCAGGATTAAACATTATCATAGCTCATTATTCTCTACAGAATAAAGCGTAAAATCTTTGACAAGACTCTTCCATTATTTTCAGTGTCATCTCCCACCCCACTTCACTTCCAAGATTTTGTTAAGCAACTCAGAACTGCTGAGGGTTCCCCAAAGGTTCTGGCCTCGAGGCCTTGCTCAGGGTTCTCATTTTTCCTAGAGCACCCTGTCCACCCCCAGCTCTTCTGTCTGACTCTTTATAACCAGTGTTCAAAACTCAGGATAAGGCACTGTGCCTTCAAAGATGTACCTCTGACTCCCTGTTTGGTATAGGGGCCTCTCTGTGACCTTATAAGACTGAAGATCTTGACATAGATCTTAGGCAGTTGCAATTATCTGTTGATGGGGTCCTCTCTCATTTATCACTTTGATGATAGAGACTGTGTCTTTTCATCTTTGCATTCCCAGCAAGCATCTGGAACAAAATACTTTCTCAACAAATTTATGGAGCGTCTATTTTTATTGCTAAAATAACCTTATTTTCTCTATTCCCATCTATATGGTAAACATGGGTCTATTAGATTTAGAGAGTGATTGAAGTTCAATAAATATATATCATTTATATAGAGACTGAATTTCTTACAGCATTTTCACATACATCCTTTTAAGCAGATACTCTTTGAGGCAGATTATTCCTCTCTATAACAGTGTCCAGATTTGTAAAAAATAGAGGAAAGTTTAGGTGCTCAGGAGATTTAGACTAGGGAAGAAAAGGTCAAGGGAATCAATGTCATAAAATATCTGAGATATTTTATATAAAAAGATTATTTACACTGCATAGTAAATGCATGAATAAAAGAAGTAGAGAGAAATAGGAGAGAAGCTGGTGATCACCAGTTAAGATTGGTTTATAGAGACTTCCTGTAACTACAGACCCTAATCTTCTATGAAATTCTAAAGACTAGTAAAAAACAAATGATTCAACTTATCATCTGTAGAAATTTAGATTTTCTTCAATGAAATGTTAAATGATTTTAACTTAAAAAAAGTCTTGACTGTTTTCTATATGTCTTAAAAAGAAAACTTTAGTGTAATAAAACCTCAACTATTTCACTGGAATTTATAGGGGAAAAAAAGCATATGTCAAGGACTGATCATATTTAGCTATAACCCACAATACTAAAATCATTTGCACTGATAAATGAATCATGTGTTGTATTTTATTACCAAAAGATGGAGTAAGTTCCATGGGGGAAAAAAGTAGAAATTAGAAAAAGGAGTACTGTTTGTTCTCTGAGAGTGTATATCATTCTGAACTTTCCTTCTGGCTTCCTGGCAACCTCCAATTTCAAATTCCATCAATAGGCGTAACCTACATAACATAAAACCCAGATGGCAGTCTATGCGTCTTTCTATTTGCTTTGGTGACCTCTCATCTCTCTTAACAAGACTTGAGTAACAGATGAAAATCAATAAAATTATAGTTGGTTACAAAAGACTGCAGTCCTAGCTTACTCAGGGTTTGTATTCCTCCTCCTAGGGAACGCAAATTCCACAGACTTTATGCCTCTTGGGGTGGGCCAGCTCAGTTACTTGGACAAATGAAGGAAGAGGATTTACACATTATTCTTGGTAGTTTTCCCGGGTGTTTATTTTCTTTAAAAAAAAAAAAAAACATAACTACTTTAGATTTTCTAGGGAAATCCAAGCATTCTCTGGGCAGTGTCTCGGTTTATCCCTCTAATACCCCTCTCTCATTTGGTTTCATTGCCTTTGCAAATCATTCTTTTAGGTTGTTTTCCAACCATCGGTATTTAAACCATGCCCATGGGTATACACAGATTTATTTGGGATTCTCTAAGGAGTAAGTATACCTAAATCCCTTTTATTTAAGCTCAGTAAAGCATATCAAAATGCAAGGGTGACATGTTGTATAGATAGCCTTGAACCTGTTCTGGTTTTTGTTCAGTAAATCATTCTCAAATGTCCACACTTTAACTATTATTGCTAAGGAATTGCAACATACCCAGCATCTGATTGCATCATCCCGATGTCCTCACTGAGGTGGAGAACCACTCTTTTAAAGCTGAAATGGAGTTTGACCTGCCCATCTGTGATTTTCCAGTTTGAAAAAGTATACACACCAAGCTTTTAAATATTTCTCATAATCATTCAAACTGCTTTGCTCTTTAGAAGTGTGTGTTACTTTGATGAATTCACCCAACTTGTTCTGTTGCAACATTGAAGCTGATTTGTCCATTTGGATGCAGTAACATTCATTTCTATACTCATGGAATATATGTTTGTTATTTTTTAACCTAATTGTCAGTCTCATAGCCTATAACATGCAGCCTGCAGCATCTTCATGACTTACTGGTTCATTGCCTACCACACTGGTGTTAAATTAACTTGGACGAGTTCTTCTGAAACTAGTGTGACAGAGTATCTCAACTGCTCCATTTTAAAAACAAAGTCTTTATGTTCTTGAATAAGATGGGAAGTTGATATCTTACAACTTGATGTGTGCCTGGACTTTTTCTGAGGGTGTGAAGAAGGGGAAAGATATTTTTGTATTGGAGCCAGAAAAAAGATTAGGAAAATCAAAGCAATAGAAAAGGATGACATGGCATCTCTCTAAATCAGCTTGAAATAGAGTGTTGATTCTCAACAGAAAGGGTTAAAGCCTTAAGCTGAAGAAAATGTTTTCATGAAAGACTTTGTGAGATTCTAAGCAAAAGCAGTGGAGCTTTGGAAAATAAATGAAAAAGTACAGCTTAAAACTGGGAATAGAAAGGGTATTCTCCCACTTATACTTGGACAGCACTTCGCTAGTGCCCCGAGGTCTTGAGGTTTCCCTCCAACCCGAGAGTCTCATTCTTTTAATAGTTGAGTTCATCTTATTTGTATTTATTGACACAATAGATATATTTTTCTTAGTTTTTATATGATTTGTTGTTATTGCTTTCTAAATTATCTATGTTTTTATCTATGATCTATCTATGTTTTGTTTTGGGTATGTTTCCCAACCAATGGCTTGAAGGGTATATACTCTGCTTTCAGATCTTGAAGCGTTGATGTTTGTACATTTTAACAATAATCTTAATGCTTCTCTCTCTCCCTCTCTCAGTTTTACAGAGTGCATATTGACTTTCCCCTTGAATAAACTGGAACACTCATATTTTCTCCCCCTTTCCTCCTCCATTCTATCTCTTGGTTTTAGTTGTTCTGTAATTAATTTAAATTTTTCTTATGGATCTCTTTATATTTTGAAATAATGCGTTTAAAGATCTATTTCTTGATTTGTCTGCCAAGCAGTATCAATCAACTCCCCAATATGAAAGATCAAAAATCTAGTCCAATTACATTTTTTTCCCACCATTCTCCACCCTCAACAGTTTGTTAATATATTATTTATTATTTCTACATTTCAAAGCTTTAAACATTTAAATTCTGATCTAAAACCACAATCCCAGACTTCCCTGGTGGCGCAGTGGTTAAGAATCCACCTGCCAATGCAGGGGACATGGGTTCGAGCCCTGGTCCAGGAAGATCCCACATGCCATGGAGCAGCTAAGCTCATGCACCACAACTACTGAGCCTGTGCTCTAGAGCCCACGGGCCACAACTACTGAGCCCACATGCCACAATTACTGAAGCCTGTGTGCCTAGAGCCCAAGCTGTGCAATAAGAGAAGCCACTGCAATGAGAAGCCTGCACACTGCAACAAAGAGTAGCCCCCACTCACTGCAGCTAGAGAAAGCCTGCATGCAGCAGCGAAGGCCCAATGCAGCCAGAAATTAAAAAAACAAAAAACAAAAAAACACATGTCTACATTTGCTTATTGTTATTGATGGATCTGAATAGATTATTTATACTCAGCCCTTTCCCACAATATCCCCCTCTGATGGACCAGAGCTGAGGAATGCTTCTACAGATGGGCCTCACCACCTAGACCTTGTCATTATAATAAAGGAGCAGTGGGGCTTCCCTGGTGGTGCAGTGGTTGAGAGTCCACCTGCCAATGCAGGGGACACGGGTTCGTGCCCCGGTCCGGAAAGATCCCACATGCCACGGAGCGGCTAGGCCCATGAGATATGGCCGCTGAGCCTGCGTGTCCAGAGCCTGTGCTCTGCAATGGGAGAGGCCACAACAGTGAGAGGCCCGCGTACCGCAAAAAAAATAAAAATAAAGGAGTAGTGCATCCATCAGAGGTATGCCCTACTTTTTAAGGACAATGCTATATCAGTCAGGATGACTTTAGCTGCAAATAAGAGAGCTTAAACTACCAGGACATGCATTATCTATGTAATGAAGAATCAGCAGGTGGACATTTGCAGGGTGGTTTTCAGTGGGACAGAGACATTACTAATGACTCAGATCCATTGCATCTTTTCTGACTGCCAAATTCAGCTTGCTTGCTTTCCCCTCAGGCTGGCTCCTTTCATGGTCTTGAAACAGCTGCTATATTTCCAGGAGTCACATGCAGATAATAATATTCAGAGGCAATAAAGGTATTCACCTACCTTTGTTTCTTTTTAAGGTGAACAAAAGTCTTCTAGAAAAACCCTGTCATGTCCATTTTCTAGACTTGTGTCACTTCTCAATCTCAGATCAGCCACTGACAAAGACAAATTATGACGATGGGCCAAGACTAATCATAATTAACCTCTGAAATTCATGATGACCCCATACTTACAAAAACCCAGGATCTATTGACAAAGAATAAAGCCAGGGGCAGAGGCATGCAGAGAGAGGGGGTGGGTATAAGGAATGTCTATCAAGTGGACAACCAAAAATGTCTGCCATAGCTGAGACATTGCCACAACTCTACAGAGTATGAGCCTGCCCTTGGGATTGTCCTGTTGGATTTGGCAGCTGTTCTTATAATTGTGTGGCATGCGGTTGTTGCCATTTCCCATCTTTATTGAAGATAGTCTCTTTCTTTTATTCTTTATTTATTTTTTTGTCCTCTTTGTTCATTTTGGTGAGCTTTAGAGACAATAGTGACAAGAAACAATTTCATTCTTTTCTCTGTCACACTAGAGATCAATGAAATGGATATTGTCCTCGAGATAAATAATTGGAAAACCAGTAAAGAGTAACTTTAGTAATTCACTAGAGAGGAGAACATGAATAGACTTTTTCTTGGAAAATTAGGAAAGATTTGTTCATCAAGGATTGACCATCTCTCTATTTAAATCTCATAGAGGACTTCCCTGGTGGCACAGTGGCTAAGAATCTGCCTGCCAACGCAGGGGACACAGGTTTGAGCCCTGGTCCAGGAAGATACCACATGCCACGGAGCAACAAAGCCTGTGCACCACAACTACTGAGCCTGTGTTCTAGAGCCCATGAGCCACAACTACTGAGCTCATGTGACACAACTACTAAAGCCCATGTGCCTAGAGCCCATGCTCCTCAACAAAGAGAAGCCACCGCAATGAGAAGCCCACGCACCGCAACAGAAGAGTAGCCCCCACTTGCTACAACTAGAGAAAGCCCGCACGCAGCAACAAAAACCCAACGCAGTCAAAAATAAATAAATAAATTTATAAAAAAATAATAAATAAACCTCATAGAGACAAACATTCACTACACTATAGAAGTGGATCAAATGATTTCATGTACTGTTTTATCCTATCAAATGCAACACTCAGAAAATTTAAATATTCACTACACTGCTTCCTTTCAGGTTTTTGTTCTTTTCCAGAAAAGTAGGAATCTTGGTTCAAGTGGTCCTGGGACTCAGACCTGGAATAGCTTGTTTAATTATGGGAGGGGACAGAGATGGATTTGGTCTACAACCTATAGCTGGTTTTCTGTAGGGACACTCAACTGAGTGTTTATAGCAAAAGGAGGATATATCTTTATCCTTTTTATAACCTTTTCTGGGGCAGAGATTGAAAGACTATGATAAAATCTTCTCACAACCTTCTGTTGCCTAATCCCATTAAACTTCACCCAAGGGAAATCCCATTAGACCTTAAACAAAGAACAAGTCCCTGCCCTAAATAGATTAGAGAACATATATGTCAAGCAAGTAGGCTTTCCAAACAAAGGAGCTCCAAGCAGAGTTATTTATTTTCCTACAGTGCAAACAAAGCAGGTATTTTAAAGGGAAGTATGCAGTGATTCTTGGCCAACTCGCTTCAGAGCAATGGCTGTCGTCTCAGTGCACTGCTTTTCTGTAATAAGGATAAATCACTACATGACTAAAGCCATGTATAAAGAAGTACTTCCTCGCACACCTGTTCATCTGTACCATTTTTCTAGATTCCACATATATGCGTTAATATACCATATTTGTTTTTCTCTTTCTGACTTACTTCATTCTGTATGACAGTCTCTATGTCCATCACACAGATGTAGAGAACAAACGTATGGACACCGGGGGGGAAAGGAGGGTGGTGGGATGAATTGGGAGACTGGTTATATACACTAACATGCATAAAATAGATAACTAATGAGAGCCTGCTGTATAGCATAGGGAACTCCACTTTGCTGTACAGTAGAAACTACACAACTTTGTAAAACAACTATACCCCAATTAAAAAAAATATATATATATATATTTCCTGATATCTTCTCATACAGAAACACATTGAGAGGACCCTGAGATACAATAGCAGTGAAGATTAGGGGCCGGGAATGGGCTAGAGAACCCATCATAATTTGGACATTAATGTTACTATTAGTAACTTCATTAGGACTCTCAGTTTTACGAGGCTAAGGGATATTCAGGTAATATATATATATATAACTTAGAAAAACAGAGGCCATAGTCCTTAAAGTAAATTGATCTCCGCTACTTCTCAACAGACCTCTGCTAGGAAGAACTTAAACCGATTGTGTATAAGAACCTATTCTTGAGATGGGGGAAGCAGCTGTAGTATGAAAGAACGATTCTGGGGATTCTTTGGGTGGTAACATTTAGACTCCTCAGACTTCCTGACGGCACAGTCAGGAGAGGCCCAGAAGGATCAGGTACATGATCGCTACAGTGTAGATGAATCCATTGATGAATTTGATCAGAAAGTAGAATCAGAAGGAATCTCAGAACTCTTTTTTTTTTTTTTTTTTTTTGCGGTACGCGGGCCTCTCACTGTTGTGGCCTCTCCCGTTGCGGAGCACAGGCTCTGGATGCGCAGGCTCAGCGGCCATGGCTCACGGGCCCAGCCGCTCCGCGGCATGTGGGATCTTCCCGGACCGGGGCACGAACCCGTGTCCCATGCATCAGCAGGCGGACTCCCAATCACTGCGCCACCAGGGAAGCCCTAGAACTCTTTAGATATTACAATTGTGGTCCCAGAGTAAGATACAAAAGCTAGCCAAATGGGAAATCTAAGGAAATATAAACAACTCCTCTTTGTGGCAAACACTAAGGGAATCAGATATATCAGCTAATTAAACTATCTGGTGGTTCGACAGATACGGTCTGTGGATTGTCAGTTTTCAAGGAACTGCATTTAGTACTTAACATTATGGAAACGTTAAACTTTCTTTCATCCTTTTTGATTATTCAGGAGTCACTTTTGATCTTGGAATTTTTTTCTGTATTCAATAATTGCCATCTTATATTTCTATAAGAGAAAAATATGGCTTTTTGAATGTTTTAGGGGCACTTTCTACATTAGGTAAGGCTTTAAAGAGGGGATGGCGCACATTAACTACTGTGATTTATTTATTTTGAATCTCCTCCGTCATACCAGTCTCTAAAGAATAATCACCAGAAACTACCTGATTTTAACATCTGCCAACATCTTTTTTACAGCTTATTTTAGTAACTGAGACAATTGCCATTAAATTGAGTCAAAACTCATGTTCTCTCTAGAGAAAAACAAGTGTGCCTTTAAACTTTTGAATTATCTAGATGATTATCTCATAGTTTCTCTACAGATCTATATATACAAACAAAGCTAAAGCAATTGCCTAAGTTTAAGGGCTTGAAAAAGTATAACATAAGATTTACCCGTTTCTGTGGTGCCTGTCTCCATGGTATCTGGTTAAAAGGACACATGCATGACCCGGTAGGTCTTTTACCTCTAATTTATATCAGTGGTGCTAATTATGCTTTGTGCAATTTAAATCAGACATCTTGTTTGAATCTTACATTTTAAAACAATTATTTCCTCATAATTTCCTCATGTTCGCCTTGGGAAACAGGGACATTATTCCATCCATGACATGGGATTATTTCTAAACCATCTCATTTCTTTTAAACGGTCTATCTCGTTTCTTCTTCTGCCCACCAAAATATGTACATATCACATCAGTCTAAAGCAGTCTATAATAGTGATTGAAGACAGCATATAATAGAGATAGAAATAGCAGTGCCTTTAAACAATAGAACCCATTAAAGGGCTTTTATTTTACCTCTGGCTACTTTAATTTTTCTTATGATCAAATCCAAGTAAAAGATCAAATCTTTTACTTTTTCTGGGTATATGTTTTTTTGAGCTATTGTTAGCTATATGAGTGAAAGTAAAACTTGAAAGATGAAAATTCACATTAACATAAAGCCATTAACATAAAAAATGTTCAGTAAACTGAATCCGAAGAAAATGATAGTAATAACAATACTATTGCTATAGAAGGTGGATCAATGAATTTGATCTAAAACTAGAATCAGGATGAATACTAGATCAACTCTATCATTATGACCATAGTCCTGAAATAAGATAAAAGTTAGCACAAAAGCATGTACAATGCACTGGGTACTGTTCTGAGTAAGAGCTTTACATATATTACCTCATTTAATCTTGATATCAATCCCATGAGTTAGGTGGTTAGTCCCTTTTTACCACAGGAAGGAAATGAGGCTCAGAGAAGACAAGTAACTTGCCCAAAGTTACACAGCTAGTGTGTGTTGGAGCCTGAATGTGAACTGAGGCTGTCTGGCCCCAGAGTCTGTGTTTCGTGCAACCGTGCTGGCTGCAATGTGCACTAATCATTATTCAGGGAGGAGAAAAAGAAGGTAAAAATGAAAATCAATGCCGGAAAATGGATCTGCTGCTGAAGTATACCCCTTCCCATATTTTTAGTCCTTTCTCTGCCCTGTGACATTGATTCCAGGTCCCACCCATATTTTTCTACCATAGATTCTCTCCAACAGGATCTTGCTTCTCCTCATGATTAATTCGGCACCTTCCAACAATCTTCACCTCAGAGAAGCCAGACGATCTCAAATAACTGTCTTGAGGACAGAGGCAGAGACGATACATTGAGGCTTATCCCAAGGAAAATACATTTTTGGAATTTCAATTCTATATTCAGGGAAATTGGAGGCTTGTAATACTTGGAAAAAATCATCTTTTTTTTTTGTCATCTGAAAACAGTGCGTCTTAATGAGGCAGAGGATCACCTGAGAGAGTAGGTGGGTGACCATGAAATTTGTTGTCCTAACTGGTACACTTTTGGGAAGTCAAAGGCTGTGCTGTTAGCAATGATGCAGGGACAACAGGCACGAAATAGTACTGTATTGGGCAAGATGGGTTAAGCGATTACCCTACCTTTAGAGACTGAAAAGAGGCACAAAGGTGACTGAAGTAGGGAAACATATATGACTTCTTCTCTTGATGCTGGGCGTTTTTCAGTTTATATTACATGTGCTTATATTGGCTTTAGATCTGTTCATTCCTTAGTCTCATGATCCCCAGGTGTATTTATTACCATTGCTATCGTCATTTCATTGACTGGGAAATTACTGTCAGACTGGAATTGTGCTGAGGACTTAATTTATATTGTCTCACTTATAGCTCACCACAATCCTATAAGGTAGGTATTATGAGTGGAATTTTCATTTTGGAAATGAAAATAAATTAAAGTGACTTGGTCAAGGTCACACAACTTAGAAATGACAGAACCAAGTCTTGTACTTAGAAGTGAGTGCAAAGCCCATGCTCTTAACTACTGTATTTTATGCCTCTCAAGTTATTTGACCTTAGAATACTTTTTTTCTTTTTTGACCTTAGAATACTTTTTAACGTGTAATATTGATTTTCTCCACCAAGGGCTTATGAGACACAATTTGTCTTAGATTATACTGAAATTTCTATCTCATAGATAAATTTATTACCAAAAGAAAAAAATAAAAATTTGTTCGATACTATTAAAATATCAAAACATTGAGGAGAATCACAAACACACATTCAAACAAAAGAGCAGTTTCCTTGGCAAATGATTATTTGGAGACAATATATACTGGAGTGGTTGAGTGACCCCCAAAATGCTGATCTACATCACACACAGATCACATAACATATGATCGTTTCTTAAAGTCAAACTATTCTATAATGTTAAGAATTACATGGGCTTCCCTGGTGGCGCAGTGGTTGGGAGTCCGCCTGCCGATGCAGGGGACACGGGTTCGTGCCCCGGTCCGGGAAGATCCCACATGCCGTGGAGCGGCTGGGCCCGTGAGCCATGGCCGCTGAGCCTGCGCGTCCGGAGCCTGTGCTCCGCAACGAGAGAGGCCACAACAGTGAGAGGCCCGTGTACCGCAAAAAAAAAAAAAAAGAAGAAAGAAAGAAGGAAAAAATCTCAGAAGAGGAGCCTACAAGGCTATTGGTAACATGAAAGTTTCTCAACCCAATTATCAGGTAGCAAGGAATTTGTGGGATGGTTAACTAAGGTCAAATATTCCAAAGGATTCAAAATGGAAAGGAAAGTGGAATGAGACTGAAAGTTACTGTGGCTCTACCATGTGCTTTCTATACAAAATATCACTAAATCTTCACAAAGAGTTGATGAGGCCCTTATCTCCTTTAACAGATTAGGAAATTGAAGCACAGAGAGGTAAGTAAAATTGCCCACAGTCACACAGTTAATTGAGGCTGGCTGAACTCTAGTTCTCTGACTGCTAACCAGTGTTCTATCACCCAAAGCTGGAGATGTAAAAGAAAGCAGGCAGCAGGTCTCATAAAACTGAGTACCTTCTGCCTTATCTTTCTCTTTCTGTTTTGCTTTAACTTGATGAGAATTGTTTCTAAGGTCCACTTCTGGTGAATTATTTACAGTAGATGGGATCTTCTGCTTAAATGAAAATCACAAAAGACACGTAAAGTGAGGTCCTTGCCATGATGGAATTTACAGTTTAACTGAGCTGAGAAATTAACCCACATGTAAAAAACAAAGATGTATTAGGCTTAGACAATGTTACTGACTGTTAACACAGAGGAATTCAGGAAGGAAATCAATTGAGTTATCATAGTTATCTGAGAAATCTTTGAAATGAGGTGGACCTTGGGATAAGATCTAGAAAGGTTCCTCACTCAGGTGTAAGTGTCATTGAGTTAATATGATTCGAGACCTTTAGCCCCACACATTTTTTTTTTTTTTTTTTTTTTGCGCGGTATGCGTACGCGGGCCTCTCACTGCTGTGGCCTCTCCCGTTGCGGAGCACAGGCTCCGGAGGCGCAGGCTCAGCGGCCATGGCTCACGGGCCCAGCCGCTCCACGGCATGTGGGATCTTCCCAGACCGGGGCACGAACCCGTGTCCCCTGCATCGGCAGGCGGACTCTCAACCACTGCGCCACCAGGGAAGCTCAGACCTACACTCTTGAGAGAAGATTAGACTTGTTCCTTTTTGTGCTTCCAACTAAGATTGTATTTGGACAAGCGTCCCATGGTTAAAATAATAAAAATAACCATCTTAATATTATTTTTAATAAAGGTGAGCCAATAAAGTAATGGACTGGAGGGAGGTGACACTTGGAGCAGGTAGAGAGGGAACAGGTGCTGAAAGGGTATAGAGAGGGTACCATGGGGAAAATTAATTCACTTCAAGTTGTCGCCTAGGACTGGCCATGATCAGTATTAATAATGTGGATCAACCTGTCACTAATACTGAAAAGTCGAAATTACCAACTAAGTGGAATGTTCAATAAGAAAATATTTTGGGTAAGAGTGTTCAGTCCTTGGCTTAATCAAACTGTGTCCTGCCGACTTGACTTCCTCAGCCATCAGGTCCTTGGTGGTGTTGGCAGCCTCACCCTGAGTGAGTTAGAAACATCACCGGAGCAGTTCCCTCTGCAGAACTCTGAGGACAATTAACTGGTGTCCTTACCTATCAGTGTCGCATTTCCTGGACTCCTAGAGAATGTTACCTAGAGGAATTCCTAGTGTGGTTACACGTAAACTTGTCTGGGGACCCTTAGAATTTGGGAGCTTTAAAGCATCACTCCTAAAACAGGAAAGAAGCATCAATAAGGGATCCATGAGAAGAGCTACTGAAAGTCACCCTTGGAGTTTAAATCCTGGTCTCCTACCTGTGAATGTGGAGCCCATTACTTAACTTCTCTATTCACGCAGCGAATCTTTATCCTGTACCTACTAAGTGCAAGGTGTGAAAAGAATATCTACCCAATAGGTCTGTTGTGAATATTAAATTGGATAATGTTCGTAAACTATTGAGCCCAGTGTTTGAAACATAGTAATTGCTCTATAAATGGTAGCCGTTATGTTAATAGAAATAATCAAAGCAACACTTCCAGATCATTGTGAAAAAGCACAATCCATTTTTAAATTGAAATAATTGTAGAATACCTGCAAGCAAAGATGTAGCCTGCACACTTCGGATTTCAAATGTACAGTTCATCTCAAAGCCCCTTTCCCAGACCTAGAAGAGCCAATTTAAATTTTTCCGTGTACTGGAATTTTGCTGAATTCAATATTATTCTGATAATATATTTTTATGAAGCTTTAAAAAACAGTTTCACATTCATTAACTCTAAATGAATTATTGACAGTAGGTTGGAAATCTTGTTTTATAGAAATTTTGGTATGTAAAATTTATTTTAAATGAATTTGGCCTGGATCAGCAACTGGAGTAAAACAATTAAAATGTCCAATTTGAGGGAATTCTTGGTAGGTATCCAACATGCCATTAGTTTTCATAATCAAGCTGTTATGTGATCTTTTTTTTTTCATTATGCATGAGCAAATACACTCAATTTGAGGCAATTATTATCTGTGGTACAATATAATCAAAAAGCTACTGCTATTTGTTGAAGGATTCTTTGTTTGCCAAGATTATTAATAAAGTTATGCCAGGAGCACATGCAGTGCTGCTTGGCACTCAGCAGCTGGCTCTGGCAATGCGAAGATAAATCAGAATTCTTGAGGCTTGTATTTTTCAATATTCCTGCCAGTGTGTGTATTGGAGAATATTTCATATTAAGTAGTACTAATTGCCTTAATTGGCTTAAGGCTAACAAGCCCACTGTACTGTTGGTATGTTGTCAGAGCACTGAGTTTATTGGGGGAACATGGAGTCTTACATATTCCAGGTGTAACACACAGAGCAAGGCAGTTGGAGTCCATGAGTGACCCCTTGTGTGTTATGGAAGAGTGGGGTATGGAGGGGGTCAGAAGCCCACTCTGATCAGCCCAAGGTGACACCTCTTCACATAATCATCCAAGGTAAATTATTTCCTTTAGAGGGCCCATGAAGGAATATCAACCCGTCTAGATTAACTTCCAGATCCATCTGTGAGCATGAAACTGCTCGCTTGCTTACAGCTGTACTTGAGATGGGCAGAACCCACTTCTGCTTTTCTTTCTTTTTTTATTAATTAATTAATTTATTTATTTTATTTTTTTGGCTGCATCGAGTCTTAGTTGTGGCACATGGGGCTTCATCGAGGCATGCAGGATCTTTTGTTGCGGCGTGAGGGCTCTCGGTTGCAGTGAGCAGGCTTCTCTCTAGTTGAAGCTTGCGGGTTTTCTCTCTCTAGTTGTGGTGCTCAGGGTCCAGAGTGTGTGGGCTCGGTAGTTCCCGGCACGTGGGCTCTCTCATTGAGGAACGCAGGCTCTCTAGTTGAGGCGCGCGAGCTCAATAGTTGTGGTGAGCAGGTTTAGTTGCCCTGCGGCATGTGGGATCTTAGGTCCCTGACCAGGGATCGAACCCACGTCCCCTGCATTGGAAGGGGATTCTTTACCAGTGGACCACCAGGGAAGCCACCCAGTTTTGCTTTCTGATGCCTAACAACAAATTTAATAACACCTGCAAAAATAAAACTGCCATCCTATTTTATCATGACCCAAACACATGAACCTTGACCCTCTCTTCATTGCTATTGAATCTTTTAATTTTGCTTTTATTCAGGGGTGTCATCCCAAAAGACAGCCTGGTGGCTGGGTGAAAACAGAGCCAAAGAGAATATTGCCACCACCTTTCTTCATGACCTCTTCTCCTTGCTTGCAGATGCTAGAAGTTCCAAGAAAGGGGTTCAATCTCTCTTAAAATGCAAATTCCCAAGCCTCCCCCACCTCCACCATGAAGAACCCAAGTGAACTTTTAGACATTTATATCTTAATATGCTTGGGTTTAAAATTCTAGGAAGGGGGACTTCCCTGGTGGCACAGTGGTTAAGAATCTGTCTGCCAATGCAGGGGACACAGTTTGATCCCTGGTCTAGGAAGATCCCACATGCCACGGAACAACTAAGCCTGTGCGCTGCAAATACCAAGCCTGCACTCTAGAGCCTGCGAGCCACAACTACTGAGCCCACGTGCCATAACTACTGAAGCCCGCACGCCTAGAGCCCGAGCTCTGCAACAAGAGAAGCCACTGCAATGAGAAGCCCGTGCACCGCAATGAAGTGTAACCTCCACTCTCTGCAACTAGAGAAAGCCCGTGCGCAGCAACGAAGACCCAACGCGGCCAAAAATAAATGAATGAATGAATGAATTTTTTTAAAAGAATTTAAAAAAACAAAGTAAAATGCTAGGAAGGAACATGAAGAAAACGCTCTTAGGATGCTCCCAACAGAAGGGGACAACTGGCAGGTCTAAATAAGGAAAAGAGATCAAGATTCAGGGATCACCCTCACCCCAAACCGTCATGCTCCATTGTTCTCAAGTACCATGGTTTGCTTTATTAACTGATTAGTCTAACTAAAAACAAACAAAAACAATGGCTTACTCTGCCAAATGCACTTAACAAATAATTTTACTGCTTAGAGGTGTTAAAATTGCATGTGATTCAGGAGGAGTGAAAGTACTAGGATGAAAACATTTGCCATTTGTAGCTGGAAATAGAGTTGAAATTTAAACTTAGGAAGAATCAGAGGTATATCTGATCAAATGGGGAAAACTTACCACCTTGGGCACACTTGACAGGTGGACAAAAGTACCTGAAAATAACGGCTGGGTTATTTCAGGTGCTCCATATATACTTGTGGGAATAATCAGTACCACCTCAGTGTGCAAAGGGTCTGGGGATGGCTCTCAGGAGATGGGGAGGGAGGAGGATCTCAGTCTTAGTCCTACCCCTGTGTGACCTCATAGAGGTCTCACTAGGGAGAGCTCAAGTCTTTTTTTTTCCATCTGGCTTGAGAGAAGCCTGTATCACACAGGGGCACAAAGGCAGAGATCACTTTTGTTTGGAAATTTTATGTGGGAAAAGGAAATAAAAATTGAAACCAGAAAACTCCTGTAAGTGATAGTGTGGTTTGATCAATATTTCTCCCTTTTCTAATGTTCTTATTAAATCTGAAGTTTATAATCACTTGCCACTCATGCTTGTGATCAATTAAGAGTATCTGCCAACAAAAGAAAGACAAAATAAAAGTGAGTAATGAAACTGATGATAGAGCAGAGACTTGTTCATGTTTTTAATCTGTAGATTTAGGAACACATGCTTGATCATTAAAAGCAGCAGTTATGTTTTATGTTCAAGTGCAGTTTTAAAATATTAAAATAAAAAAATTTTAAAAGCATAAGTAGAGATACTTTCTTTGTATCCCTGATAAAAGGCTTTCTCACTATGTCAATCAGTTTGAAAAATAGCACAGGATGACATCATTCTGAAGGAAACAATTTTTAAGGTACCTGCATTGCAGTTCTATCTCTTTGGATGCTATGGTTAGTGGAATATACTTATAAAATGTAAATGCATTCAGTTTTTCATTCATTCAACAAAAATCTATTAAGCCATCACTATCTACCAGGCATCAAACTGGGCCCTCAGGATATTAAGCTGATTAAGGCCATGACCCCTGCCTCAGGATGGCTCATGGGTTACTGGGCATCCTATATAAGTTAGGATGCTTTTGGTTACAGGTAACATTTTTAACTTACTTAAAGGGCATTGGGATATATAATAGAAAAGCCAGATATAAGGTGGGCTTCATGGTGGGCTGATTCTGTGTCATCAAGAACTCAGAACCTTTCTGACTTTCCATTCTGTACAACCCATGGAAAGTCCACTTCATCTTCTGGCTGATTGCCCTAATGCTCATGAGTGCCTGCTGGCAGCATGATGCTTACATGCAGTGGAAGAGAGAAATAGTCTCTTTTGGCTCTTAAGAATAATAAAATTCCTTGCCCCAAAGACCAATCTTTTTTATATTTCACTGGCACAAATAGATTCAGATCTACGATATCCCCAGTAAGCAGGTTGGGATTGCCATAACTGGCTTAGCCTAATTAGTGTCCACCTCTGCCACAGGGACCCATCAGATTTCCTTGAGACATATTGGCCGCTTGGGAAAGGGTTTCTGTTAGGCAAAAGGAACAGAAGCATTCTGGATTATATCCTTTTCGCCATTATCTTTTGTAACACTAAGAGCTATTTCAGTAACGTGGGACTTGACTGGCAGATGATATGATTTCTGAAGGACAGTTTCTGCTCGATCAGTTGTTCTCAAACTTGAGAACCTGGAGGGCTTATTGACACACAATTTGCTGGGCCCCAGCCCAGAATTACTCAGAGGTGTGGTCTGAGTATTTGCATTTCTATCAAGTTGCACTGGGAGGCTGATACTGCTGACAACTTTGTCAAGATGATGCTTCTAATAGCAACTTGGCAGCCTTTGATGTGCTAAGATTACCATGAGAGTTGGACTTCAGATTTTGAAAACACTTTCTCTCCATGGGGCAGACAGTTTTTGATTTACTGTTGTTCAAATACTTGGTTAGCTTTGAAGACATCCTTCCCTCTATTGGCCATGGCCTTGTCTATTACATAAAGAGCCTCAAATATCTTTTGAAAGCCATTGCTGCTGTTACTCTAATAAAAATAGTCTCCAAAATTATTTTTAAAGCCATTAGTGCACATGTAAGATGTAAACTTGTTTTACAGCCAAGCTTTAAGAAAGTTACAATTCATATTTCTGCAATTCTGAAAGTATCTATTATTGTGTAAATTGGGCTCTCGTACACTGACAAGAGGAACTGTGTTACTGAAAATACTGAGAAGGTAAATTGCTTGGAGAATAAAAAGATCATAATGTATCAACTCTCCACAGGCTGAATACAGACTATTTTTTGATATCGAAAAAAGCAATTTATACCATCTCTTCACTGCCCAATTTTTATAATAGACGTTTGTTTAACTTAAGCAGAAAGTTTGCCGATCCTTGTCACTGAACAGTTGTTATGTTTTCCAAAATAATTTGAGTTGGCAGTTGAACCACTTAAGGAAGTAATTCTAAGGAACCCAGATAAATATGAGTTGTCAGAGAAAAGGTACCTGCTATGGTCCAGGTTCTGTTCTGGGGACTATATTCATGTTATTTCAGTTAACAAATTTAAAAATAAAAAAGGGAAAATCCACAACAAATAGGAACTCTCCTCATTTTCCTTTATGAATTTGAGCTTTTCTCTTGGTGATCTAGGAGAGGTCATGACTCAAAGCAAAGATCTTTTTGAAATGCCTTTCCCTAGCCTAACACCCTTCTGGATGTTCTGGTTTCTCACTGCATAAAGACTGTGTTCATTGATGACACTAAGGGCCCATGTGACTGCCTTCTTCACAGAGCCTCACCTGGGACCCTTTACCCGGAACAGCCTGCCTCTGGCCCCGCTGACCTTCCTTCAGGGTCTGCCAGACCCATGCTCTCTCCCACTGTGGGACCTGCACACTTACCCTCCCTATGTGGGAAAAGCTGCTTCACAAACACCCTTGCTTGATAGTCCTACTCACCCTTCAAATCTCTGCTCAAATTCCACTTTCTCCGGAAAACCTTGCTGGGCCATTAAGATTTGTGAAATGAATACATGAACACAAACATTTAACAACTTATCATAGGCCGGCCATGTGCAATATGATATTTAATCCTTCTGTCAACTGATCGGCCTGCAAGGAGTAGCCACTCTTTGGCATGTGAGGACTATAATGGGCTCAATATTGTGCTAGGGCAGTGCTGAATGTGGGACCTCATGTACTTCAGGTAAATAAAGAAGGATGCTTTCAATTTCTACAGAGCAAACAGGATTATTGCACACCGTCTACCTGGATTATATATGGTCTAGAATTATCCAGGAAGAGGTGTGTTTTATTTCCCCATACATAAATACTGACAGGAAAAGATGTTGGTTCTTTTATTTCTTTCTTTCTCAATGCTTGACTCTGTATTGAACTTAATAAAACATAATAGAGAGGAATGTTTTAATATAAAAAGCACAAAATAATATAAAATGTGTTTTTATGAATAAATGCTTGATAAAAGACTTAAAGGTGATGCTTAAGGAATATCTTGAGATTTTTCTAAACTCTGTGTGCAGCAGATTTGAATTTTGACAGAAAAAGATGGCCATGTCTTATTAAGAAAAATAAACATTTTAAGATCCACTATGTAAGTTACATTCAGTGAAAATGCCTCAAAATTTAATTAAGAATTAAACTTTTTTAAAGAACAACTTCTACAATGTTTGGGAGAAGCCTAAATTTAAGATATCCTCTTTCCTCCCAGCTGGACCATAATATTCAATCACACCATTTTCCCTGTGTTGTATGTATTTCACATCCACAATTTAACTGAGCCTTTGTCAAATAGACTTTTCTACCTAAAGGAGATGTACGAGCTCAACATTATGGCTTGGACTTAAATAAATCCTAAATTATATGTATTCTTATGATTCTAAGCCATTCCTGGGTTCTATTTAAGCTCTTCATCTTCTAATGAATAACCAGTAAGATATGGTTTAAAAAAAATGTTATACAAAGCTAAAAGAAAAAAATTTTAAGATAAAATTTCACTGTAGGTCTTTAAAAAAAATTGGGGGACATAGTGAACACTCAAAGCAAGGCTAAAAATTCAAACTTGTTTGTGATACTTAAATGAATCAGAAACTGAAGGTTTTCTAGAAGATTGCCTATGAACTATAATGTACTATATTTTTTCCCTGTGAACAAAACAAGTGAAACTTGAATTACATATTCAAGTGAAGTTTCTAAAATTTTTCTATTTAAGATAGTCTTGCTTTTTATTATATTTTTAAGCCTGTTGTATTACCATTTCCAACATACCATATTCCAGGAAACATTTCATTTTTAAAGGGCTCCATTACAGTTAATGAAGATAAGTTCATGTGATATAATATCGTAATGAATTTTTGGTGGAAATTAATTAGATGTGTGAATGTGTGAACGCTAACATTTATTTACATCCCAGGCTAAATGTTGAAAGGAGTGTATGTTAAGCACACAATTAGAAGCAACGATGCATTAAATTGGCCTCACCAAGAAATAGTATTAATTTTAATAGTGCAATGGAAGCTCCTTGGAAAATCCAAGATAAGATTTTCTCTGCCCATTTGCCTGCTTTTCAGACTCTTTGTCTGCGGAAGCCACTTCTTCACATAAAAGTTGTTGGAAAATTTAGAACAGAGAATGAAAGTGCATTTTCCACCTCACATTATAAGGCTGCCTAATATTCTCATTAATCTATGGACTTCCTCCCAGCTCCTTTTGATTTACACTGTGCAAACAATATCTAACAACTCCTTTTGCAAACAGTCAGTGACCTTTTTAACCAGGGAGGGAATTTCTCACAGCCGGAAGCCTTCAGTTACTGTGTTCTTTTATAAAGTGTTCCTTTACTTAAACTATAAAGAAACAACAACAGTCCAGAAACAACAATAATTCTTCGCTGGGGCTCTCTTATTTGAGGATTAGCTCTTGGTAGACAGAAACCATAGAATCACAGAACCAGCTGGAGGGATTTCCTTTAAGGACCATCCTGATTGATATTCTGGGATTATTTTTAATTTGTGCTGGGAATTTATTGGACTGTCTTTTAGTCATATGTTACGATTAGAAATATTTTATTGTTCTAATGCTTCCTTATTTCACACTATATATAAACTAAAAAGAATAATGACTATCATTTATCGAGTTCTAAATATTTGTGAGCACTGGGCTAGTGAATTACATGCATTGTCTAAATTAGTTCCCTTACAAATGCTATGCATGCATAGGTTTTATTTACATTTCCAGTTTACTGGAGTGAAAAGTGGGGTTTGGAGGTTTTATAATTTAGACTCAATAGATGGTAAGTGGCTAAACTGGGATTTGAACCAATGTCTGTCTACCCAATAAGCCAGTCAGCCAAAGATAAATGTTTGGGGACAATTTTCATCATAATCCTTAAAGATACTGGCTGATTATGTCATAGTTGTTTTGTGATTTTTGTGTAATGAATATCTTGTTGAACCCCCCAAAACAAATTTCATATATACACAGTACAAAAAGCAAGAAAGCTTGAATAATGAAAATATGATTTGTTGTGCTGAACAGAGGAAATATATGATTGGGATAAATATCTTGCAGCAACCTAAGTTTGCAAACTCTCTCTGAATTACAAGTCAGTACTTTATACATTCTGTATAAAGTTACTTCTTATGTAATGAGACCCCCTCCTTAAAGCCAAATGCCTGTATTCCCCTAATATTCTTGAGAACTGAAAAGAGAAACAGCAGCTGGTGAACTCAGTCACAAGACTGAGAGTATGTATAAGTCTAAAAGACAATTGCAATTCAAGTAACATATTTCAGTAAATAAAAGATGGTTTCAGGCAGCTCAGAATTCTAGATGTTTCACCTTACGAAGAAATGCATGTAAGAAAAATAGCAAATTTGGGGACTTCCCTGGTGGTCTGGTCCAGTGGGTAAGACTCCATGGTCCCAATGCAGGGGGCCCGGGTTCGATCCCTGGTCAGAGAGCTAGATCCCACATGCCGCAACTCAAATTCAATATGAAATTCATATAAAAAACAAAATCTCTAATATGAGATTCTGATATCCACTATTTACAAATAGAATAGAATTTGGGGGCTTGATGATATCTTACAGTTCATTCAGTCAACCTGTACGTTTTATAGATGGAAAAACTGTCCAAAGTCACAAAGCCATTTAGTGATTAGATTCCAGGTCACTCAGGTCAAGCCAGCCTAGTGCTGGGTCACCACCTCCTGAAAAGGACTTCACATCTTTTTTTTTTTTTTTTTTTACTACTTAGCAATATTTTTATTAAATAGCAAATTGGCAGGAAAAAGAAGCGACCTAACCTCATGAGTCTAAAGTGACTATGCTTGGCTTGTACAGGGCCCTCCCATGGGGCAGATATGGCAGGAAGTTGTTAGTGTTTCTAATCACTGGGTGTGTTGGATTAGAGCTGGAGAGGCCCATCTATAGCAGGCCTGGAAAGCAAACCTTGTCCCTAGGCGGTGACTGAGAGAGTGTTTGAGGACCTGGGTCGGGGAGGCAACATTCATTCCCACTAGGACAGGGAGGGTAGGTCAGCCTCCTGAGGCAGGTGCTCAGGTGAAGACCCCTCCTTTGGACTACCACCATTACCACACCTTCTCCAGGCTTCTGTTTGGCCTCTTGTTGGCAAACAATGATGGTGTCTTCCCTCCAGCCTGCAAGAAGTGGTGTTCTGGTACCCACGGCCTATAACGCCCGGGCCCTAGTTGTGAGATCTGCAGGTGAGGGTAGCAGGGCCATCTCCACTGGTTCAAATCCACAACATCTTCTTAGGCTCAAGAAAATGAATGACGTTCTCCCTTATCATTTCCCTTATCAGCATTAGGAAATTTTAATCTATTTCTTTGGGAGGAAAGTACAGGGACTCTTTTATGAATAATGCTGAGCTGTACTGTGAATTTTTCTCCAAACACTTCTATATGAAACTGCCTTTGAAATAAAGATTCCTCTAAGGGCTAGAGATTTCCAGGGATTTCCAGCCACACTCCTGTGCCAGATTTCCTTTTCTCCTAGCACACTGTCTTTGTGGTAGAGTTATTTTGTCTCTTTTTGTACCACTGGTGATTATAATCATTATGGCACAGAAAGAAAATGAGAGACAGGAATATCAGACATCAGTAGACAAGAAAGATCCTCCAATGTTTCTACTTCCCCTTTTGCTGAGGTCTCATTTAAGCTGTTGTTAAAGCCATCTAAGAATGGAGCAAGGTCCAGTCTGGAAATGTTGACCCTTATTGCCATCAAGGGAAAAAGGTAAAGTGACTATTATGGACCGAACGCTTATGTCCCCCCCTCCCCCGCAAATTCACGTGTTTAAATCCTAATCCCCAATGTGATGGATTTGGAGACGGGGTCTTTGGGAAATAATTAGTTAGATAAAGTCTTGAGGTGGAGGCCTCATGGTGGGATTAATGCCCTTATAAAAAGAAGAGGAGGGCTTCCCTGGTGGCGCAGTGGTTAAGGGTCCGCCTGCCGGTGCAGGGGACACGGGTTCGTGCCCCGATCCGGGAAGATCCCACATGCCATGGACTGGCTGGGCCCGTGAGTCATGGCCGCTCAGCCTGCGCGTCCAGAGCCTGTGCTCCGCAACGGGAGAAGCCACAACAGTGAGAGGCCCGCGTACTGCAAAAAAAAAAAAAAAAAAAAAAAGTAGAGGAGACAAGAGATCTCCCTCTCTGCTCTCTGCTACATTAGGATACAACAGTGAGAAGACCCTCAGCAAACCAGGAGGAGGCTTGTCACCCAACACGGAATCTGCTGGCTCCTTGATCTTGGATTTCTCAGCCTCCAGAACTGTGAGAAATAAACATTTGTTGTTTAAGCCCCTCAGTCTGTGGTGATTTGTTAAAGCAGCCACAGCTGACTAACACAGGAACTGATGTAGAAAAGCCTCAAGAAAAAAAGTTTAATAATCAACATTTTATTTCCATTAATTACAGGTGAAAATAGGAATTAAATTGGTTTAGATTACAGGATGAAAGAGTACATTTTGCTGTACAGAAGAGTCTTATCAAACCAAGGAAATGATTATCATAAAAGTTATGTGACAGGGCTTCCCTGGTGGCGCAGTGGTTAAGAATCTGCCTGCCAATGCAAGGGACACAGGTTCAAGCCCTGGTCCAGGAAGACCCCACATGCCACAGAGCAACTAAGCCCGTGCACCATAGCTACTGAGCCGGCGCTCTACAGCCAGCGAGCCACAACTACTGAGCCCGAGAGCCACAACTAATGAAGCCCGGGCGCCTAGAGCGCATGCTCTGCAACAAGAGAAGTCACCCAATGAGAAGCCTGCGCACCACAACGAAGAGTAGCCCCTGCTCGCCGCAACTAGAGAAAAGCCTGCGTGCAGCAACAAACACCCAACGCAGCCAAAAATAAAAATAAAATTAAAAAATAAATTTATTTTTAAAAAAAGTTATGTGACAGGGAGATCAGCTCAGTGCTTTGTGACTACCTAGAGGGGGTGGGATAGGGAGGGAGGGAGGGAGCGTCAAGAAGGAGGGGATATGGGGATATATGTATACGTATAGCTGATTCAGAATTCTGCTGATTCCGTTATAAGTCAGAAACCAACACATCATTGTAAAGCAATTATACTCCAATAAAGATGTTAAAAAAAAAAAAAGTTATGTGAGGGTGACTCTTGAGAAGAGGAAGGGGCTCATGGAAAGATGCACACCGGAGAGATGGGGCTTCTTATGTGTCACCAAATTCTGTTTCTTATCCTGGGGAGGCGGGTTGCATCAGTATTTGTCTTACAGCTATTAGCAAATGATGCACTTTTTTTTTTTTAATCTTTGGATTTTTTCTTTTGCTGTGTTGGGTCTTAGTTGAGGCAGGCAAGATCTTCGTTGAGGTGCATGGGCTTCTCTCTAGATGTGGTGTGCAGGCTCCAAGGTGTGCAGGCTCTGTAGTTTGTGGCACGTGGGCTTAGTTGCCCCACATGTGGGATCTTAGTTCCCCGACCAGTGATCGAACCGGCGTCCCCTGCATTGGAAGGCAAGTTCTTTACCACTGAACCACCAGGGAAGTCCCAATACATATGTTTTTATAAACTTTTTTTGCATGTACATTATATTTCATAATATTTTGTAGAGCCTTGTAACAGAGATTAAATGGCTTTAGATATTTGGAATCTCTGTCTGAAATCTTGAAGAATTTAATTGGATTATATTAACAATAATAAAGGCAAAATAACATCTTTCAATACCGCATTTGCGTAACTTTTATGACCTTTGATTTCTCACTTTGCCTTCCCCAACAGGATGAATTTCTTGGCTGATCTTTTTATTAGCTCACAATGATCATTTATTAGATTTTAGTTATTTATTATGTGCCTAGGTTTTCAGAAACAAATACAACAATCAAAGAAAAATGTGTAACTATTTTATTTTGAAAATGAATTATCAAAAAGCAACATTCAGGCTAAGTAGCAGTTGGAACTTAGTTTATATCAACCCAAAAATATGAAGAAAAAAAAGGAAGGAAGAAGGAGATGGAGGAAGGAAGGAGAGGAAGGGTGACAGAAATGAAACGACTATTTGCGGAGTGCCCAGTGCATGCTAGATGCTTTCATTCCGAGTATGACATTTACTTCTCAAGGACCATGGCAGGTTGTTTTCTTTTTAAAAGGAGGAAAGAGATTCTAGGAGAATTTCTTGTAGCCCTTCAATATGATTGCACCCAAATCACAGCTCTAATGTTGCCGGTTATTAATAGGAAATTTTTAAAAAAAACATAATAGGGTCCAGTTCTGGTGATACTGACAACTTACCAATTAAAGCGCTCTTAGGTGCCACCTCTCTCAAGTAATTCCAGTAGGTTGGAAAATTTTTAGTTGTTTCCCCGTCAGTTCATTAGAAACAGGGATTGGGGATTCCATAGAGTTTCCACACTTGCACTTCTCCAAGCAAACGAGCTTGCATTAATAGAAATATAAGTGAATGGATCTTGTCTTCAAAATCTGATCTGTCACCTAGCTCCAGAGAGAAGACAAAGTCACACCCTATCGGGGGATGGTGAAATAGACTTCTGAAATGAGGAGAAATTGTATGATGTGTCATTAAATGCAATTTCTTTTTAAGAATTCTCTCATTGGTAATTATTCTTATTATGTAGGTGGACAGTCTCAATATAGATAAAGACCTTTGCAGCTGCTCTCATCATAGGCCTCATGTTTAATATGCACTTTGTAATTAGCATGGATGTAAAGCCCCACATTTGCAGTCAGCCTCCCTTTCTGTCAGATCAGGTTTTAATCTGGGCTGTGTTCAGCTGTGCGGGGCTGATAAGCATTTCTGAAATCTCTGTACACGACCAACAGCACTTTAATCTCGTCTTTCAATTTCCAGTGCACTCATTACACAAATTCAGCTCAAAGAACCTTGATGCATGAGAATTAGCCTTTCTGGATGTGATACAATTTCTTTTAACCTTTTCTAAAATACTCTGATCCTCCAGGCCTGTCGTCCCAGGAAAATGCAGGCAGTAACTTACTTGTAAAATAGAGGAAATTTATCCCGAAGGCCCACGGATGCTAAAGTTGAGCTAAATGTGAGCTATTTGTTTTAATTGAGGATGAGGGAAATGATTTCTTCCATTTTAACCTAATTTTCAGAGAATAAACATCATCACATAAATTATATTTCCGTGTAGTGCTTTCATATATGGAACCCTCAACTGGGCCAGCTGTCTGACAGAGCTCCCTCATTTAAACCTCAAGCCAATTAGCACCAATTTTCAATCAGTTATGTAAGCATTAACCTGTTCCTCTCTGTATGTAATCTGTCTGTGAGCCAGCTTGGAGGAGATGAAATTCTTAAAGTGTCAAATCGCTTTCCTTAATACGTGTTTAGGTCTTTATTTGCATTACGCCCTAGGCTCCGATTTGAAGCCTTCAAAGATAAAAGCGTGTGAAATAGCGACTGTGCCTTCCTAGTGTCTAGAGATCGGAGGGGCCTGGGGAGGGATGCATAGTAAGGGCTGAAAGCTTTACATGTGTGAAGACTGAGCCCATCTTACGGGGAAGGAAGGATCAGTTTTATTTGTCATTCAGCCCCACTTAATACCCTTCAAACACAAATCAAGGTGAGTTGAGGACAAAAGATTCCCAATGCATTTAACCTTGTTTGGATTATTAAAAGTAATCAAGGGACTTCCCTGGTGGTCCAATAGTTAGGAGTTCTCCTTCCAGTGCAGGGGGTGCAGTTTGGATCCCTGGTCAGGGAGCTAAGATCCCACATGCCTCACAGCTAAAAAACCAAAACATAAAACAGAAGCAGTGTTGTAACAAATTCAATAAAGACTTTAAAAAAAAATAATCAAGCTTCTGAAATTCTCCACTAAAAAGGACAGTTTATTGTATGCACATAAATTGCTTTAACAGAAGCTACAAACACTTTTGGTGAGAAAGTCTTCAGGAATGACTGGAGGACTTTTCTCTAAGTTTACAGGGAGTATTTTCACCCTCAGCACTCACAAAACACAAAAGGCTGAGCTCAGCCTTCCCAATTTGGTCTAGAGATACACTTCCCCGCACCTCAGCCAGACCCTCCTCACTATTCCTAGGCCATCTGAAAAGGATGGGAGAGCTTGGGAAAGTAACTTGTTTGCTATTTAGGCAAAGGATTAAGCACATCTAATACAAAAGAATAATACTAATCAAAGACAAAAGAATAATATTTACAATGACTTCTTTCCAGAGCTGTGATACCTACCCAGGAGCTTTGCTAAATGCGTGACTAAGAGGACAGTTAATTCAATGGAAGAAATATTAGTTCTCCTAAATACAACACAGAGATTTAAGAATGAAAAATGGACAGAGTGTGCCTCTTTTCTTTATTTCCAGGAATACAGAGTTTGGAGCATCAGCACACCTTCTGCTCAGATCAGCTTCAGGATTCTGACTTTGCTGAAGCAGGATGCTGAGCCTAGGACAACAGGGCAGGGCAGAAGGGAAGTTTGGAGAGGACTGCTTTGATGAGACTACTATAATTTTCTGTTTTCAAACCTTGCTGGGCTTTGTTGTTTTAGAGAACTGTCTCGAGAGCTCTACTTACAAAGGCAAGTGGCAGCAGACAGGTTTCCAGGGGGCTTGCTAAGTGAAAAATTATGTTCATATTACAATATCTGTCACATCCGTCTAGCCTCATGTGCAGAACTCTAAGCAAGGAAAGGGAGTAGATTTCATTTCTGTAATGTCACTGGAGGCAGACAATAGAATTTTTCACATGGTAGAATTTATGTTTTGTAATTGTAAAATTCTTTTTTAGTAATTATAATACTGGAAGCAACCATAAAACAAAAGGCCTGAGATGTCTCTGAGAGTATATCACACCTCTCAGGACTCTCTACATGAAATCCAGAAAATAACATAATTTCCTCGGCATCCAGCCTTCCTCATGAAAGAAGTTCCAACGATTTGACTTTGGCCTTGTGCCTATTGGGTGGACATGTTGGGACATTTGTGTTGATCCCACAGACTAGACCAGGGCCATCTGCTCACGACTGCCATACTGACCCATGTGGTCCACCCATGAGGATTCCAAAATGACCCAGAGGTCACTCAAGTGTTCACCCTAGACTGTGACAATCCATGGGTGCGTAATCCACAGGTTCTGCTCTCAGATGCTGGGTGCCAATTCCATGCGGTTAATGTACTGGTTGGTGTATCATCTGTTTCATTATTACATTCATTTATTCATTTAAGAAATATTACTGAGTGTTCTTTTCATGTCAGGAGTGTGCTTGAGAAAGTGGAGAGTAGATTGAGGAGGAGTTGGGGGAGATATTTATTACCGTGTTACTTCCTCCCGGGAAGAAGATCCACTCAAGGCTCAAATAGTAGAAGAAGCATTTGGTGCTAGTGTCCCTAGGAAGACTACACATCTCTCCACCATAGAACATCCTCTCGTCTTATGGACTTTGGGTCACTGACTCTTAATTACATTGTGTTCTGTTTATTTATTGTGCCTTGATTGTTTTCTCATCTGCTTAGAAGAGGGTAATGAATCTTTTTCCAGGGAAATCTAGAGGAACTCTCTGCTAGACCACTTTAATGTTTTAATTCAACAATGCTGTACTGAACTCTAGAGATACAAAGAACTAGAATGCCTAGCCCTCAAGGACCTAGGAATTTAGAGGCTGAAATAGAAAAATAATTTTTTTTTTTTTTTTTTTTTTTTTTTTGTGGTACGCGGGCTTCTCACTGTTGTGGCCTCTCCCATTGTGGAGCACAGGCTCCGGACGCGCAGGCTCAGTGGCCATGGCTCACGGGCCCAGCCGCTCCGCGGCATGTGGGATCTTCCCGGACCGGGGCATGAACCCGTGTCCCCTGCATCGGCAGGCGGACTCTCAACCGCTGCGCCACCAGGGAAGCCCAAAAAATAAATATTTAATTATGGTACAGTCAAGGTATGTGTAATAACACAGCTTTTCTCAGAGTGGATCCCACAGACTTTCAAATCTATTCTCTAAGGTCTGTGAGTCTTGGCACTGTAGAGAGCCTACTGTACTTGAATCTCAGTTCTGCCACTCACTGGTCACGTCATCGAAAGCAAGATATTTTAGCTCCTGAGCCCTAGCATCCTCTCTGTAAAATGGGGGTGCTAGTTGCTAATTTTGTTGTGGAATTAAATGGGAAAAGACACATAATTAATTGATCATTTCCTGTTATACGGTGTACCTGGTGTCTTGTGTGCCTGATTTCAGCTGTGTATCCTCAGAATTACTACTCACTATAGCACAAAAAAACACAGGCACATAAAGGCAAACACAACCATGACTGATTTATGACAAAAGGGAAATAGAGAGGTAACTATACTGCATACCATTGGCAGAATACACCTAACATTGATTTATTCTCCTCTTTTCTTAGGAATGCCAAATTTCTGCTTAGGAATCCCTCCCATGCTAAACTAAATTCAACACATTCCACTCTAAATTTAAATAGATAAAGTCTAGCTCTAAAATATTTCCCAAATCCTTTGAGGAATGACCCATACCCTGTTTTCACCAGAAGACTCACTATGTATTTTCTATTAACCATGCAGTTGAGACTATTTTTCTGTTACTAAAAATTATAATAAAAATATATGATGGTTTGTTTTCAGATGTTTGCATCTGCTTTTGAGGAAAAGATAAGAATGTGACAAATGTCACTTCGGCCTTTCCTGGTGGTCCAGTGGTTAAGACTCCATGCTTCCACTGCAGGGGGCATGGGTTCAATCCCTGGTTGGGGAAATAAGATCCTGTGTGCTGTGTGGCATGGCTAAAAGAGAAAAAAAAAAATCACTTCTTTTCAAATACAACAGCTTAAGCAATGAGTTGGTAACTTAATGTGGAAAATATAGCCACCCAAGTAAACCATGGTTACTGTTGAAGGACAACCAAAGGCAATGGAAAATAGAGCCAAAGCAGAGTGTGAACCTGACCCTCTGGGCCCCTTGGGGGTATTCCTAAAGTTCAGATACACCCGTCACGTAACCAGAGTTTCCCTCCCAAGGGGGCCATGCTACTGCCAACATTTACCTTTAGAGTATATGGGTATTCTTTTCAAGAGCAATAAACAGTGTATCAGAAAGATCAAACATATCATTCAGCATCTGGTGGATGCTTCAGTGTGCAGAACTGAAAAAGCATGAAGTTGGATTAAATTAGTTATTTTGAATTAACAAATATGCCATATTTCTTCAATTCTAAGATGTCTTCCATTTTAAGACATACCAAGTATTCAGACGCCAACTTACTTGGGAAAAAACATACACTTTAACAAGAATACAAACAGTATTTTGTGTAAAACAACCAGCATAGATTTCTCCATACAATTGCATGCCATTTTATTTATTTATTTTATTTTATTTTTTTGTTTTATAACAAATTTAATCAGTTATACATATACATATGTTCCCATATCCCATCCCTTTTGCGTCTCCCTCCCACCCGCCCTATCCCACCCCTCCAGGCGGTCACAAAGCACCGAGCTGATCTCCCTGTGCTATGCGGCTGCTTCCCGCTAGCTATCTACCTTACGTTTGGTAGTGTATATATGTCCATGTCGCTCTTTCACTTTGTCACAGCTTACCCTTCCCCCTCCCCATATCCTCAAGTCCATTCTCTAGTAGGTCTGTGTCTTTATTCCTGTCTTACCCCTATGTTCTTGACATTTTTTTTCTTAAATTCCATATATATGTGTCAGCATACAGTATTTGTCTTTCTCTTTCTGATTTACTTCACTCTGTATGACAGGCTCTAGGTCCATCCACCTCATTACAAATAGCTCAATTTCGTTTCTTTTTATGGCTGAGTAATATTCCATTGTATATATGTGCCACATCTTCTTTACCCATTCATCCGATGATGGACACTTAGGTTGTTTCCATCTCCGGGCTATTGTAAATAGGGCTGCTATGAACATTTTGGTACATGACTCTTTTTGAATTATGGTTTTCTCAGGGTATATGCCTAGTAGTGGGATTGCTGGGTCATATGGTAGTTCTATTTGTAGTTTTTTAAGGAAACTCCATACCGTTCTCCATAGTGGCTGTACCAATTCACATTCCCACCAGCAGTGCAAGAGTGTTCCCTTTTTTCCATACCCTCTCCAGCATTTATTGTTTCTAGATTTTTTGATGATGGCCATTCTGACTGGTGTGAGATGATATCTCATTGTAGTTTTGATTTGCATTTCTCTAATGAGTAAAGATGTTGAGCATCCTTTCATGTGTTTGTTGGCAGTCTGTATATCTTCTGTGGAGAAATGTCTATTTAGGTCTTCTGCCCATTTTTGGATTGGGTAGTTTGTTTTTTTGTTATTGAGCTGCATGAGCTGCTTATAAATTTTGGAGATTAGTCCTTTGTCAGTTGCTTCATTTGCAAATATTTTCTCCCATTCTGAGGGTTGTCTTTTGGTCTTGTTTATGGTTTCCTTTGCTGTGCAAAAGCTTTTAAGTTTCATTAGGTCCCATGTGTTTATTTTTGTCTTTATTTCCATTTCTCTAGGAGGTGGGTCCAAAAGGATCTTGCTGTGATTTATGTCATAGAGTGTTCTGCCTATGTTTTCCTCTAAGAGTTTGATAGTGTCTGGCCTTACATTTAGGTCTTTAATCCATTTTGAGCTTATTTTTGTGTATGGTGTTAGGGAGTGATCTAATCTCATACTTTTACATGTCCCTATCCAGTTTTCCCAGCACCACTTATTGAAGAGACTGTCCTTTCTCCACTGTACATTCCTGCCTCCTTTATCAAAGATAAGGTGACCATATGTCCGTGGGTTTATCTCTGGGCTTTCTATTCTGTTCCATTGATCTATCTTTCTGTTTTTGTGCCAGTACCATACGGTCTTGATTACTGTAGCTTTGTAGTATAGTCTGAAGTCAGGGAGCCTGATTCCTCCAGCTCCATTTTTCGTTCTCAAGATTGCTTTGGCTATTCGGGGTCTTTTGTGTTTCCATACAAATTGTGAAATTTTTTGTTCTAGTTCTGTGAAAAATGCCAGTGGTAGTTTGATAGGGATTGCATTGAATCTGTAGATTGCTTTGGGTAGTAGAGCCATTTTCACAATGTTGATTCTTCCAATCTAAGAACATGGTACATCTCTCCATCTATTTGTATCATCTTTAATTTCTTTCATCAGTGTCTTATAATTTTCTGCATACAGGTCTTTTGTCTCCTTAGGTAGGTTTATTCCTAGATATTTTATTCTTTTTGTTGCAATGGTAATGGGAGTGTTTCCTTGATTTCACTTTCAGATTTTTCATCATTAGTATATAGGAATGCCAGAGATTTCTGTGCATTAATTTTGTATCCTGCAACTTTACCAAATTCATTGATTAGCTCTAGTAGTTTTCTGGTAGCATCTTTAGGATTCTCTATGTATAGTATCATGTCATCTGCAAACAGTGACAGCTTTACTTCTTCTTTTCCGATTTGGATTCCTTTTATTTCCTTTTCTTCTCTGATTGCTGTGGCTGAAACTTCCAAAACTATGTTGAATAAGAGTGGTGAGAGTGGGCAACCTTGTCTTGTTCCTGATCTTAGTGGAAATGGTTTCAGTTTTTCACCATTGAGGACGATGCTGGCTGTGGGTTTGTCATATATGGCCTTTATTATGTTGAGGAAAGTTCCCTCTATGCCTACTTTCTGCAGGGTGTTTATCATAAATGGGTGTTGAATTTTGTCGAAAGCTTTCTCTGCATCTATTGAGATGATCATATGGTTTTTCTCCTTCAATTTGTTAATATGGTGTATCACGTTGATTGATTTGCGTATATTGAAGAATCCTTGCATTCCTGGAATAAACCCCACTTGATCATGGTGTATGATCCTTTTAATGTGCTGTTGGATTCTGTTTGCTAGTATTTTGTTGAGGATTTTTGCATCTATGTTCATCAGTGATATTGGCCTGTAGTTTTCTTTCTTTGTGACATCCTTGCCTGGTTTTGGTATCAAGGTGATGGTGGCCTCGTAGAATGAGTTTGGGAGTGCTCCTCCCTCTGCTATATTTTGGAAGAGTTTGAGAAGGATAGGTGTTAGCTCTTCTCTAAATGCTTGATAGAATTCGCCTTTGAAGCCATCTGGTCCTGGGCTTTTGTTTGTTGGAAGATTTTTAATCACAGTTTCAATTTCAGTGCTTGTGATTGGTCTGTTCATATTTTCTATTTCTTCCTGATTCAGTCTTGGCAGGTTGTGCATTTCTAAGAATTTGCCCATTTCTTCCAGGTTGTCCATTTTATTGGCATAGAGTTGCTTGTAGTAATCTCTCATGATCTTTTGTATTTCTGCAGTGTCAGTTGTTACTTCTCCTTTTTCATTTCTAATTCTATTGATTTGAGTCTTCTCCCTTTTTGTCTTGATGAGTCTGGCTAATGGTTTATCAATTTTGTTTATCTTCTCAAAGAAGCAGCTTTTAGTTTTATTGATCTTTGCTATCGTTTCCTTCATTTCTTTTTCATTTATTTCTGATCTGATTTTTATGATTTCTTTCCTTCTGCTAACTTTGGGATGTTTTTGTTCTTCTTTCTCTAATTGCTTTAGGTGCAAGATTAGGTTGTTTATTCGAGATGTTTCCTGTTTCTTAAGGTGGGATTGTATTGCTATAAACTTCCCTCTTAGAACTGCTTTTGCTGCATCCCATAGGTTTTGGGTC
Organism: Hyperoodon ampullatus; assembly: GCF_949752795.1. NCBI lineage: Eukaryota > Metazoa > Chordata > Mammalia > Artiodactyla > Ziphiidae > Hyperoodon > Hyperoodon ampullatus. The sequence continues at coordinate 67,426,858 of NC_136921.1, forward strand.
ATCGTGGCTCCATTGTCATTTGTTTCTAGGTATTTTTTAATTTCCTCTTTGATTTCTTCAGTGATCACTTCGTTATTAAGTAGTGTATTGTTTAGCCTCCATGTGTTTGTATTTTTTACAGCTCTTTTCCTGTAATTGATATCTAGTCTCATAGCATTGTGGTCGGAAAAGATACGTGATAACAATTTCAATTTTCTTAAATTTACCAAGGTTTGATTTGTGACCCAAGATATGATCTATCCTGGAGAACGTTCCATGAGCACTTGAGAAAAATGTGTATTCTGTTGTTTTTGGATGGAATGTCCTATAAATATCAATTAAGTCCATCTTGTTTAATGTATCATTTAAAGCTTGTGTTTCCTTATTTATTTTCATGTTGGATGATCTGTCCATTGGTGAAAGTGGGGTGTTAAAGTCCCCTACTATGATTGTGTTACTGTCGATTTCTCCTTTTATGGCTGTTAGTATTTGCCTTATGTATTGAGGTGCTCCTATGTTTGGTGCATAAATATTTACAATTGCTATATCTTCTTCTTGGATCGATCCCTTGATCATTATGTAGTGTCCTTCTTTGTCTCTTCTAGTAGTCTTTATTTTAAAGTCTATTTTGTCTGATATGAGAATTGCTACTCCAGCTTTCTTTTGGTTTCCATTTGCATGGAATATCTTTTTCCATCCCCTTACTTTCAGTCTGTATGTGTCTCTAGGTCTGAAGTGGGTCTCTTGTAGACAGCATATATATGGGTCTTGTTTTTGTATCCATTCAGCCAATCTGTGTCTTTTGGTGGGAGCAATTAGTCCATTTACATTTAAGGTAATTATCGATATGTATGTTCCTATTCCCATTTTCTTAATTGTTTTGGGTTTGTTATTGTAGGTCTTTTCCTTCTGTTGTGTTTCTTGCCTAGAGAAGTTCCTTTAGCATTTGTTGTAAAGCTGGTTTGGTGGTGCTGAACTCTCTCAGCTTTTGCTTGTCTGTAAACGTTTTAATTTCTCCATCAAATCTGAATGAGATCCTTGCTGGGTAGAGTAATCTTGGTTGCAGGTTTTTCTCCTTCATCACTTCAATTATGTCCTGCCACTCCCTTCTGGCTTGTAGAGTTTCTGCTGAGAGATCAGCTGTTAACCTGATGGGGATTCCCTTGTGTGTTACTTGTTGTTTTTGCCTTGCTGCTTTTAATATGATTTCTTTGTGTTTAAGTTTTGACAGTTTGATTAATATGTGTCTTTGCGTATTTCTCCTTGGATTTATTCTGTATGGGACTCTCTGTACCTCCTGGACTTGATTAACTATTTCCTTTCCTATATTAGGGAAGTTTTCAACTATAATCTCTTCAAATATTTTCTCAGTCCCTTTCTTTTTCTCTTCTTCTTCTGGAACCCCTATAATTCGAATGTTGGTGCGTTTAATGTTGTCCCAGAGGTCTCTGAGACTGTCCTCTGTTCTTTTCATTATTTTTTCTTTATTTTGCTCTGCAGCACTTATTTCCACTATTTTATCTTCCACCTCACTTATCTGTTCTTCTGCCTCAGTTATTCTGCTATTGATCCCATCTAGAGTACTTTTTATTTCATTTATTGTGTTTTTAATCGATGCTTGATTCATCTTTAGTTCTTCTAGGTCCTTGTTAACTGTTTCTTGCATTTTGTCTATTCTATTTCCAAGATTTTGGATCTGGGAAATAGAATCTTGGATCATCTTTACCATCATTATTCTGAATTCTTTTTCAGGTAGACTGCCTATTACCTCTTCATTTGTTAGGTCTGGTGGGTTTTTATCTTGCTCCTTCTTCTGTGTGTTTTTCTGTCTTCTCATTTTGCTTATGTTACTGTGTTTGGGGTCTCCTTTTTGCAGGCTGCAGGTTCGTAGTTCCTGTTGTTTTTGGTGTCTGTCCCCAGTGGCTAAGGTTGGTTTAGTGGGTTGTGTAGGCTTCCTGGTGGAGGGGACTAGTGCCTGTGTTCTGGTGGATGAGGCTGGATCTTGTCTTTCTGGTGGGCAGGTCCACGTCTGGTGGTGTGTTTTGGGGTGTCTGCGGACTTTTTATGATTTTAGGCCACCTCTCTGCTAATGCGTGGCGTTGTGTTCCTGTCTTGCTAGTTGTTTGGCATAGGGTGTCCAGCACTGTAGCTTGCTGGTCGTTGAGTGAAGCTGGGTGCTGGTGTTGAGATGGAGATCTCTGGAAGATTTTCGCCGTTCGATATTATGTGGAGCTGGGAGGTCTCTTGTGGACCAGTGTCCTGAAGTTGGCTCTCCCACCTCAGAGGCACAGCACTGACTCCTGGCTCCTCAATTTGGGATGATTTGTTGTCTATTCATGTATTCCACAGATGCAGGGTACATCAAGTTGATTGTGGAGCTTTAATCCGCTGCTTCTGAGGCTGCTGGGAGAGGTTTCCCTTTCTCTTCTTTGTTCTCACAGCTCCTGGGTCTCAGCTTTGGATTTGGCCCCGCCTCTGCGTGTAGGTCGCCGGAGGGAGTCTGTTCTTCGCTCAGACAGGACAGGGTTAAAGGAGCAGCCTCTTCGGGGACTCTGGCTCACTCAGGCCGGGCATGGGGGAGGGGCACGGAGTGCGGGGCGAGCCTGCAGCGGCAGAGGCCGGCGTGACGTTGCACCAGCCCGAGGCGCGCCGTGCGTTCTCCCAGGGAAGCCGCCCCTGGATCCCGGGACCCCGGCAGTGGCGGGCTGCACAGGCTCCCAGAAGGGCGGTGTAGACAGTGACCTGCGCTCGCACACAGGCTTCTTGGCGGCGGCAGCAGCAGCCCCAGCGTCCCACGCCCGTCACTGGGCTCCGCGCTTTCAGCCGCGACTTGCGCCCGTCTGTGGAGCTCCTTTAAGCAGGGCTCTTAATCCCCTCTCCTCGCACACCAGGAAACCAAGAGGGAAGAAAAAGTTTCTTGCCTCTTCGGCAGCTCCAGAGTTTTCCCGGACTCCTTCCCGGCTAGCTGTGGCACATTAGCCCCCTTCAGGCTGAGTTCTCGCCGCCAGCCCCAGTCCTCTCCCTGCGCTCTGACCGAAGCCCGAGCCTCAGCTTCCAGCGCCGCCCGCCCCGGCGGGTGAGCAGACAAGCCTGTCGGGCTGGTGAGTGCCGCTCGGCACCGATTCTCTGTGCGGGAATCTCTCCGCTTTGCCCTACCCAGGTATGTGGGGAGTTTCTTGCCTTTTGGGAGGTCTGGGGTCTTCTGCCAGCGTTCAGTAGGTGTTCTGTAGGAGTTGTTCCATGTGTAGCTGTATTTCTGGTGTATCCTTGGGGAGGAAGGTGATCTCCGCGTCTTACTCTTCCGCCATCTTACCCGGAAGTCTCTCTGCATGCCATTTTAATCCTCATCATCACAATCAATGTTGATCCCAAGCTCTCTTCGCCTTCAAAGTTGAGAGATCCTTCTAAGTCACTTTTCACCACTGACAGTGCTGCTTAGCATCATGTGACGTCTTAATGTTACACTGCACCTGCCGTGAGTCACCATACCCTTCTCTCAGCTTTGAATGCATAGTCAGGGTTCCTGCCTACAATGCTTAAGTCCCATATCCCCCAACTACTTCATTTTCTATTTATTCTCAACCTCAGTTCATTCTCTACCTCCCTGATCATTTTAAAATATACTGCCTGTATCACAGAGTTTAGCTCTTAATTGGGTAATGTCTTGTGTTCTTAATGTTTTCATGAGATAACATAAGTAGAAATGCTTTCAAAACTCTAAAATGATTCATAAATATTCATTCTTGTTGTTTAAATATGTGCCTCTTCTCCACCCCCCTCCTACGCTCCAAGTTGAAGTCCTTGCGAGAGTAGACTTTGTCTTCTGCCACCTTTATGCCCGGCACAGCACCTGGAAGACCTCTAGCCTACACAACACATGCTTGTATTGTTTGTTCACTTACAGCAAAGGGCTTAACATGAAGGTGATTAACAGGTTGACATTTCTACTTAAAAAGTAGGTGGTGTTGGTTTGCCCAGGAACTGATTTTACCATGCTTAGTAGCCTATCCCCACACCTGATATGCCTTAGTTTATCCATATGGAGGAAGAGGAGAAAATTAAAATAACCACCATTTCATGATTGTTAGGATTATTCAAATCACCAGGCATAATGGATCCTAACTCAGCTCTGTAGTCCCTGTGTGGGCTTTGCTGTTGCACTCACCTAAGAGAACCATGTGAGTTTAAGTACTCTGCAAAATGCTTATATGATGGAGCCCTCACCCATACTTGCTGTGAGTGGTCTTGTTTTCTGCCTCTTTCTTGCAATTAAAAACTGATTCTCAAAAAACGGTAGGATTAGTCAACAGTATTGACAGAAAAGAGAGAAAAAAATAAGCACAAGGGAAAACCTTCAAGAAAGAGATGTTTCAACATAATGTGGATAAATGGGTCCAACTTTATCCCTGAAAACTGGTTCAAGAAACATTGAAAATCCATCCTTTACCTTCTAAAATTCTTTGCTTCTCCTAGAAACAGTAAACACCTCTTGAGGTTTGTCTCCAATTCAATAGTGCCATAAGAGAATGTGTCCTGGTTTTAAAAAAATACATATATATGTATATATATATATGTGTGTGTTTATATATATGCTACCTCACCCCATAATAGTACAGACACAGTTAGGTTTATAATTGAATTCATAAGGAGCTGAACAAGTTTAAGCAAAACATGACTGTTTACTGCCACCATTTTTCTATGGTCATTCTTGGTAGGTGGTAGGTATTTTTCTCTGAATTCTCTCAGGGTACTGTGTTCTTGTAATATATCTCAAGTAATAATGGCTTATCTTATAACAATAGGATGTATTGCTTGGCACCATCTGTACCCACTGGATTCTCTAACTGTTGGTGACAGAATGCAAATCAGAAATATTTTGTACAAAGTATGTACTTTGAGAAAAGTGAGAATAGAAGAGGAAAGGCAATGTGCTCACTAGGAGCATGTTGTCACCTACCAGTCAAATATGTATTCATTCAACGTCTGCCACATGACCCATGCTCACGTGACATAAACACCAAGAATGTACGTTATTGAATTGAGTTGCTATTTACTGCAACCAACATCTCTTAAATTTAGTAAGAGCTGTTTAATTTTTTTCATTCATCTGTTTAGTTCACCTTCATTTATTATATAGATAAACATCATGTCAAGATCTCACTTACATACGTTAGGACATTTTCAAATTGGTTTCTAAAGATTGCACTTACTTAAAAACACTTCTCTCTAGCTCTGCTTGGAATTACACACACACACACACACACAAAGAATCTAATTACCATCTTTGGTTTAGTAAGCCTTCATAGACTTTATTCAGTACAAAAGACACAACTACAGAGGTGAAATTCCTGTTGAATAAGTCAGTCAATGTCCTTTACCACATATTTATTGAGTACATTTTACGTGCTAGGAACAAGTCTAGATTTCAAAAAACAAAACAAAGTCTCTGCTTCCAAAAAGCTTGTATTTGTATATGAGGAGATAGACAATGGAAAAATAAAATGAAATGAAATATTAAAAAGTGTACCCTATGGTAATGTTAAGTGCCACAAATGAAATAAAATAATGTGAAAGAAACTGGCTTGAAAGTGGGGGGCATGCAGAAGTTCTTATTTAGCCACATTGGTCTTTGAAATTTTCTCTGAGAAGGTCACATTTAATTTGATACCTGAATATGGTGAAGTCGCAATCATGTGCTGGGGAATAAATATTCCAAGCTACTGTGGCTGAAGAGTAACAGACATGGGAGAGAGTACAGGGGGATGGGCTTGAAATGTAGGCAAGTGCCAGATGATGTAGGGTAAAAATAAATAAATAAAAGATTATTCTGATTACAATGAGGTGGAAAGACTGTGGTCATGAAAACTGTTACAGATGGCCAGGTTAGAGATGGTATTTTTGACTCTGGTTGTAGCAGGAGAGTTCAAATTCAAGGCAAATACTGTCCTTGGAGCAAGAAGTTATACTGGTGAATTAGATGTGGCATGGAAAGAAATTGACAAATTAGAGATAGGATCTTGACCCTAGTAGCTAGATGGATAGTATTACCATTTACTTAAATGTTGAAGCCTTGGTATGCTGAGGATTCTGGGATTTGTGTTGGAGATGAGGAACCACTGGCTATTGGCTCTATTTTAAGTTTTTGGTAACTAGTGGACTTCCAAGTGATGTGTAAAGTAGGCAGTTAAATATGATTCTGGAATTCAACAAAGAAGACAGCGTTAGAAATATTCATTTGAGAATTATAGAGATCATTTTCAAAGCCATGATGCTAGATTAAATCACTTAGGGAGTTAGTGTAGTTATAGAGGACATGTCTGGGGACAGTAGTGTTTAGACAGCTGGGAACCACCTTGAAGTTGAAGGAAAACAAGCCTTCCTCTAAGCCTAGAGAAGAATGTGTTGAAGAAGAGAACATCAAGAGCTGCTAAGAAATCAGATAAGAGGAAGACAAAAATTAACCAATAGCTTTAGCAAGATGTGGGTCCTTGGAGACCTTAATAAATTGAGCCATGACACTGGGATCGATCTGGATTGGATCGAGGAGAGAACGGGGGTAAAGAAGTGGAAATGGCAACTATAGATAGAACCGTATAGCTAGGAGTCTTGCTATGGAGGGAAGTGGAAAAGTGTGGTAATGGTTTGGAGTCACATCAGTGTTTTGTTTGTTTTAAGATGAGTGATGTTAGACTCATGATAGTGGGAATGATCCAGAAAGTGAGGAGAAAGAAATGATACCAAAGGAAAAAGGGAATGTTGGTAGAGCAAAGACCAAGAGAAATTTTGAGGCAAAAGGATCCAGAGCCTAAGTGGAGTGTTTGTTGTGGGTAAGAGCAGGGTCATCTTACCTGTTGTCATGGCAGGAAAGGCAGTGCATGAGTGCAGGTAAAAAAAAAACAGGCGACTTGGTGGCCCCTCCATAGCAAATTGTAATGGTGTGCTCTCTCAAACACAGCAGTTAATTCTTTTGTAAATATTTGCTAGCTGTAGATGTTCTTTATTAAAAATCCAATACAGCAGATTTACAGTTGTTAGGAGAGTAGTAAAGAAAATACTCCATATTTTCTCTGATATATATATATCAACTAAAATTTCAATAATAATCCCATTGAAACTATTTTTGTCAAATACAGTGGTGGAAAAATAATTCAAAATAGAAAGTAAAAGCAAGAAGAATTCATCTGCTTGAAAAATATATGAAAATGATACCAAATAATGTTGATCTTCACAAGAAATTCCTTTGTTGTCAGCAGACACATTTTCAAGCCTTCCACATTTTAATTTTTTTAAATAGGGCAACTGTCAATTTTAATTACTCCATCCTGCTTTGCATAATAATTTACATATTTATCCACCAAGAATGCTCTGTTAAAGGACAATATCCCATGAGAGATGAAAAGGCTTGATCCTTGAATCCCACTTTTGCATTCTTGAATAGCAAACCCTCTTTTTCAGCAGCAAAACTGTAGTATTGAGAAAGACAGTGGGCCAGGTCAGTGGTTTGCAGTTAATTTTTTACTGTGAAATTCTATTATACAAAATTGCTTGGAGCAACTGTTGTCAACACTGCCCCAGTTCAAACAGTTTTTGTTTTTTAACCATGAAAAATAATTCTTGTCTAAAGCAGGACGACCACAAAGAAGTTTTATCAGCTCCAAATAAGGAAAGCTAAGCCAATTTTGAAAAAAAAAATCGTTCACTATTTTCATTTACTAGTAATTTAAATGTTTACTGTTATCCTTTACTGAACAAATAAAGATTTTGGTCTTTAGACTTCAGGCCTATGCTGTGAGTTGCTTAGGGTTTTGGGAACTCTGGTTGAGGTTTTATTCTTATCTCAATCATAAAGTTCTCTGGGTATGACCTAACGTCTTAGCTCTCTCTTGATTTTCTGCTTCTCTGTGAGTGAGGTATATATATCCTGATAGTGGGATAAACTCACATTCAAACTGCTCTATAATACACTTTCCAGGGTATAGGCTCTTTGCATTGTTTTCTCAATTCCTCCAAGCATAGCACATCCAAAAAGACCACATGGAACCCCAAGAAGATGATCACAGGTAGGCCAGAGATCTTTGTCCAAAACTTGGATGTGACATTTAAGAGCTGGAAACACTTAAGGACCTCATGACATTAATTAAGTGAAATTCCACTGCTAACACTAGCGTTGATGGTTGAACTCCAATTACCAACTCCAGTTACCCCACTGTGGCTCCCACTGCCCATCCATCCTTCCTTCATACCTGACTTTTCACGTCCTCACAAGATAACCAGTTAGTTTGCATCCCCACAGGGCTCAGGCGTCCTTTTTAAAATATGATTAATAATTGAGTGCTTTTCGAAGAATGTTCCACCGAGGTGTAATGTCTCATGGGTGAGTCTCAGAGTCACTGCTAGGAAGTATTTCTTCAGAGTAACTGAGAACACTCCAGTCCTATCTTTCCTTTGCCAACAGAGCATCTCCATTCCTCTTTATTATGTAAGTTTAGGGTTATACCATAGACTTTATTTTGAGAAAGGATTTTGCTTTGGAAAATCACAGAAATTACCCATATTAATGGAAGTGGAGGAATTAGTCTGTGAATCCTCCTAGGTAGAATTTTCACTATGACATTTTAGAGGCAATGCCTTAACCTTGTGGACCCAAGACAGAGTGGAAGTAAAGGATGGACATTCATGCACAGTTAGTCTCTATATTATTTTAAATCACATGGAGAGTCAGCCTGTCCACCTTAGAGTAAGAGAGGCAAATGTTGCTCCCATGGTAACAATAAGGAAAACGTTCTCTCTGGATATCTCAGAAAATAGCATTTTCCTCCTTTCCCATTTCTTTGGGTCCCTGTTTGGTTTTTGCAATCTTTGCTTTAATACAGTGTGAGGGGTACAAATGGGAACTTGTATTTTTCTTGGAAAAAAAAACATAGTTAAATAAAAGCTTACTTACAGTGTCTCCTACTTCTCCTAGTGAGTCACAGAAATTATTAATGATGCTTCAGTCACTGAACACCCATACCATGAATCAAGAAAGAAAACCCTAAGATGCAAGGTCCTATCCCTTCTGTAATGTAGTAGAAAGGAGCAATGGAGAAATAGAAGGAGCTGAAAACATACACAGAACTTTTGTCATCTTTAGGGTACTCTTTTGTTTAATTTTCACTCTTTCAGCAATTCTTTTCATACGTCATTAACCCAGATATTTGCCTTACAAAATCTCAACATCTCACTAGATGGTAGGGAGTTACTTGTTTGTCCAGGTCGGGGAAGGAGAGAGGAGAGAGAGTGCAGGCTGATTTTCCCCAGCTCACTCCCACACCCCTCCCTTCCAGGGGCAGCTTCATTGATTATTCTGTAAGTCATCTTAAAGCAAGATTCTGGGTCCAGATTTTGGCTTTCACGTAGAAAAAGGAATTCCTATCCTTTGTGGCTTTACAGTTACAGAGCTCCTTACATCTCAATTTCAGTCTGGGGGAGTGGGAACAGAAGCCACGTCATTGGACTTGGCTGATAACTACATCCAAAGAAAGAGTGGACCTTGCTGCCTGGTGGTGCCCCAAGGATGTAATGTTTTTCTCTGATGTAGCACTTATACAGTCGGGGATGTCTTGCAAAATGGAAGGAATTATCCGTCGGCTGTAATTACAGTGACTCATTGACACAAATGCTGAGATGTGGCATAAATAATGAGAGAACACACAGAAGACTCTTCATTATCAAATCCAGCCCTATGTTCTCATCACGCAGGAAGTGGCCATGGTCACAGACGCCGATGGTGAGAACCTGTGTTTTCCACAAAGCTCCTTGATTATTCCCCCGCCTGGAGGACTGAACAGTGGCTATCAGAGCCCTGACCTATTAGAGTAAACTGAAAAAGCAAACACGAACCACCCTCTAAGATTGCAAACTGGGTGGCGTCAAATGAAAACTGCCGTATGGATGGAATAAATAGGGCATGTTTAGGGAACGTGCCAAAGCCACAGAGCAAAAGGGAACCAAACCAAAGCGTGACTCCAGCAAAAGTTGGGCTGAGCTGCAAAGAGACAGTTACAAAAAACGCAGTCAAATCAATTTTCTCAGTGGTGTAGGTGGCAGCCGCTAGGAGCAGACATAGTAGCTTTGAAGTTAGACACACCTGGGTGAGTACAAGGACTTGCTCACGCTCTCACAGCCCCAGTTATCTTCTTTATAAAATAGGAGGATAGCAGCCCTTACCTTGAAGAATTTTTGTGAGACTAAAGAGATAATGAGCTTGAATGTAAAGGGTGAGCACAGTACCAGGTATGTACACACTTGGTGAATGAGGGTGTTTCTTGCTATTTTCCATTAAGAATGGGGTGTGGATATGGGTTGAGAGGTGCTTGGTGCAGAGGGGTCCCTAATTTTCTTCTCTTTCTCACACTCCCTCAATTCCCTTCTTCTTTCTTCCCGCCAGCAAGTACATACTCATCCATAGGCTAGAAGTGGAACTCTTATTGAGCGCATTGACAGAAGTAGTTAAAATAATGGATGCTTCGGAGGGAGAACAACATGAAGTTATCGACCACTTAATTATTTGTATAATTCATTCATGTTTACCCTGGGATCAGATACTTAGAGAGGAAATACACTGTAGTCTTAAAGAGCATGGCCTCAGGAGACTGTCTGGGTTCAAATCCCAGCTCCCACTTACTGTATACCTTGCGACTTGGGCACTTAATCTCTCTGCATTTCCAGTTCTCTCTCTCTGTAAAGTGGAGAAAATGATCCACATAATGCTATGAGAATTACATGGATTCATTTTGGCAAGTGCTAAATGCTACTTACTTACTTAGTAAGTGCTACTTAAATGTTTATTAAATAAATAAGTAAACACTAATAGACACAGTGTAGTAGGATGTCTCCACACATAGAGGATAACTAATTAAAATAAAAAGTTTACCATTTTATTTTATCTACAAGAAATGGGCAAGATTTAGAATTTCAGTTAAAGATCCTGATAGTCATAGTAAATACTTAGTTTAACTTTATATCTTTTAGAAGAAAAACCAGTAAGCCTTGTCTGGAGTACTATGAAAAAAGAAATACACACTTTACAATTTTTAAATCAAGAACACTGTGTTCACTATAGCCCAAGTGATGGTCACATACCTATTATATTATGAGGGTTTCTACTTCTTTTGTCCTTACTTCTTATAATATCACCAAATGTCAATTTATTACAGCAATACCTTTAATATCTATCTCATTTCTTTATATTTTTACAACATGATATGAGGACATTTAATGGGTTAAGCTTTTTTTTTTGCTGTCCGCGGGCCTCTCACTGTTGTGGCCTCTCCCGTTGCAGAGCACAGGCTCCAGACGCACAGGCTCAGTGACCATGGCTCACGGGCCCAGCCGCTCCATGGTATGTGGGATCATCCCGGACCGGGGCACGAACCCGTGTCCCTTGCATCGGCAGGCAGACTCTCAACCACTGCGCCACCAGGGAAGCCTGGGGTTGAGGATTTTTAAGCCAAAAGTTCAGTTGTAATGCTGGCTTTTATTCCTGAAGTAACTATTTTTCATCATCATGAAGTAGCAACCTGTGTTTTTTAGTTCTAGGATAAGTTCAAGATTCCAAAAGACTTCATCACACAATTCTATATTTGTATTTTTCAGTTGCTTCACATTTGCTGCCAAAGATTCATTCATTTATCCATCCATTCATCAAACACTGAGAATCTATGATATGCTAGGATCTCTGCTAGAAATTGGGTACTAGAGTGAATAATTTTTCAGAATTTTTCTCAATAATATTCACTATGGTTAATGGTTATTTTATATTTTGGGAGCTGGAGAGAGAATCAAATAGAGTCATTAATGGATAAAGTTAATTAGCCTTGAGCAGTCATTTAAAAATCTTGAAATATTCACCTAATTGTGATTTCTCTCTCTGTAGTAAAAGTATGCCATAATGGAAACATTTCCCCTCTGGGAACAAGGAACTCTAGATCCACAAGAGATTAAGGATTTGGGGCAGGAAACACCAACCCCTCCCATGGGTAGAATGGGAATGATGACCAGCAGGCTCTCTCATACTTCTAGCCCTAGGTTCCTAGACTCATGTTTTCTACCTATTAAAGGCCCAGCACCTTAAAATCGTCACTGATTTGGGGTATATGTCCTGTCCTGAAGGACACTATGCCATTCAAAGTATCATCTTCAAATTCACACTCTATGTGCATCTTCAAAGATATTTTTCACACTGTATCACGCTGGCAGCTTCCGAGTGATGCAGTATGTGATGGGACCAGTGGATTCCATAGTCAGTGTCTACATCTGTACCTCTTTACTGCTTTTTGGGTCCTTTCTTTTGAGGCAATATTTTGTGAGAACCGATGTCAGTAGCTCAAACAATCTCCAAGCCCTCAGATAGGGGTGCTGGCCAAGCTCCTGTGGGCAGGAAGGACAAATATGTGATAATCTAGGTAAAAATAAATTGCTGCCTTCTGGCAGAGTGAAAGGAATTCAGTGTAATCAACCTGCCACCAAGTAGCTGATTGTTCTTGATGGATGGTGCCATAACCAGAGTTTAACACTGGCCTCTGTTGCTGACAGTTTGAACATTAGACAGAGGCAAAGTCTATGTGAGCCCTACCGAGTGAGAGTCCACGGCATTGGCCTTATGTGTAGCCTCCATTTCTGCTACCGTGGCTACTCCATTCACAAGCTCATTGTGCCAGGACTGAGGAGAGAGACTGTCCACTTTGTGGTTCAGTGGCCCTTCTTTGGTGGATGTCTTTTGGTAGGTGTTAACAAGAGCTATAAAGATATTCACACTTCATGCCCACTCCCATAAGTCTATCTACCCTACCTCAGACCTTCCTGTCCCCAATCTTCTAATCTTTCTTCTTCTAGGACCTGGATCGAGGAGCCATATGTTTTCTTACCTTGGGCCACTTCTTTTTCCACGCAATGTCAGTGACAAGATCCACCACTGAAAACTGTTTATCATGAGGGTTTCCCTCACTGCTACCTTTCAAGGTCATCCCTAAGTGGGATCAGAAGCAGTTCACTTTCACCTTGCACATGCTATGTTGAACCATCTTCAAACCAAACTCTGCCACTTTCCTCCTCTATCAGCTACTCCTACAGGACTTCTTGCATGACCAGGGTATCTGAGGGTAAGGAGCCAGTGCAATGGGGGTAGATGACTCTGTCACCTGCTCATGCAGCTTACTTGTGCCTTTTGGTCCTGCTCATGTTAATCATGAATGCACCATTTCTATCTTAAAATGAAGTGCTGCTGGCCCACTTCTTATGACTTGATGAATCTGGCAAAAACCAACTCATGATATATGGCTCTGGCAGTATGGTTCCTTGATGTCTCATGACCAGATAATACCAGGACCTAATAACACATCAGGAATGGATTTTTAAATGGTATATAGTTCTGGGCTTCAGGTGGCATGGGCTTCTTCTAGAACCTTTGGGTTGCTTGCCATAAAACTCACAGAGCATCTTATCTCATGCAAACACCTGCCTGTTTATAGGAAACAAGTGACAGGGCTGTGTGCATCCCAGAGGCAGAGCCCTTTCTCTTTCTGGGTCTACTACCCACTGAAATCTGGGCATTTTCCATGTCACTCTCTAAGTGGGTCACAGCAGTGTCCCCAACTGTGGATACAGTGTTGTGCCATTGTCTTGCGTGTTTTTTTTTTTAATTGGGTGTTATAAGATGCACTACTTTCTCCTTTACTTTGGAGGGAATATTCTAGCATGTTCCAGACCACTGAACTCTTAAAAATCTTCACTGAGTATTTGTAGGGATTATCTCCTGCTTTCTGGAGCATGATGGATCTTGTCAAGGTCTCCAGGTGCCTGCCACTTCATGCTCATTTGGGCTGATTAAAATGGTGTGGACCAAAATGACATTATAATGTTATGTCTAGATGTGTCAATATAAATTGCTTCTAATGCTCTGCTGATATGGATAGAAGAATGTATTCACTAAATCAATGCTACATAAAATGCCCCTAAAGTCATTTTACTCTGTTCTAGCTAAGCTACCACATCTGGCACATCAGCTCTAAATGGGGCTACTATTTGTTTAAGTTTATGGTTGTCTACAGTGATCCTCCAGGATCCAACTGGTTTCTGTAGAGGCCAGAATTGTGGATTATATCGGGACATTATGGTAACCATCACGTCTACATTCTTTAAGTCTCTATAGGTGACAGTCATCTTTGTCATGTCCCTGGGATAAAATATTCCTTTGGATTTGCTATCTTGGTTGGGATGGGGTTACTTTCAGGACTTCCACTTAGTCTTCCCCACTTTAATAGCTCTTACAAGCCAACATAAGAGTTTTGCCATTACCAATATGTTGTTTCAAATTAAACATTTTGGAACAATGGAAATGTCTACCAGGTAAGTCTGTGGACCAAGTAGATTTACTCTTTGTAAATCTGGTGCCAGAACCCCGTTTATTATCTGGCTGTCACAGGACCCCACTCTGACAGGGGCCAGGATGACCTTTTGGGTTCCTGAGTATCAGTATCTCTTGGGTACTGTGTTCAACTGTCCTCAAAATATCTGGGTATTTCCCTTTCCTAGTATATGGTTATAGGACTAAATAGCTGTAAGTTCCTTTGTAAGAACTAGGAAATCCTTTCTATCTATACCTGCCTTAGTGTTTGGAATCCTTCTTCATTTATACTGAGCCTCTCCCTCAGTCAGTGGAGTTTGGATATTATAATTGGCTCAGGCCTGGAAATTAAGCAAGGGATTTGTGACTTTTTCTTGGGGAGCCTGAGCTCAGCCTTCTGATCATTCATCCTTGATTCCTTTTGATTAAACAATTATAGATTGTTTAAACAATACCCTTGTCGGTGGCACATCTATCGATATTTTTGCCCCTTGGAGCACAATGTTTGATGAACCATCTCCATACTTTGTGGGTCAGGCCCAAGATCGCCATTCTGACCTTGCCATTTATTATGATAATTGTGACAATTATCTTCTGATAGTGAAGTATCGGAACCAGCTGTCCTCAATTATTTGTGTTCCAGTCATCTCAATGCTACTAGAGAGCCCAGTTCTGTAACATCATCTCCTATTGTCAGTCCTGGAATACTGCTGTGGAGACAGCCATAACTGAGTTTCTAAAGCATGTTGGTAACCCCCTCACCAGTCTATATTAAGAAAGAATAGGTCACTTCTAGGAGACTTAAGTGCTCAGAGAACTAAGATTTCAATATTCTGGAGTGCATCAAGCTCAGATTTTCCCAGTCCAAGTCTCAGAATTCTATTCCTTCCTAATCAGGACTTGGTATAGAATAATGGTTGGGTTTGAAAAGACAACCTTCTTTAGAGTTCTACTATGTATGTAATTAAATCCTGAACCCTACCTTCACCTTTTTTAATCCTTTGACTTCAGGAGATGAGAGTCTCTCTAAGCTGTCCAGGAGGTTCTTGGGCTTTCACACTTCTGCTTAAATTTTGGTTAATCATTCCCAGTCTGCCATTGTCTTTCTCCAATTGATTGATAGCACTCAGCACCTGTAATTTGATTCCTTAATACATACAATCAGTACTGCCATAACTGACAAATACCTTAGATATTGAACCACTCAGTCCATTTCCTTCCACTAGCATCACATTCCAGCTCACAGTTGCACCACTATGGCAGGCAAAGGGCTATCAGTGATGGAGCTTTTATTGTCAGCCAGCTGGGAGGTGATGGAGCCCCCGAATCCCATTTTACTGGTCTTTCTAGGAACACACCTGGCATCAATTGTCTTAGATTGGATTCCTTGGAATAAGATTACTAGATAGAGACTTCATGCTGTGCTATCCTTTCAGAGTTGTCCTGAATCCAGGCATTTACTAGTTATTGGATGTGGGCTTACCCAGGCATAACCTTGGGAGAAGCATCTTCCTTAGGCCAAAGACAATGCTTGATGAGGGACACAGCTGGGAGCAATCAACAACCTACATTCCTAGTGGCTGAGGGAATGAGTGCCTTAGTCTTCAAGGGATGACAATTTGAAACTCATTTCAAACTTTCTATTTCTTCTCCCCTATTCCTTAATTTTTTTTAATTGGAAACAATTCGTACAGTGCACTCACACGTACACATGAGGTCATGCACACACACACACACACATACACAGCAAGCAAGTGACAAAGAGAAAGAAGAATTGTGCTACTTTATCGTTGACTATCTTATAAGAAATTTTCATTTCTACTTTTGATTCTTTTTTCAATTCTTTCTCAGTTTTGATGATTAGAATTCCCAACCAATGAAAGTTATAATTTTATTCATAGTTTATAGACCTCTGATTAAATACCTGTATTAGGTGAAATATTTTTAATAGAGTTGTTTTCTGAGATAATCATAGATTCATATGCAGCTATAGGAAATAATACAGAGGTCCTGTGTTCCCTTTATCCAGGTTAACCAATGGTAACATCTTACAAAACTATAGTACAATATCACAACCAAGATATTGATATTAATAGTCAAGATACAGAACATTTCTACCACCAGAAGTATCCCTCACTTTGCCCTTTTGTAGCCCTACCCTCTTCCCTCCCCCCACGGACTCCTTAACCCCTGGCAAACATGAATCTGTTCTCCATTCCTATAACTTTGTCATTTCAAGAATGTTATGTAAATGGTATCATATTTGGTTTGGCCTTTTTCACTCATCATAATTTTCTGAAGAATAATCCAGCTTATTGTATATCAATAGTCTCTTTTTTTAATCTCTTTTTTATTGCTATGTACAGTTCTATGGTATAAATATACCACAGTTTAATCATTTACCCACTGAAGGACTTTCATGTTGTTTCTAGTTTGGTGCTATTATGAATAAAGCTGCTATAAACATTCATGTACAAGTTTTTGTGTGACCATAAATTTTTATGTCTCTGAGATAAAAGGCCAGGAGTGGAATTGCTGAGTCTTAGGCAGTTGCATGTTTAGTTTTTTAAGAAACTGCAATATTCTTCAGAGGGACTGTTCCATTTTACATTCCCATAAGCAGTGTATGAGTAACCAAGTTTTTCTGCATCCCTTGCCAGCATTTGGTTGAGTTTTCCAGTCCATGAACATAAACATGAATATGGTCAGACTCCTGGTCTATTTAGATCTTTGATTTATTTCATCAGCATTTTGTAATTTTCAGCTATAATATCTGTGCATGTATTGTTATGTTTGCAGTTAAGTATTCCATTTTTTTTAAATGACTGTAAATAACAGTGTATTTTTAATTTTGGTGCCTACATACTCATTGCTAATATATAAAAATGTAAATAATTTTTGCATGTTAATCATACATCCCAAGACCTTGCTGAACTAATTTATTAGTTGTAGGAGGTATATATACAAGGTTTTAGGAAGGTATATATATATATATATATATATATATATATATATATATATATATATATATATATATATATACACACACACACACACACACACACACATACACATATATATACACACACATATCTTGGGATAAGCCTTTTATGTCCTTTTCTTATCTTCTTGCACTTGCTAGAATTTTAGTATTATTTTGAATAAGAGGGGTACAAGTGAACATCCTTGCCTTGTTTCTGATTTTAGGGGAAAGCATTCACTATTCACCATTAAGTGTAAAGTTACCTGTAGGATTCTTGCAGACGTTCTCTATTAAGTTGAAATAGTTCTCTTCTATTCCTATTTTTCTGTGTGTTTTGAATTGTAGCACAAATGCCACAGATTCTTGCTGTTCTAACTGAGGTTTAGTAGATTTTCTTGAATGAATGTTTCTCTATTTCCTTTACTACAATTTCTTGAGACTTTAAATTATTTTCTAAAAAATTTCATTGGCTAAATTGTTGTTTTTCTAAGAGAGGGTTCACAGGCAGTCCCATCCTAGAATTGCATTTTGCTATGTTTTCTTGAGTGGGGAAGAAAGGGAAGGATTTATCACTTCATTCCTATGATAACACATGGAAATATATAACTAGAGTGAATATGTAATATCATGGGTGTGATGTGGTAAAATATTTAGGACTTCTAAGATAAACAATAAGAAGTTATTAAAGTTATTAAAGAAGTTATTATTTATTTCAAGCAAAGAAAGGGCAGAATTTTAACCACCATGACTATGGCAGTTCTTATAATTGCTTCAAGAATATGAGTTTGGGTGGAGACCTTCAAAATGGCAGAGAAGTAAGATGTGAAGATCACCTTCCTCCCCATAAATACATCAAAAATACATCTACACATGGAACAACTCCTACAAAACACCTACTGAACACTGACAGAAGACCGCAGACTTCCCAAAAGGCAAGAAAATCCCCACATACTTGGGTAGGACAAAAGAAAAAAGAAAAAACAGAGACAAAAGAATAGGGATGGGACCTGCACCTCTGGGAGGGAGCTGTGAAGGAGGAAAAATTTCCACACACTAAGAGCCCCCTTCACTGGTGGAGACACGGGATGGGTGGGGTGGGGGGAGCTTTGGAGCCACGGAGGAGAGCGCAGCAACAGGGGTGCAGAGGGCAAAGTGGAGAGATGCCCACACAGAGGATCAGTGCCAACCAGCACTCACCAGCCCGAGAGGCTTGTCCGCTCACCAGCTGGGATGGGCGGGGGCTGGGAGCTGAGGCTCAGGCTTCGGAGGTCACACCCCAGGGAGAGGACTGGGGTTGGCTGCGTGAAGACAGCAGAAGGGGGCTAGTGCACCACAGCTAGCTGGAAGGGAGTCTGGGAAAAATCCTGGACCTGCCAGAGACACAAGAGACCTCTGTTTCGGGGTGCACAAGGAGAGGGGATTCCTTCCCAGTGTGCTCACAGAAGGCAGAGCACAACCTAAGTGAGCTCCAGAGACAGGCCTGAGATGCAGCAATCAGCTTGGACCCCAGAGACGGACATGAGTCACTAACGCTGCTGCTGCTGCAGCCACCAAGAAGCCTGTGTGCAAACACAGGTCGCTACCCACACCTCCCCTCCTTGGAGCCTGTACAGCATGCCACTGCCAGGGTCCCATGATCCAGGGACAACTTCCCCAGGAGAACACATGGCAAGCCTCAGGCTGTTGCAATGTCACATCGGCCTCTGCCACCTCAGGCTTACCCCGCATTCCAACTATGATCACCATACCCCTCCCTCTCCCCAGCCTGAGAGAGCAAGAGAGGCCTAATCAGCTGCTGCTTTAACCCCTCCTGTCTGGGAAGGGAACAGATGCCTGAGGGTGGTCAACATGCAGAGGCAGGGCCAAAACCAAAGCTGAACCCCAGGAGCTGTGTGAACAAAGAATAGAAAGGGAAATCTCTCTGGGCAGCCTCAGGGGCAGCAGATTAAATCCCCACAATCAACTTGATAAACGCTGCATCTGAAGAATACCTGAATAGACAACTAATGCTCCCAAAAATGAGGCAGTGGACTTTGGGAGCAACTGTAGACTTGCGGTTTGCTTTCTGCATCTAACTTGTTTCTGGTTTTATGTTTCTTAGTTTAGTATTTAGTGCTTATTATCATTGGTGGATTTGTTTATTGGTTTGGTTGCTCTCTTCTTTTTATATATATATATTTTTTTCTCCTTTTTCTCTTTTTGTGAGTGTGTACATATATGCTTCTTTGTGAGATATTGTCTGTATAGGTTTGCTTTTACCATTTGTCCTAGGGTTCTGTCTGTTCATTTTTTGAGGTTTTTTTTTTTTTTTTCTTTCTTCCTTTTCTTCTAAGCTGTGTGGCTGACAGGGTCTTGGTACTCCTGCCAGGTGTCAGACCTGAGCCTCCGAGGTGGGAGGGCCAAATGCAGGACATTGGACCACCAGAAAACCTCCCTGCCCCAAGTAATATCAACTGGGAAGAACTATCCCAGAGATCTTCATCTCAACACTAAGACCCAGCTCCACTGAACAGGCAGCAAGCTATAGTGCTGGACACCCCATGCTAAATAACTAGCAAGACAGGAACAAAAACCCACCCATTAGAAGAGAGGCTGCCTAAAGTCATACTAAGTTCACAGACACCCCAAAACACACCACCAGATGCAGCCCTGCCCACCAGAAAGACAAGATCCAGCCCCACCCACCAGAACAGAGGCACCAGTCCCCTCCACCAGGAAGCTTACACAAGCCACTGAACCAACCTTACCCACTGGGGATAGATACCAAAAACAACAGGAACTACAAACCTGCAGCCTGTGAAAAGGAGACCCCAAACACAGTAAGTTAAACAAAATGAGAAGACAGAGAAATATGCAGAAGATGAAGAAGCAAGGTAAAAACCCACCAGATAAAACAAATGAAGAGGAAATAGGCAGTGTGCCTGAAAAAGAATTCAGAATAATGGTAATAAAGATGATACAAAATCTTGGAAATAGAATGGAGAAAATACAAGAAATGTTTAACAAGGACCTAGAAGAGCTAAAGAGCAAACAAACAATTATGAACAACACAATAAATGAAATTAAAATTCTTTAGAAGGAATCAATAGCAAAATAACTGAGGCAGAAGAACAGATAAGTGACCCGGAAGATAAAAGAGTGGAAAAAACTGCCGCAGAGCAGAATAAAGAAAAAAGAATGAAAAGAATTGAGGACAGTCTCAGAGACCTCTGGGACAACATTAAGCGCCAGCATTCTAATTATAGGGGTCCCAGACAAAGAGAAAAAAAAAAGGGTCTGAGAAAATATTTGAAGAAATTATATTTGAAAACTTCCTTAACATGGGAAAGGAAATAGTCAGTCAAGTCCAGGAAGCACAGAAAACCCCATACAGGATAAATCCAAGGAGAAACATGTCAAGACACATATGAATCAAACTATCAAATATTGAATTCAAAGAAAAAATATTAAAAGCAGCAAGGGAAAAGCAACAAATAACATATGAGGGAAACCCCATAAGGTTAACAGCTGATCTTTCAGCAGAAAATCTGCAAGCCAGAAGGGAGTGACAGAACACATTTAAAGTAATGAAAGGGAAAAAACCAAGATTACTCTACCCAGCAAGGATCTCATTCAGATTTGACAGAAAAATTAAAAACCATATAGACAAGCAAAAGTTAGGGAATTCAGCACCACAAAACCAGCTTTACAACAAATGCTAAAAGAACTTCTCAGGCAGGAAACACAAGAGAAGGAAAAGACCTACAATAACAAACCCAAACAATTAAGAAAATGGTAATAGAAACATACATATCGATAATTGCTAAACAAATGCTACAACAACAAATGCTAAAAGAACTTCTCAGGCAGGAAACACAAGAGAAGGAAAAGACCTACAATAACAAACCCAAACAATTAAGAAAATGGTAATAGAAACATACATATCGATAATTACCTTAAGTGTAAATGGATTAAATGCTCCAACCAAAGGACAGACGGGCTGAATGGATACAAAACAAGACCCATATATATGCTGTCTACAAGAGACCCACTTCAGACCTAGGGACACATACAGACTGAAAGTGAGGGGATGGAAAAAGATATTCCATGCAAATGGAAGTCAAAAGTAAACTGGAGTAGCAATTCTCATATCAGACAAAATAGACTTTAAAATAAAGACTATTAGAAGTGACAAAGAAGGACACTACATAATGATCAAGGGATCAATCCAAGAAGATAAAACAATTGTAAATATTTATGCATCTAACATAGGAGCACCTCAATACATAAGGCAAATGCTAACAGCCATAAAAGGGGAAATCGACAGTAACACAATCATAGGAGGTGACTTGTCCACTTTCACCAATGGTCAGAACATCCAAAAAGAAAATAAATAAGGAAACACAAGCTTTAAAAGACACATTAGACCATATAGACTTAATTGATATTTATAGGACATTCCATCCAAAAACAACAGAATACACTTTCTTCTCTAGTGCTCATGGAACAGTCTCCAGGATAGGTCATATCTTGTGTCACAAATCAAGCATTGGTAAATTTAAGAAAATTGAAATTGCATCAAGTATTTTTTCTGACCACAATGCTATGAGACTAGACATCAATTACAGGAAAAAATCTGTAAAAAATACAAACACATGGAGGCTAAGCAATACACTACTAAATAACCAAGAGATCACTGAAGAAATCAAGGAGGAAATTAAAACATACCTAGAAACAAATGAAAATAAAAACACAACAACCCAAAACCTATGGGATGCAGCAAAAGCAGTTCTAAGAGGGAAGTTTACAGCAATAGAATCCTACCTCAAGAAAGAAGAAAAATCTCAAATAAACAACCTAACCTTACACCTAAAGCAATGAGAGAAAGAAGAACAACAACAAAAAAAAAACCCCAAAGGTAGCTGAAGGAAAAAAATCATAAAGATCAGATCAGAAATAAATGAAAGAGAAATGAAGGAAACAATAACAAAGATCAATAAAACTAAAAGCTTGTTCTTTGAGAAGATAAACAAAATTGATTAACCATTAGCCAGTCACATCAAGAAAAAAAGGGAGAAGATTCAAATCAACAAAATTAGAAATGAAAAAGGAGAAGTAACGACTGACACTGAAGAAATACAACGGATTATGAGAGACTACTACAAGCAACTCTATGCCAATAAAATGGACAACCTGGAAGAAATGGACAAATCTTAGAAAAATACAACCTTCCAAGACTGAACCAGGAAGAAATAGAAAATATGAGCAGACCAATCACAAACACTGAAATTCAGACTGTGATTAAAAATCTTCCAACAAACAAAAGCCCAGGACCAGATGGCTCCACAGGTGAATTCTATCAAACATTTAGAGAAGAGCTAACACCTTTCCTTCTCAAACTATTCCAAAATATAGCAGAGGGAGGAACACTCCCAAACTCATTCTATGAGGCCACCATCACCCTAATACCAAAACCAGACAAAGGTGTCTCAAAGAAAGAAAACTACAGGCCAATATCACTGATGAACATAGATGCAAAAATCCTCAACAAAATACTAGCAAACAAAATCTAATAGTACTTTAAAAGGATCATACACCATGATCAAGTGGGATTAATCCCAGGAATGCAAGAATTCTTCAGTATATGCAAATCAATCAATGTGATACACCATATTAACAAACTGAAAGATAAAAACCATATGATAATCTCAATAGATGCAGAAAAAGCTTTCGACAAAATTCAACAGCCATTTATGATAAAAACTCTCCAGAAAGTGGGCATAGAGGGAACCTACCTTAACATAATAAAGGTCATATATGACAAACCCACAGCCAACATCATTCTCAATGGTGAAAATCTGAAACCGTTTCCTCTAAGGTCAGGAACAAGACAAGGTTGCCCACTTTCACCTCTAAATTCAACACAGTTTTGGAAGTTTTAGCCACAGCAATCAGAGAAGAAAAAGAAATGAATCCAAATCAGAAAAGAAGAAGTAAAGCTGTCACTGTTTGCAGATGACATGATACTCTACATAGAGAATCCTAAAGATGCTACCAGAAAACTACTAGAGCTAATCAATGAATTTGGTAAAGTAGCAGGATACAAAATTAATGCACAGAAATCTCTTGTATTCCTATACACTAATGATGAAAAATCTGAAAGAGAAATTAAGGAAACAATCCCATTTACCATTGCAACAAAAAGAATAAACCTTCCTAAGAAGACAAAACACCTGTATGCAGAAAACTATAAGACACTGATGAAAGAAATTAAAGATGACAGAAACAGATGGAGAGATACATCATATTCTTGGATTGGAGAAATCAACATTGTGAAAATGACTATACCACCCAAAGCATACTATAGATCCAATGCAATCCCTATCAAGCTACCAATTGCATTTTTCACAGAACTAGAATAAAAAATTTTATAATTTGTATGGAAACACAAAAGACCCTGAATAGTCAAAGCATCTTGAGAAAGAAGAACAGCTGGAGGAATAAGTTTCCCTGACTTCAGACTATACTACAAAACTACAGTAATCAAGACAGAATGATGCTGGAACAAAAACAGAAATATAGATCAATGGAACAGGATAGAAAGCCCAGAGATAAACCCACGCACATATGGTCATCTTATCTTTGATAAAGGAGGTAAGAATATACAATGGAGAAAAGACAGCCTCTTCAATAAGTGGTGCTGGGAAAACTGAACAGCTACATGTAAAAGAATGAAATTAGAACACTTCCTAACACCATACACAAAAATAAACTCAAAATGGATTAAAGAACTAAATGTAAGGCCAGACACTATCAAACTCTTAGAAGAAAACATAGGCAGAACACTCTATGACATAAATCACAGCAAGATCCTTTTTGACCCACATCCTAGAGAAATGGAAATAAAGATAAAAATTAACAAATGGGACCTAGTGAAACTTAAAAGCTTTTGCACAGCAAAGGAAACCATAAACAAGATGAAAAGACAACCCTCAGAATGGGAGAAAATATTTGCAAATGAAGCAACTGACAAAGGATTAATCTCCAAAATATACAGGCAGCTCATGCAGCTCAGTATCAACAAAACGAACAACCCAATCCAAAAATGGGCAGAAGACCTAAGTAGGCATTCCTCCAAAGAAGGTATACAGATTGCCAACAAACCCATGAAAGGATGCTCAGCATTACTAATCATTAGAGAAATACAAATCAAAACTACAATGAGGTATCACTTCACACCAGTCAGAATGGCCATCATGAAATAATCTACAAACAATAAATGCTGGAGAGAGTGTGAAGAAAAGGGAACCCTCTTGCACTGTTGGTGGGAAGGTAAATTGATACAGCCAGTATGGAGAACAGTATGGAAGTTCCTTAAAAAACTAATAATAGAACTACCACATGACCCAGCAACCGCACTCCTGGACATATACCCTGAGAATACCATAATTCAAAAAGAATCACGTACCACAATGTTCATTGCAGCACTATTTACAATAGCCATGACGCAGAAACAACCTAAGTGTCCATCGACAGATGAATGGATAAAGAGATGTGGCACATGTATACAATGGAATGTTACTCAGCCATAAAAAGAAACGAAATTGAGTTATTTGTAGTGAGGTGGGTGGACCTAGAGTCAGTCATACAGAGTGAGGTAAGTCAGAAAGAGAAAAATAAATCCCATATGCTAACACATATATATGGAATCTTAAAAAAAAAAAGTTCTGAAGAATCTAGGTGCAGGACAGGAATAAAGACACAGACATAGAGAATGGACTTGAGGACATGGGGAGGGGGAAGGGTAAGCTGGGCCAAAGTGAAAGAGTAGCACTGACATATATACACTACCAAATATAAAATAGATAGCTAGTGGGAAGCAGCTGCATAGCTCAGGGAGATCAGCCCGTTGCTTTGTGACCACCTAGAGGGGTGGGATAGGAAGGGTTGGAGGGAGGCCCAAGAGGGAGGGGATATGGGGATATATGTATACATATAGCCGATTCACTTTGTTATACAGCAGAAACTAACAAAATATTGTAAAGCAATTATACTCCAATAAAGATGTTAAAAAAAAAGAAATATGAGTTTGATAATGATAAGATTCGGAACAAGGGGATAGATTAACAGGCTACCAAAGTTGAATCAGATGTCTTATCATCTCTCTCATTTGCAGCTTGTCCAGCAGGCAAAGCTATTTCAAATTTATCCAAAAAGACCTGTATTAGAATGAAGACATTTAAATGGAAAGGAGGAGATGGGAGAAGATATTGTGAAAATTTTATATGTTTGACAATGGATTGGATGGGGAAAGGGAAGAGAAATAAAACATCAGTGGTTACAGTTAATTCTTAAGGCAACAAGCTTGTGCCATTTACAGAAATAGGAAATTTAGACAAAGGCTCTGGTTTGCTGGGGAAGCTAGTGGATTTGAATATTAGTCTTGATAAGGATGAAATGCCATTGCTTCATAAGGAAGGTCTGGATCCATCAGGCAGTTGCCAATTCATATCTAGATTTTTAGGAAAGCACTTATTGCTAATGAAGCTGTGAGTGTGAATTAAATTACTGAAATAGAATTTATAGACATAAAAGGGTTGGGAACTTCCTGGAAGGCCTGAAAATAAAGAAATAAACAGGAGAAAGGAAGCTGTGAAGGAAACTACAAAAGAGCGGTTAGTGGCAAAAAAGGAGACAAGAGGATAGTCTCCATCCCTTTTACAGCTCAATTAACTGTATGTTAATACATTCTTTAGACTCTTAATGCTTCTATAATTCTTTTCAAATCTCATACCCAAAGTCAGTTTGGCTCAGGATAGACTGAGCCAATGGCTACATCACTGAATTATTACACACACAAAAATTGTATTGCTTCTATAAGGTCCGGTAATCTGTTGCTATGCCTTTATATAGGAAATAAAATACAGCATTAATACACTGGGAAACTCCCAGTCTGCCTCCCTCCCGTGTGTTTCTATGTGTGCCCCTGTGCACACATAGAATGCTAAGATGCCTACATCTTTGCCTAAAGTTCAATGAATTTTTAGTTTAAATGAAAGGATACATTGAGCTTAATTATCAGGATATATGCCCAAATAAGCCTTTTTACTTTGGTGCCTAACGTGTATTCTCAATTCTAGTTTTTAGTACTTCGTGTTTTGGCTATCTATTTACTTCTATTGTCTTCCTTCATCTCCAGATATATCAAGTTCTACAGGTATGTCCAGTTTAGCACAGGTTACTCTCAAGGCAAGAGAATCATCACATTTCATAACCTGACATGACAATAAGAATAGGTAATATTTATTATGCATTTAGCAGATAACAACTGCCACACTAAGGGTTTTAATATATCAACTCTTTTGATCCTCGCATACACTCTCAGTGGTAGGTACAGTTATTTTCTCCATGTTACGCATGAAGCAAAGGGGCATGTAGTGACTTGTTCTGGCTCACACATCAGGATTAGGGTCACAGAGTTTAACTCCAGAGCTAGACTTATCCTTTTCATTAAGCATCAAAATCTATAATTATCAGAGCCAACATTTTCCTTATTTTTTTCAGTAGACCTTTGTTAAAAAAGTCAGAAAGCATCCTAACTTTCTCAGATCTTAAATACTTGGAGATTAAAATATAAATCAGATACTATTCCATTGAAAAGTGACTTCTATCAACTTGTCGAAACCGGCAGGTTCAACCAATACAAATAGTAGACAATACAATCTGAGAACTATTGCAGAAAAAGTAGTTTACAAATGGGTTTGGAAAAAAGTATCATCTGAAAAGCAAGACTGTCTTTCATTAATGCCTTTTTGTTTTTTTGTAAAATAATTTTCACTCTTCATATTTCTGTTCCCTTCACTGAAATCTTTCACTGGTTATTTAATCCCAATAAAACTAGTCTCCAAGCCTCAACTGTTCATCCAGTCCAACACTTGAATAAATATTATTGGGCTCAAAAGACAAAGCAGTTGGATGTAAGAGATACTAGTACATGACTCAGAGTATGATTCCATATAGTATGATGGACAGGAGCCATTCAAATATCCCATCTCATTGTACATTTCAGACAGCAGTTTCACAAGAACAGATGGGGCCCCAGGGCTCAGGACTTTTCATAAGAAAGGAACATGCACGCTCCAAGTTCAGGTTTGACAGATATCCTTGTTTAAATTAAACATTTTGCACAAGCTCCAGTTAAAGATCCAGCTGGTAATGGTAAGACTGGAAATGGTATTGGAAAAACTTGTTAGATTTTTAAATCAGCATTACAGCTGCCAATTGAAATGGAACAGTCATCCATTCACATGTTTAAGCCAGGGAAGGATATCCTGGAATAAGTGTTAATTGTTAGGAAAAAATATGTCTAAAGCACTTACAATTAGCACTTACAGTCTGGGTCTTTGCCCATGTTATTTAGTCAGTTGCTACAATAAACCTTTATGTATTTTTGCTGTGGAAACTTGGCCAAAATGCTGTGTTTTGCCTCTTATATACTCTTCAGTTTTGTGAACAAGAAATGCACCAAGATAAACCTTGAAACATATTTAAATCCAATTCTTTGATTCACAGCAAAGAGGTCACAAACAGCAAACCTGGTAAAATAAAATGTACTTTATGGAAAAATGGATTCAAATAAATTAACCTATTCCATGGCAGGATGGAGGCCCTTCCTAAATTGTGACCTGGCAGTTACTCAAGCAAACCAATTGTGAGAAAAGCCTACATTTTGGGGGCTAAACTGGGAGGATATGTATTTGTCTCTCTTCTCCTTGTTAATTATAAGACTGCTCAGATGGGAGGGGATGAATTTGCCTCAGTGATTCTTGTTTCATTTTTAAGCCAATTTCCATAATGGGTGCAGAGAGCTGTTGGGTTGCTCTAATTTCCAGGGATGTGAGAAAAGCTTTGCTATGTTACTGATCCATTCTCTCACTGTAACAAGATAGCCCAATACAGAAAGTAGGACAAGTAGAAGTTATTTTCATCTATAATATAAGAAGGAGCTTCAGGCCCCGCTCACTTGAAATCTGAGGTAGAATTAGACCCATTCATGAGAGTCATGTATTTAATCAGGTTGTAAAAATAATATTTACTAGAGGGCTGCTAGAAAGAGGCTATGAATGATTGGGCCCTTAATTAACGTATGATTTTAAAGTTTTGCCCCTTGGGAACCATTTACTTTTGTAGCCATTTTCCAAATATTTCCATCCTCAGGAATTTGCCTTTAATTTTTGAGTTGGAAAAAAAATGCAAAACATCGAAACCAGGAATTCAATCACAGTTGGAGAGATTGTGCACAGATGTCTCATACAATTTACTGAAGAGCTGAAAGACAAAAATGAAATCTAGGGAGAGAAACCAGTATGATCTCTTAATGGAATATGGAAGGGCAGAACTGGGCACTTTAAAGATACATAGTAGCTATTAGCTAATTGATTAATTAGCTGATTAGTTCTTATAGAGTCAAGGAATTTGAAAATGATGCTTAAATTCTTCTTCAAAAGCTCTCCTGTCTTGCTTGTCTGGACACAATTTATATTAAAAATGGTGAAAATAATTCTAAAATATCATAGGCTAGTCCAACTCAAATAGATCAACTTAAGAAAAATATATTGTTTTTTAAATAGATCACTTATCTTCCCTAAGTTTTTGTGCTTCCTGTCTTTGATTTATTTTTTAAATTTTCCATTATCATGTTTCCAGCCTATACATATCAGGGCTAAGAAATAACCTTGTTTAAACATGTGCACACAAGTCAATTTCTCTCATCATATGGGAAACATTGAAGGTGGCATCGAGATTAGAAGTTACGATTAGGAATAGCTCAAACATAAAAGATAATCTGCCTTTTCTCTGTGTTTACCACTCTGTAGGAATGAATGAAATCACATTCACAGTAATAATTCAGTTATCACTGTCTTTACTAGTGTGAGACTTCTAGACCTCTGTAAAGTCCCTTCCATGTATTCTTAGGTGTCCTTGGGGGACACCTACTCACAAATATGAAGACTGGCCAAATTGCAGCCAATACTCCATTTCTTAGTGCCCTCAAAAAAATGAGCTAAAACTGAATAACTGTTTTTTGGTGATGTATAATGGTTTTTTTCCATTTTGTGTCACATTCTATTAACTATTCCTCAAATCAGTCCTACTTGCACTCCGGTATCTTACAGTATTTGGTGAAACAGCTCCATGAATTTTGCATTATTTTGTTTTCCCATATATCAGAGTTTATTCCTAGGATCAATATATGCAACCACCGCATTAGGCTACATGTAGATTTACATGGGGCTGCCATTCTATACTCAGAATCACAAAACTGACTTTGCAGCTGACTCGGTACCTTAGTGCCTAACTCCTTCTTCCCCTCAATATACTCTTACTCTCTAGGGAGATCCTCCAGCCCCTTGGCTTACAGCATCTGTTTGGTCCACACTAGCAGTTAATCAGACATGCCCAGATCTGTACCCAAACCAGCCTGAACTCAAACTGGAACCTCTGACAAAGAGACCATGAATTGTCATTATGTATACAAATTTGTTACCAAATAATCAGTGGGTTTATAAGAGGAAGACACTGATATTATATAAAAGATTTGCTTCTCTTTCTGAATCAATGGCCATTCAGCTAATCACCTTCTGAGTCTGCATCTCCCAGAGATGTCCAATTTGATGGGCCCTGGAGGAGAAATACTGCAAGGAACTGTTACAGGAAGGGGGGACTCCTTCCAGGGCCTGAGAGTGGGCTCTTGTCTAACAATCAGAAATGAATTGTCCAAGGAGACACACGTGCTGACAAAGCAGAAGACTTTATTGGGAAGGGACACCCAGGCAGAGAGCAGCCGGGTAAGGGAAACCAGGAGAACTGCTCTGCCACGTGGCTCACAGTCTCAGGTTTATGGTAATGGGGTTAGTTTCTGGGTTGTCTCTGGCCAATCATCTTGCCTGTACCATATTTGGTCTGACTCAGCATCCTTCCTGGTGGCGCACAAATCTCTCAGCCAAGATGGATTCCAGCACAGAGGTTTCTGGGAAGTTGGCAGGACATATTATGGGCTGGCGTCTCCTTCCCCCTTTTGGCCCTTCCTGAATTCTTCCAGCTGGCGGTAGCTTGTCAGTTCCATGTTCCTTATCAGGACCTCTTGTGGGATAACTGTAAGTGGTTATTATCCTGCCTGGTTAGGGAGGGCAGTTTCAGTGAATGGTTCCCCAGAACCATGAACAATATTGCCCCTCACTAAAGCACCATAATGCTGTCTGGTGGAATTAGCTAAAGCCCACATTTAACAGAATCTGCTTTCATCTGGGTAACATTTCCCAGTCTTTCCATGGGGAGAAGAACTAGCAGTTGGTGTGCTGGTCTGCTAAGACACATGAAACAGGCACACTTTGAAGGTCAACTTTACAGTCTGTCATGTTGTGGGATGCGTGTAAGGAGGGGCATTTGTTTCATTCTCCTCTCATATCAACGAAAGCATCTAACCATATCCCTTTGAGCAAAGGAAGAAAAAAAACTTGGAGAGCATCAGGGTCCCCTGGGTCACTTGACAGTGCATGAATTACCAACATATATGAAACTATTCATTACACAAAACTATAATTTGTATAGCCCCTTATTCAGCATGAATACTACCCATGTATGCCAAACATGCACAGTTGTAACTTCATTACAGTAAATATTCAAGGCAGGGATGTCTAACCTCTAATTTCCTTCTCTGTCATACACACAAACACACACACAGAAATTGCAAGAGAACATCCACATTTTCTTATTATGGACACTTTTGTTAAAAGCGGTAACCAAAATGTGGAAAATATGCAATGTTCACCACACAGGATATTCATAATAGTATGAGTGGAATGAAGGCTCCAAAGCAACACCTGAAGGCTAGGTGATCCCTTGAAAATGTCAGGAATTGCACATTTTAAAAAAAATGTTATAATGTAACAACAGAGCAAAGTGAAGGAAGAGAAATAGATGTGTTTATTTTAAATATCCTTTCACATTTTAGGCAATCCCATTATGGGAAATATCATGAGAGAATTATATTCTTCCTCTTGATTATCCCACAAATTTGATCTTAATTAACTCAATGTTTTGAAAGTTTCACAGAAAGAGAAAAGTGAAATAATGGTATAAATTTAATCTCTAATAAAGACCTGACTTCCCAATTATCTGAATTATCCTGGTATTAGAGGAAGAAGAAGGAAGAGAAAGAAGAGAAAAGAAATAAACAAAAAGAAAAAAATAACTAAAACCTCCCATCTTATTGGACTAAATAAAACCAAGAGAATTAATAAATGGCTTTTTTTAAGGTAAATTCTTATGTGCCTAAAAATAATATTTATTTTTGAGTTTTTTCCAGAGATTGTGGCATGGAAGACCACAGATGATGGGTACAAAAGAAATGCCACTTTTGGAGTGGTGGTGGTGGTGGTTGGCAAGCTTTCCAACTGTCTTTATGGAAAGACACAAAGGAAAGGGTAAAGACAGCCAAAACGATTCAATTGCAGAAACTCAGTGTCTGAATATGGAGCCCTGGCAACACAGCCCTTGTGTAGTGGGAAAATGCCAGGAATACTCTCTACTTCCTTTTCCCTCCTACCCAATCCTTACTCCAACTCTGAAGTGAGAACCATTATATTGCTTTGATTTTTCTTCAGCAAAGGAGAGAGAGAATGGGCTCCCAAGCAAGCTGAGCAAGTGGCTTATCCCTACACTTCTCCATAACGAAGGCCTATTCTTGAGGGAAAAGATTTTTCCAGAGCCTTATCCCACCTAGAAAGGCCTTTCCTCTCATTCCATCTGCCTCTAGCCTTCTTGTCTCAGCAAAAGTGTGGGGGAATGGAATATAGTCAAGAAATAGTCAATGGAACATAGTCATGAAATCTATTTCTTTAAGGAAATATATTGGGAATACTGAAGCCAGGGAAATAAGGAAGTGAATATGTGGGGGCAGGGTATGCAACTGAAAACTCTTGTGAAAATCAGAGTCCAGAGACACAGGTTCACTAAAAGACTGAGATTTAATTGGAAGCTTACAGAACATTCCCCTCTCCCAGACCTTGCCACCACATCAACAAGACTCCAGTATAATTACAGTGGGTGACAGCTGAAAGCAGTAAGACACATAATCTCTCTGAAGGGAAATACTTAGAGAAGGCCAGAGTCAATGGGGGAGACCAATGCAAGGGTCTCGGAGGAATTTGAAGTCTCTGCCACCTACATGTTTGCTATAGCAAACATTAAACATAGTCCAATTCCTAGCCAGATTAACATAATACCTCACATTAAAGACCTATTTAATCATTTTCTACTACTTGGAGCAACATGTTTGGCTGTCAACAGATAATTAAAAAGTATGACAAAAATCAAGGAAAAAAACACATTCTGAAAAGACAAAGCAACCATTACAACCAGACTTATATATGTAACACAGAGGTTGGAATTACTGGACAGAAAATTTAAAATAACTCTGACTAATATATTAAGGGCTCTAATGGAAAAAGTAGACAACATGTAAGAACAGATAGGGAATATAAGCAGAGAGATGGAAACTCTTAGAAAGGACAAAAAGATATTGCTAGAAATCAAAAAGACTGCAACAGAAATGGAAAATGCCTCTGATGGGCTTATCAGTAGACTTGGTTGATAAAAGAATCAATGAGTTTTAAGATAGGTCAATAGAAACTTTCCAAACTAAAATACAAAAAGAAAAAAAAATTTTTTAATTGGAACATTCAAGAACTGTAAAAAATTTCAAAAGTTGTAAAATGTGCATAATTGGAACACCAGAAGGAGAAAGAATGGAGCAAAAGAAATATTCGAATTATTAAAGGATAAGAATTTTCCAAAATTAATGACAGACATCAAACCACAGATCCACAGATCCAAGAAACTAAGCATTAAGCAGGGTAAAATCCACACCTAAGCATATAATATTCAAATTGCAGGGAACTAAAGACAAAGAAAGGAATGGGTATGACTCAGACAGGAATGGATAAATATATACCATACTAACAGTAATTAAAAGAAATCTGAAGTAGCTATGCTAATTCTAGACAAAGCTGACTTCAGAACAAGAAACATTTTCAGGGATAAGAAGGGACATTACATAACAATAAGGAAAACATTACATAGTTATAATGTCCAAAAAGACAATAACTCTAAATGTGTATAAATCTAACTAGAGAACGTCAAGATACATGAAGCAGAAACTTAAAGAACTGAATGGAGAAATAGACAAATCCACCATTATAGTTAGAGCGTTAAACATCCCTCTGTCAGTAACTGATATGTCAAGAAGGAAGAAAATCAATAATAACATAGTTGACCTGAATAGCACTATCAACAAATTTGATGTAATTAACATTTATGTAATATCCATCCAAAAGAGGCATAATGAATATTTCTCTCAAATTCACCTGCAACATTTACCAGGACCACATTCTGGTCCATAAAATATACCTTAGCAAATTTAAAAGAATAGAAATCATAAAAATGAAACTAAAATAGAAATCAATAACAGAAAGATAGCTGGAAAACTCCAAAATGTTTGGAAGTTTAAAAACATACTTTTAAATAGCAGATGGATCAAAAAATAAATCTCAAGATAAATTTTTTAATGTTTTTAATTAAATAAAAATGAAGATAGAGGATATCAAAATTTGTGGAGTAAAGCAAAAGCAATGCATAGTGGGAAATTCCTAACAATAGCTTTAAATACATCAAATAACTTAGATGAAGTGATCAATTCCTTGGTCAAAACTCATACAAGGGGCCTCCCTGGTGGCGCAGTGGTTGAGAGTCCGCCTGCCGATGCAGGGGATACGGGTTCGTGCCCCGGTCTGGGAGGATCCCATATGCCGCGGAGCGGCTGGGCCCGTGAGCCATGGCTGCTGAGCCTGCGCATCCGGAGCCTGTGCTCCGCAACGGGAGAGGCCACAACAGTGAGAGGCCCGCATACCACAAAAAAAAAAAAAAAAAAAAAAAAAAAAAAAAAAAAACTCATACAAGGGGAAACAGATAATCTGAATAGTGCTGGAAAAATCAAAAATATAGAGATGGTTAACAGATCATTTGTTGCATTTATCAAAACTCATAGATTTCATAGTGCATCAAGTGAGTCTTAATGTATGCAAATAAAAAATCATTTAGGAGGCTGAAAGACCACAGGGTGGAATGCAGATTGTAAAATATAAATCTGACTGTATTACAAAGATATGAATTAGGGTCACTGAAGGAGGAGGAAGAAAATGATACTGACCTAAGTAACTCTGGGAATGGGTAGAGTCTGTTAGAATAAAGGTAAAAGGAAGAGTATATAAGTGTTGTAGTTGATAAAGTTGTTTCTCATAGAAATTGGATAGTGAATGGCAGGAGTGGCGGAGAGTGTCTCACTGTTGCAGTGAGAGGTGATAGTAAATAAGTGGAGGAGTCTAGAATAATCCATGTGGTGGTACTGGTTAGATTTGGAAACATCATATGAGCTCATGCTTAGCTTAAAATAGATACACATGGTTACATAAAGAGATATTTATAGATTTGTGTACATACAGGGATTAGCACACTCATGTATCTCCTTGCTCTGTCAGCTGAGATGGCCTACAAGCAATAACACACCAGTAGCAACAAGCACACCTAGGGCTTACATGTTGGTTTCTAATACCATTTTCCAGTAAGAAGAACCAGGACTCCTTGAAGAAACAGCTGATTATAGAACTGGGGCAGGAAATACAAAGGAGCCTGGAGCATTCTGTTGTGTCAGAAAGTAAGAAAGTGCTCACACACACACAAACACTCATACACAAAAACATACACGGAAACACACACTATGGTAATATTTCAAGGAGACAAATGGCCAACCGAAGAACCTCTCAACTGCCAAAGTTGGAATAAATTGAGCAAGAAAATAGTTTTGGATTATGACCCAAAGTATAGAATAAATGTCTATGAGTCAATACTGATATAAATAAATGACCAAAAAAATGAAAAGGTAAATCTTCCATTCAGAAGAATTCCATATAATTTATGCAGATATTCTACTCCCACAGAAGTAGAGCACACTTCCCCACTCAAGTGTGGGTTGTGCCTAGTGACTTCCTTGCAAAGAGGACAGAGGGGAAATAAAGAGGATAACTTGACAGTGGAGAAACCTAACAAATACTATCTTAGACAGGTGGTCAAGGTGAGTGCTGACAGTAATGTTATGTTGGTAGTACATACCATTAACATGATAGGATAAGAATAACACTTTACCTCTGTGCCAAGAGACATTCTAGGAAATTCTTGGCCAGCACTCCTCAAAATTGGCAAGGTCATTAAAAACAAGGAAAGTCTGAGAAATTGTCACAGCCAAGAGGAGCCTATGGAAACATGAAAACTAATGCAATGTGGCATATTAGATGGGATATTGGAACAGAAAAAGGACACTGGATAAAAACTAAGGAAATCTGAATAAAGTATGGACTTCAGTTAATGATATTGTGGCAACGTTGGTTCATTAATTGTGACAAATGTACCAATGCAAGATGGTAGCAATAGGGGGAACTGGATGTGAGGTATATGGAAACTCTCTGTACAGATTATCTTTACAATTTTTTCTGCGAATCTAAAACTTCTTTAAAACAAAGTTTAGGGCTTCCCTGGTGGCGCAGTGGTTGAGAGTCCGCCTGCCGATGCAGGGGACACAGGTTTGTGCCCCGGTCCGGGAAGATCCCACATGCCACGGAGTGGCTGGGCCCGTGAGCCATGGCCGCTGAGCCTGAGCGTCTGGAGCCTGTGCTCCGCAGCGGGAGAGACCACAGCAGTGAGAGCCCTGCATACCACAAAACAAAAACAAAAACAAAAAACCCACTATTAACACTTTGGAGTATTGTTTTTTTGACTTATATGTTTTTCCCAAAATTATAACCATAACGTATGTACCATTTTGAACTTCTTTTTCCACATAAAAGTATATTTTGAAGGTCAATTCATTATAAAAATAGACAACTTTATTTTAATTTTTATATGTGATAAAGTCTTCTGTTATGCTTTTGTAGTATAATTCATTTAACCAATTCCCCTATTGAAAGATATTTAAGATACAGGTTTTCCTTCAAACTCTTTGTAAGCATATTAATGAATTTTCATAGGCTGAAATCCTGGAAGTGGATTTGTTCAATTAGAGGGTAGGTTCTTTTTAAAGACTCTATATATATATTGATAAATTTCCCTGAAGAATGGCTGTGCAATTTTATATGCCTCCCAGCAGTATAAGAGTGTGGAATTTTCTTTATATTCCTCCAAAATTTAGGATTATGTGCTTAAAATTAAAATAAATATTTGCCAATCTAAAAGAAAAAAATTGTTACCTTATTGTCATTTTAATTTACATTTCTTTGCTCATGAGGTTGAAAATATATCCACTGGTCATTTTCGTTTCTTTTGGGAATAATCTCTTCATAGCCTTTGTTAATAAGAGTAACACTTTGTTATATTGTGCTAGGACACAAAATATGCCAGTATTTTTCTCAGTTTGGTTTAAAATTTCTTTATGTTTTCTTTTTTTGTTCCCTTCTCTCCCTTTCTTTCCTTCCTTCCCTTCTTTTCCTTCCCATTTCTTTCTTTCTTTCTTTCTTTTAAAATTATTTATTTATTTATTTATGGCTGTGTTGGGTCTTCGTTTCTGTGCGAGGGCTTTCTCTAGTTGTGGCAAGTGGGGGCCACTCCTCATCACGGTGCGCGGGCCTCTCACTATCGCGGCCTCTCTTGTTGCAGGGCACAGGCTCCAGACGCGCAGGCTCAGTAATTGTGGCTCACGGGGCCAGCTGCTCTGCGGCATGTGGGATCTTCCCAGACCAGGGCTCGAACCCATATGTCCTGCATTGGCAGGCGGACTCTCAACCACTGCGCCACCAGGGAAGCCCCCCATTTCTTTCTTTCTTTCTTTCTTTCTTTCTTTCTTTTTTTTTTTCATAAAGTCAATTACATCAAGGACTTGCTTTGTGGTTATATTTTAGAACTCATGCTTATGAGAGCCCCTCAATCTTAAGAATATAAATATTCACTTAAATATTATTTATAAATTTAACCCCCTAACCCATTTATGTTGTTATTTGTTGTGAGGTAAAGATATAGCTTATTTTTTTCTGAGAAAGTATTAACTAACAACCCTAACACTCCTTATTCAACCATACATCCTTTTCCTACTGATTTAAAATGTCACTATTATCATACTTTTAATACTTGAATGCATTTGTTTCTATTACTTGGTCTTCTAATGTGTTCCTTTGATTTCAATGCCTATTCCAGCACATTCAATACTTTTAATTTGTTGTTTTTATTTTGATGACTAAGTTGATAACATCCTGGATCTTTTTTGCTGCTTAGCAAAGTTCAATAAGCTTGAGAATGTACAGATTTCAGGAAGTCTTTTCTTCTTTGCCTACCTCCTGGGAGAAAGGGGGCGTGGAATTCACTAATCAGAGGAGAGGTTTCAGTGTCAAATGCTCTGGCCTTGTCTTTGTGAAAGAGGAGACCATTTCATGATCAATGATTATCCATATGTTAATTCCATTTAAAAGACAAGCAATTTAGTGACCTGTATGTTCAGATGTTAACACATGTTAAGTGCAATTGGTTCTCCTGTTTTAGGTTGTAAGCTTAACACTAAAGAGGTCAAGAAGGATTAGTCTCCACACCAGTCTGTCCCCATCCCATTGCAGTAGCACAGGACAGCCTCACAATATAGGTCAGAAGCTTTCTCACTCATTCAAATGAATGCCACCTCTCCATTTAAGCATCTATGCTTCACTGCTACCAAAGCAAGCTCCCTGGGTGGAAAAATGCTTTTTACCACGACCCTCCACTCTCTTTTAACGTTTCTGATAACTCTATTGCACC
Source organism: Hyperoodon ampullatus (assembly GCF_949752795.1). Lineage (NCBI taxonomy): Eukaryota > Metazoa > Chordata > Mammalia > Artiodactyla > Ziphiidae > Hyperoodon > Hyperoodon ampullatus. The sequence continues at coordinate 67,465,074 of NC_136921.1, forward strand.
ATCAAAAAGAAAACTTGATTGCTAACAGAAGTACTTTCTTTCTTTGGGGTTGGATCATCAGTTAGAGTTCTATTTGTGGCTTTGCTTGATAAGATTAAAAAAATTCCAGAGATTTAAAAAATTAAGCAGTCCCAAGTGACCCACTGGATCATGGTAAGGTTGGACTCATAGGTGAGAACATTTCCTTTTTTTTTAATTTTTTAATCTTACCTTTATATTTGCTCTATGTTTTCCAGGAAAGCAGTAATTTATATTTCAGTTTGATGCTTTTATTCTTGACATTTACATGTTTCTCTACAAATAAAATGATTTAGTGGCTAAGAAGCATGGACTCCAAAGCCAAATTCCCTGGATTCAAATTCTGGATTTACTACTGGTATGAATAATTATGTAGAACTGGGAAAGAAAAAAGGATCACAATGATTTTTCAGCATCATACTGGAGCTTTGTTGAAAAGGCCCAACCAAGGATTATTTAATTAAGTAGAGGATGTACTTTGTTTGATTTACAACTTAGATCAGCTACTGTCAAACATTTTGCACTCAAGACCCTTTACTTTTTTTTTTTTTTTTTTTTGCCCATGCCCTGCGGCTTGCAGGATTTCAGTTCCCTGACCAGGGATTGAACCCGGGCCACAGCAGTGAAAGCCCAGAATCCTAACCACTAGGCCACCAGGGAACTCCCAAGATCCTTTACATTTTAAAGAATTACTGAGGAAGGCAAATAACTTTTTGTTTGTGTAGGTGAATTCATCGATACTTATCCTATTAGAAATTAAAAGTGAAAAAATTTTGAAGTGTTTATTTTTCAGTTCATGTAAAATAAAATTTCAGGGTTTACACAAATGTCTAAGATGAACCTAACATTCCCCAACAGACCTTAGCCATCTTGCACTTCCTTCAATATAGAAAGCGAAGTAAAGCCAAGGGACTGCAAAATCACTGTACATGGTGAATTTTTCCCAAGGGCAAATGCTCTGTAAAATGAGCCACAGACCTAGCTGAGTTGACTCAATGGGGTTTTGTTTTTGGACAGCTCTCTCCTGTAAGTCCTGCTTTGCTCCTGTTGACTCAGGTATTTGCCAGTTATTGGGTGAGTGCAAAACATCTGACTACAATAGAAATAAGCCTTCCATGGAGTCACACAGACCCAGGCAGAATTTAGCCAAGAACACAGTGAACATGAAACCTGAAGAGCGTTCATGAACAAACCCCTGAGCCCAGGCTGCAATGTTTACTTATATTGATATTCATTAAAATAGTTGGAATGTGAACCAGGGACAAACTACTATTTTAAAGCTTCCAGGAGTTGTTTGTTTTGGTTTGGTTTTTTCTTATTGCTTGAGGTGGAGTGAAGTTAGAGACTTAAAGCAGGCGAAGGAATATTTCCATTCTGTGGTTGAAATAGAATTTGTCCTAGGTTAGATCTTTCCTTCTTTCCAGGAGGCATCACTCTAGCCAGTCTTTTTAGTCATGGAGATGCAGAGTCATTGTACCTGGGGAAACAAACCCAAAGGCAGAGACTGCAGGCTGAGATGTTATTCCATAATTGATGCAGACTGCTGTCTTGGCCTTTGCTGGGGTGTGTCTGACTATGTCTAGATGCTCTTTCTCTTTCTGAGGCCAGATGGACAACACTCCTGGACATGATAAAAGAAAGCACTAGGGAACAATTCAATCTTATTTCCTAAAAAAAATGATAAATAGATAATTCAATTTTTCCTTTAACATGGTTGACTTTTTTTTTATCGACAGCTTAGAAAAGTTTTGACTTCATGACTCTAGATTGGTAATGCCATGTAAGTTTTTCAGATTGTTGCTGAATTTGGGAAAAACTCTATTCAGTTTCACTCATGGACAAGTTGAAAGATATCACAGCACTTCAAATTTTCTTGTGAAATGATTAATCTTAAACACTCTTCGAATTGATATATTCATTAATTAGTTTGTCACCAATGTCCTTGTTTTTGAGCTTATTGAGTTTTTGTGCTTGTTTTGTGCTTGTTTTTGTGCTTATTGAACATGAAGGAAATGTTCATGTTGTCTTTGCTGATGTCTTTTCATCATATCTAAAATTTGAAGCTTTTTAAAACCTATTCATATGGTTCGCTCCTCATCACTAATGGAATTATCAAATAATCCAAGGACTTCTTCAATTCTTCTTTTCAAAATTTATCATTTCCTCTTAATGAATTACTCCCTTTGTTATGATTTGAAGAAATATTTTGTTATATCTTACTTTTTGAAGTCAGAATAATTTCTTTTGATTTTATTGTTCCTACATATTGCTTGTATTTCACATTTCATTAACTGTTTTTCTCTAATTTCTTTGAAAGAAATGTCCTTGAGTTTAGGGACAAAGATCAGCCTAAAGTATGTCTACATTCCTGGGATTTCCTGGAGTAACATCTCCTACCTCCCAAGGGCAGGGTGCCTTCTTGCTCCAGTGGCAAAATTTAAATCATAAAGTGAGTTCTCAGATGCTCAATCTGCCAGCTACGTTTCTGTGAGCACATTTTGCTCGCCTTCATTGTTTAAGGCTGTAATGTTTTATTTATTTTAGGACACGTTACACATTTCTACGCAAAAGTGAATCTGGCACACTTTTTCTCAGTATGCAGAAATGAGGGTTTGCTAGAGAAATCTGCAAAGGAAAATATCTCTAACAATGCCCACGTCCATTTGTGGGAACAGAATTAAAATAGAAATAAAGTGATGTGCATCGTTTCTGCTCCCTTTTTTCTCTTTTCCTGGAGCATGGAAGGAAGTGCAGCCTCTTCCATGGTTTCAGACTCTGGAGAAACTTTTATATAATCACTAATTCTGACAGTTTTCCATGAATCTCTGAGAAAAACACAGGAAAAGCTTCAGAGTGGGTCCTTGGGGAAACTGAACTTGGGTAGACGCCTGAGACTTCATGTGACTCAGTGGAGACACATGTGGCTCATTTATGCACAGAATTTCTTCCTTCCTGTGTGTTTTCTTACATGTCAGCTTCAGAAAGTTCCTTCCACAAAGCTTTGACAAAGTTCTGGAATCATGCAGAAGTATCCCTGGAAGACAGATGACACCATACTCCTCATCTTTCCATGGAGGAGAGGCTATCTTCAAATTTTCTTTGGGCAATGACAACCAGGAAGATGAGCATTTGGATGCTGTGCTAATATAACATATTTCCTTATGTAAAACATCTGTCTTTAGGGCCCCAAATTAAATTTTCTCTTTTATTACTCATTCATGATGAACCTAAAAGACTTTAATGTGATCTGTTTAGCATCTGCTAAAATCGTGTCCATCGACAACATTCTTATCTCTTTGGACCAAATGCAACCCTCAGATGACTGCATGGTTTTACCAACAGCTCCTTTGGATTTATCACCCTTTTATTGCTCTGATTTCTGGATTCAGATAGCTTGCTCAGTTTTCACATTTGATAAGCTTCCTGTCTCAGTTTCACTCTTGTTTCCACATCTGTTTCTCACTTTTTTCCAGAAACAGATGTAGCCATTCCCAAAATTGATTTGCTAAATGCAATTTACAGGGTCCATGTTTTCATGGATAAACTCTTCAGGGGTCTGTAAATCTTTGTGAAATCTTTATGAAATAGTATTTTCATCCCAATGCTGGTTTTTCAAACACTTCTTGGAGCTTTGTTTGTTTTTTTTCCTGACATACAGAAAAGATTTTTAGGGAAAAAAAATTGGGTCCACTAGTACAACAGAGTTATTTGGGTGAGGAACTTCATTTTGAATATTAACAACAGGCACAGATCTGGGCATCCAAAAGGCTGAGTTTGGAGACAGAACAGCAAGTGGAATGGAAGGAAGGCTAAGGGGAGCTGATCCAGGTGTAAGAATGCTTAGGAAAAGGACAACTGGTCAGGCCAAATATGACTTATCTCAATTACAGGTGCTGCTGTGGGTACAGGTACAAACACTCAAAATCTATCAGGTGGATGGCCCTCCTGCTTGCCTAAACTTCTTTCAGTGCGAAAGTTGGGTTTTGGCCACTGGCCAATGGTGAAGGGTTCTAGACCTTGAGGGACCAGGCAAGAGCAGGGCAGGACCTGAAGCCTCAGCTCAAATTAGATACTCAGACCAGGGCCCAAGGAAACAGCATGGTTCGAAAACAAGTTGCAGAGAAGTGGGGAAATACAAAGACAAAATGGCAGTGGAGGTACAGAAATCGGCACAGATTAATAGAAACACTCCAAGCAGCCAGGCTGAGCTACCAATTTCTTACTAATCCTTTCTTACATCTGCAGAGATAAGTTCACATAAAAAGAGGGTTGGATCCTTTCTCAAAAATACTCTAATAAATACATCACAATGGAAAAATTCATATGCTTAAGGAGCTCAATGCTCTTCTCTTGTCTCCTCCCCTCCTTCCAATAATATTGGCTTTTGCACTAGAGCTCCCCAGTCCCTGTTCTCACGGCAACTCGCAGGAGAGAATGAAAGTGCAGGGTGGACAAGGCGATAGAGAAGCAAGAAAAAACATGTCCTGAGGCAGTGCGTGGCGCCCCCTTTAGCCCCTGCCACACCCCCAAACAGTATTCCTGTTCTGCACGGAAAGGGGATTTCCTCCTCCTCCCTCCCCCGCTCCCACCTGATTTCTCCACATCTGGAATCCTAAGCCAGCCAAGGAGGTATGGAAACAAAATTTAAGATGTGCTGAGTTGCTTCCCAGAGGGAAATGGAAGCTGTAGCCCAAAACTAGAGGAAACGAGGCTTTTCCAAGCCGAGGTGGGAACTGCGATGAGGTAAGAAGAGCACACCTTTGGGGAGTTCTTTTGGGTTCCTTGTTCACCCAAATTTGCTTTGTGTGCAGGAGGGTGAGGGCCTGAACCCTTCCCGGCTTCTGTGCCGTTTCCACATGTTTACAACTGCTGAGCGTCCACTCAGAGTTCCTGCGATGTGTGTTAACGCCTACCCTGGCTGCGAGAGCCCAGAGCAGATGGCCAGCATGTGTTTCCAGTGGGCTGGGGTATGTTCTCGTCAGACTGCGTCCACAGGAGAGTCGTAAAATACTTCGCCCTGTCTTTCCTTTTAGTTCCTCCCTACACATGCATGTGGGATTTGTGAGCTGAGTGTGTGAAACAGGAGTGAAATGAAATCTGCCCCTAGAGTTGATGCAGGAGGTTCTTATTTGGGGGGAGAGGCAAAGGGAAATTTCTAGAGTCTTCGGATGGAGCAGTGACTCAATAGTTCATTGAATTGAATTCTTGTGGGTCCATAAAAAATGGCCTCCATAGTCTAATCTTTCAAAATATGTTTGACTTACAATTATTGACAAATCCAAGAAGCATAGAGGATTTGGTCTCTTTCTTTTTCTTCCTTCCTTCCTCCCTTCCTTCCTTCCTTCCTTCCTCTCTTTCTTCCTTTCTTTCTTTCTCTCTTTCTTTCTTCCTTTCTTTCTCTCTTTCTTTCCTTCCTTCTCTCTTTCTTTCTTTCCTTCTCTCTTTCTTTCTCATCTCTCTCTCTCACCCTCCCTCCCTCCCTTCTCCCTTCCTGTTTTTCTTTCTTTTTTGGTTTCTTTCTTTTAAGAAGACCCAGAGACCCTTCTGCTCCAGACCCCTTTCAAGTTCCTTATGTTTCAGGAATGTACTGGAAGCAGTGAAGTGTTATTTAGCATCTGCTTCTGCATAGGAAAAGAATGATTTAATCACTAATGCAGATCTCCAACGAGCAGTGTCTGGTTGATTTGCAGCAGCTAACTCTCTGTTCCATCATGAACCAATCAAGCTCTCAGTTAATATGTGAAACGTGGTACAAAATAAAACATATCTTTTTTAAAGTTGGTTTTGAAATGCTGCTGAGACAACCAATGATTATTGTGCACCCACTATGTACAAGGCCTAATGTATGCCAGAAGCCAAACCTTCCTTGTTTTTGTGGATCAACTTTTCCAAGACTTTGTTAGCCCATTGCCCTGCCCACCCTCCCCCCCCCCCCCCAGGATAATATTCTGCGTGCTACCCCAGGCACAGAGAGCATGACTGTTTCATTTAGAGTGGCCTTCTGAGTAGCTGATGCAATTAAAGAAAACAGTCTTAAGGATCTAAACACTGCAGCCATGTCCCCTCTGTTCCCATGCCCCATTGCCATTTATATCTGTATATACTGTGTTCTATTCTGGAGTAACTTGAAACAAGATCTTTAAAACTTAATTATTTTGTGCTTATTCTCAAAAAAGAATGTAAATGATTTTTACTCTGTTAATAAAGGAGGGTTTTGTAAAGCATATATGTTTTCACTACGAAAGGAGAGTGAGGTTCAAGTAAAACAATTTAAATGTAAAAGATAGAATGTGTATAAAGGCTTCTCTTCAAATAGGAATAGAAGGGAGTTTTTGTCTGTTTTATGAAGCAGTAAGAAGTTGTAGCTTTGAGAAGATAGATGAATTTTCTATTGCAAGGGTATCAAAAAGATGATAATATTGGTATTTCTCAACAGGAAATGTTTTGTAGAAATATTTCAATGTAATTTAAACTTAGATGAAGAAATTATTCACCTCTCTCTCTCTCTCTAGCCCCCCTCTTTCTTTCTCTCTCTATAATATATATCATATATATTATCTAATAATATATATGTATATATAATTTAATAATGGTTCAATGTAGTAGCTAGTTTGGCACAGATTTAGTTATATACACAAAATGTGCTATAGCATTACTTTTTGCTCAACTTAATCTGTTTCAAAATTTAAAATCAGCACCATTTTACTAAAGCTTTTCCTGCCCAAGAGAAAAGAAAAAATTTTTTTTCTCTTGTAGGCTTAATTTTCCATGTCTGCCACCACCTCCACCAACAGCAAATGAATTGAAGGGTGGAAATTTCATAGTTTCCTATCTGGTTGATTTATCTCCACAGACAAACATACCTCAAGTCTTTGGTTTTGGGGGTCAATGAATATTTGGAATCAAAATAGTATCTTTACAGTCTTTGGCTATAGATTAATTAGGACTTGTCAATCCACAATATTTCTTTACCCAGATTAGGGGAAAATATCTAGAGTAAGGGCCTGCAAACTTTTCTGTAAAGAGCCAGTAGCAAAGATTTTCAGCTTTGCAGGCCATGCTATCTCTGTGGCTACTACTGGACTCTGCACACAGCTCTGTCTATGTGCAAATCTGCCATAGACAGTGAATACCCAAATGGCCATGTCTGTGTTCCAATAAAACTTTATTTACAAAAACAGGCGGCAGGTCAGGTTTGCCCCCCACTCCCACCCCGCCATCCCCCCGCCCCAGACTGTATTTGCTCATCCCTGCTCTAAGCCAACAGATCTACCTCATTCTCAGGATTTCACCTCACCCAATTGAAGAAAGCTTTCCACACTTCTTATTCTTTCCATTCTACTGTTTCATTTAAGATGAGTCTCCACGTACAGACTGAAGTGGACATTAGGGCATGAGCTACACCAAGGCTTCCCAAAGTATGTTCCACAGAATACCAACTCCTGAAAGACATATAATGAAAAACAGAACTAAATGAATTTTGGAATCACTATATACTATTTTCCCTACAGATTCAGTGGAAGCCTACACTTGGAGTTTACCTCGGAGTTTCTCACACTTGGAAACCTTTTTGAACATATGTCTATAAGCATCTTGTACGGGTACAGTTCTGTGGGGCATGCACTGGGAATGGTGACCTAGATATAGCAAAGGCCTTCAAAATCTTTTGTATTGTTTATTGGATATTTTCAATTAAACTGAAAATATTTTTGAATTATCCCAATACCTTTTAATAGCCAATTTTTTCATGATTTTTTCAAAATATCTTGGACTTCTAAAATTTTGAAAGCAGCATGCAAATTTTGTCATATATATAGTTGCCTTATCATTAAGGTTTAAAGGAGTTTGACATAAAGGCTGCCTAACATATTACTTTCATCTCTGAGACTGCTTACACTGTTTATTACAAGTGAAGATGGAGGAGACAGTTCTCCTTTTTCATTATGGGAAGGATTTATCTGACCCCATCTCACACAGACCAACACAACAGTAACTTCAACTAGGCCAACTTATGTGCAAAGCTCTGTGCTTAATATAATAGAGGCATAAGGTTAGTTAATGTGCACAAAATGAGTAACTATTAGCAGTGTTTTACAGATGAGGAAAATGATGATTAAAAGGTTATCAGTAACTTGCCCAAAGTCAGACAGCTCTAGTCAATAGCAGCACTGAGATTTGAGCTACCTGTCACTTTTTTCCTAATGGAATACCCTCACTGGAAAATTATTTCATCTCTGTCTAACTAAGGTCAGTGAAATGATTTTCATATTTACATATGACTAGAAAATTTATCTAAGAAAAAGCACTAGTTTCAACTTCCCCAAATGGGATTATTTTGAGATCTGAAATCATCCAAATTATCCTCAAAAAGTGCTTTCAGTTATAAGAAAAGAAAAAAAGTTAGTTATACTTTAATAAATTTATCACATTAATATAGGTCAAAGTTATGAATATTGTTGTAATTTTATAAGCCAGATACATACCTGATGATTTGTAAAAATCCTTTGTGTATTAAAGTTTTTATTTCATTTCTGTCTTTTTTATGATATTTGAAAATAATTTTTATTTTTCAACAGGATAAAAAAAAGGTTTACCATTGTTTTATAAATGTTTCATCACATATAGGCAATTTTTTTTTGTTTTCATTAGATACTTGATCAGGAACACAATCTCGATTAGAATACTATTTTTATAAAGATATAAGATCTGCTCAGGAGTGATTCATTTTATAACATTATACCCAAGAGCACATCAGGGTGAAAACAGAGGAGGAATTATTGAGAAGAAATATGTATGACTGTTTCAGTTTATATACATATATTAGAAGAGGGGGAAAAAAAGAGAGAAATGTAAAGGTTGCTGTATTAGTTTCCAAAGGCTGTCATAACAAATTAGGTCAAACTAGATGGCTTACATCAACTGAAATATATTCTCTCACAGTTTTAGAAGTTAGAAGTCCGAAATCAAGGTGTCAGCAGGGCTTTGCTGCCTCTGGAGGCTCCAGGGAAGAATCCTTCCTGCCTCTTCCAGTTTCTGGTAGTTGCCAGCAATCCTCGGCATGCTCTGGTTTGTGGCAGCATAACTCCACGTTCTGTCTTCATACTCACATGGCCATCTTCCTTTTGTGTGTATCTGTGTCCAAATTTCCCTTTCCTAATAAGGGCACCAGTCATTGGATTAGGACCTACTCTAATGACCTCATCTTAACTTGATTACATCTGCAAAGACCCTATCTCCAAATTAGGTCACTTCACAGGTCCCAAGAGTTAGAAATTCAACATATCTTTTGTGGGGGACACAATTCAATCCAGTTCGGTTGCCACTGTAAAGGAAATAACTAGGGGTTTGAATATCAAGCAATTATCCTTCTCAGACAATATGAATTCATGTATCTATATTTAGCATTTGTTTTGAAGAATAATAATTCGCTCACTTATGTAGTCTTCTGTGACTCTGACCTGACCAAGTCACACTAAATAAGTGAGCCTGGATATGCAGCTAAAAATGCAAAACTCATGCCGTGAGCAGACAACTTGAGAAATTCTCTCACTTTTTACTTGCTGATCAGTAAAAACAGCTCTAAATAACTAAGGATAATTCATCTGTTACTTGACTTTTTAATTGAACAAGTAATTCATGAACATTTCAAAACTTTCAAACATAACAGAATGAAATTCAGCAAAAATTATACTGCCCAACCCTGAACTTCTGTTTTAGTTTCTCAAGTAACTTGCCTTGAGGTAATCAGTTTCTTCTGCATGCATAAGTGTTTGTGTGTGTGTGTGTGTATGTACATACAGTACATAAAATCCTTTTTTCTTTTTTACTATATTTAAGCTGTACCCATTGTTCTGCACCTTATTTTTCTCCTTGGTAATTACTTAATGTCAGTATATATAAATCCACCTCATTTATTTAATCACACATTATATTCCATTACATGGATAATCTATAAGTTATGTACTTTATATTTTTAAATTGAAAGATTGTTTTCCATTTTTGTTTGGTTGGCTCTTGTTTGGTTTTTTAGCTAGTTTGTTTTTAGTTAAAATGTTGCAACAAGTATCCTTGTGAAATGGAGCAAGACCCTATGGTCCTTGCCCTCCACACCATGTCCTAAGCCTGCCTTTTGTCTGTGGAAAAAATTTAGCCAAAGAATAAGTTTAATCAGAGAAGTGAGAAAATGTAGAAACAAAGGAAAACAGTCAAAGGAGACCAAATAATAGTTTAGTCATTAAGCATAGCCAAGGACATTTAGTTCCTCCTTAAGGGCTATAGATAATTTTCTGAGCCCTATCCTGTGAGCTGTCTTATAGATACTGAAACACCCACCAGGTGGGAGGAGTGAACTACATGATGACCAGGCTGTAGCCATGACATAAGCTGCCACAATTCCAAGAATTGGCCTCAAAGAAATAGAAACAAACCAACCCTGGAACTGAAGATTAACTGTACCTAAAACAATCGAGATGATGATGGTCAGACCACCAATGACCAATTTCAAGATGACTGTCAGAGCTGACTGTGCTGTTTCTGCACGTAGCCCCCTCCCTCTGTCTATAAAAGCTCTTGCCCCCTCATTGTCAGGGTGGAAGTTGGCCTTTGGACAGGCATGTGCCCTGCCCCTCCCCGGCTCCCCCACCATGGTTGCCGGCCTCCGAAATAAAGCAAACTTTCCTTTCCTACCAACACTTGTCTCTCGAGAACTGGCTTTCGAGAGGTGAGCAGCCGGACCTGGGTTCGGTTACAGATTTTGGCATGGTGAGCCAGACAGGGTAACACTTGTACATGCTTAAAAATATGTGCAAGTGTGTCTATGGGATAAATTCTAAAAGTAAAATTTCTGGGACAAAGGATGTATAAATTTTTAATTTAATAAATATTAACAAATTGCCTTTCAATGGGATCATTAAAATTTCACTTCAAGCAACAATGTAGGTTTCTATGTCCCAACTGTCATATCAACTCAAATGGTGTCTAATACTTTAATCTTTGCCAATGTGACAGGTGAAAAATTAAATCTCATTTGTCATTTTATCTTGTATTTTCTTAATTATGAATGTGGTTGCCCCTTTTTTCATCTATTTAAGAGCAATTTTGGCAGCAAAATTAAGTCAAACTAGATGGCTTACATCAACTGAAATATATTCTCTCACAGTTCTAGAAGTTAAAAGTCTTCTAGACTTCTATTTAAGCAAATGGCCAAAACTGAAATAAATTGAGCAAAAAAAGAGTTTTGGATTATAACCCAAAGTGTAGAATAATTGTCCATGACTCAACAGTGCTACAAAAAAATGACAAAAAAATGAAAAGACAAATCTCCCATTCAGAAGGATTCCATATAATTTATGTAGATGGTCCCCTCTCACAGAAATAGAGCACAGGGACTTCCCTGGTGGCGCAGTGGTTAAGAATCTGCCTGCCAATGCAGGCGTCACAGGTTCAATCCCTGGCCCGGGAAGATCGCACATGCTACAGAGCAGCTAAGCCCGTGTGCCACAACTACTGAGCCTGCACACTGCAACTGCTGAAGCCTGCGTGCCTAGAGCCCATGCTCTACATCAAGAGAAGTCACCACAATGAGAAGCCCGCACACCACAACGAAGAGTAGCCCCTGCTTGCCACAACTAGAGAGAAAGCCCATGCACAGCAAAAAAGACTTAACACAGCCAAAAAAAAACAGTAGAGCACAGTTGTTAGTCTTTTAAAATTATTTGATGAATTTTTAATAAAGATTAAGAAAACTAATCTTTAAAATATGTTTAATTTTCCCAATCTATACTATATTGCTTCTGGTTTGTGACAGCTTTGAGAAAGTTTTCTCCTACTCTAAAATTACATATTTAAAAAATTATTCCATATTTTTTCTATTATTTTTATGAATCATTTAATTATGCTCAACTCTTTGATCCCTGTGGCTTGATTTTGGAACAAGAAATGAAGAGAGAATACAATTTTTCCCTCATATGGTGAACTGTTTATTGAATAACCCCTTTTTTCCTTCACATATTGGAAATGTTCCCTAGATTATATTAGATTCTTACATGTTTTGTGGTCGCCATTTTGTTTTATTAATCTCTTAGTCTATTCATTAATCAATGCAGACTATTTTAATGGCTCTAGCTTTATAATATGTTTTAATTTTGGTAGATCTATTCCCCTTCATTATTCAAAAATATATTTTAATATAAAATTTTTTAATTAAAAAAATGTTTTTGCCAGATTTTTCTAGTAATGAGTACAAGCTTATTTTGCAGTATATAAACTTAAGACTCATCTTTTCTAGAATGCAAAAAACAAATCTGGTAAAAAAAATAAAGAACCTGTTAAACATATGTATTATTTTAGAAATAACTAATGTATTTATAATAACATAAAAAAGATAAGCTAGCCAGACAGTGTTGTTCTATTTACTCAAATTTTCTTAAGTTTCACAGCTGCTGTTACTGTCTTTTCTTTAGATCATGCCTATTTGTTAAATTTATTCCTATATGTATTTATTAAGTTTTGGTGCTACTGTAAACAAAATAATTTCTCACCATTAAATTTTTATACTGATTATTTTTATTATGCATAAAAATTATGTCTAAGGCTTTATTAAATTTGTAATAATCAATGCACTTAATGTTTTATTGCATGTCATAGTTTTTAGTTGCTTCTCTTTGCTTTCTAAATATTCTATCATAGCAGGTATAGATAATGATAATTTTCTCTCCTCTTTTCTAATTTGTTTATACTACTATTTTTTTTTCTCTTTTTGAATTGTATTGACTGATATTTCCAGAACAGGTCTTTTTTTTTTTTTTTTTGGCCAGGCTGAGGCTTGCGGGATCTTAGTTCCCCCACCAGGGATCAAACCCATGCTCCCTGCAGTGGAAGTGCAGAGTCCTCACTACTGGACCACCAGGGAATTCCCCCCAGAGCAGTTTTGATAAAAATAGGAATAGTGAGGGGCTTCCCTGGTGGTGCAGTGGTTGAGAGTCTGCCTGCCGATGCAGGGGACATGGGTTCGTGCCCCGGTCCGGGAAGATCCCACATGCCGTGGAGTGGCTAGGCCCGTGAGCCATGGCCACTGAGCCTGTGCATCCGGAGCCTGTGCTCCGCAATGGAAGAGGCCACAACAGTGAGAGGCCCGTGTACTGCCAAAAAAAAAAGAAATATTTATTAAGCGCTTCCTCTGGACTTGTTAATAAATGCCGTATCAAATTCTGCCTCTCAGTCGGTAGAAAAAAATTTTCATTCACTGATGGGATTTTAGGACCAGATTTCTGCAGGGCAGTAGGGAGACAATGTAGCAGAGTGGAAAGGATTGGACACTGAAAAAAAGGTAAACCTTGGATTGAAGCTGGTCTCCATTATTTACCAGTTATGTGATCTTGGACAACTCACTTAACCTCACTGAGAAAAAATACTGGAAGAGGGTTTGGAAGGATTGGGGGTAGCATGTAAACTCCTGATACATAGAAGTTTCTCAGTAATGGTGTCATTATATTGTAACTTCCTGCCCCAGGGCTTAGAGCCTGTGGGACAATTGAGTTCCCATTCATATTAATTAATGCCTGCGTTACACTTGCTGGACGCATTCACCCTGACCTCTCTTAATACCTCCCACAGTTATTGCTGGAAATCCCCAGGACGATGGCATTGAACCTGAGCTAAGAAACAAGCCCACACCTGTTCTTCCATCTCATCAATATCTCTCACCACTGCTCTTTCTGCCAGTGATTTCCAAGGGAACATGACGTTGCTCCATCAAGACCAGCCTCCACTGATAATTTACTAAGCCCTCTGGATGCCAAAAGTGCACCGTGGCATGAAAGGATAGACGGGAAGAATAGGGTAGCAGTCAGGACTTCTGAGGTTGCAACTGTAGAGAAGGAAAAAGTTTTCCTCAACCTCCTTAGGGTCCCTGCCTAGGTCTGAAAATTAAAATGACAAAGACTGATTAACAGGAGAAAAGCATACAAATTTTATTGAATTTTTACTTGTACCTGGGAGCCTTCACAAGAGAATAAAGATCTGCAGAAGTGAACAGAGCAAGAAACTTTTATACTTTTGGACAAAGGAACAATAAATTTGTGAAGAATTGACAAGATAAAGGGGTTTGGGCTGAGGGTAGTAAATGGTGAAGAAGTAACTAGAAAAGGCAAGCAATGGGGGGAGGGAGGTGCGGGGGGGAGGTCAGAGTGACTTTCCCACTTTTGCAGTTTTTCAAAAATTTCTTCGGCTTAAGATATTTTATATGCCAAATGTCCATGCTTTAGGATAGAATGTCCTGAACCCCGTCATAACTAAAGAAAACTGACACAAACTTAATGATGTGAAAAAGAATGTATTAGCCAATGTAACAGAAGTCATCAGTGTGTTTGGCTTCAGAGACAATGTGCACAAAGAATAAGAGTGCCAGTAAGACTTTGTCTATTTGCGTCCTTATCCCTGCTTTCCTCTCTGTAGACTTCACTCTCAGATAGGCATTTTCCATATGGTGGGCCCCATAGTTTTCAGAATTAAATCATCTAAGACACATGCCCCCCAAAAAATCTTCTCTTTACCTCTTGTCCCAACAAAAGACTTATGAATCCCATCGACACCGTTTGGTTGGCTTGTGAATGGATCAATATGACCAAGAAGAGACACGGGTTTGAATCATATGCCTTCTCCTGCATCTGGGGATTGGAGTCAACCCCACCCAAATTCCACAGATTATGACTGGAGGAAGGGAAGTTCTTTAATATGCCTTTACCAGAGGGTTGAAATGAGGCTGGACAGGAACAAATAATAAATGTCCACCTCAAATGGTCCTCCTAACACTGTTTTGGATTTTCTCTCCAAGCCTTGAGCTGTACTGCTTCATGACAGTACAAAGTCTGGCAGAGTCTTTTATGATCACCACTTCTCCCATCTGTGGCCCTAAACCCTCTTTCTTTTTTTTTTTTTTTTAAACATCTTTATTGGAGTAAAATTGCTTTACAATAGTGTGTTAGTTTCTGCTTTATAACAAAGTGAATCAGTTATACATATGTTCCCATATCTCTTCCCTCTTGTGTCTCCCTCCCTCCCTCCCACCCTCCCTATCCCACCCCTCTAGGTGGTCACAAAGCACCGAGCAAGTCCATATCCAGTCCTTAGGCTAACAGGGACATAGATGTTATCCTAACCAATCTCCCACCATTGCTCCCCTCTCTTCTGTTTCCTAGGCTTTCTTGTACACAAAACTCTTCCTTAAGCCACAAAATGTAAATCCCCTGTGCATATCAGCCAAAAGTTATAGACATAAAAGAGTGCCAATCGCCTACCAGTTCTGCAAATATCAATCCAGTTGGGGCTCATTTAGCTCTGCTTCATTATCATCCTATTATTATTATTGATATTATTTCAGATAGTGGATTTTCCCAGACACACATTCTGTCTTATTGTATGTTAGATCAGTCCTGGAGGCTTACCTCCATGCCTAATCTTACCTACAATATCTCAGCAACATCTAGAGACCCTGAAGGAGTGAGGACAAGTGCTTCTAGAGGCACAGGTGGTATAATTAGTAATATAAAGACAAAAGCATCCTTTACTGCATGCTAACCTCCTGGATAAGAGGTTGCTATATGGATGCCCTATGTAAGAGGAGTGCAACATCCTGGAAGTGGCTTAAAACATCTAATATTTGCTTTATCGCCTCTGTATCAGGCTTCCATTTCACTGTGGAAGCAGAAACTAAAGCAGCTTGCCAGGTCCCTATCTGACCTTCAGAAATAGAAGGGAAGCAATGTCAGCGACATTTACCTTGCACCTGCCCCCTAAAATATAGTATGATGTATTACAGAGGCTAAGTATAAGAGAGACCAGGATGGAGAATTCTCTCCCTTCTGCATTCTCAGAGATAACATGCCTGAGCCAAAGAGGAGAATTGAGCTCAGTCTGTAGAACATTTAATAAGGACTACATTTTAGTCCTAAGTAAATGAACTCTATTCCATTTACTTAGAAAAAGCCTTAATCCGCAATGTGTTTGCTTTCATAGCAATGTTCTTTTCGCTGACCATGGTACATGAACCAGAAACTTTATACACTGCAAACTCAGATCCTGAAAGAGTGTGACTAGTGATGGCAACAGAATTTAATATGAGCTCCTCATTCAATAGACTCCATTTACCTTATGCCTCAAATAGGAACCTTCCCTCAACTGGTAGAAAATTGGAAATGCCCTTCTCAATGGGGCTGTTTCATAAGGAGCAGAGAAAGGACACAACTAAGTTTCTCTGCTGTGTCTAATTCTACCATAATTATAAAGGCACAGTCAAGTGTATTTATACATTTAAAAATTACTAGAATCGGGACAATAAATAATGAGATTATGACATTTGACCCAATGATCTTTTCCATCTGCATCTCAGTATACAGACATTGATTCTAGGTCTTGTTATAAAATATGAAATCAATTTAAATTTGTTCCATAGGGATAGAGGAAAAAACAGAATATAGAAGAAACAGACCCTGGAGTGATCTGCTAGGTTAGAGAACTCTAAGACCTCTAAAGGGTCTTTTGCTTTATTAGCGTTTTCTCAATAAATAATTTGAATAGCAATTTATGCTCAACCTGAAATTAATTACTAATATATTAGAACTTATTAATACAGAATACAGAAAGTATTTTACTTTTGATGCCATGAGTAACTCTAAAACTGTAAATATGTAGTTAAGAAAATGTTGATGTGTATTGTAAGGTATAACAAGTGAAGCTAAATTCTTGGCCATGTCTTCTGCTTCATTATAAGGGGAAAATCTCAGAGCCTTTTATAATTGGCCCCTTAATTTTTTTTTTAATTATTATTATTTTTTGTGGTACGCGAGCCTCTCCCGTTGCAGAACACAAGCTCCGGATGCGCAGGCCCAGCGGCCATGGCTCACGGACCCAGCCTCTCTGCAGCATGTGGGATCCTCCCGGACCGGAGCACGAACCTGCGTCCACTGCATCGGCAGGTGGAGTCTCAACCACTGCGCCACCAGGGAAGCCCGGACCCTTAATTTTTGACATAATACCTTAATCATATTAACTTAGAGATCTCAATCCCTTGAACGCTTTTTATAATGTAATGAGGCTGAAAATATCATATGTGTAGTTTGTTTCTTTTTTTGGTCACCTGTATATGTATGTATGTGCATGAGGGCATATGAAAAAGTGGTAATATTTTTTTTTTGGCAAGTAAGATTCATTTTTCTAACAGATGATTAATTGCCAGTTTCATAGAAATCTGTTTAGGCAGTGTAACTGGAGTCAAAATCAAATTTTTAGTCGGTTGACCCAGAGCCCAAAAGTTTCAGTCTTTTGGTGAAATGCCCATGTTAAATGGCCATTTAATGGAAATTCATGGCTGAAAGCCCTAGGGATTAGGCAAAGCAATGAGATTGACAGCATGACACTCTCATATACATAAAAGAGGCAGAATAAAAGGATACATGTGGTTGGCTTTCCATTCCAAACAGAATTTTAGCCTCAAGTGGAAGGACGACCAGTGCATTCCAGGAGATGAAAGGAACTATCAGGAGATGAAAGGAACTATCACCTCACTCTCCTAAATGAAGTCATTGTTTAATAGACACAGATAAGACATCACCAAACACACAAACTCACTCTCCAGCAGAGGAAAGGATTCAGGTTCTGGCCCAAGAAAACAATTGCACATAGCCTCTTATTTTCATTTAATTTTACATGACTTGTCTGATTTATACACTGTAACACTGTACCCAATGATCAGGACCCAGGACCCAGGACGAGATGGCTTCACAGGTGCATTCTATAAAATATTTAGAGAAGACATACACCTATCCTTCTCAAACACTTCCAAAATATAGCAGAGGGAGGAACACTCCCAAACACATTCAACGAGGCCACCATCACCCTGATACCAAAACCAGACAAAGGTGTCTCAAAAAAAGTAAATTACAGACCAATAGCATTGATGAACATAGATGCAAAAATCCTCAACAAAATACTAGCAAGCAAAATCCAACAACACATTAAAAGGATCATACACCATGATCAAGTATGCAAGAATTCTTCAGTATACGCAAATCAATCAATGTGATACACCATATTAACAAATTGAAGAATAAAAACCATATGATCATCTCAATATATGCAAAAAAAGCTTTGACAAAATTCAACACTCATTTATGATAAAGACTCTCCAGAAAGTGGGCATAGAGGGAACCTAACTCAACATAATAAAGGCCATATATGACAAACCCACAGAAAACATCATTCTCAATGGTGAAAAACTGAAAGCATTTCCTCTAAGATCAGGAATGAGACAAGGAGGTCATTCTCACCACTATTATTCAACATAGTTTTGGAAGTCCTAGCCACAGCCATCAGAGAAGAAAAAGAAATAAAAGGAATACAAATTGGAAAACAAGAAGTAAAACTGTCACTGTTTGCAGATGACATGATACTATACATAGAGAATCCTAAAAATGCCAACAGAAAACTACTAGAGCTAATCAATGAATTTGGTAAAGTTGCAGGATACAAAATTACTGCACAGAAATCTCTTGCATTCCTATACGTTACTGATGAAAAATCGGAAAGAGAAATTATGGAAACACCCCCATTTACCATTGCAACAAATAGAATAAAATACCTAGGAATAAACCTACCTAAGGAGACAAAAGACCTGTATGCAGAAAACTACAATCACTGATGTAAGAAATTAAAGATGATACCAACAGATGGAGAGATATACCATGTTCTTGGATTGGAAGAATGAATATTGTGAAAATGACTATACTACCCAAAACAATCTACAGAGTCAATGCAATCCCTATCAAATTACCAATGGCAATTTTTACAGAACTAGGACAAATCATCTTCAAATTTGTATGGAGACACAAAAGACCCCGAATGGCCAAAGCAGTCTTGAGGGAATAAAAACAGAGCTGGAGGAATCAGACTCCCTGACTTCAGACTATACTACAAAGCTACAGTAATCAAGACAATATGGTACTGGCACAAAAACAGAAATATAGATCAATGGAGCAAGGTAGAAAGCCCAGAGATAAACCCACACACCTATGGTCAACTAACCTATGACAAAGGAGGCAAAGACATACAATGAAGAAAGGACAGTCTCTTCAATAAGTGTTGCTGGGAAAACTGGACAGCTACATGTAACAGAATGAAATTAGAACACTCCCTAACACCGTATAGAAAAATTAACTCAAAATGGATTCGAGACCTAAATGTAAGACCGGACACTATAAAACTCTTAGAGGAAAACATAGGAAGAACACTCTTTGACATAAATCACAGCAAGATCTTTTTTGATCCACCTCCTAGAATAATGGAAATAAAAACAAAAATAAACAAATGGGACCTAATGAAACCTCAAAGCTTTTGCACAGCAAAGGGAACCATAAACAAGACAAAAAGACAACCCTCAGAATGGGAGAAAATATTTGCAAACGAATCAATGGACAAAGGATTAATCTCCAAAATATATAAACATCCCATGCAGCTCAATACTAAAGAAACAAACAACCCAATCCAAAAACGGGCAGAAGACCTAAATAGACATTTCTCCAAGGAAGACATACAGATGGCCAAGAAGCACATGAAAAGCTGCTCAATATCACTAATTATTAGAGAAATGCAAATCAAAGCTACAACGGGAGACGCCACAAGAGTGAGAGGCCCGTGTACTGCAAAATAAATAAATAAATAAATAAATAAATAAATAAATACTACAATGAGATATCACCTCACACCAGTTAGAATGGGCATCATCAGAAAATCTACAAACAACAAATGCTGGAAAGGGTGTGAAGAAAGGGGAGCCCTCTTGCACTGTTGGTGAGAATGTAAATTGACACAGCCACTATGGAGAACAGTATGGAGGTTCCTTAAAAAACTAAAAATAGAATTACCATATGATCCAGCAATCCCACTACTGGGCATATACCCAGAGAAAACGATAGTTCAAAAAGTCACATGCACCCCAATGTTCATTGCAGCACTATTTACAATAGCCAGGTCATGGAAGCAACCTAAATGCCCATTGACAGACGAATGGATAAAGAACATGTGGTACATATATACAATGGAATATTACTCAGCCATAAAAAGGAATGAAATTGGGTCATTTGTAGAGACGTGGATGGAACTAGAGACTGTCATACAGAGTGAAGTAAGTCAGAGAGAGAAAAACAAATATTGTATATTAACGCATGTATGTGGAACCTAGAAAAATGGTACAGATGAACCGGTTTGTAGGGCAAAAGTTGAGACACAGATGTAGAGAACAAACGTACGGACACCAAGGGGGGAAAACCACGGTGGGGTGGGGATGGTGGTATGCTGAATTGGGCGATTGGGATTGACATTAATACACTGATGTGTATAAAATTGATGACTAATAAGAACCTGCTGTATAAAAAAAAAAATGTAGGAGATAGGCTGTCCAGACATCAGATTACTTTTTCTTTTTTAAAACTCTGCAGTGGATTCCAGTATGCACTGGATTAAACATAGTACCCCACACTCTGAGACACACAAAGATAGGTTCAGAACCAGCTCTTTTCTCCATTTGCTAATACCCAAGTGCGTGAAATACCCATAGTGTATTGTAAATGTTTAAAAACTGGCTATCTGAACAGAAAGACCTAATTTGTAGCATTTGCGGATTTTCATGATGTAAATACTTTCATCATGGCCAATTTCAAGCTAACAACATGACTCATTGAATGCAGAGCTGGGAAGAGATGTGAAAATGCACACCATTATACAGTATTTCTACCACGCAAAGATAACAGACATAAATACCTCAACAGCATAAATAATAACAAAATACAGTAAAATAATTAGGGAATATGAGTTTTGACTATTTGTTGCTTAGATTTTTAATATAATTTGTTTAATTGTAAGTTATGTTAATATTTAGTAATGGCTCTGTTTAACAACCAGCTTACAAAACCTTTCAAAGTTTAAAAATTAGTTCTTACTCTGTGACATATATCACAGCAAGATCCTTTGTGACCCACCTCCTAGAGAAATGGAAATAAAAACAAAAATAGACAAATGGGACCTAATGAAACTTTTTGCACAGCAAAGGAAACATAAACAAGATGAAAAGACAACCCTCAGAATGGGAGAAAATATTTGCAAATGAAGCAACTGACAATGGATTAATCTCCAAAATATACAGGCAGCTCATGCAGCTCAATATCAAGAAAACAAACAACCCAATTCAAAAATGGGCAGAAGACCCAAATAGACATTTCTCCAAAGAAGGTATAAGGACAGCCAACAAACACATGAAAGAATGCTCAACATCACCAATCATTAGAGAAATGCACATCAATGGGGTGTCAGCTCACACCAGTCAGAATGGCCATCATCAAAAAATCTACAAACAACAAATGCTGGAGAGGGTGTGGAGAAAAGGGAACCCTCTTGCACCGTTGGTGGGAATGTAAATTGATACAGCCACTATGGAGAACAGTATGGAGGTCCCTTAAGAAACTAAAAATAGAACTACCATACGACCCAGCAATACCACTACTGGGCATATACCCTGAGAAAACCATAATTCAAAAAGAGTCATGTACCACAAGGTTCATTGCAGCACTATTTACAATGGCCAGGTCATGGAAGCAACCTAAGTGTCCAACGACAGATGAACGGATAAAGAGATGTGGCACATATATACAATGGAATATTACTCAGCCATAAAAAGAAACAAAATTGAGTTATTTGTAGTGAGGTGGATGGACCTAGAATCTGTTATACAGAGTGAAGTAAGTCAGAAAGAGAAAAACAAATACTGTATGCTAACACATATATATGGAATCTAAAAAAAAAAAAAGCAAACGTTCTGAAGAACCTAGGGACAAGACAGGAATAAAGACGCAGACGTAGAGAATGGACTTGAGGACACAGCGAGGGGAAGGGTAAGCTGGGACAAAGTGAGAGAGTGACATGGACATATATACACTACCAAATGTAAAATAGATAGCTAGTGGGAAGCAGCTGCATAGCACAGGAGATCAGCTCGGTGCTTTGTGAAGACCTAGAGGGGTTGGATAGGGAGGGTGGGACAGAGACGCAAGAGGGAGGAGATGTGAGGATATATGTATATGTATAGCTGATTCACTTTGTTATACAGCAGAAACTAACACACCATTGTAAAGCAATTATACTCCAATAAAGATGTTAAAAAAAAAAAAGGTCTACAAATAACAAATGCTGGAGAGGGTGTAGAGAGAAGGGAACACTCCTACACTGTTGGTGGGATTGTAAGTTGGTATAGCCACTACGGAAAACAGTATGGAAGTTCCTCAGAAAACTAAAAATAGAATTACCATATGATCCAGCAATCCCACTCCTGGGAATATACCCAGATAAAATTGTAATTCAAAAAGATACATGCACCCCTATGTTCATAGCAGCACTGTAAAAAAAAAAAAACATTAGTTCTTGAGAGCCTGTACAAACCACCACCTCTAATACATTATGATATGTGAACTACAATAGAATACCGGAAAAAAATAAACACTATTGAAGCTTATTTTCTCCTTTGTTCCTGAAAGCCACTTAGTGGAGGTGGTGGAGGGCATATTATACCCTTTTGTGTGATGAGGATATCAAGTTTCACAGAGATTTCAATTTGTCCCCTCCTGAGTAAGCCACAGAGCTGAACCAGACCACCATCATCTGTCTCCCATTCACCGTCTCACGCACACACCTTTTTAGAATCATCTTAGAAAGAAGGAAAATGAATTGGGGGACTTTTTTTCAGAAGATTTTAATTATTGATGTACCTATATTTAAAACTTGTCCGAGTGACACCTTACTGATCATTGAAGTGATTTCCTTTTAAAGATGAAGTTTAGAATAACATTTCACACAGAAACTCTCTGCACCATCAACTAATAAATATTCACTAGGCACTTACTTTGTACTCTGCTAGTGATGTGAAGATGGCAAAAGGAATGTAAGTTTTGCTTCCTACACTCAAGGAGCCTTCAATCTTATATATCGAATTACTATGTTGTATGCCTGAAACTAACATAACACTGTAAATCAACTATACTTCAATTTTTAAAAATCCAACGGGGGCTTCCCTGGTGGCGCAGTGGTTGAGAGTCCACCTGACGATGCAGGGGACACGGGTTCGTGCCCCGGTCCGGGAAGAGCCCACATGCCACGGAGCGGCTAGGCCCGTGAGCCATGGCCGCTGAGCCTGCGTGTCCGGAGCCTGTGCTCCGCAACGGGAGAGGCCACAGCAGTGAGAGGCCCGCGTACCGCAAAAAAAAAAAAAAAAAAAAAAAAAATCCAACGGAACTTTGTTCTTGTGCTCCTCCATGAATGTGACTCAGCTAACTTCCTCATGTCTGTTCTCGTGTATGTGTGCCTACTTCAGCTTCTCTCCCAACCTCTTTATTCTAGGCTCTGAACTTCCAGTTCTGTTCCATTTCTGAGAAGACTTTGGATTGGCTAGTTGATAACTGAAAGCTTTGGCCACTGTCAGGACTTTAGATTGGCTGCCCTTGGTTGAGCTCTGACAGCAGATTCTATTCCCTCACTGACCTTCGTAGCAGAGATTATGGCAGAGCTTTCTCCTTACTTTGGCAGGCAGGCAGGTATTATTGACATATCTAGTTCAGATAGAATAATTACAGAAATGCAAAAAGAAAGGTGCGAGATTTCCGATGTTGAAAGTTCAGCCAGTGGTTGTGTTAGATCGGAACACATGGCCATTCAGAACAACAAATTACTTGCCTGACACCACATAGTAACTTAACATTAAACTCCAAAACTCCAGTGTATGCAAAAGCATCAAACCACTTTTATTATTTTAGCAACAAAGTTGCTTCTAAAAAACAATCTTTATACTAATATACTGCCTTCATAAAGATTCCCAAAATTCCCTTTCTGTTTTATGAGTTGTATACCTCTTTGCTTTCTTGATCAGTGGCTATTTTGTGTTTCAAAGTGTGAGCTCAAAAAGTCGAGAACATTGTTTGGCTCAATTTCATTTATTGTTCACTGTGGTTCCACGTCACAGTGAAAGCCAACGGATGATTCTTTCCTGCCTTTTTAAAAAAATCATATCTGAAGATGCCTACAGCTTTCATAACTTTTCCAAAAAGACTTTCCCTAAAGGAAACTGGGAGGTTTGGTTTTATGTTATTTAGGTCATTTAATCAGAAAGCAAATAATCTGTCTTTGATCATGCCCTTGCCAGAAGATCCCTAACTCATTAGTGTGCTATTAATGAGGCTGGATTTTAAAGCAGGTGTTGTTAAGTGCAATCAGAGCAGCTTTATTAAGCCGCAAATTGTCTTGCGATGACAAAGGAAGTCAGATTGGTCCATGCTCAGTTAACCTTTGTCTATATGCATGACTTGGCTGATTAAACAGCAATTGATAATGACCTTCAGTCTGGCAAAGCTGGAAAAAGGTGATGCCTGATGCTGGCATTCATTGTATGTGATGTGAGTGACAGGCAGGCAATCTCTTTAATTTAGAAATCTATAATGCAATTTCAAAATTAACTAATATCACAGTGCAATGAGCAACTAATTTATGTGTATTAAACTGATATTTTGATGTGTGTGTTATTTCAGAGGAGAAGCATTATTGCAAAGAGAGAGAGAGTTAACATCAAGTCAAAGTAGTTTTGACTAGCCATGCTTAGTATCTGCAGAAAGAAGACTGTGCAAGATAAAGGACAGTTGTTTTTTGGAGATTATTAATTTATTTAACAAGCATACTGGGCTCCTAATATGTTGAAGACCCTGGCCTGGTGAATTAAACACAGGAGCTGCATCTCAGGAGCTCACAATGGGGTGATAGACAGGAACATTAATTTTATTACAATTTATTCAGTGCAACAACAGTTTATCATTAGCGCGTGAAAAGAAAGCTGTCATTCTCAGAACCTCAACTGACTCCAAAATGTGGAGGGAGAATCAGGGCCGTGGGGGAAATTGTAATTTATTGAGTGCCTATTATATGCTAGGCACTTTGTTCACATTACCCCTCTGAATCCATGTAACAAGTCTTAGGTAAATATGTAATTTCATAGATGAGAAAACGGTTCATTCTGTTGCCCAAGGTCAGTCAAGTAGTAAGTAAGTAGCACAGCCCGGAGCTGTTTGTCTCTAAAACCCACAGCATTCTGGGGAAACACTCAAGATAAATGGAATAAGAGTCAACAGCAAATTATGTACCATTCGTGGTGTGTGTGTGTGCGTGCCTGGTTCTAGTTTCCTTGTTGCCTGGTTTGGGAAACATAATACATGGGTCACATTGTTTCGAGATCAGTATTAAACAATAGCTTCTGTCTTGTGGTTTTATAAATTTCCCTGTATTTTTTGCAAGTTCATCTTCATGAACGGACGTGTAATGACTTCACCATTTGTCACAGCATACATCCTTTGCATTAAGAAGGCTTTACAAAATATACCCTACTAAAATATAAATAGTCCAGAGATGGTTGTAACTTGAAATTTTGCTAACACTTACACTGCCCAGCTTGGGGTTAAGGACATTATTTTCTGGGGTGTGTTAAGATGTGTGCCAAGAAAAAAGTCTAGCCAGGCTCAAATAGGTTTGTTTAACTGTTAAACAAAATTAGAGAGGTTTCTTTCTTACTGCAGGACCTTTCAGAGCCTTTAATATGCTAATGGGTATTGTGACTTTCCAAGGATAGGATTTGGTATCTGGGCATTTCCCAAGTTTTCTTGACCATGAGGCTCTTTGTTCTTTGAGCACCAATTAACACTCACAAGAGTTAGTGTGTGCAGAACAGAGGGAGCCCCTGCTTTATAAAAAATTAGCAGCCAAGTAACCTCATAGAGAAGGCAGAGAAGAGAAAGATGAAAGAACATTAATACAGGAAATACGAAAGTTCAATGATTGATTTATCTTTTTCGCAACTTTGCAAGAACTTGTTGTGAGCATTTAAATGCTGGAAAAATTTTAGTGAATGGTATGATCACTTCTGACATAAATACAAATGATATCTAAATGCCTAAACCAAACATCAATCGTTACTATAAATATTGGTTGAGTTTCTCTGAATCCTACATCTCCTGAATAACATTTGAATGAGCTATTCATTTTGAGATTATATAAAGGTAATCAAAGGATTAATTGGGCAGGAGGAACATGGGACCTTGAAATAAACTGTGTAAACTTACTAAGAATTGACTAAGACCCATAAAAGTACAAATTATTTGCAGCTCTATTAGCTGTTTTGTTCTAGGTCAACCCTGGTTGCACTTGTAGAATCACCTCTCAGAAGCATATATACCTCCAAGAACAAAATCTCTGATGCTCGGTCAGGGTCAGCTGTCTATCATTCCCCACCAGGGTAATATCTCTTCAGTCCTGTCCAGGGTCCTCCACTTTTTGTCTCTGCTGTACAACATTCTGTTTCTGCCCCACGTTCATCCCACTGGTTGCTTCCTGCTATCATTGCTAGGAAACCAGTTAACATCAGGTATTAAAACTCTCCGTCTGCAAGGGCAAAATGTTAAATTACAGGTTATCTCTGCCACTCCAAGTCCATTTGCTGTATTATAATTGTTATTGCTATAGTGCTTCCTGTTCTTGTCCCGTTACTGCATTGATGCGAGTTTCACAGTGACTGTGGGAGCCTTGAATTCCCCTTGAAGCTGCTGGAATCTTTCCAAGCATACACTATAATAGTTTCATTGCCTGGAAATGGCTTCGGCTCACAGGGAAAGAAGGCTGCTTGGAAGATTGTCTGAGAATTGTCATATTTAAGAAGGAACTAAGTCCACTTGCCACCAATTCATAATTATTTTTTTCTGTTTAAACATTTTCCAGACTTCCTCAGAAGACCACTTAGTTCTACCCACTTTAGAGAATCCTATTTCCTCCTATTTAATCTGTCACTTTTGCAGCAAGTATATCCCAAAATAACAGATGATAAAAATTGCAGAGAGGCCACATGCTTGGCTCAATGACAATTTCAATTGACTTCCAAATACAGGCTGGTGACCAGCAAATAGATGGTGATGGTGCCTGGTCATTTGGCCTCCTGATGAAACAGGGCTGAGATGTGACCCAGATGAAAAGTTTTATAGGACAGAGCAGGAGTTATTCAAGTTTTCCTTCAAGGTCGTTCATTTCCTTCTCAGATAATGAACAGGTTTGAATAAGGATTATTTTACAGGTTGAGCAATCACAGATTGTGACTTGGATAGATGAAAATTATTTGGAGGAAGAGGATAAGAAAAGCACATTCTGGCTGATAGATGTTTCAATTTTCCTGAGAAAAGAAATGCATTTACCAGATCATAATCATTTTGGTAAATTACATTTCAATGCTGAGTCATCTGCACAGCAGCCAGGTGGTACTTGCCCCTTTGAAAGATAAATTACACAGCTGTATTATCCAAATCTTTGTATTAAAAATGGCTTGAGAGGAACTGTGAAAGAAACTTAATGCATGCAGGAACTTCGAGCTTTTGCAGTTATCTTTTTTTTTTTTTTTGGTACGCGGGCCTCTCACTGTTGTGGCCTCTCCCGCTGCGGAGCACAGGCTCCGGACGCGCAGGCCCAGCAGCCATGGCTCACGGGCCCAGCCTCTCGGCGGCATGTGCCATCTTCCCGGACCGGGGCACGAACCCGTGTCCCCTGCATCGGCAGGCGGACTCTCAACCACTGCGCCACCAGGGAAGCCCTGCAGTTATCTTTTTTTTGTGGGATTTTTTTTTTTTTTTTTTTTTTTTTTGGCTGCACTGGGTCTTCATTGCTGCACGTGGGCTTTCTCTAGTTGTGGAGGGTGGGGGGGAGGGGCTACTCTTCGTTGCGGTGCGCGGGCTCCTCATTGCAGTGGCTTCTCTTGTTGGGGAGCACAGGCTCTAGGCGTGCGGACTTCAGTAGTTGTGGCTCGCAGGCTCTAGGGTGTTGTGGCTCAGTAGTTGTGGTGCACAGGCTTAGTTGCTCCGTGGCTTGTGGGATCTTCCTGGACCAGGGCTCGAACACGCGTACCCTGCATTGGCAGGCAGATTCTTAACCACTGCGCCATCAGGGAAGCCCTGCAGTTATCTTTTAAAAAGGAAAATGAGTCCAAATATCTTAGGAAGAACCTCCAGGAAATATTTGCACTGGAAGTAACATTGCTGTAAATGACTGCCTTGTTTTAGCCTTCCCAAAATGTGTGCATGTGACTGTCAGATGGATAAAAAGGATGCAAAATGCAAGATGGCATCTCTGAGACTCAGTCAGTTGAATTGAATAAAATTACAACTATTTTGCTGCTTAAGTCTACTCATCCTCTTTATCAGTTTTTTCACTTAACAGTTACATGAGAAGCAGTGTGATACTAGGATGGTGGTTCTCAAAGTGTGGTTCCCAGACCAGCAGCATCAGCATCATCTGAGAACTTGTTAGAAAAGTGAATGCTGGGACTCTATCCACACCAGCTGAATAAGAAAATACGGTGGTGGGCCCCAGAGATCTGCTAGAACAGACACTCCCTCTGACCCTAATCCATGCTATAGCTAGAGAACTTTCCTATGCAGAAGCTCTCTGAAATTAGGGAACTGCAATTCACAAAACCAGCTGGGTGAGCATAAATGAATCCTCCAACTTCTCTGAAGTTAATTTCTTATTGGCAAATTGAGAAGTGCGGGTTACATAATTTCTGATTGTGTAATTCTATATTATTACTCACACATTAATATTGAAATTCCTGCATAGCAGCACTATTTACAATAGCCATGACATGGAGGCAACCTAAATATCCATTGACAGATGAATGGATAAAGAAGATGTGGTATACGTACACAATGGAATATTACTCAGCCATTAAAAAGAATGAAATAATGTCATTTGCAGCTACATGGGTGGACCTAGAGATTATCATACTAAGTGAAGTAAGTCAGACAGAGAAAGACAAATATCATATGATATCACTTATATGTGGAATCTTAAAAAATGATACTGATGAACTTATTTGCAAACAGAAATTGACTCACAGATGTAGAAAACAAACCTATGGTTACCAAAAGGGAAAGGGGGAGGGATAAATTGGGGATCTGGGAATAATGGATACACACTGCTATATATAAAATAGATCAACGATAAGGACCGATCATATAGTACCGGGAACTATAATATCTTGTAATAACCTATAATAGAAAATAATATGAAAAAGAATATATATATGTATAACTGAATCACCCTGCTGTACACCTGAAACATTGTAAATCAACTATACTTCAATTAAAAAAATTAAAATTCTACCATAATAGCTCAGTGTTGAAAGTTTAGGTTCTGAAGACAGAAAGCCATGATTTCAAATCCCTACCCTACTGTAATAGCTGTATCTTCCTTCTTATGTTAAGCCTCTCAGAGCCTTTGTTTCCTCATCTGTAAACTGCAGGTGATAATAGCACTCAAGTCATAGATGTTTGAGAGTTAAATGAGATAATGCATGTAGAGTGCTCAGCATGGTAGTTGACATGTAAGGGCTCAATTAAGGATGATTATTGTTATTTGGAAGAAGAGCTCTGAAGAAAGACACTCAATGTTCAAAATCATAGAATTAGACAAAGGACTTCCATTGGAAGCCCTCTGAGTAAAGACTGCACATATCAGAATGGGCAAGTTTGCTTCAGTTACTTATGACTAACTGATTCATGCTATTAAAAAATTAATCAGGGGCTTCCCTGGTGGTGCAGTGGTTGGGAGTCCGCCTGCTGATGCAGGGGACGCGGGTTCGTGCCCCAGTCTGGGAAGATACCACGTGCCACGGAGCGGCTGAGCCCATGAGCCAGGGCCGCTGAGCCTGCGCGTCCGGAGCCTGTGCTCCGCAACGGGAGAGGCCACAACAGTGAGAGGCCCGCGTACTGCAAAAATAATAATAATAATAATAATAATCAGCACTCAAGATTTCCATTCTTCTATGGGGGAAAAATGTGCATTTTCCTCACATTATTTGGTTAAACTGCAATTATTTTAAAACATGGAGAAAGAGGTGGTGAAATTCTGGTGGAACAATGAGATGCTAATATAATGATGGTGGGTTTTTTTCTGAACAGCTTTATTTTAGTTTGGTCCAAAAAAGAAAACACAATTGTTTGCACTGTATTTGCAAACAATCAACAAGGAAATCATGCATTAATTGTTCCAATGCAAGCATGATGCTACTCCTATTTATCTATGTTTATCGCGGCACCAGACGGTCTGATTGGGAAAGCGCTTCGAAGGAGAGCCCAGGAAGCAGGCGCTAATATATGCCTCTTTAATGTGAGGTGTTCAGTATCAGACAAGCTTTTGTTGACCTTGTTCCTACACACAATGTGTATGTGTGGAGAGCTGTGTGGAGTAGCGCCTCGGCCTCTGTTTTACTTCTTAATTTCTTTCACAGCATCAAAAGGCTTCTCTATTTAAAAGCTTTTCTTTTTCTTTTACTCCTGAGCCTCTGCAATTGAGGCAGAACTGCAATCTACCAGCAGCCGCCTTTGTTCTGGCCTTTCAGGAGGCTGGGGAACAGTGTGAGTCCTTCCTAATTAGCCCGCGGACCAATGAAATCCTCCACCAAGCCAGGAGAGGCTGCAATCCCACAGCCCAAGTGGCAGAAAAGGGGGGAAAGGCCTCCTTAATTAAGGCCCAACAAAACCGGGTAAAAAATGGTGTTTTGCTCTCTACAAATGTCTTTTTTTAAATCCCTGTAAATGCTGGCACATGCACATGCTTTTAAATTGTGCCTTCACTGGTGCCAATGGACTGGCGCTCTGCTTTGGCTAAAGATTGCAGAAATTTTGGCTCATAAACATGTAGGACCCAGCAGCCTGAGGCCGTGTCTGTGTTTGCATTTCACCAGAGGCCCAGGCTGTGCTAGAGACAATGAGCTAATCATCAGGAGATGGTCTCCACTTATAAAATGATGTGAACAGCCACACCTTACATGCTTGGCACTTAGGATGTTCACAAATATCATTACCCTGCTGATGCCACATATGTAGTGATGCATTAGTCCCTTCTGTTACCTGTCTCTCTTTTGTTGTTGTTGTTGGTGGTGGTGGGGTTTTTTTGCGGTACGCGGGCCTCTCACTGTTGTGGCCTCTCCCGTTGCGGAGCACAGGCTCCAGACGTGCAGGCTCAGTGGCCATGGCTCACGGGCCCAGCCACTCCGCGGCATGTGGGATCCTCCCAGACCGGGGCACAAACCCGTGTCCCCTGCATAGGCAGGCGGACTCTCAACCACTGCGCCACCAGGGAAGCCCTACCTGTCTCTCTTTTATGCATTGCAAACTTAGTGCATTTATTTTTTCTTTGGTGACCCCTTCATGACTTAGTATGCTTAGGTTTAGAAGCTGGTTTTGAATGTGCCACTATGCATGATCATTCTGGTCCATCTCTTAGATATGTCCTAACTTTACCTTACCATATGTATGCGAATGATTAGATTTTGCTCCTTTATTTTCAAACTAAAAATACTTTCCCCCAATTTTAAAAATTATAAACATTCATTGTAAAAAAGAAATTTAATGCAAATAATCATCAGAAGTGTTATTTATTTTTATTTTCTATTGACACTTAGTTGATTTACTACATTATTGAATAGTTTCAGGTGTACAGCATAGTGATTCAGTGTTTTTATAGATTATACTCCATTAAAAGTTATTACAAAATAATGGCTATAATTCCCTGTGCTGTACAATATATCCCTGTTGCTTATCTATTTTGTACATAGTATCTCTTTTTTTTTTTTTTTTTTTTTTTTTTTTGCGGTACGCGGGCTTCTCACTGCCATGGCCTCCCCCGTTGCAGAGCACAGGCTCCGGACGCGCAGGCTCAGCGGCCACGGCTCACGGGCCCAGCTGCTCCGCGGCATGTGGGATCTTCCCAGACCGGGGCACGAACCCGTGTCCCTGCATCAGCAGGCGGACTCTCAACCACTGCGCCACCAGGGAAGCCCTACATAGTAACTCTTAATCGCATACCTCTATTTTGCCCCTCCTCCCTTCCCTCTCCCCACTGGTAACTACTAGTTTGTTTTCTATATCCATGAGTCTGTTTCTGTTTTGCTGTATACATTTGTTTATTTATTATTTAACTTCCACTTATAAGTGGTATCAAACAGTATTTGTCTTTCTCTGTCTGACTTATTTCCCTAAGTGTAATAGTCTCTAGGTCCATCCACGGTGTTGCAAATGGCAGAATTTCACTCTTTTTATGGCTGAGTCATATTTCATTGTGTATATATACCACATTTTCTTTATCCATTCATCTATTGATGGACACTTGGGTGGCTTCTATATCTTGGCAATTGTAAATAGTGCTGCTATGAATATTGGCATGCATGTATCTCTTTGAATTCCAGCTTTTGTTTTTTCCAGATATAGACCCAGGAGTGAAATTGCTGGGTCATATGGTAGTTCTAGTTTTAGTTTTTTGAGGGAACTTCATACTGTTTTCCATAGTGGCTGCACCAATTTACACTCCCACCAGCAGTGTAAGAGGGTTCCCTTTTCTCCACACCCTCTCCAATATTTGTTATTTGTAGAATTTTTCTTCATATGACCATCTCATGAATCAAAGTATGACAATTAAATGCACTGTAAGCCCATAGAGGTGTTTCTCTAGGTGATGAAGCTGATTTTGGCAAATTCATGATTCTTGATGATCCAAGGAGCAGCAGAACTGTGTAAGGAGAATGTAGAGTTTTAGAAGTATGGAGTGGAGTTTGAGGTGAGGTTTGAACACCCACAGAAAGATAGCAAGCAGGCAGGGGGAAATGTGGTTGAGAGCTTGGGAGTGATGCTCAGGGAAAAGTTGTACAAAGTAGGACCCGTGCATCTGAGGGAACACCTGGAGCTGTTGGCATGGGTGAGGAGACACCAAGAAAACCACCTTGGTGCTCACCTATATCTAGAGGTAAAAAGAAGAAGCGCATTCAAGAAAAGTCTTGGGGGCGGTGCTCAAAGAAGGAGGAAAAACCAGATTCTACAGTACAGTGGGAAGACGTGGGGAGAATGTTACAAGAGGGTGAGGAAGACTGTGTGAAAGGAGGCCACCCACAATGGGCCTGGTGAGGCACTGGGTAAAATCATGCAGTGACACACTTTCACACGCATGAACTTATTGAATTCTCCCAGTTAGCCTATGAAGCTCACTTCGGAAAAACAGGGTAAATTTCGATCATTCACCCATGATCATGCACCTCATAAGTGGCAGAACTGTCCAGTTGAGATCGGTCTGACTCTAAGGCCCATGTTAACAGTGTTAAATTCATGTGCAGAAATTCATAGAAAATAAGTGAAAGGCGAGAAAAGAAGTCAATTTTGAGACCACTGGGATCTTTGAATGATAGCTGTTTCAGTCAGAAGAAACAGAGGTTTAAGGGAAAAAAGTGATAAGGAAACGGAACGAATCATTATAGGTAACTTATTCGTAAAAGGTGGCAATGCAAGGAAAAAGCTGTGTGTCCTTATCAACAAGAACAACTGACTGCCTTTTTTTTTTTTTTTTTTTTTGCGGTAGGCGGGCCTCTCACTGTTGTGGCCTCTCCCCTTGCGGAGCACAGGCTCCGGAGCACAGGCTCAGTGGCCATGGCTCACGGGCCCAGCCGCTCCGCGGCATGTGGGATCTTCCCAGACCGGGGCACGAACCCGTGTCCCCTGCAGTGGCAGGCGGACTCTCAACCACTGCGCCACCAGGGAAGCCCCCTGACTGCCTTTTAATGATTTCAAAACAATTCAGAAAGGTCTTGGAAATAAAGAGTCCATTGTGGGAGGGGGTGATTTCTTGAGGTTCAATTCAATAATCAATCTAATCTTTATCTAAATCTAAAGAATGTTATTCTTTTAGCATTAGTTTGTCTGTCTTAAAATTGTTAAAAGATAAACCGAGGCACATTAAAATTTATGGGTTTATTTGCACTAACATAGATTGGAACTGGACAGCGCCAAACTGCAAGTGATACGGGGTGCTCCGCTGGAAGAAGCATAGGAAGCAGATGCAGAAGTGAAGTAAGGAAATTATGTGGTTGGCTATAGCTTAAGCACTTGCCTTATTTAGGAAAGCCTAGTTGTCTGTTTGGAATTGGTTGTTTTCAAGTTTCAACTTCTTAACCTTGAAGCATTTATAGGAATTGACTCTGGCTTAGATTTCGCTGGTTTACTCGGCTGCCAAGACATTAGAGCCATCTCAGTCTTATGGCCTCCTTGTTTAATTACCTTAACAATGTTTAACGGTTCTTCCCTTCCTGATTTCCCTTTTCGTAGTACAATGAGCAACCCACTTTCTTTCCTCTAACCATCATGTTTTTGTTAATTCAAATATTAACCATAAGAGCCTCTTCTTGAAGTCATTTAAAACTTTTACCGTACTATTCTCATTCAAGCTCTGAAATGATCATCTGATTTTGAAATTCAGGAGCTACCTGCCAGCCTTAGGTTGGTGTCAATAGGAAAGATTCTAAGAAAGAATATACATACAGAGTTGAGTCAGTTGCCCCGGTGTTCTTGCTGCATCCATCATGATGGGTTTTGGTGGCTGTGAATCAAGAGCAAAAGATACATCTCAGTGAGAGAGCAAACTAGGGACAGTAATAAGGCTCCTTCCGTAGTTTTCTTTAGCACCTTCATTAGCACCAGTAAATCATCCCAGGATCAAACACTAGATTGGTAGAGCAAGGACTTCAGCAAGCCTAATCCAGGACTGCTTAACGCAGGAGCCCATGTAATACAGAAGGACTGGGAGGCCTGGGTGGAAGTCATCCCCAAGTGCTTCCCCTGGAAGAGTCACATCACCTGAAGGTATGAGGACAGAGAGAAGTATGGCAAAGACTCTGAGGCCTGTTGAGATTATGAGGTGGTGTTCTAATGTGATTTTACAGTAACATAGCCATCTCCCTGCTGCCGAAAGCATGGAAAATAAAACTTTGCCCTCGGATGCCAAAGGTAAGTCTGCCAAGCCCTGGCAAGACAGGAAGAGTTGTTACAAGAAAATTGCCAAGAAAAGCCTGCTGGAGGGGTCCACTCCTGTGTGTGTCTGTGACAGAAGGTAGATGGAGGGCCAAAATGTAGGAAGAGCCGCTTGGGTAGTGGCACCATTTCTACGGCACAAGGTTCTAGATGTGTTCGGATTAGGTAGATTTGGTTAAAGCAGGATCATTGTTTGTTTGTTTGTTTGTTTGCGGTACGCAGGCCTCTCACTGTTGTGGCCTCTCCCGTTGTGGAGCACAGGCTCTGGAGGTGCAGGCTCAGCGGCCATGGCTCACGGGCCCAGCCGCTCCGCGGCATGTGGGATCTTCCCGGACCGGGGCACGAACCTGTGTCCCCTGCATCGGCAGGCAGACTCTCAACCACTGCGCCACCAGGGAAGCCCTGTTTGTCTGTTTTTATCAGAGTTAATGTTATTGATTTAGTTAGGTTTTTTTGGTTTTTTATTAAGACTTTTTTTAGAGCAGTTTTAGGTTCACAGCGCTATTGAGGGGAAGGTGCAGAGATTTCCCATATACCCCTGCCCCGACTCATGCATAGCCTCCCTCATTACCCACACCTCCGATCAGAGCGGTACCTTTGTAACCACTGATGAACCTGCAATGACACATCATAATCACCCAGAGCCCACAGTTTACATTAGGGTTCATTCTTGGCATTTTGCATTTTATGGATTTGGACAAATATACAATGATAATAATATCCGTCATTAGAATATTCATCATTAGAATAGCACACAGAGTAGTTTCACTGCCCTAAAAATCCTCTGTGCTCCACCTATTCATCCCTCCCACCCCTGCTAACCCTGCCAACCACTGCTCTTTTGACCATGTTCATAGTTTTGCCTTTTCCAAAATGTCATATAGTTGGAATCCCATAGCCTATACCTTTTCAGATTGGTTTATTTCACTTAGTAACATGTCTTTTCAGGGCTTGATAGCCCATTTTTTCTAGTGCTGCATAATATTCCCTTATCTAGATGTACCACAGTTTATTTATTCACTTACTGAAGGACATCCTGGTCGTTTCCAGGTTTTGGCAATTATGAATAAAGCTGGTATAATTATCTGTGTGCAGGTTTTTGTGTGGGAATCATAGAGTTGTTTTTTTTTTGTTTTTTTTTTTGCGGTACGCGGGCCTCTCACTGTTGTGGCCTCTCCCGTTGCGGAGCACAGGCTCCGGATGCGCAGGCTCAGTGGCCATGGCTCACGGGCCCAGCCGCTCCGCGGCATGTGGGATCTTCCCGGACCGGGGCATGAACCCGTGTTCCCTGCATCGGCAGGCGGACTCTCAACCACTGCGCCACCAGGGAAGCCCCACAGAGTTTTTTATTTGTTTATTTTTGTGATTTGCATTTCATTTTGTTTTGTACTGTGTAATTTTCGGATTTGCCCTTCTTGCACATGGGCTTTCTGAATCTGTTTCTATGATTTCTTTTTCTTTCTCAGGATATGATTTTTTTTAAACTGAGAAAAATATTTTTTTCCAATTCACAATCAGAAATAGGTGGTCATCTTATCATTCCCAAATAAAGGTAAAAAACGAAAATAAATTATGATCTTCAGCTTCAGGCTCAAGTCAAATTGGCGAATGGTGCACTTGTATTTTGCTGATTCTCTTTAAATTGAAATATATTATGTGTAAC
Source organism: Hyperoodon ampullatus (assembly GCF_949752795.1). Taxonomy (NCBI): domain Eukaryota; kingdom Metazoa; phylum Chordata; class Mammalia; order Artiodactyla; family Ziphiidae; genus Hyperoodon; species Hyperoodon ampullatus. Next base: position 67,501,719 of record NC_136921.1, read on the forward strand.
AAGAGAAAAAAGATTAATAATAAAGCAGCTAAAGGAAGGCCAAATTGACTTCTTTATTATAGTCTGTCAAAGTAGTAATTGATATAAAGTGTGGAAAGACTGTTAGAAATTTGTGAGAGAAACCAGAAGAGATTTCAAGGTAGAATTAGAAAGGAGTGAAGGAGAAATACTAGGCTTAAAACATTTCAAAAGGGCCATTTTATTACTCTTGTTCTTTCACTGAGATTTTTAATTTAACTTAACTCTATTGGTGCATTTCTTTTGACTCTCTAATATGATTCAGTCCAGAAATTATAAAGAGATGATTCTAAGACCATCCTCAGTGGTACCCTTTCTGGTTCATTTGACAAGTCTTTGCACCCCCCTCAGAGATTTGGTATCACAGATGCTCAGTCAGTAAACGCTTCTTGGACAAATAACCATGTACAAAAGTATAAAGCGAGCGTGGTTTCATTCCGCGGCACTCAAGGTGATTTTGGGGGACATCTCACTTCTCCCCACCACTTATATTTCTTTTCTCTGTCTCTCTTCCTCTCTCCCTCCCTTCCTTCTTTCCTCCCTTTTCTTTTCCCTTTTGTCTCTTTCTCTTTCCACTCCCTTTCTTCAAGTGCTTTTTGTCCATTTTCCTGTAATTTACTTATTTGGTCCCTCAAGCCCCAGTGGATAGCAGGTAGTGCCACTGGGGCTCAGAGGGCTAAGGCGGTTGTCCGGTTTGCTGGATGGACCACTCACAATCATAACTGGGGTGACGGACATGTCCATGGCTGTGTGTGTCTGGAGTGACTTTTCTACAATCACTCCGTGTCCTAGATACTGAATCTGTTTGCCTCCGTGCATTCTACAAGCCATTTGCATAACTACCCACATTGGAATGCTGAAGAGATTATGAAAATTGAAACAATGTGGAGCAAAACAACATACTTTACAGAGGGTAAGATTCTATTAATGTCACGGTGTAATCTACTCATTGTATTATGGTCCTATGTTCTCTAAGGAGTGTCTGAAATCTATGAGATATTTCTATATCAAAATTGACATTTGGTCTCTCAAAATCCTTCTGAAGGCATTAGTTACAAAATAGATCAAGGTCTCCCCTTGCTTTCATTCTCTTGCAGCAAGTGCTTTGGGAGATTACATTTCTCTGCCTTGAGTCACTGAAGCCCGGAGATTAACATTCTCCTGGGAGGGCACACCAGCATCCTTGGAGAGCTTGGCCTATGCATTTTGAAGTTCAAGGGGGCAGGGAAAATATCTAAGAATTTACTCAAAAGCTCACAATCAGGATCTATCCCAAATAGCCCTAATTCTTCTTTCTTACAGTTTCTTACTTTCTCCTTTCTACCCCTTCCCTTTCTGCCACCTTCAGAATGACATGGCCTCCACTGGTTGCCTCAGAGGGCCTATGCAGTGCTAAACACTTGCGCTTTAAATACTTGACTTCTTAACCCTCTCACCGTCCCTCCTTTATGCAGGTATATGCCCTGAATTTTGTTTCTCAACATTAATTAGCCATAATGTGAAAAAAAAAAAAATTAACCGTAAGGTAAACTGAAGTCCTAATTTTTTAAAATAAATTTATTTATGGCCGTGTTGGGTTTTTGTTGCTGTGCTCTGGCTTTCTCTAGTTGCGGCGAGTGGGGGCTACTCTTCATTGCAGTGTGCGGGCTTCTCATTGCGGTGGCTTCTCTTGTTGCGGAGCATGGGCTCTAGGCGTGCGGACCTCAGTGGTTGTGGCATGTGGGCTTAGTTGCTCTGCAGCATGTGGGATCTTCCCAGACCAGGGCTCGAACCCATGTCCCCTGCATTGGCAGGTGGATTCTTAACCACGGGACCACCAGGGGAGTCCCTGAAGTCCTAATGTTTTTATGAGACTCTATATACATTCTTTTTACTTTGAAATGCAGTTGAATTGACTATTTTATATTTCCTTTTCTCAAAACAAACAAGCAAACAAACTCAAGCTAGTATTCACTTACGCTGAGAATTCAGTTTATACTCTTCCAAGATTAAATCTCCCCTTCTTCTCACAACCCCAATCGGTAATTCTAGGTTGAAAAAAAAATCATATTCATGGTATGCTCTGACCACTGCTGTATTGTGCAACTTTCTGTGATGATAAAAATGTTCTATATCTGCATTGACAGATTCAATAGTCAGTACACTTACGTGGCTACTAAACCTTTGTGGTGTGTTTTTTTTTTTTTTTTGCTTTTCTTTTTTTCCTTGTGAAACAAAATGCTAGTAAAGATGAAAGAATATATTTCTAGAAAGAAGAAAATATATTAGTAAATCCACCTCCCAATGGCATCCAGTGCAATGGGAAAGCCTAAAAACTGATATTTTTCAATAAGAGATTTCTACTAGGACTTGATGAATAAAGAAATAGGAAAACCAATGAGTAATAGACTGAGTTTTTAGAGAGTCTATCAGCTGGTTTTGATCGACAATTTAAAAAATTCAGTCAGAGCCTGATAATTTATGTTCAACTGTTTTTTGGGTTTTTTTAAAAATTTAATTAATTAATTTATTTTTGGCTGCTTCGGGTCTTCACTGCTGTGCATGGGGCTTCTCTAGTTGCAGTGAGCAGCGGCTACTCTTCGCTGTGGTGCACGGGCTTCTCATTGCGGTGGCTTCTCTTGTTGCAGAGCACGGGCTCTAGGCACGCGGGCTTCAGTAGTTGTGGCTCGCAGGCTCTAGAGCACAGTCTCAGTAATTGTGGTGCATGGGCTTAGTTGCTCTGAGGCATGTGGGATCTTCCCGGACCAGGGATGGAACCTATGTCCCCTGCATTGGCAGGCGGATTCTTAACCAATGTGCCACCAGGGAAGTCACGCTCAACTGTTATTTTGATAAATTTAACCAAATCAGCTTGTGTATGTAAAACCAAATTTACGAGCTGTGGAAATCTTGTTAATTTTGTAAAAAATAATAATACTTTGTAGAGCAATTTGGTAAGTACGACTTGCCATAATGCAATGCATGTGTAAGACTCACTAAGTGTCAGGACGGAACTCACAGAGATGTCAATATTGTGTAATCTTTCCACCCCCCAAACTGAATCCAATCTAAGTGCAAAGGCATTTCTGAAAGAATTCTGAAATTTGATTTACCTCCACTGAGCACGTAGTATTAAAATCTCAAAGACCTGCCTTATGGAACATAAGACTCTGAAGATGGGTAGGCTCCTGGCGTCCATTAAGTCATATTTTTTGAACAGGGCGTCACTCAGATTTAACACTTAGACTCTTCCCAGTAACAATGGGAAATTGAAATTGAAAGCCTTAATGGAGTAGACTTTTTATGAGCCTGCCTACAAGCTCTGGTTTTGCCTGTGACAGACGAGGTGACGGTGGGTATGGGGAAGAGAGATGGCGGGAAGACCAGCAGGACGTGACATTGTTACTGGGGGTGGGGGGGTCGGGTAGGGGCAATACCTCAACCTTCCCAGTGCTCAGTTTCCTCATTTGTAAAAAAAAATGTCAACTAAATTAGCAGTTCATGGATTTTTACATTTCATCATCCAGTAACAGTTTAAATACATATTAGATACGATAAGCTTTGCCAACTTTTAGTTTTGCCAAATAGGGACATTAAAAATTGCCATCTACTCTCACCATGATTTTGTAAAGGGTAGGAAAGTTTAGCACCAAAGAAAGGTATTAAACCTAGCTTCATGAAAATCTCTCTATGTAGTTACTATTTGTGTTAGACTTTATTCCTGACAAGTATGAGTCTTTGGAACAGATTTGGGAACCCTTGGATCTTCACAGCCCTGAGTTTGTTTTTTTTCACTTACTGATCAAAAACAACTGATTGACCTAGTCTCTGAACTCTGCATTACTCAGTGTTTATCACTTGCCTATTTTCTGTCTTTTACTACATCTGTACTTATCAAGTCCTAATAGAAATCCATATTGAGAAATATCAGTTTCTTAATTTTCCTTCCTATTGCACTGGGTATCTTTGGAAGGTAGAGTCACTATTCTTTTTTAAAAAATATATCCCCATTCTTTTTTAATTTACTAAACTTTTATTTGACTACAGCAAATTAAAAAAGCCCTCAAACTGATTTCAAGTGCTCAATTGTCACAGGTGACCAGTGGCTGCTGCAGTGGAGCAGAGTTGTAGAACAGGAAGGTCTTTTGGACACAGGGTTAACCTAACCATCTATACACCAGGATATGAATTTTCTTTTCTAGAATTACTGACTGGGAAGTTTGAGAGGAAGGTGAGGATTGAAGCTTGGGACAGTCGTCAACTGAATTCCCCGCATGAGTCAAAATTAGCTAGATTTGGTTTAGGGGATTTTCTGAACCTAGATCTTTATGGCCCAACTTAGCTTTGACATTCTTTCTGCTTATGTAATAGAGCAAGGCCAAACGACCTTACGATTTTGGCTTCCTGAAATCCAGATTCATATCCATTTCCAGGTTCCAGTATTTTATGGGAGTGAAGGATTTTGGGACACAGCTGCTCTGCTTGGAATACCCTGCTTTCTTCCTTCCAGCCTTCCTCCCTGCTGTCTCCCCACCCAGTCTCCATCGACTCAGTCCAACCCACAAGCCCGCCAAACAGCCTCAAACAAGCTCCATCTGCTGACTACCTAATCTCTATTTAAATCAGCTAAGTAAACACTTTTCCTGGGAGAACTGGGCACAGTTCTGCAATGGGATTGAATGGAAACATCTTTACTCACATCTTCTACAGCATTTGTTTCTGGAGTTTGTTATTCTTTAAGGTCTTTTCAGACCATGCTGTAATTAGCACAGCAGCTTTCACTTATTTTTAAAATGATTATCTACCCGAGACAGAAAAAGAAAGGCAAAGCTTGTGGTTATTTGGGTTATTTGGTTAATTCAGTCAGTAGAGTCAGCCACAACAGATAATTAAGGCTTCTTGTTTTAAGAAATCATTCAGAGAATGAATTACTCTGTTAAGTTACCTGCATTGATCTCATCCATCAGATAGTGGGCACTTCATCTAGTGCTGTCTAGAAAGAGGGTATCTGCATCTCTGTTACCTTCCCTGATGGCCTTCCCATCCTTTCTATCCCTCACCCCCACCCCACCCCCACCCTTACCCCGGCCGAAAGGCTCAAGGGAAGTGAAACTAATGTCACTGGTTGTTTTCACGGTCAGTCTGAAACCTGACTCTCTTTTCCTAGAAATTGTGTGGTGCTCTGCCAATTCTAAATGGATGGGAGGGGAAGTGTGTCAAATCAAAATCGGAGAGTATTTTAACCATTTTCAGGAAGCAGGACTAAGGACTAAAACCTAATAGATCTTGAATTTCAATTTTCAACGTATTTATTAATCACAAAAGTGTTTGACAAAGGTCATGCATACACACGTGTGTGTGCCTTATTTTTAAGTGCAGATTCGTCATAGTAGCCTCCTCTAGTTCCTGGAAAGACAGAGACAGTTTTAGTGATTACAGTGGAATGTCAGGAGAGGTTCTTTTTTCTTTTATCTTTTAAACAAAATTCCCATAGTTTATATAATCCAAAACCATAGATGAATTTTGTTCCCTACTTGCTCTTTTCTTGATAGTTAAGGTTCCCGTTAAGGCCCATCCAGGTTCCGTCTGGTCTCAAAGTCTGATCGTTCAGTTCTGCTCTGGGCACAGGTGGTGTTGATGCTCCCTTGGATTCAGCCTTCAGGGTACTTTAGACAGCACAGGCAAATTTGAGTATATCAGGCCCATTTGACGCCTGAGTTTTCCTTTATTTTTAGTTTCTTCTCTACATGTAGTCTGTGCCCAGCCAGCTATTCACAAACTCGTGGTCTATTAACATAACTGTTCTATTCCAACTTCATATTTTTTACATTAAAGAGATCAGAGACCAGAACCATGGTCCTGGTTACCGTCTCCAGCTGTTCCGCCAACAGCAGCTCCAATCGTCCTCCTACAAAAGTCTCTCTTGGTGCCACTGTGGGTAGGGGGCTGCTTTGACCTGGCTTAACACCACGTCTCAGACTTCAGGTTATAGATATAAGTAGAGAGATTGCTCCTTTTGTTTTACTTATTATTATTAGAAGTATGCTTAATCACAAAAAGGTTGATCATTCCTTGTACCTGGACACCCCCTCCAGTCTCATACAGAAAAAAAGCACAGGGTTCATAGTCAGTCAAAGGACTTGGCCCCAAGTCTGGCCCTGCCACTTTCTGGTGGTAAAACATTGGATGAATGAATTAGCCTCTCTGACCTGAGGACTCATCTGTTTGAATAAAGAACCTAATAATCAATAACTCATAGGGTTGTGGTTGAACGAAAAGAGAGAGTGCTCTTTGAGGACAAGGACTGTTTTTCAACCTGGTGTCTCCTGTACTTAGTGCATTGCTCAGAGGAGAGGAGACACTCACTGAAGTGCAGTATGAGTGCATGAACATGAGTGAAAATATGAATGACTCAGTTAATGGATGGGAAGATGGTGCATAGAGATAAAGAGAAGCTTTTGTTTTTGTTTTTAATTTCATTAAAACATAAAGCACAAAACTGTCCTGTAGAAGGCTGAGAGTCTTACTTGGAAATCAAAGGCATTGTAACTTTAGGCACTTTTGTTTCCTAATTAATGCCTAGAAGCTAGAATCTAAATCATTAACAGACGGGACAACAATGTTTTTCAAAGCATTTGTTAACTTGCTGATAACAACAATAATAATAATAGCAAACATTAACAGAGCGCTGACAATGCACTAGGCACTCTGCTAAGTACTTTACGTGCTGTATTCCATTGCCTCTTCAAAAATGACCCTCAGAGGTAGGTACTGATATTTTCCTTAGATACAGAAAGGAAAAATGACATGACAAGAACAAAGAGCCAGCACATGGCCAAGCCACTACTGAACCACTATCTCCTTTTGATCAATTCAAAGTCACACTGTAGTGTAACCTTTGGTTTACTGGTCTCGGTGACTTGATAGAGGTTACAAGAGAACATAGATGGTGCCCTATTCAACTTTGACTTCTCAGAACCTAGACAGTGCCTGGCCCACAGTAGGTACTTGAATGTTGAATCAATTAATTGACAATTCAGCCCATGATACATATAAACGTTGTTGTCAGGCATCCCAAAGAGCTCAGTTCAAGGAATGCTCTCGTCCCTTCCCTTCCCCCTCACCCCTCTACCCCAGCCCACCATTCATTGCCTACCCCCTTACTCTTCAGCCAAGCAAGTTTCTGGTTCTCTTGGCGAGGTCAAGTTTGGAAATCTCCAGTCCAATCTAAGTTATAATGGAAAAAAAGAGAGAGAAAGAAATGCAAGGTCTACAGTGTATCTCACTCTGAAATTACAGACCCTATTCAATATGTTCTTTTTTTTAATGCTTCTTTTTTTTTTTTAATTTCAAGTAAGAGTACATGAGGTGAAGTCTCATGTTGAGAACTGCTTTTGGATCATGATTTGGGATGTGTGAGTTTGAGTTTGAGGTGTACGTACTCATAGGAGATATTTCATCTTTTGTGCAACAACTCACAGACATTTGGATCAGAAACAGCATCCTTCTTACTAGGGATCCAGCCTATAAACTGGGAAAGGAATCATGACCACTTGGGGGAGCAGTTGCCCTCAGCCTTCTGATATGAATCCTCAGTTTTCTTTAGTAAATTGATTGAGCAAGACCACTGTTGGCGGCCCTTCAATCTTACCCCTGGGGATGCTATGTTCTTAACTATCTCCATAGCTCTCTACAGGCCAAGCTCTCTTGGCTGCCTCTCCCACCTCACCACTCATTATGAAGTTGTGCCCACCCGGCTTCTCCTGGCTAAGCGCTGCACCTGACCCCCACTTCTGGGCTCCTATCATCCTCATTGCTATTAGGAAGCCCCAGTTCTGTAACAGCACCTCCTTACGGTCAGTCCAGGCCAATAGAGAAAAACCATCACTGAGCATCTCAGTATGCTAGGGCCACTCTCACCAATGCATTTTTATCACTTTGGTAAATGGGGTATCCTCTAGGCCAACTCACAGAACAGAGTTGGCTATTGGGCTCTCTAGCCTTATCTACCAGCGTGTCATTTTTCTGAGCCTTTCAGTACCCTCTTCGACTGTCAGTCATGGCAGTCTTGGCATTTATACTTCATTAAGCATGGACCATCACTTTCTCCTAGCTTCCAAGAGCCAGCCTATGTGCACATTTGCCAAGGCTCTTGGGGTCCTTGCCAGGGTATTAAGTCCTATATCACAAAACAGTGCTACTATATTGACAAAGTTTTCCTTTATAAAACTTTATGTTCTTCCCTTCTTGATCATCATTTTTAGTCTCTTACACACAGCCCTGGCTAGATTCTGCAGGCTCTTTAGAGCCTACTGTGACTTTTTGTGCCAGTATAGATGTCCAATAAACATTTGGATAAATAAATCCAGAGTAGAGGTCAAGGTTTAAGCAGTAATTTGGGAGTTATCAGAATATAAATGTTGTTAGAGCTCTTCTTCCTTACTAACAGAACTCTAATTTCAAAAATAAAACAGGGCTTCCCTGGTGGCACAGTGGTTGAGAGTTCACCTGCTGATGCAGGGGATGCGGGTTCGTGCCCCGGTCCGGGAAGATCCCACATGCCGCGGAGCGGCTGGGCCCGTGAGCCATGGCCGCTGAGCCTGTGCGTCCGGAGCCTGTGCTCCACAACGGGAGAGGCCACAACAGTGAGAGGCCCGCGTACCGCAAAAAAAAAAAATAAATACAGAAAATAAAAAAATGAAACAAACCTTATTTCCCACTGTTTTCCAGATGGGTGTAGCTATGTGACAGGGTTTTGGCTAATGAAAAGGAAGCTCATGTTATTGAGTGGAGATTCCTTAAATACTCCTAAGAAGGATGAAAGACTACTAGCTCTTATCCTTTTTCTGTTCTCCTGATGCCTGAATATCTGCAGGTTTTACTGTTGGAGGTGCGGCAGCCGTATTGTGACTGACCATGAGAGAAATGCCAACAGACATCAGCCCTAACATCCTTGAGCCACCACACCCGCTCAGGATGACCTACCTGTCATATGAAAAAAAAGAAACCCCTGTCTCCTTCAACCTTTCTTTCTCATTCTCTTATGTGCCACATGCACTCTATAACTGATAATGACCTTTGACGGGGTGTCCCCAGGGAAGAATTTAGAGTGGGAAGAGCAGATGCTGTTAGAAACTCTAAACACTAACGTTTACAGAGTGAATAAAAAAGAGAAGCCCATGAAGAAGACCAACGAGACAACAGAAAATAGTTGCTGATAGAGGAAGAGGCCATGAAGAGAGTGAAATCGCTGAGGACTGAGGAGTAATTAACATTTGAAGTGAGCAGAGTAGACCATTAAGAGTTAAGATGTGTCCATTGATTTGGTATTTAGGAATCTATGCAGTTTAGTGCTCCAATGGAGAAGGCAATTAATAAATTCTTACTCACATTGACTAATACTAAATTGACTATGATGATTCATTCATTCAACAAATAATTACTGAGCACCAAGCAAGTAGAAGACACTATATATACAATTTTAGTCAAAACAGACTGAGAGCTTAGAGTCTCTTAATTTATAGAGATGCTTCCCACTGGCTAGTAATGAAAATGTGAACATTTATCACTTTGGGTTATTGAAATGCCAGGTTAAAATTCTGTCATGAAGTCCTTTAAACAAGGACCATGATATAGCCTACATTACACAAATACTTAATCACACTCTTATACATCCCAGAAACCCAAATCTTTTAACCACATTACAGATGCTGAAAGCAGTCATGGGGTAGAACTCATGGTCGTGTTTTGGGAAGAGAACTATAAAATTGGGCTGTAAGTCAACTACACCCACTCAACCAGATGTGATTGAGCTTGTGCTATTCCATCCAGGTTGTGTGAATCAATAACAGAATGGAGAAGAGGGCTTGAATCAAAGAATTTATCTACATGTGTAGATAACAGTAACCAAGGAATATCTAAAAATTGTTTTTGAAATGGAATGAAATAGGCTGCTATCAAGATGCGTGTGAAACCTTCTAATTGTTTTCTCATCGTCATTCTTTCATCTATCATATAAATAGATAATCTGCAGGTTTGAAAAATCCACGGCATAGCTGGTGGCACGTCACAATAGGCTATCCTCCCTCTGACAACTGTTGGAACTCGTCTACGGTTCATGGTAAAAAACACTTCATGGAGTAGGTGTAGTCACCCCATCTCATTATAACGTGTATACCAGAGACATATCTTACTTCAGGGGATTTGGGTTGCTGGGCTTGATAGAATGAATTTCCATTCTTTCCTCAGGCCACTCCAGTTCTGCAGGTCAGGAACACCGTTGATTTAGAGGTAGTTACAAAGCAAGTCAAAGCAACAATAGGAACTGGTTATTACAGGAAGAGAAATGAAAGGGATTGGAAAGAGAAAAAACATGGGCCAGAAAATATATGTTATTTGCACACTGGGTTTGCTAGATATAGATCGAGGTGGGCACGAGGAAGGGGGGTGACAAAGAAAGATAAGCAGATTTCAGCTACTCCTAAGTACCTCTTTGAGATAGATGAGTGAGAATTCTTTCTGTTAGAATCACTACTGTTTCAATTTCTAACACTTTCAACTCAACAAGAGCTTTCCCAAAGGGCTTCACAGAATACAAATATGTTTCACAAGTTTTGGAAGATTCTGTCACCTCAGGGTATTTTATTGTTGTTGTCGAGATGTCTGGAAAGCACACAGTCAAGGAAAATTATACTAACTTTGCGAATCATCATTGACCCTTGAGATACTTTATTTGGTATCTACATGGAAATTTTACTGAGCACTGGTCATATGCAAAATAGTACGAAGTACTCAGACAAGGATGGATAAAATGCAATCATAATTTGGTTTGACATATTCAACCCAAATAAGTGACTAATATAAAGCTAATATAATGTATGAATGATATGCTTATGTATAAATGACAAATGTCAGAATAGATTGACTCGGGCTTCCCTGGTGGCGCAGTGGTTAAGAATCCACCTGCCAATGCAGAGGACACAGGTTCGAGCCCTGGGCCGGGAAGATCCCACATGCTGTGGAGCAACTAAGCCTGCGAGCCACAACTACAGAGCCCGTTGCCGCAACTACTGAAGCCCGCACACCTAGAGCCTGTGCTCCACAACAAGAGAAGCCACTGCAATGAGAAGCCCGCCCACCACAATGAAGAGTAGCCCCCGCTCACCACAACCAGAGAAAAGCCCACGTACGGCAACAAAGACCCAACGCAGCCAAAATTTTAAAAAAATTAAAAAATAGATTGACTCAATTTCCCTTTTAAAATAAATATTTCCTTGACATATTTATCAAAGAGTTTCCTTTAAGAAGATAACATTGGTGGAATATCTATCTTTAAACATACTGAGTTTAGATTCACAATGATTTGGAATAGTTTAGGGATACATCAGTGACAAGTCCATTGAAAAACAAGCAGGCAAACAAGTTAAAAAAAAAAAGACAATTATTAAGTTCAGGGAAACAAAAAGGGTTGCAGGAAAGGAAAGCTAATCATAGAATCCCACATTACTCAGATGCGAATAGCCTATGCATACTTATAATAATGTAAATACTGAACACTAATGTACTCAAAATACTGTGTAACTGTATCTGTAGGATAGGAATAAGGTGAAGGGGTGTGTGTGCTGAGTGAGGTGCAGCTGTCAGTAAACAATGCCTAAGTGGAAAAGAAAAATAGCCATATAAGCATACTACAAGAAATATAACTATAAATACCAAGATAAATAGCTAAACATTTTTGAAGTCATTGCCTCAGGGAATGAGGAGGAAGGTAGCATTTGGGGACTACTCAGCAAGCCCTGGAGAACAATCTGCCTCTTTATAATCTGTAAGTATATCATTTTGATAAAAGTAACTACTTAAATCTAAAAATGCATGTTACATTCCATCATGGAATACAGAAACTATGTCTATACATGTATTGAAGAGGTCTTTAAGGATTAATTACAGTTAATCATTTCTATTTCTGAGGAATGGAATTAGAGGAATGGGGAGAGGAGGAGGAGAACTTTTATTTCATAAACTTCAGTAGAGTTGATTTTTTGAATGAGCACATATTATTTTGTAGAAGTTAAATTTCTATGTAAATAAAAATTGAGGGACTTCCCTGGAGGTCCAGTGGTTAAGACTCTGCGCTTCCACTGCAGGGGGTGGGGCTTCAATCCCTGGTTGGGGAACTAAGATCCTGCATGCCGCGTGAAGCAGCCAAAGTAATAAGAAGAAAAATAAGAAAATATATTAAAAAATTGAAATAAAACTTTCCAAATTAAATAATATTTCATTTATATTAACATTTGTATGCAATCATAAGTATTGCACATGAATTTTGAAACTCAAACAGTTTGGCTGAACTATCCATTTATCATTTGGGGAAAATATAATTGTGATGCACAGGAACAGACTGATCAATTGGCATATTTGATGAGATTAAGTGAGATCATTGCACATGAAAGCATGTTGTACATTTTAAAATGCAGAACAAATGAATATATTAATTATAACACATGGAGATCTTAACCACAAGTGGGCAAATGGCAGCCCAGAGAAACTCTTTTTTAAGATGACCCAGAATCACTGGAGCCTTCCAGAATTTATTATCATTCAAATATCTACCTAGGTAACTACGCGTTTGGCTTCTGTGGGTTTTAGCATCAAGTGTAGCATTTAAATGAAGCTCAATACCCAAACTTGAGAGGAACTGTCAGGGAAGAGTATGTGATTAGCTAACTTGGCCTGAGAATTTGTTAAGTACAGCCAAGTTTCTTGCTTTGATCCCCAAGTGGGCGGCCTGGCTTGGTTCTGTGACTTAGCCACAAACTGTACGTCCAAACTCAGTGGCCTCAGAATTGCATGCCCTCGGCCACAAAGGGAATTAGACAGAGGAGTGTGGTTAATTCATGAAAATCGTCCACACTATCCAACAAAGAGTTCAAATTATGTTCCACTACGTTAGGTAACTAGCAACACATCTTATGAACAGAAAACATATTGCTATTTCAATGTAGTGGCTGCCCTACCCCTGCTGCTAGGAATTTCTGCTTCTTTTGACTAAGGTACTTAGACTCTCAAAAGTGGAAGGTCCCTACAGGTCATTTGGGCCACCCCACTGCATGATGCAGAACTTTTCTCTACAGCATCCCTGGGGAAAATAATATAGTTTCTGCTTTATAATTTCCAGTGGTCGGGGGATGGGGAGGATTCATCATCACATCAAATGACCACTCACTGCATTGCTGGGCAATGATGTTAAAAGTTTCCCCTCTGATGGGTCCATTGATCCTAGTTTTGTTCTGTGGCAGAACATTGAACAATTTTAATCTTGCTCTGAATTGTGTATAGACAACCGACATCTTCCATTGCCTTTGCTATTCCTGACAAAATCATTTTTTTAAAAATCATTTCTCCAAAGGCTTGTTTTTCATATTCTTTCATATTCTTTATGATCCAGATAGTTCCGGATTGTCAATGTATTGTACCCAGATCTGAATACAAATATGGTCCACCTTGTATCACCTTCTTGGTCTGTATGATTTCTTGCCTGTGTAGCTGGATGAAGACAGCAGAAAAAAGAAGAGCCATTGGCCGCTCCAAGCCCAGTGTGGCTTAGTTGGCCTCCTGCATTTTACTCTGGCCCTTCCTCTGGGGAGTGAAAACCACCAGAGCAACAAATCAAAGACCAAATTGAAATATTAGGCCAATTTTGGGAAAGTGAATAAGTCTACTAGCAGCTAACAAATTCCTTTGTGAGTCATGTGGTTTCCAAATCATCGCTATCAACAAAATTGAAGGAGGACCTAATCTAGTTATCAAAGAACACTAGAAATAACTTTTCTGTGGTGGATCCTTATACAGTTATGTAACTCAGAAAATGTTAAAGGAATTGAGTGATATTTTTATAATAAAACTCCTTCCATTCTCATCTATTTGTGTATACAAGTTTTCTTAGTGCTTACAAAAACAAAAAGTAGCCATCACCTTAAGGTTGAACCCTGTTTAATTCTAACAATATATAATATTTGTTCATAGGTTTATGAACTAATTTTTTAAAAGCTCAGTTCATCTTAGTAAGAAACACATTTCCTCTACAATTTTGCTTTTCATTCCTAACAAATATGTTTTCAAATGTGTCATAGTTTATGCTGTTTGGGTTAATTGTTTACTACTAATAATTACCTTAACTCAATTCAGATTATTATAAACAATGAGAACCTATGGTCACAGAAAATTTTAAAACTTTTATACTTAAATGTATATACATATTCTTTTTAAGCAGTTATAGAGTGATTAATAAAAGTACTTTCAAACATAAAAATATGAAAAAGTGAAATGGAAATATGAGTTCACATTAAAAAATATAAAATTTCATACAATTAAGAGGAGCATGTTCCTGTATTTTAAAAATAAGTGATCCTGGGAATTCCCTGGCGGTCCAGTGGTTAGCACTCGGCGCTTTCACTGCCCGGGGCCCGGGTTCAATCCCTGATCAGGGAGCAAAGATCCCAAAAGCCATGTGGTGCAACCATAAATATAAAAAATGATCCTAAGTATCAAATCATTAAATTATCTAAATTCCACTGGATGCATTTAAAAGACTGAAGTAACCATTTTATTTATTTATTTTTACTTGTATTGGAATAGAGGTGACTTAAAATGTTATGTTAGTTTCTGCTGTACAGCAAAGTGAGTCAGTTATAAATATACATATATCCACTCTTTTTTAGATTTTTTTCCCATATAGGTCATTACAGAGTATTGAGAAGGGTTCCCTGTGCTATACAGTAGGTCCTTATTAGTTATCTATTTTATATATAGTAGTGTGTATGTCAGTCCCAAACTCCCAATTTATCCCTCCCTACCCTCCTTTCCTCTCTGGTAACCATAAGTTTGTTTTCTACATCTGTGGCTCTATTTCTATTTTGTAAATAAGTTCATTTGTACCATTTATTTTTTAGATTCCTCATATAAGCGATAGCATATAATATTGATATTTGTCTTTCTCTGTCTGACTTCACTCAGTATGACAATTTCTAGGTCCATCCATGTTGCTTCAAATGACATTATTTCATTCTTTTTTATGGCTGAGTAATATTCCATTGTATATCTGTACCACATCTGTCGATGGACATTTAGGTTGCAATGTCCTAGCTATTGTAAAGAGTGCTGCAGTGAACATTAGGGTGCATGTATCTTTTCGAATTATGGTTTTTTCCTGGATATATGGCCAGGAGTGGGACTGCAGGATCATATGGTAGCTCTATTTTTAGTTTTTTAAGGAAGAGCCATTTCATTTTTAAGTGCCAATGTTATCAACATGCCAGAAATTGTATTCTTTGGAACTACTTCAAGAATTATATTCTTTAAAACTACTTATGATCAAAATATATAGATGTCAAATTAAAACCATATGAAGGGTATATATTTCTTCCTAATGAAAATTAAAGACATTTTAAGTTGTTTTCCCTTATATGACCAAAAGAGTTTGAACATCACTTCCTTAAGCCTCTCACTAGGAAGCCTGGTATTACTCACCCACACTCCAGACTAACAGAGACACAGAAACATTTAGAGGAGTGTCTCAACCACATCATCCTTTAATGCTCTTGGCTGAAGTCAAGGTGCTGAGAGCAGAAACAATACACTTAATTGTCAGGACAAGAATGGATGTGGAGGGATGGGTCCAAACAAAGAACAGTATACATAGGATTATGCGTAGCTCATCACATTACTATTGCATACTGCAATAGACCTTACCTACTGGACTTTTCTAATTAAGCTGATATTTCTCCCATTTACTACATAGGAGTCAAGTAGTTGATGTTTGCATGACAGGTAAAAAAGTATTTTAGGCACAATTCCAGCAACATATATATTTCACCTACTTGTGCACTTCTTAAATTGTCAAAGGTCTGATGAGTGTCAGCATTCCATCTGTGGGCTCTCTGTGGCCAATTTTAGTCATGCTGCCCTTAAATGATTGAAACTACTCCTTGCTTATTGATTTTTCATACCATGTGAAATGAAACCTTGTCTCTCATGGAGTTTTGGAAAAGCAGATAGAGATGCTGCCATAATCTTTGATTTAATTTGAGGGCCTCACTTCCTGCCTGACTGAGCTCATGTACTTTCATGGAAAATTATACAGCCTCATCAGAACAGCCTCATGAGTCAGTCCTATGAGGAAACCTCGAGTGGGGACTTCTCCTACCCAGGAAAAAGAATGTCTTATTCAGCAGGGCCCAGCAAGGAGAGAAAGCAGCCTGGATGCAACTGACTCAGCGATGCCCTGAGGAAGGGCAGCACATTCGGCTTCAAAAAAAGGCCGAGGCTCATGGGAATTCCCTGGCGGTCCAGTGGTTAGGGTTCCGTGCTTTCACTGCCTGTGGCCCACAAGCTGAGCAGCGCAGCCGAGAAAATAACAACAACAAAACAATAACAACAAAAAAAGGCAGAGGCTCTTTGACAACCTCAAAAAATAGCATTTCAGAAATTGCTAGACTCTCATCTAATTTTGCATTTGCTTCAAAATAAACCTCTTAATGATTGCAGCCATTATATAGCTTGGCTATATGCTGAACAGGTTGATACACCCTGATTAAAAACCAAATGTATAGGGACTTCCTTGGTGGTGCAGTGATTAAGAGTCTGCCTGTCAATACAGGGGACACAGGTTTGAGCCCTGGTCCAGGAAGATCCCACATGTCGCAGAGCAACTAAGCCCGTGCACCACAACTACTGAGCCTGTGCTCTAGAGCCCATGAGCCACAACTACTGAGCCCATGTGCTACAACTACTGAAGCCCACGTGCCTAGAGCCCGTGCTCTGCAACAAGAGAAGCCACCGCAATGAGAAGCCCGCACACCACAACGAAGACCCAATGCAGACAAAAACAAATAAATAAATAAATAAAATTTAACAAAATTTGCTAGGCTATGAAGAAAAAACCAAAAACAAATGTATAAACAAAGAATAAAATAGAGAGATTAATTTTTCTTCCCTTAACACCAGTATAACCATATTTCATGGAATAAACTAGTTGTATACTACATTATCTCCATAGTTCCTTCTGATTCCATCAGTGGTAATCTATGCTTCTAGATGTAGCAAATTCACCACTGGAAGTACAAAAGGACCAAAAAGAAATACTATCTCGATAAAGGATTAATAGAATCATCAACTTTCAGAGCTAGAGATGCCATTAGAGGTTATCCAGTCTAGTGTCTGGTTCCTGATGAGGTAAACTAAGGCCCAGTAAGTTCAGATCATCTAGTCAAAGATGAATAATGGCAAAACTAGCATTGGAATCCAGTTCTAGTAGTCTGCTGTTTTGCAGACCTTCTGTTTCTCTGATCTTGGGGTATGAAAAATGCATTGTAAAAACAATGGAAAAAAACGAAACAGTGGAAGAGTCCTGCCTCCCTTTGACAGTTCCGTTCATCAGCGTAACTGATAGACATCCTCACTCCCTTCTTCCCTGCCTCCTTCACTCTACAGCCCAGAGAAGTTCCAAGCCCCCATTCCTCTTGTTCATTGCAGTTACAGGTACTCATGGACACAGCTCTGGCTGGTGAAGTGCAAATAACGTCTTCCAGGGACCTAAGGGAAGACTTCACCTTTTGGGATAAAAAATATATAGAGCTACCATTGCCTTTTTCTTTCTTCCTGCCTTGAATACTATTTGTAATCCAGAGCTGAGCCAACCATCCTGTGAAGTGACAAATCTGAAGTAATATCCAAGAAAGTTATAGCGATGCCCTAACAAGTTTAGGTCACTGAACCATCAACAACAACTACTTACTTCCAGTTTCCCTGTGATAAGAGGAAAAATAACCTCCTCTTTGTTTAGCCACTGTATTTGTATCTCATGTTACCTGCAGCCAAAAACATTCTTTTTTAAAAAAATTAATTTATTTATTTATGGCTGTGCTGGGTCTTCGTTTCTGTGCGAGGGCTTTCTCTAGTTGTGGCAAGCGGGGGCCACTCTTCATCGCGGTGCGCGGATCTCTCACTATCGCGGCCTCTCTTGTTGCGGAGCACAAGCTCCAGATGCGCAGGCTCAGTAGCTGTGGCTCACGGGCCTAGTTGCTCCGCAGCATGTAGGATCTTCCCAGACCAGGGCTCGAACCCGCATCCCCTGCATTGGCAGGCAGATTCTCAACAACTGCGCCACCAGGGAAGCCCCCAAAAACATTCTTTACTGACATTTCCTTTCCCCGTTTTGTGTATAAAATCATACTATACAAAGGAATTACAGGACACCAACTTGGGAGCCCATTTTGAGGGTAAATGTGTTCCTGGTGGCTTAGGTCACCTGAGGAAATTTGTTTTTTTTTTCTTTTTTTTTTTTTTTTTTTATTAGTTTCTGCTTTATAACAAAGTGAATCAGTCATACATATACATCTGTTCCCACATCCCCTCCCTCATGCATCTCCCTCCCTCCCACCCTCCCCATCCCACCCCTCCAGGCGGTCACAAAGCACCGAGCTGATCTCCCTGTGCTCTGCGGCTGCTTCCCACTATCTATCTACCTTACGTTTGGTAGTGTATATATGTCCATGCCTCTCTTTCCCTTTGTCACAGCTTACCCTTCCCCTTCCCCATATCCTCAAGTCCATTCTCAAGTAGGTCTGCGTCTTTATTCCCGTTTTACCCCTAGGTTCTTCATGACATTTTTTTTTTTTTTAATTCCATATATATGTGTTAGCATACGGTATTTGTCTTTCTCTTTCTGACTTACTTCACTCTGTATGACAGACTCTAGGTCTATCCACCTCATTACAAATAGCTCAGTTTCGTTTCTTTTTATGGCTGAGTAATATTCCATTGTATATATGTGCCACATCTTCTTTATCCATTCATCCGATGATGGACACTTAGGTTGTTTCCAGCTCCGGGCTATTGTGAATAGAGCTGCAATGAACATTTTGGTACATGTCTCTTTTTGAATTATGGTTTTCTCAGGGTATATGCCTAGTAGTGGGATTGCTGGGTCATATGGTAGTTCTATTTTTAGTTTTTTAAGGAACCTCCATACTGTTCTCCATAGTGGCTGTACCAATTCACATTCCCACCAGCAGTGCAAGAGTGTTCCCTTTTCTCCACACCCTCTCCAGCATTTATTGTTTCTAGATTTCTTGATGATGGCCATTCTGACTGGTGTGAGATGATATCTCATTGTAGTTTTGATTTGCATTTCTCTAATGATTAATGATGTTGAGCATTCTTTCATGTGTTTGTTGGCAGTCTGTATATCTTCTTTGGAGAAATGCCTATTTAAGTCTTCTGCCCATTTTTGGACTGGGTTGTTTGTTTTTTTGCTATTGAGCTGCATGAGCTGCTTATAAATTTTGGAGATTAATCCTTTGTCAGTTGCTTCATTTGCAAATATTTTCTCCCATTCTGAGGGTTGTCTTTTGGTCTTGTTTATGGTTTCCTTTGCTGTGCAAAAGCTTTGAAGTTTCATTAGGTCCCATTTGTTTATCTTTGTTTTTAGTTCCATTTCTCTAGGAGGTGGGTCCAAAAGGATCTTGCTGTGATTTATGTCATAGAGTGTTCTACCTATGTTTTCCTCTAAGAGTTTGATAGTTTCTGGCCTTACATTTAGGTCTTTAATCCATTTTGAGCTTATTTTTGTGTATGGTGTTAGGGAATGATCTAATCTCATACTTTTACATGTCCCTGTCCAGTTTTCCCAGCACCACTTATTGAAGAGGCTGTCCTTTCTCCACTGTACATTCCTGCCTCCTTTATCAAAGATAAGTTGGCCATATGTGCGTGGGTTTATCTCTGGGCTTTCTATCCTGATCCACTGATCTATCTTTCTGTTTTTATGCCAGTACCACACTGTCTTAATTACTGTAGCTTTGTAGTATAGTCTGAAGTCAGGGAGCCTGATTCCTCCAGCTCCGTTTTTCGTTCTCAAGATTGCTTTGGCTATTCGGGGTCTTTTGTTTTTCCAAACAAATTTTGAAATTTTTTGTTCTACTTCTGTGAAAAATGCCAGTGGTAGTTTGATAGGGATTGCATTGAATCTGTAGATTGCTTTGGGTAGTAGAGTCATTTTCACAATATTGATTCTTCCAATCCAGGAGCATGGTATATCTCTCCATCTATTTATATCATCTTTAATTTCTTTCATCAGTGTCTTATAATTTTCTGCATACAGGTCTTTTGTCTCCTTAGGTAGGTTTATTCCTAGATATTTTATTCTTTTTGTTGCAATGGTAAATGGGAGTGTTTTCTTGATTTCATTTTCAGATTTTTCATCATTAGTGTACAGGAATGCCAGAGATTTCTGTGCATTAATTTTGTATCCTGCTACTTTACCAAATTCATTGATTAGCTCTAGTAGTTTTTCGGTAGCATCTTTAGGATTCTCTATGTATAGTATCATGTCATCTGCAAACAGTGACAGCTTTACTTCTTCTTTTCCAATTTGGATTCCTTTTATTTCCTTTTCTTCTCTGATTGCTGTGGCTAAAACTTCCAAAACTAGGTTGAATAAGAGTGGTGAGAGTGGGCAGCCTTGTCTTGTTCCTGATCTTAGTGGAAATGGTTTCAGTTTTTCACCATTGAGGACAATGTTGGCTGTGGGTTTGTCATATATGGCCTTTATTATGTTGAGGAAAGTTCCCTCTATGCCTACTTTCTGCAGGGTTTTTATCATAAATGGGTGTTGAATTTTGTCGAAAGCTTTCTCTGCATCTATTGAGATGATCATATGGTTTTTCTCCTTCAACTTGTTAATATGGTGTATCACATTGATTGATTTGCGTATATTGAAGAATCCTTGCATTCCTGGAATAAACCCCACTTGATCATGGTGTATGATCCTTTTAATGTGCTGTTGGATTCTGTTTGCTAGTATTTTGTTGAGGATTTTTGCATCTATGTTCATCAGTGATATTGGCCTGTAGTTTTCTTTCTTTGTGACATCCTTGCCTGGTTTTGGTATCAAGGTGATGGTGGCCTCGTAGAATGAGTTTGGGAGTGTTCCTTCCTCTGATATTGTTTGGAAGAGTTTGAGAAGGATGGGTGTTAGCTCTTCTCTAAATGTTTGATAGAATTCGCCTGTGAAGCCATCTGGTCCTGGGCTTTTGTTTGATGGAAGATTTTTAATCACAGTTTCAATTTCAGTGCTTGTGATTGGTCTATTCATATTTTCTATTTCTTCCTGAGTCAGTCTTGGTAGGTTGTGCATTTCTAAGAATTTGTCCATTTCTTCCAGGTTGTCCATTTTATTGGCATAGAGTTGCTTATAGTAATCTCTCATGATCTTTTGTATTTCTGCAGTGTCAGTTGTTACTTCTCCTTTTTCATTTCTAATTCTACTAATTTGAGTCTTCTCCCTTCTTTTCTTGATGAGTCTGGCTAATGGTTTGTCAATTTTGTTTATCTTCTCAAAGAACCAGCTTTTAGTTTGGTTGATCTTTGCTATCGTTTCCTTCATTTCTTTTTCATTTATTTCTGATCTGATCTTTATGATTTCTTTCCTTCTGCTAACTTTGGGGGTTTTTTGTTCTTCTTTCTCTAATTGCTTTAGGTGCAGGGTCAGGTTGTTTACTCGAAATGTTTCCTGTTTCTTAAGGTGGGATTGTATTGCTATAAACTTCCCCCTTAGAACTGCTTTTGCTGCGTCCCATAGGTTTTGGGTCGTCGTGTCTCCATTGTCATTTGTTTCTAAGTATTTCTTAATTTCCTCTTTGATTTCTTCAGTGATCACTTCATTATTGAGTAGTGTATTGTTTAGCCTCCATGTGTTTGTATTTTTTACAGATCTTTTCCTGTAATTGATGTCTAGTCTCATAGCATTGTGGTCGGAAAAGATACTTGATACAATTTCAATTTTCTTAAATTTACCAAGGCTTGATTTGTGACCCAAGATATGATCTATCCTGGAGAATGTTCCATGAGCACTTGAGAAAAATGTGTATTCTGTTGTTTTTGGGTGGAATGTCCTATAAATATCAATTAAGTCCATCTTGTTTAATGTATCATTTAAAGCTTGTGTTTCCACCTGAGGAAATTTGTGAAGTGTTTCCTCAGGATTTGCTACCTGTCCTTCTGAGTTCTCT